>NW_027491272.1:0-1200000 GCF_021521415.1 Bidens hawaiensis
AGAGGCGTGTTTGATGATACGCATGGCCTCGGGGAACTCGGAGTCACCGTGTATGAATGGATCCAGACACATGTATACTCGTAATTTGAGTATGCCCGTTTCTTATTATTGTAATACAAAGTTTTAAGGATTCGTAAATCCTATGTAAACAGTTCAGACTCTAAAAGAGTTGTAAAAGTTTAGGGCGTATTCACCTTTTATGATTGCAATATGTTTTTTACACTGATTCAATCAATTTCTGCTACTGACCCCTGTTTGTAAATCTGTTTCTGTTACTGATTCCTGTTATCGTGTTCAGCTTTCTGTTTGATTGATTGACTGTTATCTCGGACCTATAGTAAGAGATTAACATTTGAATAAATATCTAGATCAACGATCTAGCTTCAGACCTCGTAGTCTGTTTTCTATAGCTTTAACCTTGACAAATCATTTGTTTGTATAAAACATGTTGACCTTTAGTCCCTTTGTTTATTTATTATTTATTTATCAGGTTTCTTCTTCAGGAAGAAACATTTATATCAGGTTTCTTCTTCAAGAAGAAACATTACTTTAACTATAAACTGTGTGAATGGATAGTATATTTCTTAATCATTAAGAAATACTATTTTAACTATATCCTTGGCATGATTACGTTTCTTAATCATGAAGAAACAATAATTAACTATAACCCTTCCTTGTTTATGAAAAGTTATTTTATATTTAACAGCAATCAAGGTTTGGGCTATACCCCCGACTATGGTCTAAGCTATTATTATTATAATAATAAAATAATAACTTAATCAAAACACCTACCTCGTACGGGTACTTGGAGGTAAATACTTATGACTGATCGAGCAGCACTTCTATTCTACTTCGCGTACTATTGCTTAAACCGTCAGAGTTTCGGAGCTTGGCACGTTCCACCAGACCAACACGTAAACCGAGGCTAACTATGTGAAAATGTGTGTGTTTGAGGTGTGAGTTGTGAATGCCGTGACCCCCCCCCCCTTTATAGCTGAATTTGGGCATCTTCACGCGGCACAAAGATGCAAGGCATGGCGGTTCGCGCGGCGCGAAGTTGCTATAGGGTTGCTGAGTCATCAGTACGGTTGCCACGTGTCTCCAGGTGCTGCCACGTGTCTCCACGTGTCACGCATGCAGAAATGCAACGTCGCGACGTGCGAAGAATCTGATCCCGCTACTTCGTGTCGCGTGAAGAAGCTTCAAAGTCGGCTCAAGTCTTTTGTCTTTCGCGTAGCGGAAAGATGTTGAAGCCTAATCTTTCGCGATGTGCGAAGATGCAAAATTTCAGATTTCATTTTCAGTCCTTGTCTATCCAATTAATACCACAGCGGCCCTTATGCGGCGATGCGAGCGTGCGAAATGCGCCATCAAAACACCACATTATTCCCATCGCCTGAGTCCGTGTCCGTGTCCGAGTCTGATTCTGTGTCTGTGCGCTGTGCGCGTCGGGTGCTTCGCACCCTCCGCTAGGACTATAGAGAGTGGTTAGCCACATTAAAACATTTCTATGGAAAGTTGCTTTCTTATAAAGAGCTTCAATTTCTTTTCATCCTTCCATGTGGGATGAAAGTTTCATTCCTTATTTATACCTCTATGGAATGCTTCCATTTTCTTCCATCTTTCCATGTGAGATGGATTTTCTTATGAGATGTTATATTTTTCTTATCTCATTTTCCCATTACTTGTTTTTTATATTATTTTTAATCCTTCAACTTTCAAAGTTGACAACTTTAGTCCAAAATAAATACGGATTTTTCATAGATGTTACAATTGCAGTTAATGGGATTTTTATATAATCCAGCGGTTACAAGGAATTAATATACTCCTTATAGGTTGTTTTTACGCGTTTTGGATGAAGATTACGCTTTGCCGTTAGTGCCAGTGATCGTTACGGGCTTTAATTGCAATAAAATACATATTTTGACTAGTTTTAAATGTTGGCCGGATTGTTACGGCTTGCCGGAGCTCACTGGAATTTCCTTCATCGGAAAAGTTTGGGAAGGGGGATGGGTCTGGGCTTGGATTAGTTTATTTTAATATATTAATTTAAATATATTTACACATTCAGTCCTTCTATTTTCAAGATCTTATTAAAATAGAATTCAAAAATATATTTTCTCTTTGAACCTTGAACTTTAAAAAACATATTTAAATGAAATAAAGTTAAGTTTCTTAGATAATTTCATATTAAACCAGTATAGTTTGAGGATCGTTCTAAATACACTTTAAATCCCGGAATTTTGTTATTTGAACAAACGAATAGAACAAAAAAACCAACGATCGATAAACGTGAATCTCTGAGAATATAATATTAGCGTTGAACGTTTAAACATGAATACAATGAAATTACGAAACATGTCGACTTAACGAATGCGAATACAATCCAGATATAAATAAAAAGGACGAATACGTGCAACGAAACTGAATATATATATATATATATATATATATATATATATATTACTTAAACAAAACCGAAAAAATTAAAATGGTCGCGTTTTCGGGTTTGAAAAGTAACGGATGTTACAGAATTAACAACTTTTAGAAATTTCGTCCCGAAATTATATAAATAAAATTTTAAAAGAAAATAACTAATACAAGGAGTTAAAAGTTTTAACAACTTTATATATACATAATTAAATAAAAGCAATAACGTCGACCTTTGAATGGTCGGAAAGACGCCACAAATGGGAATATGGCAAGAACACTTATATATAAGGTCTACTAGCGGCGTATCCACCATGCCCTTATCATACTGCATTTGTCTTGTCTTTCAAAATCATTCCAGGTTTCGAGTTATTGCACATAACTGGACTTATTATGTCTTCTATGTGAGGACTTGGATAATTACGTATCGACCCATAATTACCTTTATCGTCTAATGGTCCACATAATCCGTCCCATTGTGTGGGTGGGTTTTAAGATATAAACAATAAATACAATAAATTTTTGGAAATCAAGAACAATGAACTAATCAAAATTAACAAAATGTATAAACAAATCCTTAAGGTCAAGGATAAGCGACAATGTTAGGTCAAAATAAATGAAACCATTGAAGTCGTGAACATCTCAATAAATGAAAAAATAAGGTTGAGAATAACCGGGCAAATAAATGTGGCATTGAGCCAGCAAATACAAACACGAAAGTCGGTAAAGCATTGGGTTCGAGAATAAGATAGATAAACGAAACTTTAATAACAGAATAGAGTAAGTTTCTAGGAGTCAATAGTGACTCGTTAAAAAAATAAAAATTCTAAATAAAATATCAATGTGAATAAAGGCCACATTGAGATTAAGAATAACAAAATAAATAATTGAAACTTCGAGATCAAAGTGAAACATTTAATTTGATAAAATATTGAAATCCAGAACAAAATAATTAGTTGAAACTTCGAGATCAAGTAAGGCATTAGTCTCAATTTGATGAAACAAGAATCATAAATTAATTCGATGAAACATTGTGTGAAAGAAAACCAAACAAATAATCAAAACAGTTAACGAATAACCAAACTCAATATTGACTTCGTAAACAATCTTCGAAAGAAATCGTTGCATAAAATTATTTTGATAATGTCCAAACAGAATAATATATATATATTGTAACATCCGTATTTTTTAGAGTAATAAATAAAAGGAAATTTATTATCACGTATGTGTCGTTAATTTGATTGTGTGTAAATGTTGGATAATAATTGGATGTGAAAGTGTGAGAGGGTTGTGGGGCCCACAGCCCCCCTATATATAACCCAACCCCTCCACCCTTTCACCATTTCCTCCTTTTCACAACACACACCCTCAAGCACACACATACACATTCTCTCTAGCACCCGAATCCAATCTCAAGCTAAAAGAAGGAAGAACCTCGTGTGTGAACGCCATCAAGCGACAAGAATTACCACCAAATCCTTTGGGTTAGCCCATATCCGAGCCAAACCCGGAGCATAAGGTGAGTTTTGGGTTTTAAAGGTTAAGTTTTATGGTTGAGTTCGACATGCAAACTGATAGAACGATAGATCGGGTCGTGAGAAGCTAGAAAAAATGTAAACTTGAGGGGTCGAGTGTTTACGGGTTCGTTATATGACAAGATATGAGGTTTGGACTAAGTAAAACACGGGTATACAAAGTTGGTACGACCCAAAACCCATAGAAAGGGCAAAATCGGGCCCTAAGGAAGTGCCATGGAGGAAAATGGCTTTAAAATGGTAAAAACGGAGAAAGGCAGAGATTTCGCATCGCATGCTATGCGAAGCGAAATCGCATGCGAAGCGAAATCCCATGCGAAGCGAAATCGCATGCGAAGCGAAATTCTATGTGAAATTTCATGCTATTCATTTTCTGATGCATTTTTGGTAAACGACCGTTAATGAAAATAAAATTTTTCCAAGCTGACCCCAGCCAGGGGCTCTGCCCCTTGGACCCTGCTAGGGGCTGCCGCCCCTAGACCCCGCTACCAGGGGCGCTGCCCCCGGACCCCCGTTAATTGAGGGTTTCATTAACTTAGAGGTAGGAAGTAGTAGTATTGGATAATTGACACGCATAATGTATTGTACAGTTAGCCGTGCACAACTAAGGAAGGGCATTACCATTAACGGCGAGAGAGACTGACTACAGGTGAGTTCTAGCCCCCTTTATCTGTTATGTTTCGGGGCTGTGTGCATACTCCTATGTGATAGATGATACACTTACTTGATTGACAAGTGTATGATATGTGTATGGTTGTGTATTGAATGTATTATTACATAATATTATATGAACGAGTATGTATGTATTTATAACTAGAAGACATGTAAAGTATGAACGTATGATAAATGTATGGTTATTCGAGACAGAAGGGACCGGATCCTCATAATATCTGAGATGATATGGACCAGACCCTCATAATATCTAAGATGATAGGGACCAGACCCTCATAATATCTTAGATGTTAGGGACCAGACCCCTACAATATCTGAGATGTTAGGGACCAGACCCTTATAATATCTGTGATGTATAGGATAGAATAGCTTATGGTATACCACAGGGTTATGAAAGAAAGTATGTAAGTACGTATGCATGTATATAAAGTGTGTATGAAAGAGGTAATAACATGTAAGGTATGAATACGTATCTTCGGACACGTATGAGTAAGGATATGAATGTAATATATGTTAATTGATTAACTAGAACTCACTCAGCGTAGCTGACTTTTAGTATGCATGCAGGCAAATAGATTGAGGTAGCTGGCTTGAGGAGGGACACATGACATGAACTGAAGAGACTGACATCCATGATGAAGTGTCATGACTGTTTTAATTAGTGTTTATGAAAAGACAATTTGTATGTTAAGACAAAAACAAATGTTTTGTAATGTGTTGTTTGAAGTTTTAAATTATTCCGTGAAGTTTTAATTAACTCTGATATTTAGAACTGTGTTTATGAGTAAATCCAACACCAAGTAGGGCTTCCGGGAACGAGACCTTACATATATATATATATACATATATACACACACACACATATATATATATATACTAGCTTTAGAGCCCGTTTCACACACGGGATGATCCAAATTATAAAATTACACGTAAAACAAATAATTACATAACGTATATGAAAAAATGTATTACATCTATGCTTGTATCTATACCATGTGTACATAAATTGATTTTATTATATCACAAAATGATTGTTTTTAAATAAACTTAATAAGAAAAATACACGTGCAAACGTACCCAAGAACTCTCTTTCTATTGAAAATTTCATTCTCAGTGTCATATATATGTATAAATGTATAATTGAAAGAATTTTGGTTATAAACCAATTTCAGAAATAAGACTTCTCATACGATAGCAGTTCTAACCACTCAGCCTAAATACAGAAGGAGCGTTACCTTTACTGATATATTTATCAATTTACCACTCATCGAAGGGAAGGAGAATGTTAAATTGTAACGACGAATGTTCTTCAAGAACTATGTTTTTTAAGCTACACCATGAAAAAGATTTTAATAAGTTTCTGGGGGTTTCTCGACTTCGTAATAATGACGACATAAAAAATAACATGTTAACCCATTCAATTTTGTGAATATTTTGCTTCATTTGAGCATAGTTTTGCATGACATGCTTTTCATACAATGTTATGATGATAATTGAATGAAAAGTCAATGCTCACACAAATATTTCAAATTTGATAAAATTTAGAAGCATTGATAGGCTTGGATTGCACGCCGAAACTGTGCGCAATCTTTTCTTAAATTTTAATAGTCGAGAGAAAAATAGTCAATTTGCCAAATTCTAAACCTTTTGATTATTACCAAAATGCCCTTGAAAATAAATTTAAAACCCGAATCATGTTTAAAATTTTAACTTTCATCCGTTTGACATTTGCAAGTCAACACTTTGAACCCGTAACAAATTTAACGATAAATCTCTTTGCATTCTCAAACTTTTAAAAATACTCAGATTTCACATTTTTTACCGTAACAAATTTTGACCAAAATGTAGTTAACTTATACCAAAAAATCTATTTACCAACTTTGTGCCCATAAAAATCAAATTTAAGTTCCACAAAAAACCTGAAACAATCCTTGATAAAAAACTAAGAAATTAAATATGATAAACTTTTTTATGTCTGAAAGTGATTTGTATATACGATAATTACATTTTAACATATATATAGTTTACTAAATTAATTGAAAAAATAATGGATAGATTTAAAGTATATATTTATAATTGATAAATGTGTATGACAATTTACAATAATAATAATAATAGATAAATGGATTTATTTAAAAAAAAATGAATCGAATTTTAAGCATATATATTTATAATTTAATGATTAAAAAAATTACTTTGTAAAATGAAAATATATTCGAGTTTTGTTTTTCTTTACAATATTCTATAATATACATAGTATAATATGTTAATGACAACATTTGAAAATATATTCTTTTCAATATTTGACAAACATGGTTTGTTGTTAATTTTTGAATTTCACCAAGTATTTTGAAATATATAGTAAAATAATTTGTTAATATTTATTTTAATAAAAATGTATAGATATAATATAAATAGAGTGTAAAAGAAAAGTGAATAATGATTGATCTATAAAATACTTTAGGTAAATTAAGATATTAATTTTGGAGGGAAAAGAATTATGAGAATTAACCAAAAGATTACAAGTGTCAATAATTATTTTACTTTATTAGAATAGGGATATACATATATATATATATGAAGAAGAAAGAAAGGGAAACAAAGGTGGCTTACGATGCTTGTCTTCTCGAAGATGGGTTGTGGTATAAAAGTTGTTATGGGAGTGGTGGTATGGTTTATTAATTGAAACTCATTGTTGTTGACAAAGAAAGGAAAGAAAAGTGCTTTTTGAGATTCGTTTAAGATTGTGAAAAATTGATTGTAAAAAACGTGATGTTTTTATAACTTAAGGGAGAATTATAATAATATTTTGTATGATAAAATTATCCTTAGCTAGGAAACTTTGTAAGGCTCTTGGTGGAAAAGATTTTTCTGTTGGGTGGCGCCTTATGAAAACATTATGAAGGATCGCCAACTAAAATGAATCGGTGAAAATAGAGCTTTTATAGTGATAGTATAATAGGCTCACAGGCTTAGTAAAGGATTTTACTTTATTTGAAGTTTTTATTTAACCTTGAAAAAGTATTATAATAATGGCGGCGGCGGCGGTGGTGGTGAGCATTTACATATATATCCGCTTGCTTAGTTACCTTATTGCATATTTACCCTTCCTTAAAAATCAATTACATATTTCCCCTCCCTAAACGACACATATTATATATCTTCCCATTTCATTAAATTAACTAATTAATTGACCGTTTTACCCTTAATAACATAATGAAATAAGTAATTACATATATCCCTTCCTTAAAACATCAATTACATATCTCCTCAAGTTCACCTTAACTAACGGAATAACCTTGTGACGAAGTTGCTTATCCTTCCGGTCAACGATCTCAATTGGCTGCTCGATGTAATTAAATCGTTCATCTACTTCTATTTCCCTTAACGGCGCGTGAGACACGTCGTCAACGAGACATTTCCTTATGTGAGAGACATGAAAGGTAGAGTGAATTCCTTCCAGTTCTGTAGGTAAATCGAGCTTATACGCCACTTCTCCTACACGAACTATGATCTTAAACGGTCCAACATACCTTAGACTCAACTTTCCTCTCTTCCTAAAATGAATGATACCTTTCCACGGTGAGACCTTTAGCATCACGTTGTCGCCAACGGTAAACTCGATCGACCGTCATCGCTTATCAGCATAAGACTTTTGACGGTCTTGAGCAGCTTTCATTATTGCCTTGATTTGATCAAACCTTGAGGAGGTTTCTTGCAAAACTTCCAAACTACCAATCTTCTCATGACCAATCTCTCCCCAACATACAGGAGTTCTACAACGCCTACCATACAACATTTTGAAAGGAGGCATACCAATACTCGAATGACAGCTGTTGTTGTAAGAGAACTCTGCTAAATGAAGATGATCATCCCAACTTCCTCCAAAATCTAACACGCATTCACGTAGCATGTCCTCAAGGGTTTGGATAGTTCGCTCAGACTGCCCATCTGTTTGAGGATGATACGCCGTGCTGATGTTCAATCTCGTTCCCATTGCTTCATGGAACCTCTTCCAAAATCGGGAAGTGAAACGGGTACCTCTGTCAGATACGATCGACAATGGCACTCCCTGCTTCGTTACGACTTCCATGGTGACATGTTCCCATTTCCACCCGGGTATCTCCAAAGGCTGTAGCTTCCCATACGGTTTCTGGTGTTCTGCTTTAACTTGCAAACAAGTCAAACACTTACTGACATAATCAACCACTTTGTTCTTCATACCCGGCCACCAATAGTCTTTCTTCAAGTCTTGATACATCTTGGTGGATCCTGGTTGAATCGAATATCAAGATTTATGAGCCTCGTCTAGAATTTGACTTCTGAGAATCCCGTGTTGCAGAATCCACATCCGATCAAACCTGATCTTTACACCCTGTGTACTATCAATCAACTCAGTCTGCTGCCCATAAATCCTCTCTTTCTTCATTAACCCTTCATTTGCAAGTACTTTTGTCTGAACCTTGCTGATCTCGGTAAAGAGATCTGAGTTGACAATAAGCTTGTAAGACTTTACTGTTGCTAATACTTCTTCATTCTTCCGACTTAAAGCATCGGCAACTACGTTAGCCTTTCCCGGGTAATACTTGATTTCACAATCGTAGTCTTTAATCAACTCTAACCATCTTCTCTATCTCATATTCAACTCTTTCTGCTCAAAGAAGTATTTCAAACTCTTGTGATCTGTGTAGATAGTACACTTAGTACCATACAAGTAATGTCTCCAGATCTTAAAAGCATGTACTGCAGCTGCTAACTCTAAGTCATGCGTCGGGTATGTACATTCGTGAACTTTCAATTGCCTAGACGCATAAGCTATGACCTTCCCTCATTGCATTAACACGCAACCTAACCCTTGATACGAAGCGCCAGCACAAACTACCAAATCATCGTTACCATCGGGTAAATCAAGAATCGGAGCTTGCGTGAGCCTCTTCTTCAATTACTCAAATGCCTCTCCTGGAACTTACCCCAATTGAACACCACAGTCTTTCGGGTCATCCCGGTTAACGGTGCAGCTATCTTGGAGAAACCTTGAATGAATCTCCTATAATAACCAGCTAACCCTAAGAAACTACGTATCTCAGTCAGGTTATGCGGCGTCTTCCAATTCTTTATTGCCTCAATCTTAGCTGGGTCCATGGTAATACCTTCGGGATTGATTATGTGACCTAGAAACTGCACTTCACGCAACCAGAACGAGCATTTCGAGAACTTGGCGTACAGTTTCTCATTTTACAAAACTTCCAATACTTCTCTCAGATGCTTTTCGAATAAATCAATATATCATCAATGGAAATGATAAATGACTTGTCTAACATCGGCCGACATACCCTGTTCATCATGTCCATGAATGTCGCGGGAGCATTCGTTAGACCGAACGACATTACGAGGAACTTGTAGTGTCTATACCGCGTCCGAAACGCTGTTTTAGGAATTTCTGCCTCTTTCACTTTCAACTGATGATAGCCCGATCGAAGTTCTATCCGCGAGAACCAACTAGCACCTTGTAATTGATCGAACAAGTCGTCAATCTATGGCAACGGATATCTGTTCTTCACCGTAAGCTTATTCAGCTCACGATAATCGATACACATTCTCATGCTTCCGTCTTTCTTCTTCACGAACAACACCGGCGCGCCCCACAGGGAAACACTTGGTCGTATGAAACTGTTGTCGAGGAGTTCCTGCAGTTGGGACATTAGTGTTTTCATCTCGGACGGCACTAGTCGGTAAGGTGCTTTCGCGACGGGCTGTGCTCCTGGTACTAACTCAATTTGAAACTCTACTTCTCATTCCGGTGGTAATCCCGGAAGGTCCTTAGGGAACACCTCGGGATAGTCGCACACTATAGGAACATCTTTCACTTCCTTTGCCTCCATCGAAGCGTTGACAACATACGCCAGGTAGGCACCGCACTCTCGCTTTAACATTTTCTCGGCTTTTATCATCGAAATGACGTTAAGCCCTGACCTTTCCTTATCACCATAAGCCGTCACTGTACCACCATCCAAGGACTTTAACCTTGTCAATCTACCCTTACACACTATCTGAGCCTCAAACTCAGACAGCCAATCCATTCCCAAAACCACATTGAACTCCTCCTAACGTCATTACATAAAGAGTAATGGGGAACTCACGTCCCTCTAATTCTATCTTACCGTCCTTAACAATTCTCATTATCTTGACGGAAGTATCACTAGCTGTTTCTACCATAAATGTTTCAGGCACACGACTACATGTCATTTTAGCTAGCTTACAGAATGTTACATCTACGAAACTTCTATTAGCACCTGAATCGAACAAAACAGAAGCAGAAATACCGTTTACGAGAAATGTACCTGTCACAACATCGGAATCTGTTTAGCCTGCTCCTGTGTCAGCATGTAAGCCCTGTTCTTTGGCCTGTTCTTCTCAGCATCTCTCTTCCCACTACTTACAGCTTCACCCTCAGTACATTCTCGAGCCATATGACCTGTCTTCCCACATTTGTAGCAGGTGGGTTTTGCGTTACATTCATGAGCATAATGTTCCACCTTTCCACACTTATAACAGGCGTTTGACCCAAATTTGCACTCTCCTCCATGAGGCTTCCCACACTTATGACACACATTAGTACCAGCACTCCACTTACATTCACCACCGTGAATTTTCCCACAAGTCTTACACGATTTCCTTTCCCACACCTTCTGTTTCTTATCCTTGGGATACCACATCTGAGTACCGGACCGTTTAGTGTGAGCAACCCATTTATTTTCTTTCTTCTCTTCTACCACCACCACTTCATTCACTGCCAAGTCATCATAAACCATTTCCGCAAGTGCGACTGCAGAATCGAAAGCAGGTCTATTCGCCTTGACCAGTGTGTGGACATTCTGTGGAAGTCCTTTGACATAACACTTGATTCTCTTTGCTTCGGTATTCACTATCTCGGGCACAAGGCTTGACATACGGTTAAACTCAGTAGTGTACTCGCGGTCTGTCATCTTTCTCGCCTTTAAGTTCAAAAACCTCATCTCAGCCCTTTCAACCTCAGTATCAACACAAAACTTCCTCATTACCATTTCTCTTAGATCTCCCACCTCATAGCCATAATTTCAGCAGCATTATTTCTTTATTTAACAGTTTCCCACCAGAACATAGCTTCATCACCAAACGACTGAGTAGCAAAGCCCACAGCTTAATCGGGACGGCACTCGCTAATGCGGATAACCTTATCCATTGCAGTTATCCACTGAAGAGTAGCGATTGCGTCACCAGTACCAGTTAGCTTAGGTGGGTCACAACCTTTGAAGGTTCTGTAGTTGAAACCACCTTGGCCTCTCTTTCCCTCATTCATCTTCACAAAACGGTCCTCACTTGATGCCTCATTCTCATTCTCAGTGTCCTTCTTACTACTCTCCCCAGTCTTCTCAACAGTCTTAGTACGGCTTTCAGTAGACTTGTCTGATTGGAGATTTTTAATTGCAGCAGCAACAGCTTGAGTTATCGCAGCTTGAATAGCAGGATCGAGCTGATACTCTTCTTCTCTCACAGTCATGCTTCGTTCTTCACTAGGCTTAGTAATTGGTTCCTCAGAGGGTACTTGGTTAACACGTGGCCTACCACGGCGTCCCTTACCCCCTCCTTCTCCAACAGTCTTAGTACTAGCCATCTGAATTCTAAAGGAAAAACATAAACATCATCACGTAAGGAACTATTTAGTACCAGGATAGTAAAGCTGCAGGAAATAATAGTGGCCAGCTGGGGTTAGCTGCTCATGTTACTCTCCGTGTCCTACACACTTCCTTTCGTGAGTCTACTTGTGCTAGGTTCTACTTAAAGCAGCTAGATAATCAAACATTCCAAATATAAGCAAGCAATCCTGTCTCTAACAATTTATATAACTTCCCTGCTTATCCTTACATAATACGTAAGGTAATTTACGTATTTAAGCTTGCTTGAGTGACACATGGCATTCTCTGACTGGCATCTACTTTCTTTCTTCTTTAAGTCCCATTCTCTATTTGAGTCTAAGCATGTAGGATGCTTATTCTCTCGAACGTATGCTCTGATACCAACCTGTAAGGCCCCCGAGCCCGGCTACCCTACTTTCTTTCTGGTTGGATTTACTCATTCACATAATTTGGAAATCAGAGTTAATTAAAACATCTCGCAAAAATAAAAGTCAACCATTCTTACATAACATAATCACTTGTCTTAAATAGAAATAACATAGGTCTTAAACATAAAACATAAATGACACGTGAACCCTCTTCCTAGCGATGCCAGTCTTCCTCTTATTGCCACGTGTCCTCATCAAGAAACTTGTCTCATTCTACTTGCTTGCGTGCATACTAAAATTCAGCTACATTGAGTGAGTTCTAGTTAATTAACATACATTACATCAACTTACTTACTGATACACGCCCGAAGATACGTATTAATACTTACCTGTTCATCTATCATTCAAACATACATATATACAATCATACTTCTAGCTGACTACATACCTCGGATATAATAAGGGTCCAGTCCCTAAATACCTCGGATATTATAAGGGTCCAGTCCCTACATACCTCGGAGTTAATAAGGATCCGACGTCCTACATATGTTGGATATTATAAGGGTCCAGTCCCTACGTACCTTGGATATTATAAGGGTCCAGTCCGTACATACCTCAGTTATTATTAGGGCCCGGTGCCCTCTAACATACCATATGATTCTACCTTCGTTACATTTCCTTTCTACTTCCTTCAATCATAAACTAACATAACAACTACGTGCATGCTAGTTAATCAATCCATACAATTCACATTCATACGCAAACATATATCTAATATACACTTACCATTTAAGGTAAGTGTATTAATCTAACACATCGTAGTATGCACACAGCCCCGAAAACATAACACATAAAAAGGGGCTATGATCGATGTCAAAAGGTCAATCAAAAATATTTGTAAAATACCTTTACTAGCAAGGGCAAGTAAGTGTCGAATCCACAGGGAATTAGTGGAAAGTGCTAATCGAGTTTAATGTTTAGTAAATAATTATGCTAGGTGGACAGACGATGTCAAGCAGATTAAATATTGATTTAGTTGTAAAACAATTAGAGAAAACAGTGACACACTTCAGGTTCAGATAATGCAATGAACTGACTGATTAAACTTATACCAATTAGGGAATCACATAGACATAATTCATTTATTAGAATAAGAAAATAATTACTAGACACAATAATTTGGTTATGATGATTCACAGAACTTAATCCGAAAAATTGACACAACTGAACACGGTCTATCTAATTACCAGTTCATTAATACGAAACTTAGCATTTATCAATGATTAATGATAAACGGTTCAATGACGATAAGAAATTAATCCTAAATGTTGATGAACACAAACTAATTGATGATAAATAAAAGTTCTAGAAACAAAATTGTTTAATCAATTCCAATAAACATATAGATTCAATCAACCAAAAGATTAATCAAAACTAAATCCCAATACATGTAATGTTCATAATAATAATCAGTTCATATACAAACCCTACACCTGAAGTGGTCACGAGTGGTTTAGCCTTGCCTCTACATCATGATTAGCTCGATTATGGGTTAGAAGGATGAAACCATGGAAGATTGTGGTGATTGGTAGGTATTAGGATGGTGGAAAATGGCTTCCTAGTGCCCCAAAACGGCTGGGAGGAGTCTCTTCTTCGTAACCCTAAGGTTATATTTATATATGGAGGCAAAAACCTAAAATCCGCGTCTTTTTACGAACTAGGCTGCAATTTGTGCCCATAAGACCGCAACTTGCGGCCTCTCTTCAAAGTTGCCTGATCAGTGCCCCTGCTTGCGATGATAGCCCCCTTGCACTGTTTTGCCAATAACTTCTTCGTTATAGCTCCGTTTTACGCACCGTTTTCGACTACGTCTTCGTCTTCAAATTATCTATCATTCAATGCAATAAAATCTTCATTTCCATTTCATCTCATATGTGCCAATTTAGCTCCTTTAAGCTCCACTCACCTGTAAATGTAAAACCACTCAAAGTAATCGTGTCCAAGGCATATTAACACGTAAAACACACGATATAACTTACTTAAAACACATTATTTCACCCACACATCAGGCTAGAACTCACCTATAGACGGTTCCTTTCTGAGTTAATCATAATGTCTTTCTTCAACTAAGCTCGACTAACTGTTTATTAAATAACGTACACGTATTAATTTTTCTATTTTTAAACTTCTTTATTTTCGTAAGTTAACGGAGTTAACTCTTAAGTTAACGGAACCGAACGCATAACTTCCTTAAACCGATTATATTAGGTTAATATACTTAACTTTATCTTATTAGTTATTAATTCTTAACTTTATTATTATTAAGAAACCAATCCTTATAAGTTATGAACCAAACTAACGATTTTACATGTTAACGGCTTCTTAACGAGTCGGGTTCTTGGTTCACTTAAGTACACTCGGATTTAAGTTTCATATTCTCTCTTTTTTTAATAAGTTAATCGCTCGTTTAAAGATCTTATACGTTTAAGCGATCTTACGAGCTTCACAAGTTAATGGGTTCTAAACGAGTCGGGTCTCAGGTTTGGGTCTCGTTTATTTTCGAATCAAGTTCGGGTTACATCTTTATATATTTTGTTTTGATATTATTGTTATTTTTAATATTATTATTATTATTATATTATTATTATTATCATTATTATTACTATTGCATATTTGCAGAAATGATCCCTCTTATTTACACATTATAAAAGAAACCTAACCCCACCCCCCCCCCCCCTTCACCTTCACCTTCACCTTCCTTCCTCCTTAACCACTGCTAACGCCGGCCGCCCTGTTCTCTAGCGATTATGGTAACGGTGAGCAGAAGGAAAGGAGTTTGAGCTGTGTGGTGGAGTGTCAATATACATATATCTGTGTCTCTCTTGAATCCAACAGATCGAGCTTCAATTCCACTCGAGTCTAATTTGAGTCGAGTCTAGGTTTGGCTCGAGTTTCTATTTTAGCCAAGTTATGTTTTAGCTCGAGTCCTTATTCCAATCGAGTTTTGAGATTCGGCTTGAGTCCTAATTCCAGTCGGGTTTAGGATTTGGCTCAAGTTCACCATTCCAGTCGGGTTTTGGGATTTGGCTCGAGTTCAGGCCAACTTCATTCCAGTCGAGTTTTGAGATTCGGCTCGAGTTCACCATTCCAGTCGAGTCTTGTAATTCGAGCCGTTCCTTTTATATCTACTCGACTCAATATCGAGACTCAAACCAGATTCATGTAAGCTTCATTCAAACCAGATTAGAACCGCACCTTTAAGCACCCGAACCAAGCTTGGATCTAATCCGAGCCTTACTCGTTTAGTTTTGGAGTTCGGGCCTCACAATCCTTTTCATAAGAACCACACACACACACACACACAGAGACATATATATATAGGGTTTGGATCAAATACAAATGAATTAACGCGCTAAACGTGAGAATCAAGTAGATTAAATATATATACAAGTAGAGTAATTATGTAATTACATCATAGAGTAATTAATTACTCTATGATGTAATTACATAATTACTCTACTTGTATATATAATTACTCTACTTGATTCTCATGTGTAAGACCCCGAATCCCGGGAATCCTACAGTTGGTAATCACATCCACAAATTCACAAAAATTTAAAACCAAACGATTCTTTGTATTTAAAACCAGTTCAGAGTAAATAACATCGGAAAAGTTTAAGTATTAAAAATCCCAAAAACACGGGTACAGGTGTCCAAAATCAATTGTAAATAAAATATTCGTTTTATTTGAAATCTCCATCTCATTAAAATCGTTTCAGAGTAGTAAACAGCGGAATAGATAACATCAAAATTCCCAAAACCCGGGAAGGTGACCAAAATCCAAAATTTAAATACTTATGGTAATAATTTAAAAGAAACAGTTTGCGTTATTAATTCTTCGACTAGATGTGCCTTCAACCGTCCGAGTAGTCTCTAGCACGTCCAAGCGGAAATCTCTAATCCTCAACCTGAAAGTCAATCTAACATACACACAAAGTCAGCTTGAGCTGAGTGAGTTCAAGTTTTCATAAACAATAATTCATACTTTATTTCAAAGCTATAGTTATACACAATAGAGAAGGTATAAATAAAATAAATTATATATAATTCATCAAGTAATACAATCATCGTCGAACACACGTACACGGGCCTCCCCACCCCGAGTCAAGACTCGAGTAATATATTTGACCCGGACGCGGTAAGACCTAAGCATGTGACATGAGCCTCCCCACCACGAGTCAAACCCGAGTAATATATTTGACTCGGTCACAGCTTATACATCCAAGCATGAGATACGGGCCTCCTCACCCCGGGTCTTCCCCAAGTAATATATTTGACCCGATCCCGGCTCATACATCCAAGCACGTGATACGGGCCTCCTCACCCCGGGTCTTCCCCAAGTAATATATTTGACCCGATCACGGCTCAACATCAGGGTCGAGCAAACGTACAACCCAAACACGTAACATTAGTGCATGCAAACACAAAGTAGGCATACACAACATCAGTAGTCGAAAAGACTACAACATCGCCAAATATAGGCCAAGCAATAATGTATACACACACACACACACACATATATATATATATATATATATATATGTATATATATATATATAGTTAACATCCCAAGGCCTACAATTCCTAGCAAGCCTATATAAATTCGTTTAAAAACATTTCAAGAGTTTAAATATCAAAACGGGATTATAAAACATTCCAAGAGTTTAAATATAAAAACGGGATTATAAAACATTCCAAGAGTTTAAATATAAAAACGAGATTATAAAACATTCCAAGAGTTTAAATATAAAAACGAGATTATAAAACATTCCAAGAGTTTAAATATAAAAACTGGATTATAAAACATTCCAAGAGTTTAAATATAAAAACTTGATTATAAAACATTCCAAGAGTTTAAAATATAAAAACGAGATTATAAAACATTCCAAGAGTTTAAATATAAAAACTGGATTATAAAACATTCCAAGAGTTTAAAATATAATACAGGACACGAACAGTTAGGCCATCATCAACACTAAGTATTCGTACTTAGACATCTATATACATCCATATATTTATATCCCTATAAATACCATCCAAATAATAACATCAGGGTCGAGCACACGTACAACCCAAACACGTAACATCTCATCCAATAATAACATCAGGGTCGAGCACACGTACAACCCAACACGTAACATCTCATTCAAGTAATAACATCAGGGTCGAGCACACGTACAACCCAACACGTAACATCAGTGCATGCAAACACAAATAGGTCTACTCATATTCAATTACTGCCAAGTCTACTAACATCCTCGAGTCTAGACCATCAATAATGTATGTAACCTTAAGGACACAAGACCATGAACGAGTCTAAAATATCCTAAGGCATATAAAATAATTCAAATATAGCTTTCAAAATGCACCATCACGAGTGAGACCATGTAAAACTATTCAATTCACTGTAACGAGTAAAATCGTTTAAAATTGTATTTCGGTGTGTATGCTATCCCAAAACGTAAAAGAGTAAAAAGGGTATCATGAACTCACCTGAATCAACCGAACACCTGCAATGAGCTAGGAAATCCCTAAGTGCACACTCACAAGTAAGGGCCTGTAAATTATACACAACGCGTTACTAATCTAGACCGCAAGGACACACTTGCCTAATGGGCCGCCCAAGCCCAACACTTTGGCCCAAGGCCCAACAACTTGGCCCGAGGCCCAACCACTTGGCGCATGGCCCAACACTTGGCGCATGGCCCAACACTTGGCCCGAGGCCCAACCACTTGGCCTAAGGCCCAAAACTTGGCCCGAGGCCCAACACTTGGCCCGAGGCCCAACACTTGGCCCGAGGCCCATAAAACCTTTCAACTAACCAAAACCACCGATTAAGCCTACAACGAACTTGTTGATTAATAACGAGTAAAACGTGCAGATTTTAGCATGCGAAGATGCATTTAATTACATAGGATAACCTTTGAATTAAATTATTAAATTTTTACCAGACTTTAATAAATGTCTTAGGTTTATAAAAATATTTTTATTATATTTTTCTATTAGACCCAAAAATCATAAAAATTCTTCCAATACAGAAAGGTATGTGCAGCTATTTCAGTGCGCAACAAAATGGTTTTATTTTTATAAAATTCATTACCAAACCAAATTAAACGATTCCAATTGGGTTTGGTTCCTAACTCAAAATACTAACTCCCAGAAGTAGAACCAACCAATTTGTACTTGTCGAAAAAAGGTTATGACGTCGGGAAGACAGACCAGAATCCGTCATCCCGCATCAGCTTTGACACTCGATTTTATAAATTCATAAAAACTATTCAAATCTCGTCCAAAAATTACGTATTATACATTTCTGGAAACTAGACTCAAAGTAGAACATCATGGAATCAAGAATCGATTAAAAACAGTGGATTAACATCGCGTTACAGACCCTACAATAAACGTATATGAATCTGTCAGCAAGCTGTTATCATCAAAACTCATTCTTAACGACCAATAAGCGCGTTAATATGATCAATTAAGGTGTAAAAGACACGGGGAATCATAAAACTGACCTTGAATTGAAGTTTTCACGGCTGAAACTTGGCTGGGCAGAAGAAAAACGAGCAGGGGGGGTCCAGGTCCGATGGCTACAAATAAGTTTAGGGTTTGAGTTTTCTTTTGTTTTATGATATAAAATAGTTACATCCAAGTCCCTCCAAATTAAAGTATGTAGCAACTTGGGTGGAAAGTTAAGTGAGAACGTTTACGAGGTTTGCAAGGAGCTCCCGAGAGAATGCCGGGTCAAGCCCGAAAGGTGTACATAACACTGCAAGATTAAACCTTTTGTCGGAAATTAACGAGCGTTACATCATGTTTAGCATGTTAATTTCATTTGTACGTTAACTATCCCCTATATATATATATGCATGCCAAATCTTTTAAACCATAACCACTTTTCGTTGATTAGATTAGACTTCATTTTTAGGTCAGGTTTGTAGGTTCGTTTCGTTAGCAATCTTGCAAGATTCGTTTCGGGTTGTTTAGTATTATCTTAAAATCAAGAACAAGATGAGGATGAAATGAAAAGATAAACTTAAATATTAAAACGTACCTAACGATTATGATAGATTAGATCTTTGATTCTTTGGTAATATTAGATGAGCTTGATAAATCTTTGAAGAAATGAAAAGGATGAAATATGTATAGAGGGTGAGTATGTGTGTTTGTGTGTGTGTGTGTTTGATGATTGGAATATTAATGAAAATGATAAGGTAATAATGATAATTAGGGTTTTGGTTTGTTACATAGGTTAAGCCCAAGGCTTTAAGCCTATAATAGTGTTCAATCCTATAAATCATTCTAATCTCTTCCTCTCATCTTATGATTATTTAATTCAATTAAATAATGTAACATGACATACGACTATTTAATTGTTGACCATATGAATATTATAGAAGTAAGGAAAATTTCAAATGATAATCTTTATAAAATAAATGGAAATTTTCAAGATAATCTTATTTGTATGGTCAATTCAGATTTAGATTTATGTAAACTATTGAGACTAATGCTAATGTTGAAGATAATCTTATATAAGATGAATTGTATATATAATGAACAAATGGAAATTTTCAAATATGTGTTTAAAGTAACTTTAAGAAAGAATGCAAATTTGATAGAATTTTTTTGACACTTTATTTTTTAAATCTAGAAATAGTGTAAAGCTATTTTAAGGAGGGCTGAACACATGAAGAAAGTTTCAGTAGCAACTCCTAAGATTATAAAACATTAGGTGAGAAATAAAAATGCATATGATGAGAAATGTAAGAACCCCATAACTTGGTTGAATCAGTTAACTCGCGAATTTTTACAATCCATAGAATCCTAATTCAAAAATTACTTTTAAAATCAATTTTTTATAAGATCTCTACACTTAAAAGATCAATATTCAACCAATACTAAAAACATAACAAGATCCATAATTGTATTAAAGTAAGAAAAGCCTTATAAGTAAAGATTCACAAGTTTCCTCCAAAAAAGTAGGCAAAAACAACCAAACAACATGTTGCTTTAGGGCTGTCACTTTTACTCGAAACCCAACCGGAGAAAACCCGCACCCGAACCCGAACTAACCCGACCTGAAAAATCCGAACCCGAGATAAGACATGTGACACCCCAACCTACGACGGAATATGTCGGGGCGCGACATAATTGTATCATAGCTCAAAAGACACTAAAGTAAACACACGTGTCAATATCTAAATTATTCACTTCATATTATTCAAGTACACAAAAGCACAAACATTGTCTCATGGAAATAAACATCACAATTAAATAGAAAAAAATAAATAAGTATTTAATTCATCATGCAACCTAAGGTCAACTATTCCTTAGCTTGTTTCGTCATTCCAAAAAGTTACCTGCGCAATGTGTTCATAGTTTGTCAACATAAAGTTGAGCAAGTAATCACGGTTTTTTTTAATACATATATAATTAAAAATGACAATTCCTTGCGTAAATATGAAATACTACAACTAGCATAACAATAACATAACAATAATAATAAAGTTGTCTTTTCACTTGAATCCCATGGATAACGAGCTACTCCGACGGCGTATGATCATACTAACGAGGATGAGGATGAGATACCAACGACCAAAACATAAAATAAACACATGGTCACATTTACATGTATAACTAATTGAGCAATATCATATAACACAAATAGTGGAATTGTAGTGAAAAATGATTAACGCATAACGCCCACAAAATGTAAAACGGTAAAAAAGGGGATGTAAATTACTTACTTTTATAAGTGGATTAATGAAGATGGGTTAATAATAAAAATGCGGGTGGACACGTTTAAGCCTTCGAGATACGTAAAAAAAATGCCCTAAGTATTAATAAATGAGGAAAAGAATTAATAACGATTTGATATTTGATGAGGTATTATTTGTTTCAACGTCATTATTGTATTTTAATCGGTTTGAAATATTTGAGAGTCGTTTAGGGTTTAGATGCATTATTTATTGTTATTATAATTTAGATTATTATTATTATTATTATTATTATTATTATTATTATTATTGCTAGTGTTAATATTATCAATTGGGTAAGCGATATATTTTGTCCATATTTATATTTTCGAGTAAATGAATTTTTATTAATAACAACCGATATTAAGTATTAATAACATTATATATATGTTTAATGAAACGTTAATAATAATGATATATATATATATATATATATATATATATATATTTATATGTATGTTTATGTGTATATATGTATACGCACTTATAGATAGGAACCACATGAAGCAAGCCATGGCCAAAATAATAACTCTTGGGTTTGGTTTTACTAAAATAATGTTTATTTATTATTATTATTATTATTATTATTATTATTATTAAAGCAATTAAACAATGGATTAAAAAAAAAAGAACCGGGTCCAGGGAGGGTCGAACCCGCGCCCTGGGCCGGTTCAGTGTCTTAACATGAAACGCACCAGCCAACAGGCTGGTGCTTCACTTTGGGTATGTTTGGCAAAACTAGCTGGTGGCTGGAAGCTGGTAGCTTTTTAGATATATTTAGGTGTTTGTTAGAGTAACTGGAACTTTTAATAAAACTAGTTGGGCGCCCGCGCAGTGAAGCTGAGTGCGCGCGCAACCTAACATCAACCACATAATTAGTGTTGGTATGTGATTCACTTGATAATAGTGCACACATAACCCGAAAGTAGACGCTTAATTCGTGCAAAGGCAGTAAGCATGTAACTGATGGAGAAAATCAAGAAACAAAACTGAAATATACAGTAATTTCAAATAGATAATTTTTTAAACCAACCTCTTTTGATCTGAAACCCTTTCTGACCCGGCACTGTTTTTATCTAAAACATATTATGACCTGGCCCCTTTCGACTCAAAACCGTACCAGCATGAACCGAACTAAATTAACCCTTTTTGTGTTGACTCGTTCCGACCCTAATTTGGTCATACACATGACCCGAGCTCGTCTGACTGACTTGGTGCCAATCATAACCGGCAATTACGTAGTATACTAATTTTTTAAAGTTAAAAAAGTATAGCAATATGATACTCAAATTAAAGAGAATAAAATGCTCTTTTTTATGATGTAATTTGTTCAAAATAATATTAACGTGTGAAAAAGTTACGGTCTTTTAAAGAGTCATGGGGGTAGTTAGTTTTGAATAAGGGTGAAATATGTAATTATTATATAAATTTACAAAAATAGATGAAAGTTTAAGTACTAAACTAAAATCCGATTTTTGTATCCAACATTAAAAAGCAAGGACCTAAGTGCAAATAATATTCAATTTATAATAAAATAATAATCTTTCTTCTCCCTCTAACCTATAGCCGGCGTATACGCCCCCCCCCCCCCCCCCAACATTCGGACATAATCAAGAAATTGATCTCACTAAATTGTTTATTACCAAAAAACGGTTCACTCCGACGGTTTAAACATGGTAAACGACAACCAATTGACGACTAATTAAGCACAACCAAGCCGCGGATTTTAGTTATTTAAGGGTCGTTTTTGTACATCTTTGATAGTTAATATAAATTAACAAATAAAATATACTAAAAATGTGGAAATTTATCGTTTATTTACCCGAATACAAATCGGGTCGGGTAATGATTACAAGTAAAAGAAAAATGGAAAAACCGAAATGTTACAAGACAAACCCGAACTCAAACCGAACTAATTTGGGTTGGTTCTTAGGTCTAACTTTTGAGTTTTGGGTCAACCCGAAAAGCCCGAACAAAGTTTTTTTATTAAAAAAAACCCATTATATTATTAGTAGGTTCACTCGATTTCGATTTTGGTATATTTTGATTAATCGATTATGTTATTTTAGGCAGATTTAATAACTAGTTTTGTTATGATATATTCTATTTGATCGCAATCCAGCTAAAATCTGGGTTCGATTTTGGTAATAAAAGACAATAGTAGCATTTTAAATTATTAAAGGTTATCATAAAAATTCTTCATAACTAAATGATCATAAGACTTTAGGAAAATATAATCATGATAGTATTTGGGAACATAAAACCTAGGTGATCTGATCGTACACAGACAAAATCATAAAAATGTAGGATATAGCGATTTTTAGTTATGTCCACACCTAAATATTATGTTGGACTTAACAGTTTACTAGAGTATGGTTTATTCGAGATTATGTGTATTGAACTTAATCGAGTATAGTTTAAACAATTTTTGACACTGGACTTAACAGTTTAGTAGAGTATGGCTTATTAGAGATTATGTATGTTCTTAATCGAGTATAGTTTAAATGATTTTGAGATCCTTTTGGTCGAATATGTGTTGCAAACTCTTATGATCGGTGAAGACCACACATTTCGTGCCATAAAGATAGTGTCTCCAAATTTTCAAGACAAACATGATCGTACCAAGTTCGAGATCGTGCGTCATGTAATTTTTCTCGTGAACCTTGAGTTAACACGAAGGGTAAGCAATAACCTTGTCTCGTTGCATAAGAACACAACCGAGACCTTGGATAGAGGCGTCGCAAAACACAAAATCATCGTTGCCCTTGAGAAGAGCAAGGATAGAAGGTTCATATCAAGTTTGATTATGTATATTATGTTTAACTTAATTGTTTAAAGTGTGGTTTAATCAATTATGTTATATTTTATTTAATATTCTAGCTATAAATCTAAGTTAATTTATAGTTAACTAAGTTTTTTTTCTTAGATACTCGAAGCCCGATTAACCCAACTCAGTTACCTTATAGTTAACTAAGTTTTTTTTCTTAGATACTCAACCCGATTAACCCAACCCAAACAACCCGAACCCGAAAAAACCGTGGGAGATTTGGGTTTGGTTTGGGTCTAGATTTAAAACTTTGAAACCCGAATAAACCGGCCTGAAAATCCCGAAAACCCGAAAAACAAACCCAAATAACACCCCTATGCTGTGTTCTACAAAATTAACAATTCAAGTCTGGTCCATCGAATAATAAATGCAATAGCATCAAACAAACATAATTATTAAGTCAACAATTATCAATTAATTCGTCTGCATATAACAAAAAAAAGTAACAGCAAACTCTCAATATTAAAAACTGTATAAACAAATACATATACGCATCATATCATAAATTAGTAGCATCATCAATCAGTAACAAATCTAAAGTTTGGCAAAATACCCATACCTTGAATTAGCGGTTCGTAAAGTACAACTTAGTTAGATTTGACCGCTTGATTCAATGAACATCGCCTTTAGTTGTTGTCAAACCTATAAAAAAAGTGAAACCAATGAAAGTCATAAGAGATTCAAAGTAATGATACTATTGTATACAACAATGACATCCACTTAGCAACCAGATCTAAAGTTTAACGAAAGACTCGTACCTTGAAATCAGCTTCCATATGGTTTTGAGCTTCAGTATTCTGAAAAATTTCACAAATAAACATGAGAAACATACCCTTGTGACCAAAATCACTTTCAGTAGCACCTCCTAAGATTATAATACAATAGATGAGAAATAAAATTGCATATGATGAGAAATGTAATAACCCCATAACTTGGTTGAATTAGTTAACTCACGAATTTTTACAAACCATAGAATCCTAATACCAAAATTACTTTTAGAATCAATATTTTATAAGATCTCTACACTTAACAGGTCAATATTCAACGAATCCTAAAAAAATAACACAAGATCCGTAATTGTATTAAATTAAGAAAAGCCTTATAAGTGAAGATTCACAAGTTTCCTCCAAAAAGTAGGAAAAAAAAACTGAACAACATGTTTTCTACAAAATTAACAATTCAAGTCTGGTCCATCCAATAATAAATACAACAACATCAAACAAACGTAATTATTAAGTCAACAATTATCAATTAATTCGCTTGCGTATAACAAAAGAAAACTAACAGCAAACTCTCAATATTAAAAACCGTATCAACGAACACATACATATACGCATCATATCATAATAATCAAAAGCATCATCAATCAGTAACCAGATCTAAAGTTTGGCAAAATACCCATACCTTGAATTAGCGGTTCGTAAAGTACAATTTAGTTAGATTTGACCGATTGATTCGACGAACATCGCCTTTAGTTGTTGTCGAACCTATAAAAAAAGTGAAACCAATGAAAGTCATAAGAGAATCAAAGTAATGATACTAATGCATTTCAACAAAAATGAACAAAGTAACCAGATTTAAAGTTTAACGAAAGACTCGTCCCTTGAAATTAGGGATTCCTATCAACTACATCAATCGTAGATTATTCAATAATATGGGTTAATTTGATGGAGAGAAGTACGGTAGTAGCATGCTTTATATCCACCAAAGAAGCCTTGCTTTTCTCATTTCTTTCAGTGTTAATATTCTAACACAATAACAAACCAAAACACAGTAAAGAAAAACTACAAACCCTAGATACCCAAAACAAATAATACAGATCTAAACAAAAATCACCTGAAGAACGACGGAGCGGAAAAAGGATTAACCGCGTTTCCGATTTAAGCCGATTGAGAAGGCATAGAGGTGTGCCGGCGATTACGGAAGCATGTGAAACGCCAAGGTAGCCAAAAAACCAGAATTTGAAATTGAGAATCGGATTTAGGCTAATTGAAAGGACATAGAGATGTGTCGTTGAAATATTACATGAAGTAGTGGTAGGGAACGGTGATTAGGGTTTGGTTGAGAAGAAAGAAGAAGATGCAGAAAAGAGGGAAAGAGGCGTATGTGTATATGTTTGATATGTTTAAGGGTTATTCAAAATTGGATGGATGATAGCAGACCGGGTTTTTTTTCAGCTTGAATATAAACTTGACACATCAGCAAATGAGGTATATGATTGACACATAAGCTTTTTGAATATTAAAAGGACGCGTGGCCATGGAGATCTTTGTTTATTATATAGGGTTATATATATATATAGTATTTCCTACGCTCACCCACAATCAATCACTGTGGCCCCCCTTACGTCCACAATATGTATAATCACAGTATTTTCTTGGCATTTATGGCATAATCAAGTTTGTTTAGTTGCAGCAAAACTTGGCACATAGGCCATACTCAATTTTGTTTATTAAGTTGCAGCAGAACTTGGCTCATTGGCCATACTCAACTATGTTTATTAAGTTGCAGCAGAATTTGGCTCATATGCCATACTAAACTTTGTTTATTAAGTTGTAGCAGAACTTGGCTCATAGGCCATACTCAACTTTGTTTGTTACTATTGTGCCCCCCCCCCCTTCCGCCCACGATAGTCTCATGGCCTTCATAGACCATGTTATTCCCCAATTTGTTAGGTTTAACATTTCATAGAGTGTTTGTATAAACATAGAGTCACGTGTAATTTCATAATGTTTTGGCTTTCCTACTATCTCCATCTCATTTGTCAATCAACAATACTATTCACCTTTCATCTGCACATAGTCGTAGTCAATCATTATGTTTGTGGGGACTTTTCGTATATGAGCATTTAGATAATTCATATTCAGACCCGTTTTCAGATAGATAAATGTATATAAACATGCTTTTCACCCAAAAAGTTCATAAAGAGTTTGAAAAGAGTGTCATGAAACTCACGGTTTAGTAGGTACTCCGTGTGATGTCAGCTCGGGGTTCGTTTCCCTTCCTATCACTTAGTCCCTATAGTGAATATTATAATAATATTAATATTTTAATATTATTATAATCTCCATACAAAACTGGGCTGTATAGCTAGTCTGGGTATAAATGTCATGCCCAGAACACGCCAATAGGCTTAGATTGTGACGCTGTTCAATGTCTTATGTTTAAAATCAAACTTGGCACAGTTTCCCCGTTTCACCAGCTGGGCCAAGTGGATCGTTTACGCGTTTGGAGAATATGTATGGGTATGTAAAATTGGGTAAACTTTTTGGTTGATAAAATGATTAAATTTATAAAGAGATATCATAGATTAGATGTCTGGATTCGCTACGGGGCTCGTTTCCGTTTATTCAATCTGGGTTGGAGAAAAACGCGCGCAATCCATCCAAATTGTCTGGATTTCTCACAAAAAGTTTGGTTTTACTTAATTAATCCAAAAATATGATTTTTGATTACTCTTAATGTTTTGATATTCCAACAGGTTCGTTAAACATGAACTCGTCGGTTTTTATTAGAACTAAATTTGTTTAATCTTCAATTTAGCACAATTAATTAACCGTTTATCATTAAGTTATAAAAACTTATACACTTATCAATTAAAATATGTAGATTTTTATAAAAATATTTCTGGAATTATTTACTGATTTATTAATTCACAAAAATTCAGTTTATATGCTATAATTAACCCGAAAATCGTCCGTTTATACCAAACGATCTCCGAAATATCCAACAAAATTCCTGAGTGGTCCAAATACTTCCCAAAACACCCTGAAAAATTATCAAAACCTAACACTTTTTCCAAATTACCTTTTCGAGCCAAAAACGACTATAAAAATTCGGATAAACGCGAATCCATAAAACATATCTAGGGTTAATGTTTAATGGTAGTAATAGGTTTTGATTCCGTTGATGAGTTATATCCATATCATCGTAGTTTGTATCAATTAGTCGTTTATACATCTTAATTGTTTAACTTCATCAGTTTTATAAACCCTAATTTTAAGATAATTTGCTTCTCTGCATCTTTTTAATCAATTAATAATCGGTATACATCAATGATATATACTTTGTTCATGATATGTTTTTCAATTTTTAGAATCAATTTTGATCGGTCGGGTTAAATATCACTGATTATATTATCCCTCTATTTTCATATAGTTATAAATATTCCGTTTTTTCGATAATTTATGTGTTTCTGAATTAATATTCGTGAGCATTCATCGCAACCGGTTCATTATTACAAGTTACCTTTAATCCACTTTTTCATCGCAATCGGTTTTTTTAGCTATTGTTATAAATATTCCGTTTTTCCGGTAAATATTGCAGGGGAAAAAGAAGCTAATGTGGAAAGCTGCTACCTTACCCTTAGGTTGGATGACATTTTACAATCAAACCATTGTTTTAGACCAGTTCAATATCGCCAAACTTATTTGCAGCAGTGCAACGTTGCCTAATTTATGTGTTTGTGAATTAATATTGGTGAGCTTTCATCGCAACCGGTTCACTATTATATGTTAGTTTTAATCCGCTTTTTCATCACAACCGGTTTCTTTTTAGCTATTGTTATAAATATTCCGTTTTCTTATTTTCAGAAACTAGGTTATTGATTTTTATGCTACACGGGTGGGGAAAAAAATTCATCAAATAAACACATATATAATTTAAATGAAAATATATTTTTATATGTTTGTTGAGATGGGAACATAATTGTTAATTTCAAGTGTTATTGAAACGAAAACATGATATTGAAAGAAAAACTTAAAAAATGATATTACAAAATAAATAGAAATATAAACCAACCATAACATGTCAATTGCTTCTTTGAATATTTGATTTGGTTGCCACCACCATTCAAAATCTTCTTAATCGTATTCATTCTGTGTATATATGGTCCTCAAAATCAATATAAGATTAAAATAATACATTTAACTTTTTTTTCTTTTAAAGAAATACCCACAGGTGATGCAAAACTGACATTAAAAATCTCAAGAAAGTGAACTACAAGAAAAAAAATTACGTGTTAAGTATTATAAGGTCTAATTGATTGCCTCTTATATCAATTAGAATTTGACTATTCTAAATTAAAATATTTATGGTTGTTTAAAAACCATTAATATAAAGTTTATTACCATGGAAAGGTCAAAATTTCAGCATATGTATTATGAAAATGTCAAAACGGTTTTACAAATTGATTGACTACTTAATTATAAGATTTTGGTTGTTAGATATAAAATTAGGAAAAAGATAAAAGATAATCAATCAAATGCACTCAATCATAGGCTTAATTCGTTGCGCTTAATTTAAAAAACAAAGCTGTTAATTTGAAAAGTTGTTAATTAATTAAGCAGTTTTACAAATTGATTGGCCAATTAATTAACAAGTTGTTAATTAAGCAGTAAATAATAGTTTTAATATATTTGTTTTTGGCATTTGAATTACCAGAACCGTAACAAAAAGTTACTCAAATTGCTACCTCTAATATATATTGTGAATAGGAAAAAAGACATCATAGAAACTTACCTGATAGTAACACACAACGTGTTGGTGCTGCAATGGAGCGAGATATATATGTAACCAAATCAATTTGAAAAATTAAAAAAACCCTTCATAATGAATTGTTAAAATTAATATGAAATGAATTGCAACAATTCTAACCGCCTAGATAATTGATGATCCACTTTCAACCAGTTTTTTTATTAATTATGTTCATTATATCTTAAATAAATCAAATCAATATGAAATCAATTCTAACAATTCAAACCGTTTCATAATTTATCATATCTCAACCTCCATCCTAATTTTCTTTCATATTTCAAGCTTTTTGACAAATCATAATTTGAGCAACTATGTATCAGAAATGGATATTGTCACTATTAGTTAGGAACACATACCTTTTTTAATTTAATTATTCAAAAAAATTGTTCATATTACCTACCTATATATACAGTGACTTTGAAACACAAATTTTATACCATCACGCCACCTCCTACATTCTGCAATATCATATTTCTTTCTTTGTAACGTATATTTTTTTTTCTTTCTACTTATTTAATTCATTTATATTACTTGCTTTGTTTCTACATTATGTTATTATAAAATTAATATTTTGTTTGCAATCTTTTTTTTTTATTTTGCAAACAGCATGATGGAGCCAATAAACATTACAATGTTTAACGACTTGGATGTCCTCAACAATGATTGCATCCTCAAGGTTCTTATATTGAAGTTATGGCGTTTAAAGGACAATAACAAACCCAATGAAGATTGGTCAATTGAGATGATTTTGCAAAACGAAATGGTATTGTTACATATTTATAACTAATTTATAAATAAAATTTTACATGCATTACCACCTACACATTCTAATTATTATTTTTAATATATTATTCACACTTTTTTAGTAACACTAATTATGTAACATGGTAAGCGAACTCAAGGTATGTTATTAAAATAATATTGAATCCAAACAACATAATTTAAATGATTAAATTATAAAATAATATTTTATTTGTACATAATATTTTTAGTTTTATTTTTAACTTTACTTTCTATATCAAAGCTTAGTAGTTTCTCATTGTTTCCGCTTTTAACTCTAGATAATGCAACAAATAATTGACCATGAGTTAAAATAAATTGTCTCAAAAACAAACTAACCATCTATAATGATTGACCTTATCTTTTATTAATCTTCATTGCACAACAAAAATAAAGTAAAAATTTTATTCTTTGAAATTAATCATTTTATGTAAAGGTATAGAATATTTTTTTTTCAAGAATAAAAGTGTGAGTTCCAATATTACTCCGGATATGGGTCGTTAGTTGTAAAATTACCACTCGAAAGAGGGGCGCACACTTGTAAATTGTAACTAATTTTATGTTAAAACGGTCCAGACTTCATTATACTATTGGTTAAAGCATGGTGAAGAGAAAATGGTTTAGTATTAACTAATTATTATACCAAAACTATTTTTAATTAATAGCTATTGGCTAAATCTTGGATTAGCTATTAGAAATAAATGAAAGAAATTGTTTTTGTTTTTTAGAACTTCTCATCTTCCAAACAGATGAAAGATCGAAATTGTAATAGCATCTATTGGTCTTGATGATGGATCTATTTGTATGTATATTTTTTTAATTTGTTAACTTTCTTATTCTCTTTTAGTAAAACTTAGAAATTATACAGCCCTTTGTGCTTAATAACACTTTAAATTTGTTCATATTTTGACATAGGTATTCTATTTTTTGCATTTATAAATGTTCTTAACTTTCATTTATAATGCCTATGAACATGAACCTTTTTGATGAAAATTCTATTATTTTTGGTTCATTTTTAATCATAAATTTTTATTCAGAATGCAAAGGAAAAAAAACACTTATATCATTATGATATTAAAAAAATATGTTGTCGTTTGAAATTATACATTTATTCTATTGACAATTTTTATATTTTCACCCGTATAGTACACGGGTCAATAACCTAGTGAGATAAGTAAGATAATTAATTATTTTCATCTGCCTAAACTACCCATTTTCAATTATTTTAACGACTCTCAAATTTCATTATTTACAATAAATGTAATATTGTTTCAACCATTGATATTAAATCTAATGGTTGAGATTACTTCTCCTTATAAGAATCACTTCTGAAATGAATCTATACATACATACATACATACATACATACATAATCAGGATCATGTGAGAACTTTTTGAGAATTGAGAACTATGAGAGCCATTTTGGACCAGAAAAAACCCAAAAATAAAAAAAATCATAAAACAAAAAAACACAAAAATAAAAAAAGTAGAAAATCCAAAACTCTTATTTATCATCCCGGTTTCTAAAAAAATGAAAAAATAAAATTCTCAGCTTAGCTAAATTATACATATATGTATAATATGTACATATATGTTTTTTATACACATATGTATAATTTAAGGTAAATGATAATGTACATATGTGTGCATTACGTAAACTAGAGATTAAATGAAAATATACATATGTGTATAGATATAACATGCACGAATTAAAAAGCAAAAAACTTTTTTTTCGGTTTTTTTGTTTACATATATGTATAATATGTACACATATGTTTTTTTATACACATATGTATAATTTAAGGTAAATGATAATGTACACATACTTTTTTAAAATTTTCATTTTTTTTTTGTTTTATAATTTTTAAATATTTTTATAGAGATTTTTTTAGTGGTTCAAAATGGTTCTCAACGTTCTCAATTTGCCAAGAGTTCTCTTAGAATCCTTACCCTATATATATATATATATATATATATATATATATATATATATATATAGGGTTATGTTAGAATAAAAACCCACTTGAGTTGTGAAAGCTACAGAAGCTCATTCTCGACATGTTTTTAATTAAAGATTAAATCTTTTGGTCCACAATTAAAGTTCATAAAAAAAATGTAAAAGTTATTTTACACTTTCTCTCTCCTGAAAAAATATATAAAAATTAGTAACAAAATGTAAAAAAATAGCAAAACATTTTTTTTATGTTTTCGATGTTTGTATTAAATGTAACAACATATATTATATGTAACAAAAAAAACGATGTTACATAGGGTTTTCACGGGTTTTCACAACTCAAGTGGGTTTTCATTATATACTTTGCCTATATATATACACACACACACACAATCTATATATATATATACTATGTGGTGCTTGATTCACTTACTTTGAACCGTTGTGGGCGGAAGGGGAGCAACAGTGGTTGATTTTATGTGAAAAATGGAGGCACGTAGTATGACAAACGGTCACGATCTCCTCATAATTTTTCATACCTATATCGTAAACATACAAATATACATATGTACGTACAAGAATCCAGATGTACATACACAGAAACGTAAATACATTTTTACATACACGCGTACGTATAAACTATGATCGTGTGGTACGAAGAACTGATTTTCTTAAAACTTATGAAACTCACCAACTATTCGTAGTTGACATGTTTTCAACATGCTTTTCGGGTATACAGAAAAGTGGAGTAAATTGCTTATATGCTACCTGTTTGGATTGTGATCAATGCTGAGTAAATTGGTACAAGCATTCAAGTTAGAAGTAAAGTAGCTTAATGGGTTGGATTTGGTTTGTATCACCTAGTTTGTAAAAGATGTAAGAGCAATGTAATATGTTGTAAATTAGTTAGTAATGTTTCTTTATGAACAATGTATTTGATACCAGTTGTGTCTGTTACATTGCCGTTTTATGCTTTCGAAAATCGCTTAACGGGGTGTGACATCTGCATACCTACGTACTTACATACACACTTACACATACCTACGTACCTACATACAAACATACCTACATACGTGCGTACATACCTACACATAAATACAAGCAGTTGACAAAACTAAATAATTAGGGTGATGTAAAATTTTGTTTTATAAAAATATATTTGAAGTATTATGGCGAACACATGTAAAAAAATGCAAACTCGTATTTATGGGATGTGTAGGTAAAACATAATATGTTGCCATGTATAATATGTAGTGCTTATTCGTAACATACAAAATAGTTTATCGCTTATAACGGTTGGCACAAAAAAAAATTAATATGAAAAATTATGGGGCACTAATGTTACATGAGGAATACGTACAGTAATTAAAGACAAATAAAAAATAGTTACCATATTCAAATGTTTAAGAAAATTAAAAAAATAAGATATTGCTAGAAAATGTTTGAAGAATACTGTAAGTGCATGGATTTGGTGTCCGCAGCTGTTCGAATAGGCTAGGGATAGTTTAGTCTTTACACTTAATGTATAAAGGCTCATTCGTTAAGCATGTTTAGCGAATGAGGCCACATTTGTTAGAGACTAGGCTATTCGTTAATGTAAGAGCCCATTCGTTACTACAGTGTAACGAATGGAAGCTCATTCGTTAAGGTATACCCATTCGCTAAGGGTGTTTAGCGAATGGGGCTATGAAAAGACCTTATTCGTTAACCTTGTTAACAAATGAGAGGTCTCATTCGTTACTACAGTTATAACGAATGAGTCCAACCTATAAATAGGCCTTCCATAGTTAGAATGCATAGAGATCTGTGCCATATTTATCCATTGTAACGTTACCATGCATGATTTTCTCTGTAACGTATCTTCATCATAATGTATCAATCCTTAACGTATTGAATGAACACGAGTTAACGTATCGATTTGCGACTGGTTCCTAGGCTCGTAAACGTTAGTATTGAAGGAACACGAGTTAACGTATCGATTTGCGACTAGTTCCTAAACGCGTTCTGTGCAGCCATAATGAACCAACTGTTTAAGCTTCAAGGATTAAAGTTGTCAAAGTTTCAAAGTTATTTGTTTACTGTTCACACGAATGGACACAGTAATGAATGAGAAAGAAATTAAACGAATTAATTCAACGAATAACTCATTCGTTACTTAACGAATGAGTTATTCGTTGAATTAATTCGTTTAATTTCTTTCTCATTCATTACTGTGTCCATTCGTGTGAACAGTAAACAAATAACTTTGAAACTTTGACAACTTTAATCCTTGAAGCTTAAACAGTTGGTTTTAACGAATGAGTTATTCGTTGAATTAATTCGTTTAATTTCTTTCTCATTCATTACTGTGTCCATTCGTGTGAACAGTAAACAAATAACTTTGAAACTTTGACAACTTTAATCCTTGAAGCTTAAACAGTTGGTTCATTATGGCTGCACAGAACGCGTCTTACTATGCGTTAGCGTCTCAGAACGTATTACTGCAACAAATGCTAACCATGGACAATGAGATCGGAAGTCATAACAAATGTCCCAAGTTGTTAAAACTGTCAGATTTTGCTCGTTGGGAACCGAGGTTCCGTGCTCACTCGGGATCCGTGCATCCTAGTAGTGTCCGGTTTCTCGACGATGTATATTCAGCACCATTGATTGGTAATAACAATGCGGGATGGACTCCGAAACCATTTAAAGAATATGAGACTCAAGAACTTAAGGATTTTGAAAGTGAAACAAAAGCATACTCAACTCTTACCATGGCTTTACCTGAACACATTTTTCATCAATACAGTACTATCAAAGTCTGTGCTTCTTTGTTCACAATGTTTTTTGGGAAACACTCTTGAAAGCAAAAAAGACTCTTGTAAAATTTCAATTTCGAAATTTTATTTTGATAAAAATGAAACGGTGGAAGAGATGATTAACCGTTTTAGTCATCTGATTTTTGAGATGTCTAGTGTCGATCTTGAGCCAACAGAACAAGATAAGATCGATACACTTAAGAATGCTCTACCTTCTTCGTATACGACTTTCTTGTTCGTGTTAAAAGAGAACGGTTTCTTTCAGAACTCTGAACTTACAGTTGTGCAATTCATAAACAAGATTGAAGAAAGGGAATTTGATATCAAATGTCAAAATACGTTGAAGGAGAATCAAAACCATCAGTCTTCAACCCAAAACCCTTTACTTTATGGAGGCGCATTGCCAGCAAATAATGCTTCAAGTTCAGTGCCAATCAATGCGTTCTTTGTTCAATCCCAAGAGGATTCTAATGTAAACAGTCCACCTAATGTATGTTTTATGGCTAGTGGTGCGACTACAAACTCAAATGCTCATGCATCAAGCTTGCCTAAGGTAAATCTGCAAGAAGCTGAACAACAGTTCACTTTTGTGTGTGCGTTCATGACTTCTTATGAACAGCTGGTTGGAAGCAAGATCGCTACGAGCGACCTCATAGATGAAGATTATGATCAAATCGACCCGGACGATCTTGAGCTAATGGATTTAAAATGGAACATGGCTATGATCGTTCGTAAAGTCAAAAGATTTATGAAATGAACGGGAAAAGATCTTCCTACGTTGAACAAAAGGGTCGGGTTTGATAAGCTGAAGGTAAAATGTTATAATTGCGGGGAATTTGGCCATTTTGCCAAAGAATGTGACAAGCCGAGGAAAGACTATTCTGGCTCACGCAATTCTGAACGTTTTTCAGGAAAGAATTCATCTGGTGGGGATAAAAGTAAATCTGCTCTATCTGGTGATCAAGACAAATCTTCTGCTACTCAAACTTTAGTGGTCAATGAAGTAGTTGATTGGTCTCAACGTTTGTTGGGAAATCAAGCAAACGTGGCTATTGTTGAACCAGTGGAGAAATTTGAAGATGCCAGCAGTGATAATGTATCGAAGGGAAGTGATTCGTCTGACTCTGAGACTGACACTGATCAAAGTCTGTCGTCTCAAACTGAATCAATCTCTGTGAAAGGTGAATCTTATGCTTGTATGGCTAAGATTGATGAGGTATGTCACAAATCTCAGTCTAATGTATCTGAACCTTCATCAAAAGTGAATGATTGTGCTGAATGTGCTGTAATAAAAGCCAAACTTGAAACAGCATTAACTCAGAACAATACACTCACAAAAGATCACTTTATGATCAATGAATGCTACAAACAGAAGACAAAATTGCTAGAGCAATCAACTCTGAAAATTCAAAAACTGTCTGAAATCAATCATGATTTTAAAGCTAAAGTTCATTGTAAAATTATTGAAGTTGATCAACATTTGAAGGAGATTCTTCGACTCCGAACCTGTATTTCCAATCTTGAAAACGAAATAATGGAATTGAATAATAAGCATGGAAAATTTTTAGATTCTTCATTTCTTTTGAATGAAATAATTGAGGTTAATCATTCACATAAGAAAAATGGAAAAGCAGGTTTGGGTTACGTCGAAATTCTACCTCCTTTTAAACATGATTACAGTAGCATTCCCGATGTGGAAAAATTTTCAAATATGTCTACTGATAAATCTGAAAGTGTTGATACAACTGGTCCTGCTCGTGAACCAATTCATATCTAAAGTAAAAAGGTTTTCACCAAAAACGAATTGGATGAATTCAATCGAGGAGTTGTCTGAACCAGATGTGATTGTCAAAAACAAAGATATTCCAATTGACAATCATATTCTATGTGAACCCGAAGATTTTGAACAAGCTGTGTATGGTTCAAAGACTTCGGGTGTTTCTTCAAACACATCAAACGTTCCTAAGGTAAACCCTAAAGTAATTCCTAAGGAAAAATCTAATGTATCTCAATCAAACAAGCCTCCTGTGTCTGATGAGGAGTTAATGCGATTCATTAATCCTTAACTAAAATCATCAAATGGAAAAGTTTTTAAATTAAAGGGTTTGTCAAAAGTGTTTTCTAACAAAGAAGTTCCTTTGAATCTTCTTAAACCTGAAATGATTGAAAGTGTATTTCAGGATGACACTTCACAAATGACTGAACTTGAACAAAAATTTTATCAATAAAAAATTGTTAATGTTCAAGAAAAATCAAGAACTAATGTTTTTAAACCTATCACGTTCATAAAATCGTCAGGTTTGGAAAATTCTTCGAATTTAACAAATAATGAATTCTATAAGAAAAGAAAGGGTTTAAAACACGAAACACCGAAGAAAGTTACATTTGAGAAACCCAAAGATGATATTCATAAATCTTTGCTATCGAAGATTACATGTACTTTTCCACGTAACACTTTGGACTCTCGATTATGTTTCAAATGTGGTGAACCGGGTCATGTTTCCAAAAAGTGCAAAGCAAAGAATGATGATATCAAAGACTCATCAACTCGAAAGATTCATTCATTATCAAACTTAAAAGAAAATCAAGTTGATGAGTGTGTTATAATGTATTCAAATATTAATCCGAAGAAGGTTATTCGGATTGATTCGGATAATGAAGTGTGACATCCGTGGCAAAACCGAGTACACCTTAGTTCTTACAAACTTGAATAAGCGTTTAACCGCTTATTGCGTAACGAACAAACGAATAACCAAACGGGTCTGGTTATGGTCCGGATATCCCAGGGTGCTATCTATAAGTGATATACGATTTATGCAAGCTAAAATATTAGTAATATGGCCTTAGTTCGATAGCAAACAAGTTAAACGAAAACATGCTCGTTTAACTACTCGCTATAGACTTAAACGCGAAAGATAGTTACAAACCAAGCATTGTATCATCCGTTAAGCCATAAAAGACTTACCAAACACTTACTTGAAATGTTTTAAGCGATCCGTGAAAATATTTTTGATTTTTACAAACATATAGTATGTTTTTATAATTTTACACAAAACTAGCCGAAAAACACTCGTTTTCGTGCTGTTTAACGCACCCGATAAGTTTTTCGCGCCAAAAACCGAACCCGAACTAAATTTGGACCGGGCTTTTCGTATTTGGGCGTGAGGAATCAGAAACTTGGGCCAAAATGGGCCCAAGGTGGGCCCATATAATCCCGATCGCAAACAGCAAACCCCCCCCTTTTGGTTCTTTCATATTTAAACTAGATCCAAGATATTTTAGCCTCATTTTCTTGAAAACTCTGGATACAAACTCTGTTCCAGCCAGAAAAACTTCAAACCCTAAGGTAAGGGGCTTAAATAAGTAGCTTTTATGATTGTTTAAACTTGTTTAATACCATAAAAACATGTCTTGGTTACTAAAAATCATTCCTAACCGTGTAAAAATCCTAAAAATGGTCCGTAAACATGTTTTGATCATAAACACGGTAAGGAACCTATTTTGATAGTTTTTTTTGGCCATAAACACGGATTAAAAGGTGGAAACGACGTTTTTACGGTTCAAAAGTTCGTTTTTGTGCACTAGCCGAAACCCTAACTTAAGGGCTGTTATGTTGATAAAATATTGCTTGGTTTGTGATATAGGACTTGTAACTAGCTTGCTTAGAAGCACAAGAACCTGAAAACTTGATTAAAAGGGTCGGAAACGAGCCAAACCCGCTAAGGTAATGCCGAAACACTCGCTTACGGGCTATTTAGGCTAAGGTTGTGATGTGCATATTTTTAGGACTTGAAATTTTTCAGGGACATCAGGACCATGTCAATAAGTCCCTGTTCAAATTTGGTAATTTTTTGACCATCCGAGAATATTTGGCGAATTTATTACCGATTTGGGACGTTTATTTGGGAAAAATAGCTAAAATACTTCAAAAATTATGAAATTTTTCTGGGAACTCAGATTTGATGTATTTTGATCACATATGAATTTTGAGATCATTTGGGTAAGTCTAAAGGTGTTTTGTACATATACGTTCGTGCGAATTTTTATAGCCGAATTTAGGCCGAAAAGAATATTGAACAAGTTTTTTACATTCTGGAATTGATAGAGATTGTTTTGGGACATGATTTGAGTATTCAGGAATTTTGGTGGAATTTTTGGAAATTGTTTGGGATAAACGGACGATTTTCAGGCGAAATATAGTTGATAAAATGAATTTTTATAAATTAATAAATCAATAAATAATTCCAGAAATATTTTTATAAAAATCTACATATTTTAATTGATAAGTGGCTAAATTTTCATAATTTAATGATTAACGGTTAATTAATTATACTAATTTAAAGATTAAGAAAATTCAGTTTTTATAAAAACCGGTAAGTTCGCGACTAACGAACCTGCGGGAATATCAAAACACCAAGAGTGACCAAAAATCATATTTTTGGATTAATTAAGTAAAAACGAACTTTTCTTTGAGAAACCTGGACAATCCGGATAGATTGTGCGCGTTTCTTCTTAAATCAAACTGAATAAACGGAAACGGACCCCGAGGCTAATCCGGTACCCAGTATGTGATCTTTCTTTATAACTTAATCATTTTATTAACCAATACATTTACCCAAGCTTATTTTTCCATAACTGTTTTCTGAACGCGTAAACGAACAACTTGGCCCAGCTGGGAAAACGGGAATCTGAGCCAAGTTCAGTTTTAATTATTAGACATTGAACAACATCACAGCCTAAGCCTATTACCACTTTCTGGGCATACCAGTTATACCCAGATTAGTTATACAGCCCAGTTTAATACTGAGATTATAATAATATTAATATTATTATAATATGGACTATAGGGACTAAGTGATAGCAAGGGAAACGAACCCCGTGCTGATCTCGCACTGAGTGCCTACAAAACCGTGAGTTTCATGACCCCACTCTTTAAACTATTTTACGAACTTTTGGGGTGGAAAGCATGTTTATACACGTTATTTATCTTAACACGGATCAGGATATAAAATATCTGAACATTTATATATGCAAAGTCCCTACAAACATAATGATTGACTACGTGCTGATGACAGATGATTATTATCGTTGATTGATATATTGAGTGGAGATAATACGAATTGCAAAACATAATGAAATTACACGTGACAGCATGTTTATACAAACACGTTATGTAATGTTAAACATAACTAATTTGGGAGACAACGTGGTCTGTAATGGCCATGGGGATAACGTGATCTGTGATGATTATGGGGCTGTTGTGGGCAGAAGGGGGGCCACAATAGTAACAAACTAAAGTTGAGTATGGCCTATGAGCCAAGTTCTGCTGCAACTTATAAACTAAAGTTGAGTATGGCCTATGAGCCAAGTTCTGCTGCAACTTACTAAACTAAAGTTGAGTATGGCCTATGAGCCAAGTTCTGCTGCAACTTATAAACTAAAGTTGAGTATGGCCTATGAACCAAGTTCTGCTGCAACTTACTAAACTAAAGTTGAGTATGGCCTATGAGCCAAGTTCTGCTGCAACTTATAAACTAAAGTTGAGTATGGCCTATGAGCCAAGTTCTGCTGCAACTTATTAAACGAACTAACTTGATTATGACATGAATGTTAAGAAAATAATGTGATTATGCGTATTGTGGGCGGATGGGGAGCCACAGTATTTGGTAATACGTGAAAAATACTATATGTGTATATGTGTCTATATACATACTATGTGATTAGCCGTAGGAAATACTATGTGTAGAATATACTAATTATTTGCGTGTACACTATATAATGTTTGAGTTTATGTGGAACCGTTGTGGGAGGAAGGGGGTCCACAGTGGTTGGTTAAACACGGAAATTGGAAACAGGTAGCACGAACAAACAATCACGATTTTACCGAAATTTCGAATTTATATTATAAACTTACATGTGTGCATATGCACACACAAGGATATGGCTGTACATATTTATACAAACGTAAATACATATTTTTACATACGCGCGTACATACAAACTATGACTGTGTGGTACGCAGAACTGATTTTGTTAAACTTATGAAACTCACCAACTATTCGTAGTTGACCTGTTTTAACATGCTTTTCAGGTAATCAGATATGAGAAGTAATTTCCTGTGCGTTACGTGTCTGATTGGTGATTGATGTCGTGGGCATTTGAGTTAGAAGTAAAGTGATTGAAGAACAGGTTTAATTGTATCACCTAGTTTGTAAAAGATGTTAGAACGATGTAATATATTGTAAATTAGTTAGCAATGTTTCTTTATGAACAATGTATTTGATACCAGTTGTATCTGTTGCATTTCCGTTTTACGCTTCCGCAATTCGCTTAACGGGGTGTGACATGAAGTAACCAAATGTGTTGACCGTATTCAACCAATTTGTTCAAATGTTGATTCGGGAAGAATACGTGATGGATACTTAAAGAAGAAAACTAAGAAAACTATCTCTTATTCTGAAGTTCTGAATGTTAGCGTTAATTTAAAAGTTTTTCCTAAAGTATCAAAGGGAGAGCCCAAGACTGAGGCCTGGGCTGCCTTTTTGAACTAATCATTTTACTTGCTTGTGCAGAGTTCATCTAGGTCTGTGTCTATTCACAAATGGATATTGGATAGTGGATGTTCTCGGCATATCACCGGCAACCTGGATCTTCTGAATAACGTCAAAGATATTCAAGGGGGTTATGTTGCATTTGCTGGTAACCAGGGTGGAATGATTACAAAAGAGGGAGAACTTTCAAACGGGAAAGTGACGTTTGAGAAGGTTAATTATTGTGAAAAGGTGGATCATAATCTGTTGAGCGTGTCACAGATTTGCGATAAGAAATTTACCACCATATTCACCGACAAGGAATGTGTTATTCTTCAACCGGGATACACAAATGATGAAGACATGGTTGTCATGCGATCACCTTGATCAAATGATATTTATGTACTTGACATGAGTTATGATGTACATGTTTCGCCCTCAGCTACTTGCTTTGTTTCCAAAGCAACTGAGAAAGATTCTATTCTTTGGCATAGACGCATGGGACACATCCACTTACAAAAGATGAACTTTCTAATGTCAAATGATTTAGTGGATGGTGTGTCACTCAAGAATTTCAAGTTCAATGATCATTGCGTTGCGTGCAAGAAGGGGAAACAAAAGAAGAAATCACATCCAAGCAAGTCATTAAAAACGATTGTTACTCCTTTGGAACGACTTCATATGGATCTCTTTGGTCCAGTGAACTGCGCCAGTATTGCTGGAGACTTTTATTGTTTAGTAGTGACGGATGATTTCTCACGCTACTCATGGGTGCTATTTATGGGATCGAAGGATCAGACTCCTGTCTTAATTCAGAATCTTATCACGAAGATCGAATCACTTTACAAACTAAAAGTGAGACGAATTCGTAGTGACAATGGAACTGAATTCAGGAATAATGTATTGGATTTCTTTTGCATTCAAAAAGGAATTCATCGAGAGTTCAGTTCACCTTATGTTCCTCAACAGAACGATGTATCTGAAAGAAAGAATCGTAAGCTGATTGAAGCTGCACGTACAATGCTTGCTGATTCAAAGTTACCAGTTCAATTCTGGAACGAAGCTGTGAATACGGCATGCTATACACTGAATCGCGTACTAACGGAAAAAAAGCTCAAGAAGACGAGTTACGAGCTTTTGAACAATCGTAAGCCAAACTTAAAGTATTTGGAACCATTCGGGTGTCCATGTACTGTTTTGAAGAAAGATTTTGGAAAGTTCGATGAGAAAGCTTTTGAGGGTTATTTCTTGGGATACAACTCTCCGAAGAAGCGGATTTTCAATATTTCTTCGGGTTGTGTGGAAGAATGGTATCATGTTGATTGTCAAAGTTATACGACTCCACCAACTGGTACAGGTCCTGATTGGATGTTTGATTGCGATCGCTTATTTAATTCGTTTACATCAACAGTCGATGAAGTACCTGAAGATCTCATTAGATCTTATTTGGAAAATCAGTGTCTTCCGAATCCAAGGTTTTCTTCGGTCGATGTAAATGACTCTCCTAACGTATCAGAAATGCCGAATGTTGTTTCTGAATCTTCCGATGATGCTGATTTTGTGGATTCAACATCTGTCATGATAGATGAAGCTCCTGAGACTACCGAGCCTATTCTAATCAGTGATGATTCACCGACTGTTTCTTTAGACACAGTGGAGGAAAATATCACCAATTTGGGTGATAACATATCTGTTCCTACAAATCCTACTTTAAGGATTCATTCACAGCATCCACAGGATCAGATAATTGGTGATGTCAACGACGGGGTTCGTACAAGACACCAATTGGCTAATGTATGTGATGATCACGCTGATTATAATGTATCTCCTACTGAGGATTCAATAGTTTGTGCTTATGCGGATTTGCACTCTTCGGGTATTCTCAGTATTGCACAATACACCTGCTTCCTATCACAGATAGAACCGACTAGTGTTGCAATGGCACTCAAGGAACCATCTTGGGATGAAGCTATGCAGGAGGAGCTGCAACAGTTTATAAGACTGGGTGTATGGGACTTAATCGATAAACCAGATCGCATAAAAAAGGCGATTCCAACTAAATAGGTCTTTAAGTGCAAAAAGGACGACCGTGGGGTAATCGTAAGAAACAAAGCACGATTGGTCGTACTTGGATACAATCAACAAGAAGGCATAGATTACACTGAAGTATATGCTCCGGTAGCACGACTGGAGGCTATACGAATTTTTCTTGCCTATGCAGCCTACAAAAATTTTAGGGTTTATCAAATGGACATGAATTCGGCGTTCTTTAATGGAGCTATTCATGAGGAAGTGTACGTGAAGCAGCCTCCTGGTTTCGAGGATCCAGACTTTCCCGAGCGTGTTTATCGGTTAAACAATGCTCTTTATGGTTTACATCAGACCCCGAGAGCCTCGTACAGCACGCTGGCTGACCATCTAATTGAAAGTGGGTTCAAGAGAGGAACTGTGGATTGTACATTATTCTATAAGAACGTGAGTGATGATCTGCTCCTCGTCCAAATCTACGTGGACGATATTATTTTTGGTTCAACAAATGACAGCTTATGTAAAGACTTTGAGAAGACGATGCAGACAAAATTTGAGATGAGTTCGATGGGAGAGATGAGTTTCTTTTTGGGTTTGCAAATTCACCAGTCTGACATCGGGATCTTTATCCATCAGACGAAATATGTGAACGATGTCTTGAGCCGATTCAAGATATCCGATGGCAAAATTCCCTCAACACCTCTTCCCGTGGGTCACAATTTATCACCGGATGAATTGGAGGATACCGTAGATCCAACCTTATATCGAGCTATGATCGGATCACTTATGTATTTGACTGCATCTCGACTTGATATCATGTTTGCTGTTTGTTTGTGTGCTAGGTACCAATCGAGTCCCCATGTGACTCACCTGGCGGCAGTAAAGCGCATCTTACATTATCTGAGGGGAAATCCTGACATCGGATTATGGTACCCCAAGGAAGACATGTTCGATCTCACCGCCTTTACTGATTCGAACTATGGAGGATGCAAGATCAACTTCAAATCTACAACAGCGGGATGTTAATTCTTAAGAAACCGGCTTGTTTCCTGGCAGTGTAAGAAGCAGACAACGGCCTCAACTTCAACAGCCGAAGCGGAGTATGTGGCGGCCTCGAGTTGCTGCTCACAGGTTCTCTGGATCCAGCAACACTTGCGGGATTACGGTTTGAAGTTCCTTACTACTCCATTTATATTGATAATTCTGCTGCAATTTCAATCACCAAAAATCCGGTTCACCATTCGAAAACCAAACATATTGAAATCCGTTATCACTTTATACGTGATTGTTTTGAAAAGAAATTAATATCAATTGATAAAATTCATATGGATTTTCAAAAGGCTGATCTTTATACTAAAGCTTTTGATAAAACACGTTTTCAATATCTGCTAGGTATAAATGGTTTAAAAACTTTAAAACGAAATTCAAAGGCTTGGTTAAATCATTTTATTTTTTTGTTTAGTTTCGAATTTTGTTGTTTTTAGGGGGAGAAATATAAAATCCAAAAATATTGTGGTTTCTGTTTGTATAGAGAAAATTTAAAAACTCCAAAAACATTCAAATATTGAAAATATTTCAAAAACATTGAAAAATGCTCCTCAAAATGAGTTTTGAAGCAAAAAGGGAAAATGATAGTACATTGACGGGATTGATCTAGTACATGGATAAACTAGATTAAAAATTACCGTAAGGCCAGCAATATGATATGCAAAGATAGGCTTGACAGACTATATAGGAACTGATAAAATATAAAGATAATGAATGCCGAACCTAGTGGAATTACATCTTGAAAGATTGATACTATATCTGATTTAAAGAAAAGTCAAAAGTCAAAATGATTACTGTGTGTGCATGCTTTCATTTTTGAAGAAAACTCTGCTTTGTTTCTATTTTATTTTGCAAAAAAATTCAACTTCATTTTTTCTTTATTTTTATTCAAATATTGGATCCTCTTCTGCGTAATAAGATTATCCGACCTAAGGGTTAATATTTGGGTATTCTGCTTTATTTTTCTTGGTATTTCGTATAAAATCTTGGACTTTCTCCGCGCGATAATACGGGATTATCCGAATTGAGGGTTAAGATTTTATGCAACTTCAACTTATTTTTATCTTTTTATTTTGTTGAAATGGAACCTTATTTGCGTGTAGTCATACCGACCTTAAGGGAAAATTTTAACCTTTTGCTTTATTTTCCTTTTATTATTTTTGCATGAGTCATAGTTAATCAAAATTTGGAAAATCAAAAGAAAAACGTACGTGTGATATTCACTGTATATGAGATAGAAATGTTATATCTGATTGATGGGGTCCACATATGGTTTCGTGCCTAATTGAACCAAATTAAAGCATATCGTAAAATTTCCGACAAGTCTGTGAAAAGTTTAAGACGAAAATTATATCTGCAATCATCGTTGGGTTATGCATATAATAATCATCGAAATTGAAGTGTTACTTAGTGATATTCTCGTCAATATGATTCCCTGCTCAACTCACAAAAAATATGTACTGCTTTAATAGTTTAGTCGTTTATTGTTTTTCCGTTATTTGTTATGTGAAAATTTTCGAAAATTCAAAAAGATTTTTTTTTCTTTTCAAATTCTGCTTTAGTTTCGATTTACCAAGCTAGTGAATAAATTCAAAAGAAAAAGATTGATCCCTAAAAGGTTTTAAGTTAATCGTGCTTAATGTATTTACAACTGGTATCAGTTGTATTTTTAACGTAAAAATCCTCTTAAGTTAAACATTACCGATCCTTGGTTGATCGGGCATTTTAATGTATGCGATTAAACCCTAAAATTGGATTTAATTGATTATTTAATTCATTGTTAAAACCCTAATTGGTTTTAATATTATTTAATTCCTTAAAAGAGATTTGTAGCTCATTCGCTAAGGAAAAAAGGGTGATTTGTTAAAATGTTTAACGAATTGCCATTCGTTATTTAAAACATAACGAATGAGTTTCTCATTCGTTGTAAAGTCATTCACTTCCGTTGTGCATAACGAATGGAGGATATTCGATTAAACATTTAATTTAATGTATCATTCGTTAAGAATTTTAACGAATAACATTCTCTTTCGTTTGAAACATTAACGAATAACTTATATTCGTTAAAATTTAACGAATAGATCCTTATTCGTTTAAAAGGTTAAACAAATCAGGACGAATAAGTTAACGAATGAGGCCATTCGTTAGTTCAAAATTTGAACGAATGACCTCGATTCGTGTGAAATTATTGGGTTAAAATCCCAATGTTTGACGAATGTCGTTTCATTCGCCATTTTCCTATTTCACTATCACCCTAGACGAACTATTGCAAAATTTTTCCAAGATCTCATACCTGCTTATTATCGTAATTGATTAACATATTCGTGTTATACAAGTATTGGCGATCTCAATGATATGAGTTTTATGGAGTTTCATCGGTTTTTATGTGTTAATTGAGTGATGTTCTAACTGGTCATGAACCGAACAGTTGCACACTGTTAAAACTTATATATTGATGACAATTAGTTCCGATGATCATTGATTAAGATATAAAACCGATTTCAGACCAATGTCATTGGATTTAAATGTGAAAATTGTTAGGAAACTATCTGATACGTCGTTGATATTCATCGTCTTTGACTTTGAATAGTCAAAATTAATTTAATTTTTGACTCCTGATTGTCAAATGAATATTTAATTTACATTCGTTACCTTTGTAACGAATGATCAGGGCAGATTCGTTAAATTGTTAACGAAAGACTATCTGTTTCGCTAAGGTAGCGAATGGACAGTGAAATTGATAACGAATAAGTGTAACGAATCAGAGTTGATTCGTTAACGTAATACACATTGATTCGTTACAATAACGAATGACTTCACGTATAAGTATGATTCGTTATTTGTAACAAATGTAAAACATTAATTGTGTAACGAATGTCTCATTCGTATTAAGTAACGAATGAGATGCTTATTCGTTAAATCAGTATGATGTATTTAAACAGTTTGCTGTTTTTTTTTACAGAAATGGCAGACGAGATCATTCAACATCCAGTTCCCGAGCAACAACCAGCAGATAATCCAGAACAGCCTCAAATTCAAGATGAACCTGTTCAAGTTCCCGTCATGCTGTCATGGAACAAGAGCCATAATTTTTGTGCCTATCTTGAACCGATCTTTGAAGATTCTCCTATATTCGGGGGAATGATTAGTTTTCTGATTTGCTCGAGAATCTACAAGGCCATTTCTACCCGTACAGTTGTTTATCAGAAGATAATATAAGAGTTCTGGAATACTGCTAAGTTCAATGAAGTAGATGATCAGATGGAAGCGGTTATTCAAGAAAAACGGGTGGTGATTGATATTGGCGTGATCAGAGACTCACTGGGATTTAATGACACAGTTGATGACAGATGTGAGTTCGATAGAGCATTGATCAGAGGATTATTTGGCCGTGTAAAGTATAATGGTGATTTGGGCAGATCTATGTACAACAAAGCGAACTTGTGTGAACAATACAAGTATCTGCTTCACGTATTGATTCATTGTCTCGGTGGACGTAAGGGTGGATTTGACGAGTGCCGAGTGATGCTTCAATCTACATTTTTTGCCCTTATTCTTAATAAACCATTCAATTTCTCAGAATTGGTTTATTATCATTTGAAAGAAAACATCACCAGCAGACATAAGTTCTTAATGTATCCCAGATATTTGCAAATGATGATAAATGATCTGGTACCTGACTTGGAAAAAGATCAAGCATATGTGATGAAGCTCGATCATATGAATGAAGAGATGATGCGACGTTTGAGATCGTACAGAGGTCAGAGTTTGGCAGATCGACCAAAGTTTAAACGTTTGATTGGTCATCTAGCGAATATTGATTATGTCGCGCCACCTAATGATCGTTGGGCTCATGACGATTCCGATTCAGAACGTGAAGGTGGTGATGGTGGTGATGGTGATGATGGTGGTCAAGGACCACAAGCCGAGTTAAGTTATGAATAGAAGCGTAAGCGTAAAGGTAAAGAACCGATGACGGAAAAGGGGGAGAAACCCAAGAAACAACGAGTTAGAAGAGGTTCGGGTATTGAGATACCAAGTCAGCCATTTGTGCCTTCCACTGCTGTTTCTACTACTATTATTCCTTCTACTGTTTCTCCAGTTCCAGTTCAACAGATTCCACGATCTCCTACTCTTACTACAATATCAAATACACACATTAACTTCTTGCAAATGTTTAAGCAAAATAAAAGATAAAAGATTATTTGAAACCTCCAGCAATTACTAGTTATCATATTCACACATTTGAGAAGATTACAACTATACTCTTCAACATAAATTAAAGATAAAATTAAAAGAAAAATTATGATTGGTTATAATGATTTCTCATACTTGTCGCACTAAAAACACTTCTGAAATGAGCCTAGTACTATATAGGTGTGTGTGTGTGTGTGTGTGTGTGTAGGCCTGTAAACGAACCGAACGTTCGGTGAGCTATCGTGAACCGTTCGGCGGGAAGTTCGTTTATGTTCGTTTATTTAATAAACGAGCGAACATGAACAAAAAATTTGTGTTCGTTTAATTAAACGAACGAACATGAACACATGTTCCGTTCGTTCATTTATGTTCATGAACATTCGTTTATGTTCGTTTATTTCTATTTATTTATGTTCATTGATGTATTAATAGAAAATAATTAAATATTATCTGGATAAGTCATTTTCTTAAAGGTTTTACATTTGTTAATTTGTGTTCATTTACGAGTTTTTTCATTTAAGTTCGTTTATATTTGTGTTCATTTACGTTTGTTCATACATGTTCGTTTATATTTATTCAGTTATGTTAGTTTAGATTTTAAACAAGCGGACACAAATGTCCACTAAGAACATGAACATAAATATTTGTTCGGTTAAGTGTCAGTGTTCTTTTAAAGTTAAATGAACAAACACGAGCATGCCCTTGTTCGTGTTCATTCGATTCGTTTACAGGCTTTCATTATTCACATTGATGAATACATCGGTCTCAATCTCTAGGCTCTGCCAATTTTATTTGTGTCCGTTTGTGTTCGTGAACACATTAATTTCCTTAATGAACGAACACGAACATAAAATCTCGTTCGGTAAGTGTTCGTGAACCATTCGTGAACATATTATTTACTTAACGAACGAACATGAACAAGGCCTTGTTCGTGTTCGTTCGGTTTGTTTACAGCCCTCTGTGTGTGTGTGTGTGTGTGTGTAGGGTAAGGATCCTAAGAGAACCCTTGGCAAATTGAGAACTTTGAGAACCATTTTGGACCACTAAAAAACCTCTAAAAAAATATTTAAAAAATTATAAAACAAAAAAACCAAATATTTAATCAAGTAAAAAAACCAAAATTCTTATATTTCATTCCGATTTCATAGAAAGATAAAAAAACAAAAAAAAAATAATTTTTAATTTGTATTATACCTATACATATGTGTATAATTTCATTTAATCTCTAGTTACGTAATGCACACATATGTATATTATCATTTACCATAAATTATACATATGTGTAGATATATGTACATACTATACATATATGTATAATTTTAGCTAAAACGAGATTTTTTTAGAAACCGGGATGATAAATAAGAACTTTAGTTTTTTTTACTTTTTTTTATTTTTGTGTTTTTTGTTTTATGAATTTTTTTTATTATTGGGTTTTTGTGGTCCAGAATGGTTCTCATAGTTCTCAATTTCCAAAAAGTTCTAACATGATCCTGATTCTGTATATATATATGTACGTACGTACGTATGTATGTATCTATGTATGTATGTATGTATGTATGGGATGATTCATGCAAAAAGTCAAGTTAAAATAGGAAGTGTGAGAAATCAATCTGAACCACTTATTTAAATTTGATGTGCTCTCTTCAAAAGTAAGACAATTAAGATGATGATGGGCAAAAAGAATATTATTGATCAAATTTATAAATAATGGTATATGGGTGATGGTTAACTCTTGGGATCTTTAAGGTATTAGGTTCGAAACCTGATTTGGAGTGTCAAAATCAATGTGAACGTTTAACATCTCGTTTCAGAAAGATTCATTCATGAATTAGGTGTAGTTTTAAACGCTATTAAAAAAAATATTAATTTCAATTCAATTTTGATGTGCTCATCGTCTTAAAAAATAAGACAATTAAGGATGATGATTGATGAAGGGCTAAAGGGATATTATTAATCAAATTTACAAACAAGACAGTACATAATACATGGATTGAGAACAAATTTCTGGACCTCTTTTATTACAACATGAAAACAAGACCTGGTGTCACACACAAGTTCACACAACAAGAGAACACATAAAAAGATGAAAACTCGTAAGAGGACAGTTGGGTACTTGTGATTTTACTTCTGTGGTTAGAATTTGGACTTAATTTTCTCAACTTCGTCAGTACCAATTTGGAATGCTTTAGCCAACACAACATCGTCCACGGGAGGAGTTGAGCCAAACAAAGCGTCTGCCGCCCGTTGGGTGCCCGCCAACTGGCTATTGAAGGCAGCAATAACCGCAGCAGGAACTTTACCATTGTTTATCTGGAAGTGAAGTAAACCTCTGGGGAATATGAATACTTCACCTTTCTTGATGGTCTTGGGGAATAGTGTATTACTTGTGTTGATAAAACCAACATCCAATTCGCCTTCGAGCACAAAAACTATCTCAGTGGCTCTTGGATGGGTGTGTGGTGGGTTTAGACCACCTGGTGCATAGTCAATGCGAGCCATGGATACCCCCAGGGTGTTTAGGCCGGGGATTTGTAGGACCGAGGCTTGTGTAACGATTGAACCAAAGGTGTTGTTTGTGAGCCCCGGGTTTGCTAACCCCGCAAAGAAGAAATCAGCAGCTTGTGCGTTGTTTTTGCAGGGGAATCCATTCACTTTTACACCTGTTTTGTGTACAATAAACATTAGTATATTTTTAATTGAATCCTAAAACATATTATATTTTGTATATGACTGTCTAAGCAATTATATAAGATCATTCTCATAAATTTTAAGAAACTTTTTAAGGTTTTTATCCAATTTTGCCAAGAAAAGAAAGTTTAATATAAAAAAAGTAATTTAATTGAATAAAGATAGATATGATTAATCAAATGTATGAGATTTTTTTAAATGATAAAACTAATTTTATTGATAAATTAAAATTTTTTTTTGTTGAAGTTCTATGGATACAAGTAAGGTATCTAATGCGGATGTCCCCAAAAGATTTAAAAAAAATTACTTAATAGATAAATGATCATAAACTCATGATTGACCTAACACTTTACTGACATGGGAGCGTGATTTGTGTACATGGTGTGGTTTGGTTCAATTTTTGGCTAAATGTAGAGTCAGGATTTGTGTTTTAGTCTTTTGTATTTACTTAGACCGTAATTATTATAACTAGGTAGCATGTTGGTTTTTGTTTATTTGTATGTTTGAGTCTGATGTCTAGTTTTGTTAAGCTCAGTGGGCCGTAAATAATATGAAAGAAAGCATGGAAGTCTCCCACTATAAATAGTGGAGACTTCACATGCATATCAAGTTTTTACCAAACATCCTTCTTATCCATCCAATGTCTAAACTCTCTGCTCTTTCTCTCTAACTCTCTTCTTCTCCTACCTTCTAGCAAATAACCAAACACACCAAGATCCGAGATCTAGGTTAACCACTAGTGATTTTCGCTAGCTAGTGGTCCAGACTGGCTCAAGAATTTAGTTGTTAGATCTGTTACGGGACCTACAATTGGTATCAGAGCGGGTCAAATCAACTGATTCAACTTTGTTCTTGATATTCGGGTTCTAATTCCGCGATTATCCAAACCAAGACGTTAATTTCTTGAAGACCCGTTGAAGTTTTGAAAATAAAGTTTGAAGATCTTGGAAATGAAGTTGGTAATAATCGTGCTTGAAGTTCATCTTGTTGATCCGGCGTTTCGAGACGGTTCCGCCATTTGCCGAAATTCCGGCGAGCCTAGGGTTCTTCTCCGGCAACGATTTCAGAGATTGAAGATGCACTAATCGATCTCTGATATTCAGTTTGTATCCCGTCAATGTCAGTTATCTCTAATTGTTGTGGGAGGTCGGTATTCCGATGAAGACACCGGCGGCGGCGAAGATTACCAAGTGGAAGAAGAATTCAACGTCTCGAGGAAGAACACTCCCTTCTTGTACGATCTCGTCACCCTCACTCCCTTGAGTGGCCTTCTCTCACCGTCCAGTGGCTCCCGTCGTTGTACTCCCTTCTTGTGATTGTTAGAGGAAAATAATAATTGTCCAATATAGAAATATTATGTTGTTTGAATCACGATTGCATTAATAACTAAAGACGCACATTATGAACTTTTTTTAGTCAGCTTACATCTCAACCTTAATTCTTGATAAACATCAAATCTTGCAACCACAATAAGTCAATAACTAATTTACTAAACGTGCTAAACACCTTGTGGGTTGTAACTTGTAAGTCATTTGTTCTCAAGGTGTAAACTAGTTAGATAGTTGTTCATGGTTGATAAATCAACGTTAAACGTGTTATCCGAAAAACAAACCAGAAACCGTTTAAATAAACAGGTTATACGTGTCAACCATATATTATCTATTTGTTACATGTGTTATCCATTAAATTAGGAAATGAATACCCAAACTTGTAGATGTACCTTACCATGAAAATAATAGACAAGACATGGTCAAGAAAATAATATCTTTCTACTCCCGTCCAAAATTCCATACGCTATTTGACCAACACTTTGAAGATTTTTTTAAAAATAATATTGTTCTTTACAATTTCAAAAATATAAACAAGTTTTGTTCATAGTCTTACGACGCGCTGATTGAAATATAAAACGAAGATTTGATGAGTTTGCACCTGATGCCATATCGGCAGGACAGACATCTTGAAGCAAATCAGGGTCTGCGGACACGAAGGAAGCCAAGAAGATGGCTATCATCATGCCAATCATCAACCCGTAATCCCGAGTAGCCATAACTAATATTTTAAGAATGTTAAAGAAAGGGTAAATGATGGAATCGAGTACGAATAGATACTGGTGAGTTGTGCGCTATTTAAAGAAAGGGTAAATGAAAGGAGAAGACTTCTTGAAAGCAATTTTAAATCGGTTAGCTAGCTTGTCTGTTTCAGTGTTTATAAATTATTATGCAACCTTCACTAATTTATGCTTTAGGACAAGTCAATGGTCTACTTGTGGAATCCTCCATCAAGAGTACGTATAGCACATTTAAACAGAAAAAAACACATACAAAATATTGTCCCAATTTGGAAAATAAAAATCTAATGATATTTCTTAAGTGATCATGCGTACGCGGTCACATCATGAGGCCTAAAAAAATAATAACGGTTGGGGCCAAATTATGGCAGCCCTAATTATCTAAGGTTTTGAGCAAGTTCGATTTTAGTACCCGTATATTCAATATTTTCCTCCTATCACTCTTCATAACTCATTTAGCTGCCAGTCTTCTGAAATTTCATTTGAAATCGCTACCAAACGTCCAGCAACGTCGATTGAATCTTCGCCATAAAACCATAGCACGTAAACCATTTGAATTCATTGGATCGTTAGTGACCTATGTTGAAGAAATCAAGAGCTCGTGGAACAAATTAATGAAAAAAAAATCTGAAACAAATGCCACAACAAAAAATAGAGTTTATATTTAGTTTTTTTTTTATTATTTTATTTGTATTTTTTTAGAATTTAATATAGTATCATTCTTATTACTTTTAATTTCTGTATCTTAAAATAAAGAAAAAAAATATACTAAAAACATGTAATGTTTACAAAGGGGTTTTAACCACTTCAGCTAAAACTGAAGGGAAAAATGCTCCTTATTTACGTGATAATTAAGTGGCCAAAGAAAATAACATTTTTAGCCTCAACTACAAGTGTTCATATACAATTGATACACACATTATAGAAAGAAATTCTCGCGCAGGAACAAGCGTAGGCATGTAGCGTGCCCTTCAACCAGGAAGAAGTACTTTTCTTAACGAAGCAAGGAAGCACAGTTGTGCGCCTCTCCATAGCCCCTCTATACTCTCTAGAGGTATTAGTACCAAGCTAGAAGCTTGTTGTGTAATTTCATAAAGAAAGGTGTGTGAACCTTAGCTCAGCGAGTCTGGGTTTCATTTCAAACTAGCCTCCTGGACGGAACCTACCTTCTTGATAGGTTATAATTATCAATAAAGTAGGAATAATGGCAATACGCTTTCTTGAGTTACAGACAAGGAACTCCAAATAACAAATAACGAAAGTCAATACGACTAGCATTCCTCTACACAAAGCAACTTCACTTTTCATGTTATCAAAACTAATATAAAACGATTAGTGAATAGATGCTATAAAGTTGAATTACCAACTCAACAATATTTATTATCTCAGAATGAGTTTCATTTAATATATCATATACTAGTTTTTATTCCCGTATTACGGTGCTGTTTAAAATTTTCGTTTCTATAATAGATGCTATAAAGTTGTATTACCAACTCAACAATATTTACTATATCAGAATGACTTTCATTTAATATATCATATACTAGTTTTTATCCCCGTATTACGGTGTTGTTTAAAATTTTCGTTTCTAATATTATGAATGTATTTTTTTGGATTTATTTTATTTATTGTAAGAAGTTAATAATATACTTGAACCTATTTTGATTTATTTGTGTTGGGTTATGTTCATTTTTAATGAAATATTTAATGAATTATCTACCTAATTTTTATATTTATTCGTTTATGTTCATTTGTTCTAATTTGGATATTATTTTGTGAAAATTTTCATTTAAGTTAAACTTAAAAGAAAAAAGAATCGCTAATGCAACTAAATCCATATTGAGAAATTAAATATAGGGTTTATGGGGTTTGTTTTACGATTCTAATATTTATATATTTTTTGTATTAATTTTATTTATTGTAAGGAAATTAATAATATAATTAGGGTTTGATGATAAAAGGGTTTTACAAATAAATGAGATGTTATAACCTATTTAAAAGCTACATGGGTTTGATGAGACCCATGACCCGCTTATTTTTTTTACTATAAAATTGTTTCATAATTATAAATAATTTTTTTTAAATCGGCCATTAATTTTTAGTGTATTCCTATTTTATAGGATTTTCATATCAAATATTCGGTGAGATTTGTTTTTAATATAATGAGATGTTATAATCCGTTTAATGGCTATCTGGATTTGGTGAGACCCGTACCCATGAATTCGGGTCAAATGCATAAGAAACCACCATTTACAAATAAAGCAATCCGGTGACTTGAGAAAAAATATGAAGGTTTTGTTTATATATACATTTAGGATTATGCTATAAATAATAATAATTAAGTTTGGTGTTACTAAGTTCTGATTGGACCACTTGACGACACCTTATTAGTCCTTGGCATTTTGTTTTTCTTTTTATTTTTTATCTTTTACTTTCTTTTTTTTAGTTATGGTATCCTAACAAATATGACGGATACCGACCAAATTCGCGTAGACTCACAGCATCAACGCCCGAGTTTACCAACCGACGTCACCCCATTGGTCAACCTCATGGAATTTTATGTTTTTTTTTCCGTTTTTTTAGCTCTGATACTGTAACAAAAGTAACCGAAATCAACCGAATTCGTGACGAGTTACGCCTCAATGCCCAGGATCGATAACGCTTGGGTTTTACTACCACTTGGGTAAAAAGTGGTGGTTTACCGACCAAATAAACGTTTTATTTTTTTATATGTTAATTTTTTTGTATGTTAATTTGACGAATTTGTTTTTTGGGTTTTAACGCTCAAGTTTTACCAATGGTGTCTATATCGTAATGAGTGTAACATATTATGTCTGAATTGATTCATCGTCGTAATGCTTGAGTTCTACCGACACTCGTGATTCAACGTTGTTGTTCACCAGCTGCGCAGACGCAACACTAGTTTTATTATAATTATAAGGCTTCTCAACTCCCTTGCACTATTGTAAGCAATCTAGGCATACTAGTCGAATGCATTATATGATATTCCACATAAATTTGGTCACTTATCGATCATGGACCACCAATATAATTATCGTAGACGAGGAGGGATAGATTTTGCAAATTCATTCGAACCCTTGACGTACAATTGGTCACTCATCATCGACCACCAATATAATTATCGTACATTAAGGAGGAATGGGTTTTACGGATTCATTTGTAATCCTAAGTAATAAAGAAGAATAGGTTTTACGGATTCGTTTGTTTATCACCCGTGTTTCGCTATGAGAAAACGATTATATTGCAACGTTTAGAGATTGAAAAGTATTATCCAGGATAGTCTATGTATCCTAAAGGCCTCAGTTTACATTGCACTTGAAGAAACGTGGATCGACTCACTGGTAGACGATCAACTTTCCTCGGGTGTGATTATGCTATTTCACCGATGGTTCTCTGGGATCTGGATTCTTCCACCTACAAAATGAACAGCACCGTAAACTTACCCCTCAGAAAGGGACAGAGGGGTCCTCTTTGGGGTAACCCTCCGGTGTGAGAATAAGAGTTTGTAGGAGAAGATAATAATCTGAGGGTAAGGAAATTGGAGTGTATTGCTTAATATAGCTTAATACTGTGTAATAGGGCATACCTCTCCTTGTGGAGTTGATGTGGTATTTATAGTGCTAGGGTTTCCAATGATTGGGCTCAGACCCAATTAGGGCCTTTTTGGCCTCTTCCTATTGCTTTGCGCCACGTGTCCTTGGGACACCTGGTGCTTTTTCATTGATTATTCTCTGACCCATGTGCAATCACGTGGTAGCACATGGGGTTTTGCTGAGTTGTCCACCTTTCATTGGCAGCTGTCAACATCAGCATATTCTTATTCCTTAAAAAGATACCTTCTGGAAGGTTGTCTGACGTGCACAATCAAGGTTGTCCTTATCCTGATTTGGATAAGGACGAGGTTGATTATGTGCATGTGTGATATGCGCCTATCCTGAGGATGCGCGAGGTATTCTCTTTATTCTCACGCGCAGATGTTTCATGCGCAGATGTGATATGCACAAGCATGTGATATGCGCCACGCGCGAATGCGCCACGCGCAGATGTGATATGCGTCACGCGCGGATGCGTCACGCGCAGATGTGATATGCGTGAGCATATATGGTGCGTGAACATGTGATACGCGTGAGCATATGTGATGCCTGAGCATATGTGATGCCTGAGCATGTGATATGCGTGAGCATATGTGATATGCGCCATGCGCATCGGTTTTGGCTTTGTGCCTTCATAATATCTTGATTTCAAGCCTCTTGTCTATATCTTGTGGGTTGACCCGCCTCGCTCGGTGTTGAGGCGGGTACATACCTCTTCAAGCCCCCCCAGTCTAATGTGTGTCTTGTCTCGCGCGAGCGAGGTAAGATAGATATTAGACTTAATAGTTTGCTCTTTTAGTAGGGTTTTGTCTTTTTCTTCTTATTACTCATCGTTGCGCGAAATTCTATCCTTTTGGTTGAAACGAATCGTCCATGTACGTGGTTGGTTGTTGCTGACATGCGTCAGTGATGGAGACGTGTCAGACTTTTCGTGTGCTCGAGGTGCTACAGTTGCCTTTCATGTCCCCTCACATAGTGTCAGGAACACGTGTCGCGCTCGCGTTGGTCCGTACCTGCGAGTGGTGGCGCGTGAACTCTGGCAGCACCTGTATCGTTTCTTTTCGTGTCCCCTCACACAGTGTCAGGGACACGTGTCGCGCTCGCGTTGGCTTACACCTGCGAGTGGGGGCGCGTGAAGTCCGATCAGTACCAATTTTTCTCTCTCCTGGGCCTATAAAAGCAAGCCCTTTTAGTTTTTTATCCTTCATCTTCTTTGTTGTTTATTCAGAGCTTTCCTTTCTTTCTATTCCGATTAAGTGCCTATCTTCCAGATTTCCGTTCTTCAGAAGCAACTTGTGCCTGACTCTGTTGTATGTCTGATAGCCCAGACAACACAATCTCCCCCAGCAATCGCCGCGTGAAATCGTTAGTAATGTCTACGTTGAAGAAGACCGGCAAGGGGAAGAGGGCTGCTGAGGCCTCATCGGAGGAGGTAGGGAAGACCAAGGCAGTAAAGAAGTGGGATGAGATCCCCTGTAAACTGAGGCAGTCCGATTTTGACAGCCTTATCGCCTCTCAGGGTTTTCTCCCTGAGTATGGCTGCATGCTGCCGGCGGCCGGGCAAACGGCGGCGGACCCGCCCACCGGCTATATATCCCTTTATTGCTATTTTTTCACCCACTGCAACCTTCGTCTCCCGATGACAAGGTTTGTGGGTGCGCTGCTTAGGTTTTATGGGATTCATATATCCCAAGTCCATCCGTTTGGACTCGTGCGCATGACTCACTTTGAGTTCATGTGCAAATCTCAGCGCGAGGAGCCCACCCCTCGGCGCTTTCAGTTTTTTTATAAGCCCAAGATCCAAGATATAGACAAGAGGCTTGAAATCAAGATATTATGAAGGCACAAAGCCAAAACCTATGCGCATGGCGCATATCACATATGCTCACGCATATCACATGCTCAGGCATCACATATGCTCAGGCATCACATATGCTCACGCGTATCACATGCTCACGCACCATATATGCTCACGCATATCACATCTGCGCGTGACGCATCCGCGCGTGACGCATATCACATCTGCGCGTGGCGCATCCGCGCGTGGCGCATATCACATGCTTGTGCATATCACATCTGCGCATGAAACATCTGCGCGTGAGAATAAAGAGAAGACCTCGCGCATCCTCAGGATAGGCGCATATCACACATGCACATAATCAACCTCGTCCTTATCCAAATCAGGATAAGGACAACCTTGATTGTGCACGTCAGACAACCTTCCAGAAGGTATCTTTTTAAGGAATAAGAATATGCTGATGTTGACAGCTGCCAATGAAAGGTGGACAACTCAGCAAAACCCCATGTGCTACCACGTGATTGCACATGGGTCAGAGAATAATCAATGAAAAAGCACCAGGTGTCCCAAGGACACGTGGCGCAAAGCAATAGGAAGAGGCCAAAAAGGCCCTAATTGGGTCTGAGCCCAATCATTGGAAACCCTAGCACTATAAATACCACATCAACTCCACAAGGAGAGGTATGCCCTATTACACAGTATTAAGCTATATTAAGCAATACACTCCAATTTCCTTACCCTCAGATTATTATCTTCTCCTACAAACTCTTATTCTCACACCGGAGGGTTACCCCAAAGAGGACCCCTCTGTCCCTTTCTGAGGGGTAAGTTTACGGTGCTGTTCATTTTGTAGGTGGAAGAATCCAGATCCCAGAGAACCATCGGTGAAATAGCATAATCACACCCGAGGAAAGTTGATCGTCTACCAGTGAGTCGATCCACGTTTGACAAAATCTCATCAGTTCTCAAAAAAAAATTTTCACCATGGCTTCTGGTGTTCGTAACAGCGATCAAGTTCTGGAGGATATTGAGCGTGAGGATGTTAATGAGGGACAGCGGTTTCTGAGGGTGCCGCGTGATTCTACGCGCACCACCAGTAACCATCCCTTCATCACAACTCCTCATAGCCAGACTGAAACTCCTCCAGACGATCTCACGTTCCAAAATCTTACCGGCGCGAAACAAAAAGGACCAATGGGTCCAGAAGATGAAACCAATGACCCTAAAGAATGGCTCATAAACGAGCAACGACGTCTAATGGACAAGTACAATGAGATGGTCAAACACAAAAAGTTAGCCGACTTAACACAAAGGCTAGCGTTTGACAAGCAAACCGTTCATGGAACAAAAAGGGCGCGCGCGCCGGAAGAGGGTCACTCTGTTCACACTGAACACGCTGAGTTTAGTGATGAAGAAGTGCACAGCATGAGGAAGACGCGAGATACTCATGCAGGAGGCTCACAGCTCCGCGCGCACATGAACATGGCGCCTGGAGCCAAAGCCGATCTGGATCTGTACACACCGTACAGCCCACCAGTGAGAGGACAAGTGGACGTAACCACACCGTACAGGCCAGCCATCTTGGTGAAACATTCAAAATTCACTGAGCGCATCGCGAAGGCCCCCATTCAGCACAAAACCAAGATGCCAAGTGGTTTGGGCAAATATGACGGCACAACAGATCCAGACGATTTCTTACAAGGTTTTTACAACACTGGAAACCTAGAAAGCTGGACGATGCCAACATGGTGTCACATGTTTGCTCGCTGCCTCACGGGCGCGGCGCGTGTCTGGTTCGAAAGCTTGCCGACTGGGCAAATCGATGGGTTCGAGGAACTATTGGAAAAGTTCCAAGCTCACTTCGTACAGCAGCGCAGACACACGCGCGACCCTGATGACATCATGCACTGCGTGTGCAGGAATGATGAAACGATTGAAGACTACATAACTCGTTTCAATCAGGAGTCTCTGGCAATCGGAGGTATCACTGAGCAACTATTGCGCGTGGCCTTTATAAAAGGCGCGCGCATTGATCAACTCCGCCGAGCTCTCGTGAGCAGAGATGGCATGCCAACCACTTGGGCCAAGCTAATGGAAGCATCGCGAGTCTTCGCGAGAAATGAAAAACAAATTGCCCAAGTTAGAGCGAGAGAAAGAGGGCATCAAGCAGAGGCACCGCGCAACAACGAAAGAAGGGGCAAACAGAACTCTGTATGGTCCAGGTTGCAACCAACCGGTTTTTCTTTCGCAGAAAAGCAGGCGCAACGAAGCTCACCCCAGCCCCAAAAAGACGTTCGTAATCGCGGGGAGGGTGACAAGAGGGAAGGCGGCAGAGATCCTAACAGACCTCTACCAAGAATATGGACTCCCCTCACTAAAACACCTTCACAAGTGTTAAGCACTGAGAATGTCCAGTTCAAAAGCCCCAAGCCACTACACCACAAGGGACCATCAAACAGTGGCAAGTATTGTGAGTTTCACAAGTCCACAGGACACAACACTGATGCATGCCACCACTTGAAGGATGCAATTGAAAAAGATGTGAAATCAGGCAAGCTGGCTCACTTGGTGAAAAACTCAAGACCAGAAAATGAACAACCAGAAGGAGCCTCTCCCAGTAAAAAGTTCAAAAGAATCTGTGTAGCCGAGGGAGGAAGGCAAGGGCAAAGATCAAGAAAGAGAAGCGCGCAAATCCAAGGAGATTGGCACGAGCAACAAGTAATCTTCCCAAGAATCAGGGGAGGCCCTTCTATCAGCAGTCCTCTTGTCATCACTACACACATTGCTCATTATGAAGTGTCAAAAGTCCTGGTGGACACTGGCAGCGAATCAGACATCATGTATGAGCAATGTTTCAGGAAGCTGAATCCAGCAGACCAAGCAAGGCTTGAAATTGTGAATGCACCAATCTCTGGTGTTTCAAATGAAATCATTCATCCCCTAGGTCAAATACAATTTGAACTAACTATGGGGGATGAGAAACACAAGCGAGCCGAAGTTGTCAACTTCTTGGTCTTGCCCACCACTTCATGCCACAATATGATCTTGGGTAGAGGAACGATTGCCCAATTCAACGCCATACCGTCACCAGCGCACGGCGCGTTGGGGTTCCCAACACCAACAGGTGTAACATTTGTATACCGAGATCATTTGTGTGCAGTGACAAGTACTCCGCGGGAAGGGAGAATGAAACTTCCAATGGCAAACAACGCGCCAGAGGAATGGATTCTCAACCCAAAATTCCCGGAGCAAACAATCACAATTGGCGCTACGATATCAGACGACACGAGGTTGAGAATGAAAAGATTGCTCACAGCATATATGTCGGTCTTCGCGTGGCAACACTATGATATGACTGGGGGTTCCGCGAGACCTGGCGCAACATTCTCTCAACACGTTCAAGTCTGTAGAGCCAATTGCTCAAAAGAAGAGAGTCATGGGGGATGAGAAGGCGAGGGCCATGAATGAGCAAGTTGAGGATCTATTGCGCGCAAACATCATCCGCCCGATACGATACCAGACATGGGTAGCCAATCTTGTGATGGTAAAGAAAAGTAACGGGTCGTGGAGGATGTGCATTGACTTCAATGACCTCAACAAAGCATGCCCAAAAGATTGTTACCCCCTCCCAAACATCGATGCAAAGGTGGACTCCGTGGCGCCATTCAAGCTCAAATGTTTCCTGGATGCCTACAAGGGCTATCACCAGATTCAAATGGCACCATAAGACGAGGACAAGACTGCCTTCAGAACCGACAAGGGTGTTTTTTGTTACACAAAAATGCCCTTTGGTTTGAAGAATGCGGGAGCCACCTACCAAAGACTTATGGATGACGTTTTCAGCGAGCAAATTGGAAGAAACCTAGAAGTCTACGTGGATGATTTGGTGATCAAAAGCAGGGAGGAAAAACAAATGCTCAAAGACATCGAAGAAACCCTTGGGCGCCTAAAGGAAGTTAACATGAAGCTCAATCCGAGCAAATGCACTTTCGGCGTACAAGAGGGAAAATTTCTAGGTGTAATGGTCACCAAGGATGGTTTCAAGGTGAACCCTGAGAAGGTGGAGGCCATCCTTGACATGCCCTCGCCATCCACCATGAAAGAAGTCCAAAAGTTGAATGGGAGATTGGTATCAATCAACAGGTTCCTAGCGAACCATGCAAGCAAATCTACCCCATTCGTTAACACATTGAGAAATTGCCTAAAGAAAAGCCAATTCAAGTGGACTCCTGAGGCCGAGCAAGCTTTCAGTGAGATAAAAGAATGTTTGATAAATCTGCCCGCGCTCACAGCTCCACTTCCTGGTGAAACTTTGACATTGTACCTATCAGCAGGAGAGCGCGCCATCGGCGCAGTATTGTTGGTGGATCGCAATGGAATCCAAACGCCAATATACTATGTGAGTCGGGTGCTGACAGACCCTGAGACGCGCTACTCCATCATGGAAAAGTTAGTTCTGTCACTAACACACGCGTCACGCAAGCTTCATAGATATTTCAATGGTCATCCTATTGAAGTTCTGACTGGTTATAACATCTAGCAAGTCTTGCGGCGCCCCGCGCTCTCAGGAAGGCTGACAAAATGGGCGCTGGAATTAGGAGAGCACACGATCGCCTATAAGCCACGTCCAGCAATAAAGGGACAAGTCTTAGCTGATTTCATCGCAGAAATCCCCGAAGGTAAAATTGAAGAGGCTCAGCGCGAGGTAGATCCTCCGCGAGCCAATGATGAAGAAAATGTTTGGAGATTATTCACTGACGGAGCTTCAAACAACGAAGGATCCGGCGCAGGCCTCAAACTGGTGGATCCAGAGAATCATGAATATACTTACGCCATCAGGTTGGACTTCAAGAGCACCAACAATGAAGCTGAGTATGAAGCCCTGCTGGCTGGCCTGCGCATCGCGCACAAATTCGGAGTTAAAAAGCTAGAGGCCCATGTTGATTCATACTTGGTAGCAGCACAGGTCAATGGCCTTTATGATGCCAAGGAGAACACCATGCCTCTGTATCTAGAGCAGGCGAAAAAACTCATCGAGCAATTTGACTTCTTCAGAATCATTCATATTCCGCGCAGTGAAAACAAATCTGCCGACGCGCTGAGCAAGATGGCATCAACCAGCTTCGATCACTTTGGCAAAGATGTCAGGGTAGAAGTAATGAGCAACCCGTCGGTGGGAGCGAAGTCTGTCCTGGTAACTCATACAACCCCTTCATCATGGATAACTCCAATAATGGAATTATTGAAGGAGGGAAAGGTACCGGACGATCGCGCAAAGGCAAGGAAGATAAGACACAAGTCGCAGAATTATGAACTGCTTGATGGTACATTATATCGACGCTCTTATCTTGGACCGCTCATGAAATGCCTAGATGCTGAGGAAGCAAGCTATGTGATCAAAGAGATACACGAAGGAATCTGTGGAATACATGCTGGCCCGCGCATGGTGGTTGCCAAGGCAATGAGCGCAGGTTACTATTGGCCAGGCATGTACTTGGACGCTTTAAAAGAGATCCAAAAATGCAAAGCGTGTCAGAGCTATGCGCCAAACACCATGCGGCCAAAGAACAACTTAATTCCGGTGACCTCCGCATGGCCTTTCCACAAATGGGCAATCGATATTGTGGGTCCCTTACCGCAGGCGCAAGGGCGAGTAAAATTTTTGGTAGTGGCAGTAGACTATTTCACAAAATGGGTTGAAGCCAAGCCACTAGCAAAAATTACAGCCGAGGCGATGAAGCAATTTATCTGGAGCCACATCATATGCCGTTTTGGCTTGCCCATGGAAATTGTGAGCGATAATGGCAAACAATTCACTGACAGAAAGATATCCAGCTGGCTCAAGGAATTACGCATCAACCAAATCTTCACTTCAGTATACCACCCTCAGGGGAATGGCCAAGTGGAGCGCGCGAACCAAAGCTTGCTAAATGGGCTGAAGAAAAGGTTGGAGGGAGAATCTCATTCTTGGGTCGAAGAGCTACCTAATGTCCTGTGGGCGCACAGGACATTAAGCAAAACCAGCAATGGCGAATCCCCGTTCAGCCTAACCTATGGAACGGAGGCAATGATTCCAGCAGAAATTGGATGCCCATCCCATAGAGTGCTCATGATGAGCAAGATTGATAACGAGCGCGAAAGGAGGTTGGATCTCAACTTACTTGAAGGGCGCAGAGAGGCGGCTATCATCAGTGAAGCCAAATATAAGAAAAAACTGGAAAAATATTACAATCAGCGCGTGAAAGAATGCCACTTCAAGAAAAATGATTTTGTCCTTCGAAACAATGAAGCTAGCCGCGCGATACCCCCGGGAAAAATGTCCCCCAATTGGGAGGGACCTTATCAAGTCTCGGAAGAATTGGGAAAAGGCGCATACGCTTTAAAAGATTTGAATGGAAAGAAGATCCCGCGCGCATGGAACGCGGCACAGCTTAGAAAATGTTTCATGTAAAAAATGTCAAGTTTGTAATCAAGGCTTTTTAAGCCATTATGAATAATGATACGCGCTATCTTCTCTTAATGTGGATTCTATTACCTCTTGCATACATGTTTCACACTTCTCTTTATTAATTTTGAGCAATATGACAACATTGTATTGACATCAAAACAAAAAATAAAACGAAGTAAAACATACATGCGCGAGCTTCAAGCTCAAACGCGTTAACGAGTCTTAACTCTAAAACGTCAGGGCCTTAGCCCAATAATATGAGCCTTAGCTCAGGGCCTTAGCCCAATAATGTGAGCCTTAGCTCAAATCACTCACAACATCCATCCTACATGCTGCGCAGCCTGACCATAAAAATACCTAAGCACAACTAAGGCAAAGCACATGCCAAAACATAGTTATTAAGGTCTCAGGTCGAGGTCGCGCATGAAATTGTAATGGATATCAGAGTAACACATACTGACACGTAAAGGCTAAAAAACTCATAGTTCCCTATAATAAATGCGCGATAACGTCGCGCAAAAGAGGAATAATGAAACGCCAAAGCACGTGTCAACATAGTCAGGATATTGCAAAATCACTTACAATATGACAAGGATTAAGTATAATAATTTCTTTGCAACCTTGTTCTTATTTCAACGTGCAAGCATATCTTATATTCAACAAGCAAACATGCAATATAAAGAGATGAATGGGGAATGCGCAAGATGCGAATAAGGGAAAAACAAAATTTCATTCCAAAGCATTGAAATTTACAAGTTTACAAGATGATGTGATACAAACTACAAATAATAAAAAAAAAAAATGAAGGGCTTCTCAAGTCTCCACGTCGACATCAGCCTCTTCATCGTCCTCATCACCGCCCTCAGCATCTGGCGCAGCCCGCTCCTCGTCATCTCCAAACTGACCATAGTCAAGTTGTTCGTCCTGAATGGAGTCTTCTATCACAATAGTGTCAGGAGCGGGTCCTTTGGCCACGCCAGAGCCGCTAGCCGAGGCAGCATTCCCCGCGCCATCATCGCCGCCACCAGCCCCTTCGCACTCGTCAAGTAATTTCTTTAGCGCGCCGAGATCGGGCTGGTCAGCAAGCGCGGATATCTGCAAATCATAAGGAAAAATATGAGTACCAAAAGACTAGGAAAATAAGTCAAGGTAAACTCAATAAGGTTAAAATACATGCGCAAGGATGGGAATAGGAGTATTCAAATACTTCTCCCCCATCTCGGCCATGTCCGCGCAGACAACGTCGAGCTGATAAGGGTAGTCGGATGGGTTCTTCTTCAGCATGCTATATTCACAGCCATCTTTAAACCCTTCAGCTTGACCCACCAAGCGCGAGGCAGCGTTGCAATCCATCACAAGGGCCTGAAACTCGTCTGAGTATTTCATCGCATAAGCGCAACGAGTCATACCCTGTGAGACTAGCCATTGGCGATCCTGCGCAAGGGAAGAAACAGACGTCTCAAGAGCATGAATCTGAGAGTTTAACAACTCAACAGTTTCCTTGGTCTGTTTCAGCTCCTCTTTGTCGGACGCTGCTGCCGCCAAGGCCTCTTCCCTTTCCGCTCGCGCAGCATCGAGTGCTTCCTGGCTAGACGCTGCCGTCGCCAAGGCTTCATCTTTCTCTACCCGCGCGGCCGCAAGCTCCTTCTTCAGGCGCGCAACCTCACTCTCCAATGATGATTTGTCAGTTATAGACTGCACAAGAGCTTGGTCACGCGCCTCCGCGTCCAGCTCCAAGTCGCGCACTCGCCGCGCGTACTTGGCCGCGTCCACCTCGGCCGCCTGTAGCTTCTCCCGCGCAGCCTGTAGCTCATGCCCGCGCTTCACGAAAGCAGCATTGGCACTTGCTCGGTTCTCGCTGAGCTCTGCTTGGAGTTTCTCAGCTCTCTCTCGAGCATCAGAAAGATTCCAAGCAGATACTTTAGCCTCTTGCTTGGCTTCCGCAAGAGCATCACGTACCTTTACGTAATCATAGCGAAGCTCTTGGGAGGCAGCAAAGAAAGCCGACCCAGCGAAAAGATGGTCATTGAGCAAGTCCACGCGGGCGCGCTCCTCCTGAAACCTCCTTTCTGCTGGAGGCACGGAGTGAGCCCAGAAGTCTTCACACACCCCCATGGACTGAAATGAGCTATCCTCAGTAATATTCCATCTCGGGCGGTAAATGTGATCGGCTTCCTGCAAACACAAAGAAATGATCTAAGTCATCAAAACACTAATATGGAAGTCCGTGCAGCGGAGCAAAACGAACTTATACATGCTGGGAGCAAGCAGAAAAGTCAGCGCCAGCCCCACAAGAAGACTGCGCCGCGAAATCTCGTGGCGCGGCCGCCGTCGGAGTCTTCAAGTTGAACCTCCTCATCTTCCTCTGAAACAGGCCTTTTCTCCTGCGACCTGGAAGAACCAAAACCAGTCTCGCGAGGAGGGCTGCGCGCAGGAGGAGGTGAGGGAGGTCTCGACACCGCCAGATCGGCGCGTAAAACGGCCTCCTGCTCCTTAGTAATCCCGATGAGGGGAGATTCAGTGCTTGCAGGAGCAGGAGCAGAACCAACGGCGCTGGCACCGGCGCCAGCAGTGCCACCAGCAGCTTGTACGCCAGCTATGACTCCTATGAAAAAATCAACAAAAAGAAATGGTTCATGACTTGATCTAAAAGAAAAAAGTCAGAAAATAAAAGCGCAATACATACCTTGGCGCAACGCCGTTCGCGAGTTAAACATCGCCATGAAGTCCATTCTCCCCCTTTTTGGGGGTAAAACAGGGGACTTCGAAGCGACCTCAGGCGCAGCCTCGGCACCTTGTTGCGCCTGAGGTTGAACCACCAAGGTCGCCGGCTCTACAAACATTTGAGTGAGCAAAGATTCATTAATAATTCTATCAGAATCGCGCTCATAAAACCATAAAGTATAAATAAAGTATACCTGTCGAAGAGGAAACAGCAGGCGCAGCGCCGCTTCCCTTTTCTGCCACGCGAAGGGAGGAAGTGACGGCACCATACCTCGTGTGGACAGGAGGTCTGCCCACATTTTGAGGCAGGGAAGACAAGGAAAACTTGGAGGTAAACTCCTGGGTTTTCTCAAGTCCCCTCGCCTGAGTAGGAGGATCCTGAGCAACAGGGGCAACATCTTTCTTCTGTTTCTTACTGGCCCCTGCGCCAGTTTTCCCCTTAGCTTTACGCTTTAGTTGGGGCACCTCAGCCTCCTCCTCCTCCTCCTCTTCCGCGAGCTCCAACTCGTAGTTCTCAAGCGCGTCTACAATACGTGCAACAGAAATGTTAGCCAAATTTGGTATTATAAAGGCATAAGCATAAGTACAAAGGCTTACCAGGCGCATCGCTGTCAAAGAGAAATCCCAGATCAACAGGGATGAACATGTCATCGAAGCGATCGGGGAAGCCAACCTCCCCAGCGCCCAGCGCGACGGAGCCACCCTCCATATGCTCATCATAGGCGGCGTGGACATACTCCTTGCTGACTGCACAAAACAAGTCAAATGATATCAGCAAAACGAATTATATTCGCGCAGAAGTAATGCAATGAGTTAACTTACACAAGCCGTCAACTTGGATAACGGGCTCAGTCGCGCTGTCGGCCCACCTCCTGCTCATACCAACCCCCACCAGCGCCTCCTCGCAAATGTTCTTGGTGGGGGATGGTTCGGCAGTCAACTTTTTTACCCAGGCGCCAGTTGGGTTCTTGAAGACACCCACATCCGCAGGCGCAGAAGAGATCGCGCGCATGGTCATGCGGATGGGGATCACACCAGCCCTGATATAGAAAAATCTCTCAGACCAGTCATGAAGGCTCTTGAATGAAACAGTGCAGCACTTCACCTTCTGACTGCGAGGAATAAATGAGAACCAAGAATCTTGGATCTTGGGCTTATAAAAAAACTGAAAGCGCCGAGGGGTGGGCTCCTCGCGCTGAGATTTGCACATGAACTCAAAGTGAGTCATGCGCACGAGTCCAAACGGATGGACTTGGGATATATGAATCCCATAAAACCTAAGCAGCGCACCCACAAACCTTGTCATCGGGAGACGAAGGTTGCAGTGGGTGAAAAAATGGCAATAAAGGGATATATAGCCGGTGGGCGGGTCCGCCGCCGTTTGCCCGGCCGCCGGCAGCATGCAGCCATACTCAGGGAGAAAACCCTGAGAGGCGATAAGGCTGTCAAAATCGGACTGCCTCAGTTTACAGGGGATCTCATCCCACTTCTTTACTGCCTTGGTCTTCCCTACCTCCTCCGATGAGGGCTCAGCAGCCCTCTTCCCCTTGCCGGTCTTCTTCAACGTAGACATTACTAACGATTTCACGCGGCGATTGCTGGGGGAGATTGTGTTGTCTGGGCTATCAGACATACAACAGAGTCAGGCACAAGTTGCTTCTGAAGAACGGAAATCTGGAAGATAGGCACTTAATCGGAATAGAAAGAAAGGAAAGCTCTGAATAAACAACAAAGAAGATGAAGGATAAAAAACTCAAAGGGCTTGCTTTTATAGGCCCAGGAGAGAGAAAAATTGGTACTGATCGGACTTCACGCGCCCCCACTCGCAGGTGTAAGCCAACGCGAGCGCGACACGTGTCCCTGACACTGTGTGAGGGGACACGAAAAGAAACGATACAGGTGCTGCCAGAGTTCACGCGCCACCACTCGCAGGTACAAACCAACGCGAGCGCGACACGTGTTCCTGACACTATGTGAGGGGACATGAAAGGCAACTGTAGCACCTCGAGCACACGAAAAGTCTGACACGTCTCCATCACTGACGCATGTCAGCAACAACCAACCACGTACATGGACGATTCGTTTCAACCAAAAGGATAGAATTTCGCGCAACGATGAGTAATAAGAAGAAAAAGACAAAACCCTACTAAAAGAGCAAACTATTAAGTCTAATATCTATCTTACCTCGCTCGCGCGAGACAAGACACACATTAGACTGGGGGGGCTTGAAGAGGTATGTACCCGCCTCAACACCGAGCGAGGCGGGTCAACCCACAAGATATAGACAAGAGGCTTGAAATCAAGATATTATGAAGGCACAAAGCCAAAACCGATACGCATGGCGCATATCACATATGCTCACGCATATCACATGCTCAGGCATCACATATGCTCAGGCATCACATATGCTCACGCGTATCACATGCTCACGCACCATATATGCTCACGCATATCACATCTGCGCATGACGCATCCGCGCGTGACGCATATCACATCTGCGCGTGGCGCATCCGCGCGTGGCGCATATCACATGCTTGTGCATATCACATCTGCGCATGAAACATCTGCGCGTGAGAATAAAGAGAAGACCTCGCGCATCCTCAGGATAGGCGCATATCACACATGCACATAATCAACCTCGTCCTTATCCAAATCAGGATAAGGACAACCTTGATTGTGCACGTCAGACAACCTTCCAGAAGGTATCTTTTTAAGGAATAAGAATATGCTGATGTTGACAGCTGCCAATGAAAGGTGGACAACTCAGCAAAACCCCATGTGCTACCACGTGATTGCACATGGGTCAGAGAATAATCAATGAAAAAGCACCAGGTGTCCCAAGGACACGTGGCGCAAAGCAATAGGAAGAGGCCAAAAAGGCCCTAATTGGGTCTGAGCCCAATCATTGGAAACCCTAGCACTATAAATACCACATCAACTCCACAAGGAGAGGTATGCCCTATTACACAGTATTAAGCTATATTAAGCAATACACTCCAATTTCCTTACCCTCAGATTATTATCTTCTCCTACAAACTCTTATTCTCACACCGGAGGGTTACCCCAAAGAGGACCCCTCTGTCCCTTTCTGAGGGGTAAGTTTACGGTGCTGTTCATTTTGTAGGTGGAAGAATCCAGATCCCAGAGAACCATCGGTGAAATAGCATAATCACACCCGAGGAAAGTTGATCGTCTACCAGTGAGTCGATCCACGTTTCTTCAGCACTATTTGCCAATGCTATACCCTAATTAAGTTTGGCACACATTGTCACTAAACAATTATTGAGGTTATTATACAAACTACCACATTTACCTACTCGTTGTTACTCTTTACATCAGTATGGCAGTTTCAATAACACATTTTGTATTGTGCATTTACAATACACTAGCGAGATGAGAATGTCGGTACTCTGTTAATGTTGTGTAACATTACGAAAATTTGGTCTAAATTTGACAAACTAATAAAACTTAGGGACTAAAAATATTCATGGTAAAAGAGAAAAATAAGACAAAGAATGGAAGTAGCTTATATTAAAGGAATGAAGTAAGGATACTCCATCTCACATCGGAAGAAGAAAGAAATATTAAGCACTTTATAAGAAGAAGACATTCCATGATAACGTTCTTAAGTAGCCAACCACTCTCCCTAGTCCTAGCGGAGGGTGCGAAGCACCCGACGCGCACGCGTGAAGGGCGATGGGCGCAATGTGGTGCTTTGATGGAGCACTTTGCACTTGTATTTTGCACTTTGCACTTGTATTTTTGGATGATGAGACGAAATCAAGATATGGCAAGTTACCAAAAGATCAGGGACCAAAAATGAACAGAATTGAAGTTTTGCATCTTCGTGATACGCGAAGAATCCAGGTTGCATCTTCGTGATACGCGAAGTTGCAAGACACGTCACGAGACATGTGTCATCACGCGGTGACACGTGGCAGGCCTAGGTGACATGTGGCAAGCCTACGCGGCGACTCAGCGAAGCTAGTGCAGATATGCGAAGTTGCAAGAAAATTTCTATAAATAGATCGGCCATGGGGTGTTCCTCATTCATCCAACTCACACTCTCAAGCACACATTACCTCGATAAGCGTGCCACGACCCCGATATGGCGATATCCTGACAAGTCTTACCTCGAAATGCGTGCCATAACCCTACCTAAATACTCTCTCGACTTACCTTCAAGTAGAAGTGCCGTCCAAGTAGAGCATAGGCATTTCGAGTAATAAGCCATTCAAGGTAGGGGTTCTGCCGGTTATTATATTATAAATGGCTTAGACCCTAGTCAGGGATATAGCCCGTACCTTGATTTTATAAAGTAAAAATAAGATTTCATAAAGTCGAGATTATAGATAAAATAATACTTCTGTATTATATATAAAGAATTTATTTAAATATTTATTATAGTAAAAGAAATTTGAAATAAACGTTTCTTCACGAAGAAGAAACAAAGATCTATAAATGATTAACAAAAGTAAGGACTATAGGTCCTTATATTTATAAAGAGATAAAATGTCAAGGTAAAGGTTATGCAATCGGACTAAAGGTCTGAAGCTAGATCGTTGATCTGGTACTTATAAAACATTATTCTCGTACTATAGGTCCGAGGTAACAAGGCTATACAAATTGGTGAAAAACACCAACCAAGAAGAAAGGTGAATACGTCCAACTTTTTAGAAAACAAAGTCTTGAATGTTTGCATGGGATTATATCCCAAAAACTTTATAAACAAAAGTAATGTTGGCCCTCAGGCTATTGTATACATTTGTCTGGATCCTTACATATGTGGGTAGACGGTGGGCACACCGCACCACACTTGCTAATGTCTCCGCCACGTTGGGCCGGACCTAGGTAATATCCGATAGGGGATTATCTCGTGTATATTGATAGTTGCTAAAACCTCGATGTTGCGGTATCGCTGAGAGGTTTCAAGTATAACTAGAGGTTTATAATAGTAAATTTAACTTTGTTGTTTTCTAAACCACGATGAGTCGGGTCATAAGATACCCGAGGGGATAACTAAGTAACTTAAATGTTTTGTGTCAGCGTGTTCACCAGCATGTGTTGCTGACGTATTTTTATAACTGTTTTACAGGTAATGGAGAATAGGTGTTTGGAGACGAGGAATATCCGTTAGACGATCTGATGGCTCAATGGATGTTTTATTAATAAAATAATGTAAATTATGGTTTTATTTTCCAAACGGGTGTTTTAAAATCCCGTCTTATAAATATAATAATATTTTATTAAAGTCTTCCGCTTTACAACCTTAAACTCTGATATATTTACAAAACTGGTACCAATGTTTGGTCACACGCCCAGGTTCTGAGCTGGGGTGTGACATGTTGTCCCCATGTTGTGCGGTTCACATATAGACACATGCATACAACTCCTTGCTTATTTTTCACTAAGCATGAATTGTATGTAACATATACATATGTTGTGTGAAACTAAGTCATGAAAATATCATCTATTTGACACACATTGGGGAACTATTAAAACAGCTATGTGGCCTGTGTTCCATCTCGAGTCTCAGATAGAAAACCCTGCCCAATTCATCATGAGCATAGGTGGTTTAGGTTTAAACACTCATTATATGAATCAACAAATCCTTTAAGCCATGCTCTAATACTAACTCGTGGCACCCACATTTTTCTAAAAGCTATTTTAATACATCAGTCATGTAAGTAAACATTTTAAAGCTCGTGTAGCGTAAGCGGTTAAATAAAAGTAATGCTTTAATGTTCCGGCTGTTAAAATAAGGTCCGCTTGTCTAGAGCTCGATCTTGGTACTAGTCCATAACGATCAAAGTCGAATCGTGAGCCTATTAGTGAAGCAAATTCAATGAAGCAACAATTGGTACCATAGAGAAGCGGCCATAAACTTGAGAGTCTTGACCAATAGGGAAAACACTATAGAATAGTAACTAAGTTTCAAGTTTGCTCCAATTAAGTCACTCATTTTGTTTTGTCCCAATCAGGTCACTCAATTTTCAATTTGTCTCAATTAGCTCACTTAAATTTCAATTTGTGTTGTAAAATGAGAGGGACATCTATTATATTATCGTAAGCGATACATTTACTGATAAACAATAAAAAAATGTTGGTTTTAATGACGTGTAAGTTATTTATAAGCATATAATAGGGAAAAAACATAGTATTAGAACATTTATTGAAAGTTGAGCGACCTAATTGAACTTAAATTGAAAGTTGAGTGACCTAATTGGGACACATTGAAAGTTGGGTGACTTAATTGGGACAAAATTGAAAGTTTAATGACCTAATTGAGACAAAATAAAATATGAGTAACTTAATTGAAACAAACTTAAAACTTGATTACTATTCTACGAAACTAAAGGTTTAGCATGAGTGGTTAACACATTATATTTGTAATAATAAAAATAAATAAATAAATAAAAAGGAAATAGCATTTTGATCTTTTTACATCACATGTTCATTTAGGCTTGCTTCAGCAGTAGTTTTGGTTAAATTCTCTTCAATAAATGGTGATCATAAGACTCATTTACTTTAATTCCCACTTTAGGTCAAATTTGGTCAAAATCACTAAGAACAAAGTTGATCCATATTTTTGGATAAGTATTCATGATTAATGAGTTGTAAATTGTAACATATTAGAGAAGTCAATTGTTATGTTTGGAAGCCATTTGACAATATAATGATATTCCATAAATTCCCATATTTTAGGTTTTATGTTACAATTCACCAAAGCCCCCAAAACCCATTTTCTTGATCTCCGAATTAATTGAAATCGACTCTTTTAACGGATTTTAATGATGACTTTAAATCATTAAATGAATAAACCAATGAATTCAGCTTAACGCCTTAACTCATATAATTTTAGATATTGAGAACTAGAATTGCCTTCCAAAACGATTTCAATCACCAAAATGAATTTGATATGATGATGAATACAGCTGATTTTAATCGCAAATTATTAAATCCTTAAGCTCTTTTGTTCTCAACCATTGACGCACATCCACACAAACATGAAAAATATCACTTGGCTTGATACATGGCTTGTCAAGACACAAACCATGTTACTTTCGGTTTTCAGATTTACATAACAAGTCATTGTGGCCCTTCATTGTTTTCTTTTCGTAGCAATATTATTACTGTTCTAATATTCCCAAATTAAAAATTCTAGACCAACTTAAACATTTCCGTTAGATTTAAAAAAAATTACAATAACATAGAGGTATACTAGCATGTAGAGAATCAGAGTGTGGACAAAATGTGACGAGCAAAATGTTCAAAATTTGTGTATATAACATTTGAGCTTATTAAATTTAAGTTCTAGGTTTAATCAAGCTTAAAAAATAAACTGATAAACAAACCCATAAGAGTGTTAAAAATAAGCTTATCAGCCTTTTGAAATTACAATAAACCCTTGAATGTTAAATTAAACTTACCCAAACATGAAAAAGGCCCTAAACACAAGCTAGATTATAACGTCATCGGATTTTGATCATTTTTCATACATTCCCATTTCGTCTTTAGCTTGTTGCAACTTTGACAGTTTATGGTTTCTTTTCCTTTTGAGGCCCTGCATCAACATCAAAACAAAATTATTAGAAAATTAAAAAGTACATAAACCAAGCATCCCGTAATTAATCTTGTCGTCTACCCGCTAATGACCCGATCACCTGACCCATTTAACTCAAGGCATAATGCAGTCATGTCATAAATTGCCAACTCTACACTCTTATCAAATGCATCATTTCTAACCAAAATTAATGATGCAAACTTGTCAAGATTATAACATTCTTCTCGTCAATTAGTTCTTTCCCGTCACGCTTTATCCAAAATCAACCAATTATGTTACATAATACTATTAAACTGATATAACCAAATATGCTTGTGAAAGTACATGCAAAAAAATAAAATAAAATAAAAAACCTACAACGATTGTGTAATATCTACACTGGCTAATAACAGTTCAAACTAGGTGTGTGCATGGAGAACCAAAATATCTCACAAATGAAGCTGTACTGGTTTTGATTGGGAATTTCTATGAAAAAAAAAAGTAAATGTCTCGGATGATTAATCGTGTCATTTATGAGTCAACCCGTTTATGACCCGACACGTTTAACTCAAACCCTAATTAGTAACAAGTTTCCTGTCGAGTTAGGTCATCAAATAGTAGATTAGACCGGATACGGGACCGGGGTATGGGGATGATACGGGTACAGCCGTACAGCGAACGCCAAAACTCGAAAATCCAAGATACATGTACGAACGGCAAAGGTACGGAAAAAATATAAAAAAATAAAAATATATTAAACAAAGCCCAAAATATATATATATATATATATATATATATATAGAGGGGATGGTTCAAGAGAGAAATGAGATTACTGTGAGAAATGTGAGAAATGAATATGGGCCACTAGTTTTATTTTATGTTTTAAATGCTTAAAGATAAATGAGGAAAGTATTAATGCATGCTCTCTCTTCAATTAATATAACTAATAAATATAATAATTATCTATTCAATTAATATAACTAATCAGATTATTATAATTGGAAAATAATAAGAATTCATTTATTTTTATAACTTATTTTTTCTCTATTGAATTTTTATCCTACACAAGTACAATTTATTCATACATTAAAATTTCTATCTATCCAAAACCAATTTCTTCCAACTCAATATATTAATATCCATCAACACGTAGTTACATTGTGATGAATAGTACAAAAAAACTATATTACATGTGTTTGCATTAAATATCAACAAAAAAGCACACAACCTACACAAAAACATATAACCCACACTTGTTCTAATAATAAGAAAACATATAACTTACACACGAAAAACATATAACCGACACACAAAATTCAACATCAATAAACTACACACGCACACGAAAACGTATAACCTACACAGGAAAAATATATAACCTACACTCGAAAATTTTATCCTACACAAATACAATTTATTCATATACTAATATTTTTTTTCTATCCAAAACCAATTTCTTCCAACTCAATATATCAATATCAATCAACACGTATGTACATTGTGATGAATAATACAAAAAACTATCTTACATGTGTTAGCATTAAATGTCAATAAAAAATATATAACCTAAACAAAAACATATAACATACACTTGTTCTAAGAATAAGAAAACATATTACCTACACACGAAAAACATATAACATACACACGTATAGGATATGCATATCCATAATTAGAGAGTGATTAATTATGGTTATATTAGTTGAAGAGAGAGAATGCATTTATAGTTGCATTTATATTTTTTTCATTTATTTTTAAACATTTAAAATCTAAAATAAAACTAGTGGTCCATATTCATTTCTCACACTTCTCACAATAATTTCATTTCTCTCTTGAACTTAAACCTATATATAGATGTAAAGATAATTATTCGAATAATAAAAAAAGACATGATAAATAATTATATATATAAGTTATAAAATAATTAAATTCTTTGGTAGATAAGTTATATAATATAATATACAGTAACTTAGTGTTGAAAAACGAAATGCATATCCAAATTTAACTGACAGAGTAAATAAAATAAATTCATATGTAATTAGTAAACTTATCCTGCCATACTAGTAGGTGACTGTTTGCACAGGAAAAAAATAATGTAATATATAGCATTCAAATTCTTTTGTTAATTTGAGTAAACGGGAGATAATATAGAGGGATGCTTCTCAGTTCAGCACTCCGATTAACAAACATTTTTGCCGACCGGAGGGTCAAGGGACCCCCCTGACCTTCCCCTGGTTCCGCCGATGCCTAAAAATAATTAGAAACGTACCCGAAACGTTCGGGACCCGTCCTCGTCAGCGCATAAACGTTTGGGAAACGTCCCCACGGTGTCCCCAATTCCCCATGGCGTTTCCGTCCCCAAACCGTCCCCGCGCTTCCTAGGATATGATTGTAACTTGAAAGATTATAAATATGCAGCAGTGATGGTGCCCATTGTAATTTTGCACTCTTTTCGCATATTTATAATCTCACAATTTTATCGATTGCATCATTTTTAGCCAAATTTAATCATGTAAATTAGAAACTTATAAGTTATAACATTCTTCTCGTCAATTTGTTCTTACCCATCAAACTTTATCAAAATTCAACCATGCTACATAATATAATTGAAACCGAACTAACATGATGTGATAATGAATATGATTATGAAAGTATATGCAAAAAACAGAGAGCCTAGAATGAGAAATTGTTGCATATCTAAAATGGCTAATAACAGTTCAAATTCCGGGTGCATGAAAAACTGAAATAACCATCTTGTGACCGAAATAATCGACAAATCTGAACAGGATCCAAACCAACAATTTGATTTTGTGTTTTTCAAAAACCGATCTGTAAAAACCAAACCAAATTTTATAACCGGACCGTAAAAATTGGCTTTTTTTTATTAAATTCAGGTGTTATAATCTCTTTTTGAATGTTAACTAATTTATTAAAAATAATAGTAAATGTTGCAGCCCAAAAAATTAAGACTAAAACATTTTAATCAAATAACTATTATTCAACAAAAACTAATATATGTTGTAGTCCAAAGTTATTAAATGTTCAATGATAAACTAATTGTTAATTAAAAAAATATTGTAACCCCAAAGCTTCATGCCCAAATTCATTATTTTTACCATTTTTTCAGCCCAAAACTTTCAAGACCATATGACAAAATCGAAACCAAACTAAACACATTGCAAAAACCGAAGACCAGAACCAAATGATTTAAAACCCCAAAAGCCAAATTTTCAGCTTTTGGTTCGGTTCAAACCCAATCATCACACGCAACAAAAACTGTCAAGCTATTTCTTAAACAAAATGAAATATAGCATGAAATTTCAAAATAAAGATACGATACCTTATGTTTTAACGCAATCCAAAAATCTCTTCCGGGGGGTCATAAATACTCTGATCAGGAAAAATCTCTTCAAAGTCTTGTTTGACTTTGTTCCTCAATAAAGGATGTGGCAAAAGGCCCTTCAATAATATTCTGAATGGCAACTCCTCAGGTGGATCGGGAGACTGTTTCATGTCTTCATAAATGTTCATGGCGTCACCAGGAGATCCAAAACTCAAAAACCCGCGAATAACTTCCGTATACGTTTGCGAATCAGGATACAAGTTTTCCCTTTTCATGCTTTCCCATAATTTCATTGCCTCGTCCATCTTTTTGGATTTAGATAATGCAATAATTAGATCTTTGTACAAGTATACGTCCGGTTGATACCAGTCTTGCTTTTGAATCACCCAAAACATCTGAAAAATCCATAGCGCACCTATAAGGTGTTTGTATTAAACAATTACACTTAATCTAAGAAAATGGCAGCATGTTATTGTTATTGTTATTGTTATTATGTGACAATCATGTAAAAATTGTGTCCTAGGTTAGGTGTCACAAGAAGGCTGTTAGATGAATTAGTTAAGTCACGCCAATTTGTAAAAGGTTGTGTCTGTTAACAAACCTCAACTGTAAGTAAAGGTTAATAAACCATTTCAAACGATGGCTATAAATAGAACACAACTTACTGCACATGTTCTTGAACAAACTGTCCAATAATCCAGTTCATATCCCGAACCCTAATTCTAATATAAGGTAACACTTGTGATATAAGGGATGCGGTAGAAATGTGTGTGTGTTTTCTTTTTCTTTTTTTTTTTTGGGGGGGTGGGGGGGGGGGGGTTAGGTGAGTTGGCAGAAGTAATAAAACAGTAACTTTTTAGTGCACGTTAAGACATGTTGATCCAGGTTGACCAAAAACACTGTCCGCCGGGGTTTTTTATTTTTTTATTTTCTATAAACACTTGATGCATTAAAAAAAGATTTAGGGCTGTAAAATATCCGAACTATAAGCAAACCGTTTGGCGAAAGTCACTTGTGTCCATTCATTTAATAAATATACGAACATGAACAAATTTTCCATTCGTTCAATTGTGTTCATGAACGTTTGTTCATTGGCGTTCGATTCTGTTCGTTCAGATAATTATTTCTAAGTACTTAACTTGATTTATGTTTTGGCGGGTTAGAATCATGTTTGGGATTTAAAAAAAAGTTTTTTTATGTTCGGGATTTAAAAAAGTGTGTTTTAATTTTCAAATTTATATCAGCTTAGTTGGGTTTAATTATGTAAAATTAGGTTGGTTTGTGTTCGTTTATGTTTGCTAGCGTTCATTTATGTTCATTTACGTTCGTTTATAAAATCAACGAACAAACACAAACAAATTCATTTCCTCAACGAATGAACGAACACGAACAAGAAATTTCCTATCAGTTATGTGCTTTTGTCCAGTAATTGTTAACGAACAAGCACGAACAAACTCGTTACAGGCTTACAGCCCCAAATAAGATTATAAATTTTTTTTACTATGATAATAATTGAAGTTTTTAATAAAGTAATTTAAAGTTGTATGCATAACTGATACACTTTGGCCCGCTTCATTTTTATCTTTTTCTTTTTTGGAATTTAACTATCTAATCCATTAGAGAGAAAATATAGCCCTAATCAACCCATTCATCAAACGGGTTGAAATTTCCAACAATGAAGTAAGGAAGGCTATAATACCATTCATTAGTAAATGGGTTGCTTGTGCTCTAATTTACTAAAAAACATAACTGAACGCAAAATAATAACTAAACAACAAAATCAGTTAGTTAAAAAAAATAGATGAGTATTAGTAAAACCTTGACGGCTAAATGCACTTCTTCTTGTCGTTCAAGCTCGTTAAGAACCGCAACCATATCCATCTTTAAGAGCCTCGATACATGAACTTTAATAAAGTTATCCAATTTCTCTTCATCATCTTTCACTCTCTTTATTCCCAAAATAACAAAAAGAGCTTCTTTACCTATCAACTTCTTTCCTCTCCAAAGGGAGCCTCTCGGTCTGCCATCATGGTAATAATGCGGCCTCAAATACCTATAAGACTTTTGTTGACCAAGCCCGGCATCTTCAAAACTTATAATTGGGTGGCTGAATGCTAACGGTATTCTCGTTATGCCACGATAGACCAACGAGAAAAGGGATAGTTGTAGCTTTGAATTTAATATCCTTCTACCAGATGCTGCTGCCATTGCGGAGTAAAATCTAGAATAAGAAGAACTGGCGTCAGGTGATAAAAGAAAATCAAATTGTGAAAGTGTAAATTGTATTTTAAACTAAAACACTAACAAAAAAAACAAAAAGAAAAGACTGTATATGCAGTGAATGAAAACAATTAAAGTTTAACGCAAAAGGAATGAACGAACACGATTCGACTGACCAAATACATATGTTAGTGATTTTAGTGTAATTAGAGATTAACTTGTTGATCAAGTTAATTGTAATATGAATCTAAATAAGTCGGGTGCAGGGTGCACACTTATTTGATCTTATTATAATTTATAATCCTATTGGTACTTAGGGGCGAAACCCCTAAGTCACGGGGGTTCCAAGGGGGCAACGCCCCCTTGGCGGGGGTCGGGGGCAGCGCCCCTGGTAGTAGGGTCCAAGGCGGCAGCCCCTGACAAGGTCTAAGGGGCGCTGGGGTCGAGCTGCCAGGTCAGCTTGGAAAATTTTTATTTCGGGCATATGTTACTTTATTAAAACCGTATTAGAAAATTAATTTAATTAATTTTTGTTATAAAATTTAATAAAACTAACAGGAGCGTATTTTCAGTTTTATGATAACTGCAAAACAGTTATCAGTGTCCCTGCATCAAACCCTAATATAACGTTATTTGATCATGCGATAACATCTCTGGTTCATCATAGCACACATAAAATCCATACTTGATTCTTGCTTTCAAATATGAGTTTCATCCGGTCAAAATATTTGGGAACCACAAATAATTTTGAGCTGATAGTGTTTACACGACTCTCAGATATCCAAAGATACTCGTTTGCAGAAATTTCCCAACAACAGATTCACATTTAGTAGACCTCGTTAAAGTTGAGAATGCATTTGAGAAGAGTTGTAGCTCGTTGTTATATCATCAACATATCAGCATCGCATATTTGCTTCAAAATTTAAGAACCATATATCAATTCGATAACTGAAATTCACACCAGCAATTTACAATCTGATATTAGTATATAAGCAAGCCCCTTGTGTATTAGTTGGGATGATATATAATCCTAAACTCAGATATGAGAAAAACAATAAATATCGTTCTACAAAATAGAAACATAATATCAGCACTCAGGATCAATAATCGAAAACAGCAGTTGAAACCCTAATTTTGATCAAAAATAGCATAAACCTATATATTAAACTAAAACATAATGCAGTACCTTTTAGGAGGACGGAGAAGTAGGAGGTTATAATTTAAGGTTTCAACTAATAACAAATTAAAATCGATTGTAACTGTAAATTCGATAACTCCATTCTTCTAATTAATCAACAATATACCTTGAATGGAATTAGATAGTTGTTCCTGTTGGTTTATAATCCAAGGGCAAAGATACGATCCTTTCTTCATAATTAAGGAATCGATTTAGGCAGAGGCGGAACTACAGGGGGGTCTGTTGACCCTCCGGCCGGCCAAATTTTCAGTTTCGTACTTATAAATACCGGAATCAATGTCGTTGTAGTGATAAAGTTTGACCCCATGAAAGAGTACTTACACCGAAAAGAAGGGTAAAAACAAATTAATCGGACCAGATTCAAGGCAAAATTGCAGTAACGAACGAAGGTGTTTGAGCTTTTGGTTTGTAGCAGAAGCAGAAGAAGAAAAAAGAAGGGTAAAAACAAATTAATCGGACCAGATTCAAGGCAAAATTGAGGAGGAGGAGGAGGGTGGGCTTTTTGAGGACCAAATTAAATTAAAGGAGAAAAAAGAATATTATTTAATTACTTTTATTAAATGGTGGAGAGTATTAAAATTAAATAAAATTAATAAATAATATATCTTTTAAGTTGAAATGTAAGCTCTTGTTGTTTTTATGTATTTACTAGGTTATTGACCCGTGTACTACACGGGTGGAAATATATAAACATCAATTAAACACATATAATTTCAAACGACGACATATTTTTTAACATGTTTTTTGAGACAATAACATGATTTTTAATTGCAAGTCATATTCAAATAGAGAAATAATATTGAAAGACATAGACTTACAAAAAATGGCATAGCGTAATAGAATATTTACAAACCAAAATTTAAACTTTAAAACATAAAGTTCATAAACTACAAAATAATTCCTTATAAACCATATTTGTTATTTTGCTTGTAACTTTACAATGCTTATCTAAAATAAGCAATTTAAGCTCATCTGTACTCTAAGGGCGCGTTCGTTTCACAGAATGGAATGGAATTGGAATTGGAATTGGCATAGAATTTGGAATTGAAAGGAATTGGATTTGGAATCTGAACATTCTAATAGGAATTGGAATTTGAAGGAATTGAACTCCAATTCCATTCTTGATGTGTTTGTTTGAAAAATGAATTGAAATCGGTTTTTTTTTCTTTTTTTTTAACGAGGATAACGGCGGAAACATTTTAGTTTTATTAGATTTTTTGTTTTTTATTTATATTTTGCATTATGATTTTTTTAATTATTTTTTTTTTGAATTTTTTTAGGGGTTTTCTATTAAAATCAAAAACCCCTCAAACTATGACCAAAAAAACCGAATCATAACAATTTGTTTTATAAGCACAGAAAACAAATGGGAATGAAACACAAATTGAAAATAAACCGGAATCAAACACAAATTAATTTTCATCGTAACAAATGAACCTCTGATAAGTCAAAGAAACCTTTTCAATGACAGACCATAGGTAGTCAAAGATAATAGCGAAGATGGAAGGCAATGTTGCAAATCGATCTGCAGTTTGTGCGTTGGCTAACCAATTTGTCTATCATTGGATATTGATAAAAGGACAAATACATATGATGGTGCAAAATCTTGTAAAATTGTAATTAACATAAGTAAATAAAAAACTATATAAATAAAAATAGCTTTAATATTATATTCTTATCAAAGATGTAGCACTCTTGTGTGAGCCTGACAAAACGGGCGGTTCAAGTAACAGGCCACACCAAGTTAAAAATGGATCATTCAAAAAACTTTCAATTTGGTTTCAAGTCATAATGGCTTCAGGCCAAAAAAGGGTATGTTTAAAGAGACCGTTTTGGAGGAAAAAAGAATATCGAATGACTTGTTAATTATAACTCCTCGTTTTTTATCTATTTCAAGTTTTGTAATTAAACATGAAGAAATTTTAAATTTTATTTCATTGGCAGCTCCGCGTATCAAAAAATTTAAATTTCATTACATTAGTAAAAGTATAGACTCGCTTGCTCAACATGTAGGTATCGTTAGTGCTAATATCAAGGTCTACAGATGAAAGAAATTATAGGACAGAAATAACAATTTAACGGATAAACCATACCTCTAAGTTGTTCAATGTTCCATGTTAGTGTCAACCTTAAAGGTTTTGATTCCACATCCAAAACTGTCCAAAAAAATCAATAAAAAAAATCCATTAGTTACAGTTTAGGAAACATAGTGCTCTTCAACCTGTGCCCACTGCGACAGGTGGGGGCTCGGTTAGCTTCGAAGCACTCACTATACCAAACAAAATACTCAAGGAAGAGATGTTTTATGCTTCAAATAATAATAGCTACAATCTCAATTAACATATTGATTGATATAGTGTCAAAACATAAGTCGATTAAATCGGACTTCAACAGTTAACATATTGATAAGTCAACTAAAACCCTAAATCGATTAAAACTTTGATTAACAAACAATAGATTAAAACCCAAAATCGGCATTTACTGTAACCCGAATAATAGATTAACAGTATATGGATGGATTAAGGAATCAAACATCAACTCAGAAAACCAATTCGATTCGATAAAACCCTATATCGAATTAAATGTATGAATTCGCATATAAAACCCAATTTGGATCTAGCAAATATATATATATATATATCGATTAAAAATGGATTGAAACCTGAAATCGATTTGATGCCAAGAGATACAGATGATTCGTCCTTCTGGAATGGAATGAGGCCTTGAGATGACGGCCGATGGGTTAGAGAAGTGACGCATTCGTAGGGTTTCTCATGAGCGGTCATACGAATTGATACGGGTCCTGTCAATTTTATTTTAATTATTTATCCGTCTACAATGAAGGGCCATGATGGTTTAATATAAAACCGAATATAATAAAAATAATTGAATTAGGAAAAATATCATGGATAAAAAAGATGTGTCTTTACAAGATCAAACAATAGAAGATCAACCGCTATGTTTTTCTACTTTCTCCACTAACCGTCTTTCAACCGCCACCACCGCAAACCTATAAATACACCATAACATCCCTCCAATTCTATTCACCCCAACTTCCAATATCGTTATTATATTACAAACCGTTCATATGCAAACATATCAAACAATTCTCTCTTTTTTTACCGCTTATTCGATCATCAACATTCAAATACCGTCGTAATCTTTCCAGCCACCACTTCCCCCAGTCGCTTACCACCCTTCAAACCTTATATATATCCTCACCGCCACCATAAAATTGTCGTCGTTGATGATCAAAATGCTTCGACGTTACAAATACGTGGATGGGAATATTGACCAGCGCGAGTGGGGTTCCGTTTTACAACCCTATCATTACCCAATTTCCATCCAATAACATCATCTATCCACGGCGCAACTTGCCTGGAAACACCAATGTTTTCGGCACCACTATGCAATTTGCTACTCCATAACGGCCACTCCATAACGGCTTCAGAATGCTATCTCCATCACCTAATTTAGATGAAATTTCGGGATTGATTTATTTTGATTAAAAAAGAAAAAACGGTAAATATAGAAAATCAAAAAAGAGGAGAGCACACACGAACATGGAAGAGGCAAATTGCTTAATTGACTCAATTGTGCATAGTTTAAAAACTAGCAAAATTAACCCACGCGTTGCGGCGGACAATTAGTAGCGATGGGTGTACTTACGGTATCATTACGGTGCCTTTACTCGTTAAAAGACGGTTATTGGATAAAAGACAAAGGAGTTGCACCAGATAGTTCTTGGAGTTGGGCAGACAATTCTTGCGTCTCGGATGGTGCAAGACGGTAGGGAGCCCTTGCAATCGGAGTTGCACCAGGCACGAGATCAATGCGGAATTCAACTTCGCAAACGGGAGGAAGACCAAAGACATCATCGGGAAACACCTGGGGATACTCACGAACAACCGGAATATCTTCAATTTTTTGTTCTTTCTTTTCAACCACGTGAGCCACGAATGCTACATACTTTTTGCGTAAGTACGTTTGGGCTTGAGAGCAAGTTATGAGTTTAAGACTCGAAGGAGAAGGCTTTTCACTAAGGACACAAAGGGTTTTACCATCGGCTAGCGGGATACTAATGAACTTCTCGAAACAAACGACTTCGGCACGATGAAAAGATAACCAGTCCATGCCTACTATGATATCGAAACTTCCCAATTGCATCGGAATGAGGTCGATTGAGAACTTGTGGCCATTTAGATTCATCTCGCATTTTCGAATAACAGAGTCGATCGACACGGATATACCATTAGCTACTTCAACAGTGTATGAGTTTATAAGCTTAGATCGGGGTTTAGCAAGTAACAGTTCAAATTTTAAGGATACGAAACTCATATCGGCACCGGTATCAAATAAAATGGATGCAAAATGTCGTCTACAAGAAACGTACCGTTCACTACATCGCTGTTTTTTTGAGCTTGGTGGGCATTCATCATGAAGGCACGCCCACGATTATCTTGGGGAGATTGAACGGCTTGAGCAGCTTGACCCTCTTGGGGTGCGGGTGCTTGAATTATTGGGAACGACTGAGCTTGAGCTTGATTAGCCAACAACGGTGGAGCTTGTGGCTGAATAGCTTGGTAGACTTGATAGGCTTGAAGCTGGAACTATGGGGTTGGGGCCAGTTGAAGCGAGTTCATGTTCATGAGTCGTGGACACACATTGCGGAAGTGGCCAGGGTCACCAAAGTTAAAACAAACACGCACTTGTCTAATGGCCTGAGCAAATTGTACGGGTCGAGGGTTTGGTGGAGTAAACCGTGGAGAAGCAAGGATAGGGGCCTCACGACAGATGTTGTTAAGGTGTCCAAAACGGTTGCAACGGCTGCATTGGTGACAAGCGGAACTAGTGGGGTGGTGACGTTGGCACATGTTACAAAACAGATGGGGTCCGTTATAGAGTTTCTTGAGAGGTGGTGCGAGGTTAGGCTGGGATTGTGGTGCAGTTTTCTGGGTTAGCGAGTAGTTCTTGCGCTTGTTGTTTCGGTGGCTCGAGGAGTAAGTAGGTTTGGATGGTTCATGTTGGTTTATAATCGAAGGGCAAAGATACGATCTTTTCTTCACAATTAAGGAATCGATTTAGGAGCCTGCAATCGATTAAGGAGGCAGCAGAAGAGACTTGAAAAACGTACATATGTAATGACATGAGAGCATCTGACCAGTTTTTCTAACCTCCGTAAAGAAACCAACCGAATTCTTGTCGATTTACCGCCTTAATGCCAGGATCGACAACGCTTGGGTTTCCTATCTCTTAGGTTTACCAACCAATTAAATGTCAGATATTTTATTTTTTTTATATCTTAATTTGACGAATTTATTTTTGTGTTTTAACGCTCAGGTTTTACCAACGGTGCCTATACTGTAACAAGCGTAACCGATAATGTCTAAATTCACGTCCATTCAATGTCGTAACGTTCAAGTTTTTCTAACACTTGTGATTCAACGCTTGGGTTTTACCAGTTGTCCTGGCGTAACGCGACAGATAAAACACTAGTTTTATTATAATTGTAAGGCTTCTCAACTCCCTTGCACTAATGTAAGCAATCTAGGCATACTAGTCGAATACATTATATGATATTCCACACAAATTTGGTCACTTATTGATCATGGACCACCAATATAATTATCGTAGACGAGGAGGGATAGATTTTGCGAATTCATTCGAATCCTTGACGTACACTTGGTCACTCATCATGGACCACCAATATAATTATCGTACATTAAGAAGGAATAGGTTTTACGGATTCATTTGTAATCCCAAGTATTAAAGAAGAATAGGTTTTATGGATTCGTTTGTTTATCACCCGTGTTTTGCTATGAGAAAACGATTATATTGCAACGTTTAGAGATTGAAAAGTATTATCTAGGATATTCTATGTATCCTAAAGGCCTCATTTTGCATTGCACTACCTGCCAATGCTATACCCTAACTTTGGCACCCATTGTCACTAAACAATTATTAAGGTTATTATAAAATTACCACGTTTACTGACTCGTTGTTCCTCTTAACATAAATATGACAGTTTGAGGACACATTTTGTATTGTGCATTTACAATATACTAGCTAGATGAGAATGTCAATACACTATTAATGTTGCCATGTTGTGCGGTTCACATAACCACACAAACACACATGCATGCATACAACTCTTTGCTTATTTTCACTAGCATGAATTATATGTAGCATATACATATGTTTGGGTGAAACTAAGTCACGAAAACATCACCCATTTGATACACATTGGGGAACTATTAATACAGCTATTCTCGGATCGATTACCCCGCCCAATTCATCATGAGCATAGGTGGTTTAGGCTTATACACTCATTATGTGAATCAACAAATCCTTTAAGCCATGCTCTAATACTAACTTGTAGCACCCACAGTTTTCTTAGTATATCACTTAGCTTGTCAAGACAAACCATGTTACTTTTGGTTTTCAGATTTACATATCAAGTCCTTTAAACTTGATCAAGTAGAAGCATATTGAACCCTCAAGTTTGATAAGATAAATATGATACCGAATCCTTCAAAAACTAACGTTTTGGTTCAAGATGATCAGGTTGCTACAAGAAGCATGGGCAAAGCTCAAACTTGAATACTAAGTCATTATGGCACGTCATGGCCTTTGTCATGGTTTTTTTTCGTAGCAATATTATTACTGTTCTAACATTCTCAAATTAAAAATTCTAGACCAACTTAATTCAAAACATTTCTGTTAGAAAAAAAAAAAAAAGAAATTGTATAGATTTTAAAAAAATTACAATAACATAGAGGTATACTAGCATGTAAGAGAATAACAACGGAGTGTGGACAAATGTGACGAGCAAAATGTTCAAAATTTGTGTATATAACATTTGAGCTTATTAAATTTAAGTTCTAGGTTTAATCAAGCTTAAAAAACAAACTGATAAACCCACAAGAGCAGTGGCGGATCCAGAAATTTTCGTTAGGGTGGGCACAAAATGGATAGGGTAAAAACGGGTCGGGTCAAAGAGAACTACGCCGACCAACCATTTTAGAGGCCCATAGTTGAATGAACTTTTGGAGCAAGTGAGGGTAAACCGGTATTTTCGGGTCACTGTCATTATTGCGACCTTCAGTAATGGAGCAAGAAACTTTTAATTGGTGAGTCACAATATACTTTTCGTTTTGTATATACTTCACGAGTTGATAATAATCGGAGGGTCACAAATTAACTTTTCAAAATCTCGTTTTTACATATAATGATAATTATATTCTTTTTTTGACAAACTAAAATTATTTATCAAACCAAATAATATAATTGTTATAAAATTGTAAAGTACAACATAAAAGAAGAAAGCTCATACCCAAATGCTATAAATATATTAAACAAAGTTAATAAAATGACAAAAATAAAACTATTAGGTCCTCAGAAACTAAACAGAGGATAGGCGTATGATCTATTAGGTCCTTATGTACAATTGTTTATAATAAGCTAGATAAAATAAAAACAATATAATAAAGTAAGGGGAAATTCCTAAAATAGCCCCTTTTACAAAGAAGATTTCCAAAATAGCCCTTTTTCCCTCAAAATAATTTAAGATTTGGACTGGCAAGACGAATTGGAAAAAGATAAAAATAATGAGGGAGCAGTCCAAATTTTGAAGGAAAGTAAGGTGGGAGACGGGATTTGGGAAAATAATGAAGTTAAAGTCCAAATTATTTTGTAACCTTGGAGCAAAAGTCCAAATTTTTCCAAAACTTTTTCTTTCAAAAAACCGTCTTGAGAGACTGTTTTTTTTATGTTTCCTACTTTTCCCGTCCATATTTTCAAATTCTTGGAAAAATATATTTTTTACGATTATACCCCTGAACCACCACCACCACCTTGAACCACCACCATCACCGACGCCGTCGGCCCACCCCATCACCACCACCACCGTCACTATCACCATAGCCGCCTCCACCGTCAATTTCCGTCGCCGGAGAAAACCACCACCACCATACCCGTCAAAGTGGCTGACGAAAATTTCCAAAACCGCCACCATACCCGTCGCCGGAGAAAACCACCACCACCATACCCGTCAAAGCCGAGGAAATGGTGGTGGTGGCACCATACCCGTCGCTGGAGAAAACCACTATGCTTACAAGATGGACCATGGCTGCAAATTATATTTCATGTATTCATGTCCTATGAGGCTATGAAGAGACGCATTACAACAATGTATGTTTTGTACGCAAAAGCCGTTGACAACTATATATCATACATATTATTAATCCCTATGGCTAGAACGTTGTTGTTTATTGAATAATGGATGCTCATTTGTGATTGGCAGGTATAACGTATTCCAAATCGCATTTGTGGCTCTAGTAGGCCTAACCTTTGTGTATTACGCGGCCTTTGTAAGTTTCTGCTATTTGTTACAGTGATTTTTAAAACAGGTAAATTGATTGGCTGTGTATGTTCAAGGATGGAGGAGAAAAAAGCCGAGTGGCAGGTTCCAACTATCGTCTTGAAGTTGTAACCAGAAGGGTGGTTTTCTCCGGCGACGGAAATTGACGGTGGAGGCGGTTATGGTGATAGTGACGGTGGTGGCGATGGGGTGGGGCCGCCGGCGTCGGTGATGGTGGTGGTTCAAGGCGGTGGTGGTGGTTCAGGGGTATAATTATATAAATATATTTTTCCAAAAATTTGAAAATATGGACAGGAAATGCATGAAACATAAAAAAATAGTCTCTCAAAACAGTTTTTTGAAAGAAAAAATTTTAGAAAAATTTGGACTTTTGCTCCAAGATTGCAAAATAATTTGGACTTTAACTTCATTATTTTCCCAAATCTTGTCTCCTACCTTACTTTCCTTCAAAATTTGGACTGCTCCCTCATTATTTTTATCTTTTCCCAATGCGTCTTGCCAGTCCAAATCTTAAATTATTTTGAGGAAAAAAGGGCTATTTTGAGAATCTTCTCTCTAAAAGAGGCTAATTTGGAAATTTTCTCATAAAATAATAGTGAGGCCTTTTATAATTAAATTATAATACAGTATGCATACTTAAAGAAACAAAAAAAAAAAGCATGTTCTGCAGTTTTCATATTTCCAATTCTCTCTCTCGTTTTCACACTATTTCAACAGTGTCGCCGGACTACTGCCGCAGGTTGATACCTCCTTGTAAATGCGTGATGATGTTAACCTACGGTGTGTAACATTCGTTACTTTTCAAACCCGAAAACCCGACCCATTTTAAATTTTTCGGTTTTGTTTATAAATATAATATATATACTATGATGTTCTCAATGTTCGTTTCATATGATATTCGGATTTGTATTCATTAAACCGACCGGCTTGTTGTTTCGGCATATTTTATTTATCATTTTATCATTAATGATACATTCTCAATGATTGATGTCCAATGTTCGTTCATTTTCTTTCATTATTTTAGATCAACTAACGAAACCTCGGGATTTAAAGTTTTCAAATGTCTAATCGATTCGCAAGCTGTACGAGTTTAGTTCGAAAGTTAACCAAGCAATATAACTTTATTACTTTATTAAACACTTTCAAAAAATTTAGGCTTAAAGGGTAAATATTAACTCAATTTCCGTTTTAATATAATCTGAAAGTTCAAGGTTCAAAGTGTAAATATATTATTAATCTTGAGTTAAAAGAAACTTGAAACTTGAAGGGGCCAAAGTGTAAAATTCATTTAAATTATTAATATTATAATAAAAATATCCCAGCCCACCCCCTTAACCCCCGTTTTCACGTCCATGCTTTCCGGCCGCCGGAAAACGGCGCCGGCGAGCCCCGTTATCCCACCAATCTCGTTCCTAAATCAATATTATTCGCGTATCGACTTTGGACTGTAACGGAAATCATTATTATAAGATTATACAGCATTATAACATCTTAATCTTAACGGAATTAGCCGCGATACCCGCCGGATTTCAGGCCAAGCGTAATTAACACGAAATAACGCTATACGCTCCAATTGTGATTATAAATAGCATCCTAACATTCAACTAAACACAGTTATAATCTCTAAACTCACTAATATACTCTCAAAAATTGTTAATTTGATCGACCAAGAATATTTTCCGGCAAGCTCGTGTTCATCATCAAATCTCCATATTCCGGGTAATTAATATATGTTTTTATTTAGTTTTTAACCTTTTAATAAAACCCCTAACATAGAATTAACAAACATGGAGCCGTTTTCGTTGATTGAATCTAGGGTTTATAATAGAGAATATGAACTTGAATATTATATTAAATATATTCTTTTCCATTTTAAAACAACTTACAAGGTTAGCTCAGTTGGTTAAGTTGTGTTTGTATGGATCAAAAGATCCGGGTTTGAACCCGGGTCAGCTAATAAATTTTACTGATTTTTTTTAGTCTTTATCTTTTAAATTTAAACCCATTGAATATATATTAAATTATTTAAAAAATCATAATAAATCATATAAAATTGTTTTAATAAATAAAATTATTTATAAATTAAAGTTTACCAAATTTCGTCCAAAAACCCAACCTTTTCATATTCGAAATGTTTCGTAAAGAAAAACCCGTTAATATTAGTATTCTTTTCGCTAAACTTTATAAAACACAAAAAAAACAATAAAAATCATATCATTAAAATCCAGGCTTTAAAAACGTGATAGAATTCTCATATTTAGTCATAAGTAACTAGTTGAAACAACATTTAAATAATATTATATTATGATGATTTCTTTTCGTCATACCTTAAAAATAAATTTACAATTCGCTAATTTTATTTCGATAAACTTTATAATTCGTTAACCCATGCCTAGCAAATACCATATTTCTCATATTTATATAAAGATATTAATCAACTAATATTAAAATATTATTAAACCGTTAAAAACATAAAATATTATTAAAATATTCAAATGCCTTAAAATTAGTAAAAATTAAAACAAAACATTATATATTCCCAACAAATTATACAATAATTAACTTTATTAATCCCGATAGTTTGGTCTTTAAATATTTTTATTTATTTTATAATTCGAGAAATTCACTCGTTTCGGATTCTTTAAAGTACTTTCGGTTGCTTCGGTTTTATTATTGTGCTTTCGGCTTTTATTACAAGTTTGTCTTCGATTTCGAGGTGAGTTCTTCATAACCCCATTTTTAACGCTTTATAATGTTTTGGGGTGTAGCACGTCTCAAGTTTTTCTTTCGTTAGTTATGCGCTTGTTTATAAACCGATTCACTTATATCGTACATGTTAATATTATTCGTGCATATTGCTTATGATTATACGTGAACTTGCTTGCAACGTGTTTACAATATTAATGGTGGAAGTATGCAAACGCAAACGCATACACATAGTGGGAGGGTCCGACGGGACGTACCCGTGCCGTCTAACGCTACGACTTCGGTTGTTTACGTAAGGTGGTTCTCATTTCCCCGACTTCAACGGCATCGGCTAAATGAACGGGAGGACGACACTATTTGATTTCATTTACTTTACGCTTGAATATTTATTGCATGACGATTGTTGAATCGCGAGTTTTATATATATATGTATACGCAAAAACTTATGAAAACTCACCAACATGTGTTGTTGACAAAATATATTATTTTCACGTGCTGCAGGTTGATACGATGAAGTGCCAGGACAAGAAAACTAGTTATGCCTTAGGATTATTTCAATAAATAATATTTGTTTCATTTAGATTTAATGTTATTTATCTTATTATCAGACTATTTGTGTACTTGAGAAGTTATGGAATATAAATAAATATATTGACACTATTAATAGTGTTACGAGCTTATGAGTGATCTGTACGTTGCACCCGGGCGTATTCCGCTTAAAACAGGGGTGTTAAAGATTGGTATCAGAGCCGTAACTATAAGATAGGTTGTTAGACGTATCGGCCTAGTATAGTTATAGTTTATTTTAGGGCCCAAACTGCATGTATACTCTATGTGCTATGTGCCCGCACTTATATTAAAAGTTCATCTGTACGCTTGAATTTATATTTATAACGTCGCATGTACACATATTCACACACAAACTCCAAGGCTTAGGCCTAAAACAAGTTTTCTCAAAAGCAATTTCAAGTAAATTTTCAAATTCGGTTTTCCGATATTTCTTCCTCATAAAGATGGTTCTATGTGGCGGGTATGTAGTAACTTGAAGGGGGGGACATGCTTGTTTTCCGAACTCTTGACATCAAGGCTATTGAAACCTAAGGATAAGAAATGCGCATATATCCGATCAGACGTCGGACCTGGTTGCTTACCTGGAGAGTTCGGGAAGGGCATGAAACTTATTAGGCCAAAACGTACCACACCAGACGTCATACGAATCACAACTTTTGAAATGTGAATTGTTAAATTAAACTTACCCAAACATGAAAAAGGCCCTAAACACAAGCTAGATTAAAACGTCGTCGGATTTTGATCATTTTTCGTACATTCCCGTTTCGTCTTTAGCTTGTCGCAAAGTTTATGGTATCTTTTCCTTTCGAGGCCCAATTGAGTCTCCTATACTCGTCCCTTTAGGACAAGAAAAAAAAATTGACTACTGTTTGGAGCCTAATTTGAATGCTTGTAGGTAATCAGTTAAATCCTTGTTCGCCAAAATGGTGTAAAGCATACGAAGTAATTTCTAGTGATGCTTGTTTCAAAAGTTTATTTCCTTTCACTGAAAGTCTGAAACTCTTTTCATATCTTATAGCTATGGTATTCAGTAGTTCCATCAGAACGTGGGGGATATTGGAATTCTCAATGGGAGGTAAATATTTTACTTATATCTCGGATAATAGCTTGAGAATGAGTAAAATAGGCAGATTCATTGTGTGTGACAATTATAAAAATTGGTGACCGAACAAAAGCCCTGAAGGTTTTGCAGAAAAACTATACAGACTACCGCCCGTGTGTGTGTTATACATTGTGCTTTTTGTCCATGCCGGTAAAACACTAGAACAAGCTAGTCCCTAATTAGTTAATATGTCTATGCCACCCTTCAATTGGACCTTGAATTCCTGGTTGCATGTGCCTCAGCCTTCTTGTTAGGTTTGCAATTGTTGGAAATTAAAGGGCAAGACGTGAATTTCGAAAGTATTAAAGGTCTTCACCAATTATCTGAGAATTATGTGGCTAACACAATTGGTAACGTAATCTACCTACATAAACATGTTTTGTATACACTGCTTGACCACTCACCTAGCTAATTTGATGAACCATGGATCTCAGTTCTTATAGTAAATACTAAATAATGATGTTGAAATGTATTAAGGTTTTCCAATTACACCGAAAATACTAAGCTTCTAAACTTTTGTTTTGTAGATGTCCTTAAACTCGGATCGTCCTTTAAACTCCAACTACTCTCTTAAATCCATTTCGGAGAAAGAGAAAATGGCTCTAAGTTCGTAGATAGATAACGCAATAGGAGAATCATTCTTAAAGTTGCAAAGAAGTTTTATCATAAACTTTTTTTATGAATGGCCATATTTTATTCAAAACGAAAAGCTCTAGCTTGGCATGATGCTAGTCCAGAGATATAGTACACCCAATAGGCAACCCAAATACAAGTTAAAAATTAAAATTAAACCATGAGTCTCAAGGGAAAACGTGGAATTTCGCCAATATACACTCATTGTAGAGAGAAAACTTAATATGTGTACATATGATTGTATATATTCTAATAATTCAGTTCAACCAATCATTTGTTTAGAGTAGGTAGCCAACCACCTAACTAATTAACTAACATGATTACTAACTTCTATATCTTTTAACATTGTACATAGTCCCGTGAATAACATGTGGTGGTTAACTGGGGTAGTCCCTACTTGTTGCAAGGTGACAGGTATTAAAAATGCCATGTATTAACATCAATGTTTTTAAACCGGACCGGACTGGCCGGTAAGCCGGGCCGGTTCGCTTAATATAACCGTTTCCTAACAACCCAGCCAGGTTTGCCCGTTTAAGGTCTGACCAGAACCGGTGGCCCGCCAACTGAACAGGTCAAACCCCATTTTTAATAAATAAAAAATGAGGTAGTCCGGGCCAGTTCGCTTAAACCCAGCCAGGTTTGCCGGTTTAAGGTCCGACCAGAACCGGTGGACTGTTCAGGTCAAACCCCTTTTTTAATAAATAAAAAATGAGGTAGTCCCTACTTGTTGTAAGGTGGCAGGTATTAAAATTGTCATGTAGAACTGGACCGCCATCTGAAGGGGTCAAACCCCTTTTTTAATAAATTGGTAAAAATGCGTTGCGTGGACAGCATTCGAACCTAAGCCTACAGCAAATTGAAAGTCTTATGAAACATCAACCAAACCATTCAACTAGGCTGTTTTCACGCATTTTTGAATTAGAAATAACTCCTATATATTGTAAACGCATATAGTTTTATAAACGGACAGTGAAAATTAACTCAAAAAAGGAAATAAATCCCGTGTATATTACTGCTTCTTCTACAAAATGGAAATTAACCCAAAAAAGAAAATCTTTAGATTATATATATATATATATATATATATATATATATATATTGTATATTTATATTATTTATGACGTCATCCGGGTCAATGTCCGGTCTGACCTATGACCCGGTAAGGCGTCCGGATCAATGTCAGGGCGGGTCCGAAAACGTTGATTAACATCGTCGATCTAGGGAACATGATGATGCAACCACTTATTTGAAACCCGATTTAAGGGGTTTTCTCATAGTGGTGGATTTCCTTTTTAATGGTGTTCCTGGGTAAGTTAAGTGAAGAAACACCTTATTTCAAGGATAAAATCTGGCCATAAGAGTATAAACCAAATCGAACCTACAAAACAGATCACCGTGAGTTCGTTACGGAAGGACAAGATTGGGGGTATGCTCGTAACCACCATCTGGCTTGAGAATCAGTAACCGCTCTAGAGAGAGAAAGTACTGAATGTTATGTGATAGAAGTAATGTATGTGTGAGTGAACGTGTACCTCTTTGATGATCCAATTTTTATAAGGCTCCTCATCCGAATGAAATTCAATGCGATCCAGAGATGAGAGTATTTATAGTCAACTGTGATAGAGAATGATGGGCTGGGCTGACATTGTCCAAAAGATGCTTCCATTCTCCTAGAGAGACATGTGGCATGCCCTGATAGGAAGCAACAGTTGGCCATGTGAAGGGCCATTGGAGAGTGCCTTGCTGGCTCCTCCTCATTGGTTAAGCTTTTGCCTGCTCTCCCTTATTAAGGTGAACGTCACTATCAAGTAATCTTTTGGTTAACAACCATTTCGTCCAACCGTGTATTTTTGTTCCTTCTTCTGCATGTGGATGACTTCCTCATGAATCTAGAAGGGTTGTGTAAACTTTAACGGATGACTCCCGCGGATGTCATCTCTAGCAAGATTGATCCACAGAAGTAGCATAGTGGGCTAAGAAGTAAGAACCTATGGGCCCATCTCCTTACTTTATGACCCTGCCTCTATAAGTCCCTGCAGTCCATTATTTCTTCCGCATTGCTTCTATGCAGATGGAATTTTGGACTTAATCGGTTCACGATCGAGTTTCTCTTTAGCGTTTTCTGTGTAGGGAATATTTATTATAGTAGTAGTTGACAAATCACCTAACATCTGTAGCAATGATGTTATCTTGCGTGTCTCATGGCAGTTTATTTATTCCATGTGTGTTGCAGATACTCTGTTAATTCAGCAAATTTAATTTTGTTGTTCCCCTACTGCATGGTCGTCCCTTATTGGGTGCCCTTGTTGACTTCTTATAGCTATCACCCACCGTGGTGAACACCCACATTAAATGCGTCACATATAAGCAGAGGGTTACTTTTTTCATGCTTGATATTCCTTTCCATTTCTGTCTATTTTATGTTTTGCCATTTTGGTGCATCCTGTCTTTGTTATTATCTATGCATATTGCAACTAATCGTTTGATCGGGATGTTGTCGGGACTGAAGCCATTACCTTTGTGTGATGACCGTTTCATCATATTTGGTGGTGATTCAGGGCCAGGCTTCATTCCAGTCAAACGTCGTTGTGCTATCATCAAGACTAGACACCTTGCATTACATGTTATGAAGCTAGATTTTTTATCTTCTAGGTAATCTGCGTTTGGATAGTGAGAGTTTACTATGACGTTGTCATTATTCTGAACAATAACACACGTTGGTGGGGTCCCCTTGTTGTTTGCGGAAGGCTCTTAGACTTTGTGTGCCTTCTTAATATATCTTATCCTGAAGAAGTTTAATCCACGACTGTCTGTATCATCTTAATTTTTAAACATGTTATTAGGATAAGCATGAGAAGTTGATGAGACTCATCTGTGCTGCTGATGCGACTAGGAGTGTGTCAAACGCCTTTTCCGATGTTTTGTAGCGCTTGATGGCTACTCTCATTAATAGTCCCCTCTTTTTTTCGTTTCCCTCTTTACGTGGTGAAAGCTGGTTAGGCCAATTATTTGTCACCTCTATACGACTTCCCATCGCATTAACTGCGATGGGTATATATAAGTGGAACCTTGACCACTTCCTTAACTTTTTTGATCTTCTTTCCTTCTCATATTTTATTCTATTCACCGGACTCGACCGTGTGTTCTCGTGTTTTCCTCTGATTCCACCATAGCTTGTTTTGAATGATACTTATCTGATGCAATAAGGGCTGGAACTGAAAAGAAGAATCTTTCCCCTATTGTTGATCGATTGCCGATAAACTAGAGGCAAAAAGATTTCTTAGAACTCGTTGAAGCCTATGGGCTTGCTCCGGAGTGGAAACCTGAGTTTCCGGCCCCTTGGATCGACTGCAGATAAACCACCTACCGGGAAGATGACCCTTTTTGCCGAGTATTTTTTGACTAGCAATTTCCGGTTACCTATTACGAAGTTTTTGGGAAACCTGTTGACTGTCAGTGGGATTCATCTTTTACCATTTCACCCTTGGGTTGATGCGGATCCGCCACTTTGAATTATGTTGCAGATCTCAAGGCATCGTCCCAACAATTGACAACTTTTTGTATCCTATAAGATGCAAGGGCGTAATAGCTTGCACAACTGCGCCACCACCAGTAAAGAAGTTATAGGGACCGAGCCCCCATGCGATGCGCATGAGTTACGGACGAAGTTCTTCTAGATCTGCTAGGGCGTGATCCCAATTCAAATGGCCGCCCGCCTGCTATTAGAGAAACTACCTAGTTTACACGTTGCTACTTAACTTGATCAACTCTGGTTTGCTGCCTTGACCTGCACACCAACTCTCGTGCGCCTCTTTTTGGATTTTGCATTGGTGCTGGTGGGGATGAGCCACCTTTGGCCATTTATGAGTCTGAGCCTTATTATTTCAAGGCGGACCGAAGTAAGTGTTCTAATTTCCTCAATCACAAGGTTATAAATGTCTTCTTAAATTTTACGTTTAATTTGTAGTTGAGGGGGCTATATTTTATTCCCTTGTTGACTCCGTTCGTGGCGGCACAGACCCGAAAGCGCTCCCCATTCTTGACTAGACCCGGGATAATTTCCGCTTCCTGCATGCTGTCTGTGAAGAGTAATGGTTACCAGGTTGGGGCTTCAACAAGTGAGTTTCTTTTAAACCCTCATCCTGTAACCGCTCTCACCTCTAACGGGGCGATCGTTCTTCTTTTTTCAAGAGAGGAGTCATCACCCTGCAAGGGTTCACCTTCTTTCCGTGCTTTTGACCTTGCGAGTGTTCTACACGCGATTGCAGATCTAAGCCGCAAGAGGAAGCATCGTTCCGAGCCTGGCGGAGAACCGGAGTTGGTGGCAAGAACTTGGCGGAGAGCCAGAGTTGGTGGCTCCGATACCGGCGGAGGGAAGAATCAGTCTGGAACTATCGTCCTTGATGACGTGGTGCAGGCGGAGAATGAGACTGGTCCTCAAGTAGAGGAGCCAATGGCAGCCCGGGCGCTTAAGGCGAAACCTAAAAGGGTTTTTTTAGTGATCGTATCAAAATAGTGGCAGTGGCCTGCACATGTATGACTCTCTTGTCGATATTGTGAATTCGTTCTCTAAGTTTTATATGATAAACTTAAATTTACGGCAGGTCCTGCAAAAAAAGACAGATGGGGTGGGCCAAAGACGATCGTCCTTCGTGACCCACCGCCTACCCTCCCCCCCCCCCCCCAAAAAAAACACCAATTTCACAAACTAATCCCCTCTCCATTGAGAAGGGGAAATCAATCAGTCAAGATCCCCCAACGACGGAGGGTGAGCATGCTTCACATCTTGATCCTTTCCATGTTTTCAAAGGCATGCCTTACTCTTCCCCGCTACATCAAGAGGGTGAGGGAGGGTCTACATGGGCAATGGAGACCGACTACTATGGTCTTCCTAACCCGCCGGAAGACTTGTTGATTCACCACCCTTGGTGGGCTTTAACTCAATTAAGGCTTGCGTTTCACAGATGTGGATGCTTGTCGAAATTTCTTGGTCGCCGGCATTCCTTCCACCGAGCGTGCATTCCAACGGGGGAGTCCTCATTTTAACCTTGCTGACGGCATCACTCACCATCTTGCTAATGTTGTTTCTTCTAGGTAAGAACTTTATCATGATCGGATGGACATGGGTGAAGAATGGAGGTCTACAGAGAATGAAATGAAGGCCCTCAAAGAAGAAAATGATAGATATCGGCAAGAAGCTAACACTGCCATGCAGAAGCTTACAACGGTCAAGGAGATTCCGTGGACCACTCAGGAGAAACAATCTGCCTCCGCCAAGGCCTATAAGGTGGCTTGCGACCAACAGAACGCAACTGTCGAATCCATTAGGGAGCAGGTCTGCCAAAAAGAGGGCGATTTAGGAAAGGCCCTAGAGGCCATGTAAGTGCACGGATTTGGTGTCCGTAGCTATTCGAATAGGATAGGGGTTGTTTAGTCTTTATATTAATGTATAAAGGCACATTCGCTAAGGATGTTTAGCGAATGGGCCTCATTCGTTAAAGACTAGACATATTCGTTAATGTAAGAGCTCATTCGTTACTACTGTGTAACGAATGGAGGCTCATTCGTTAAAGTAATGCCCATTCGCTAAGGATGTTTAAGAGAATGGGAGGACATTCGCTATGGGAAGCCTCATTCGTTAGTGATGTAAATACGTTATACGAGCCAAGATCTAGTCGCAAATCGATATGTTAATCCGTGTTCAATACGTTAAATGAATACTATATTGATGATCAATACATTACATGAAGATACGTTAATGGAGGTCTAGAGAGAATCCGGCAACATAACATTACAGGGGATAAATATGGCACAGATCACTATGCACATTCACTAGGGAAGGCCTATTTATGGGCAGTCCTCCTCATTCGTTAACATCACTAACGAATGAGGCTTCCCATAGCGAATGACCTCCCATTCTCTAAACATCCTTAGCGAATGGGCATTACTTTAACAAATGAGCCTCCATTCATTACACAGTAGTAACGAATGAGCTCTTAAATTAACGAATATGTATAGTCTTTAACGAATGAGGCCCATTCGCTAAACATCCTTAGCGAATGTGCCTTTATACATTAATATAAAGTCTAAACAACCCCAATCCTATTCGAACAGCTGCGGACACCAAATCCGTGCACTTACAGACTCCCCCTTGTCCGTAGCTGTCGAATGCTTTCCAATATTTTAGCATCCAATACTTTAGTCTTCAATACTTTAGTGTCGAATACTTTAGCGACGAATACGTTAACGTCGAATACTTTAACCGCTAATACTACAACTACATATCATCAGCCGTACATCCAACCTCCCCTTTGACTGATGATTCTCGGGTTTGTGCGAACAGACAAAATATAACTCTTTTTAAGCATACCAACAACTTGTAGCTACTCGTATCAGATCTCTCCCTCAAATTAGCATCTCCAGGTGATCATTCCGATCATCCAACTGACATATGATATGGTTCGATCAAACGAGTCAATCAGCAACAAATCCTTGGCTATCTGTCACACTGGTAACGTAAAAATGTCTTTACGTTTAACCTCGTCACACATCTTCATGAACAACCCAATCATTCCTCATCTTTCACATCGGTCTTCACTCTCTTGATAACGCTATCCCAAAATATAACTCTTTGAAGCCCCTCGACATCCCATTCGTTAGGACGCTTAGTCAATGCTTTGGGCATGTGATTCAGAGTTCCAACCTTTGTTAATCAATCCCGAACGATCAAATTCATCAATCTGATGACAAGACACATATATTCTTCAACACGATCAACCCATTCAATAATTGTCCCCTTCAACAGAAGCAATCCGCCGAATACTCGTAGCCAACATAGTTAGGATCAAAGTCCCTCAGAAAGAAGTAAACGGACAGACACTTGTATCCCACATAGTCAGGTTTCAATCTCGAACAAATCAATCCACGATCGAAGAACAATTGCAGTCTCGATCAAACATAGTTTTGCAATCACGAATTACCACCCGAATTGCAGTAATTTTTCAAGAAATCCTTGCAAACGTAGGAATATACCAATCAAATAACCTCATTGAAATTTTTATCTCCCCCATTTATTGACAAATTAGGCAAGGTCTTGAACAATTCTTCAAAAATCTTCAATAAAATTCTCGTTTAACTTAGTCGGTTACTCCCCCTCGGCCCCTCGATATGCGTGAAAAGTCGGCCGAAAAATATGTCACCAAAATTTGCCAGAAGAGTATACCGCATATTTGAAATATCCCCGAAAAATTTCGTTTAAGAAAATTTTCCGAAAATACTTTTTTTTTACAATCCTCATTCGTTATGTCCTCTTTCGCTTGAACAGTGTCACATACGTTAAACATCCGTTTGCATTCGTTACCGTTGAACGAATGGGTCTCATTCATTAACCCATTAACGGATAGCCACATACGTTAAGCTCACATTCGTTAAACCCTTAACGAATGTCTTCCATACGTTAATCACCCTCATTCGTATGAACAGTACACGAAAGAGGTTTCATTCGTTATGAGCTTTACATTCGTTAAACACTGTAACGAATAATTCATTCGTTAAACTTCCGTAATGAATGACTTTTACATTAACGAATGGGAAGTTGGTCGCCGGAAAATTCCGTTATCTTCATCAGAAAAACGGGTTTCTCGCTGGAAAACTCAAATCTTCAAGCTCCTTTCATGGCAGATTCATCCAAACTTCATAATTAACATCCAGAATCATCCCGAATACTCGGATTTTGATCAAGAACCTGAATATATCATCAGATTAATCAATAACACCCTAGTTCTTTATCAATTCGAATCTGCAACATGAAAGCTTCAAACAAGGCATTAATGGCAGATTCATCAATTAGCCACAATTAACCATCTGATTTCATCACATAGCTTCGGATTTTGATTAGGAATACGATTATATGATTCATACACGAGATCATTACAAATCAGATCAAAATCATACTTTAAAACGATGAACTCGAACTGTCACGTATCACGAGTAACCTCCGGCTCTGATACCAATTGTGAATACGTTATACGAGCCAAGATCTAGTCGCAAATCAATACGTTAATCCGTGTTCAATACGTTAAACGAATACTATATTGATAATCAATACATTACATGAAGATACGTTAATGGAGGTCTAGAGAGAATCCAGCAGCATAACATTACAGGGGATATATATGGCACAAATCACTATGCACATTCACTAGGGAAGGCCTATTCATAGGCAGTCCTCCTTATTCGTTAAAGTAATGCCCATTCGCTAAGGATGTTTAGAGAATGGGAGGTCATTTTCTATGGGAAGCCTCATTCGTTAGTGATGTTAACGAATGAGGAGGACTTCCTATAAATAGGCCTTCCCTAGTGAATGTGCATAGTGATCTGTGCCATATTTATCCATTGTAATGTTACCATGCCGGATTCTCTCTGTAACTTATCCTCCATTAATGTACGAACACAAGCTTAATGTATCGATTTTAGACTAGTTCCTAGGCTTGTAAACGTTCATATAACGTATTCACAGGCCAACACCGCCTAAAGCATGAGGCCTCGAAAAAGGAAGAACTCATTGCCAACTTGACTGCTGACAACGTACAACTAATTGGAGAACAAAACGAAGTCAAGGCGGAGTTTAAGCAGATGAAGAAAGAGAGAAAATGGCTTATGTCCACGACTCCCCCCTAGTAAGAGTTTAATTTTTTGTATATATTTTGCATCATTTTAAAATTGCATCTGATTAACACTGTTTCTATTAGATCATCGAGTACATAAAAGAAGGACCGGATTTGGCGGATTATGTAACTGAAATCCTCCACGCAGCCTCTTAATTCGGCCGTAAGCCTGGGTTCGAAGAAGCTTTGAAGTTCGTGAAGAAAAGAGGACGTTGGTGGAGTTTGAACTCCATGGACAAGACCACGAGGCAGAGTAATAAATCAAGTAACATACCTTTAATAACCTAACTTTTGATGCGCTTGACATGGTGAACAAGTTTGCTAAGGAAGCGGATGGAGTCCTTCAACTGAAACGTATTTTGGCACGAATGAAAATGACGATCCTTATGCTTCCTGACTTGGCCTACATGCCATATTTTGATTGCCAAGTGACTATACTCGTTTTATTCTTCTTTTCGTAGTGGGTGTTTATGTCACCTCTTTTCGCGTATATATGAAATAGTTCCACCATTTTTTGTTGTGTTATGAACAATATAAATGCATACAAGAGAACATGAAATATATTTGAAAAATAGGTGGCTCGTGGCCTATCGTTACATTGAAAATAAAGCTAAATATAAGATTTCTTAAGTTTCGCGACATTCCATGTCTGTGGGATAGGTGTCCCCTTAACTTTTCTAAATCGTACGCTCCTTTGCCTAGAACCCTATTAATTTTGTAAGGTCCTTCCCAAGTAGGAGCTAACTTCCTTGGCGCTTTGTATTCGAGGAATCATTATTACGACACACATGACCCTATATTGAACTTGCAAATTTTCACCCGCTCATCATAATAGTTTTGGAGTTGGCACTTGTAATTGCTTTATCTGATTTGCGCAAGTTCACGCCTTTCTTCAACGAGGTCTAAGTTCAAACGTAACTCTTTATCATTATCGGTAACGAGGAGAGTCCTTGTAGATGGAACGCCTATTTTTGCGGGAATCATGGCCTTTGAACCATAACTAAGGCTGAAGGGAGTTTCAGAGTTGCTTGTCTTTTTGTGTATCCAGTGAGCCCACAACACGTGTGGTAACTCGTCCACCCAGCATGTACGGTTAGTACCTAATTTGGCCTTAATTCCATCTTTGATACTACAATTAGTGTGTTCGACTTGTCCGTTCACCTATAGATGCGAAGCTGAAGTGAAAACTTCAGAAATTTGCAACTTAGTCAGCCATTCTTGCAGGTCTTTATCCGGTATTTGCCTGCCATTATCGCTTACGATTGTTAGCGGAAGCCCAAAGCGACTAAAACTGTAGCATCTCGAGAATACCTCATTCATGTATTGGGCTAAAAATGATATTTCTGGAACTTAAAGGGATGAAAAATAAAATTTTTGGTTTTCCAGACACATTGCGCTACGTGATGGGCAGAAGGAAAAGATCATTGCGCTACGCGATGCAATTCCCTAGATATTCTTATAAAGGGGGCGTCGCGCTACGCGATGGTCGCAGATCAGGGGGCATCGCGCTACGCGATGACCCCATTAAGCAACCAGGGACACCACGTGGCAGCTCCATGTTGATTGCAGCATCGCGCTATGCGATGGCCCAATGGAAGGCCCATCGCGCTACGCGACGGTCTCCAAAACTTCGCTTATAAAAGGGGGCTACGGGATTGAACCTCATTCATCACATTCTCACCTCTACAATCACACACTTAACATTGGAGATCGTGCCCGGCTGTCGTGAAGATCCGAGGTCCGGTTTTCTTGAAGTTCGTGCAAGTATCGAAGTTTTAACGAGTCGTTGATCAGTTAAGAAAGTTAGGAGCAAGGTCCTGTCAATCAAGACATCATTCTACTTTAGTAATTAGCATTTCCTAGTGCCTGTATAAGGTAGGGGTTCTGCCCAAATATTTTTTTTTTATTATATGGCTTAGACCATAGTCAGGGGTATAGCCTAAACCTTATTCGTAATTATGTTTACAAAAGTTTTATCTATGCAAAGGTTATAGATAAAGCAATGTTTTTTTATGATTAAGAAATATAAGCTTTTATATAGAATTAGATATAGACAGAAATAGTTTCTTCATAATTAAGAAACACTACATGCTAGGGATATAGTTTTCTTCACAACTAAGAAACATAAGATATTATATACCAAGATTATAGTCATTCAATGTTTCTTCTTGAAGAAGAAACTCAACACATGTTTTATAAATAAATGAAAAGACTACGGGTATAAATATTTTATTCAAACAAATGATCAGTCAAGGTTAAAGCTATCAAAACCAGACTAAAGGTCTGTAGCTGGATCAAGAGACGATCCGGGTATATATACGAACTTATTTTATCCCATAAATCATCATTCACAAAGGTTTTCAAACGAGATCATTACATCATTCAGAAAAGACAATCACAATCACAGGTGAATACGCTAAACCTTTTTCATTCAGTCATTAAGATAAACGGGTTGTTTATCTTAAACAGTTAGTCAAAGATGAGATTACATGATCTCTAAATTTTAAGGGATTACGTGATCCCTAAGTCACAAGGTAGATAATAAAAGCAACTTTGACTGAGTACACATGTGTCTGGATCCAAACATATCTGCTAACCTTTCAATCAAGGCTACGTGGCCGCAGGCTAACAGACATAAAAGTTCTCCAATGGGCATTAGTTCTTGGAGAACCATAATTGTGTGTGTATGGCAGTGGCACAAGTTACCAGAAATAAGAGACGTTTCTGCTGAGTATGATCCAAAACTACCTTGTCAAATATTTATAAATTCTTTATCGAGTCAACGATTCACTAGCATATCGCTGACGTATTTTCCCCCCACGTTACAGGAAAACAAGCATAGCACAGGTAGTAAGGAATTAAAGCCATTCATGGAGATTAGATATTCGCAAGTGGAGATGGTTCAGTTTTATTAATAAAATATTATAAATGAAAATAAGCAAGGCTTGTAAATTGACTACTTGGATATTTATTATCCAAGAGGTTTTCAAAATAAATTAATATTTTATTCAACCAAAGACTTCCGCTAATAACCCGCAACTCTGATAAATTTTTCAAAACAGGTACCAACTACAGGTGTCACACCTTGGCCCTAAGTCGGGGTGTGACAAAAACGAATTCATAAATGTCTTCTTGACGCTTGCAACTGTGATAGAAGCTACAGGAGTAGCTTCCCCCCACGTTTTGAAATAATCAATTGCAACGATTAGGAATTTGATGTGCCCTGGAGCTTCGGGGAATGGGCTCATAAAGTCTATGGCCATTTAATGGCCATGCAGCTGTGACTTGGACTTGCTAATTTTTTGGGTGGAGGACGTTCGGCGCGTGACGTTGATAGGAATCACACTTTCTAATTTCACGCACCGTGCCCATGTGCATTCCGGGCCAATAATATCCAGCGTTCATGATTTTTGCAACTACCATTCTTAGATCTACAGATGGCCATGTGCAAGGCCGTTGGGAGTGCCTTAATGCATCATCCTCATTGGTTAAACTTTCACGTGCTCTGCCTTATAAAGGTAAACGCCACTATCAAGGAATCTTTTGGTTAACATCCATTTCGCCCAACGGTGTATTGTTGTTCCTTCTTCTGCCTGCGTATGGCTTCCGCATGCTTCTAGAAGGGTTGTGTAAACTTTGGCTGATGCCATCTCTAGCGTATTGATCCGCAGAAGTAGCTTAGTGGCTAAGAACCTCTGGGCCTATCTCCTCACTTTATGACCCTACCTTTATATTAAGCATGAAGTGTCAAAATCAGGAATGCTCACTTGGGTACTGAGGAGATAGCAAAATAATAGATGCGTTTCCTATTGAATATTGACCTTTTTTTCCATTGACTTTATTCCAAATGGCAACACTAAATACAAATTTCTCAATTACATTGAAAAAAGTGTAGTATACCTCCACAATCTCATTGTCTACCAAAATGCTGTAAATATTTCATATGGTCATTTATGAATTTTATTAATATCAACCACAAGGCCTAAAAATTATTAGATATCAATTCATAGTCAATCGTCGTTATATTATACGTAAGATTAATATGCATGTTTGGTGTCGCAATCATATCTATTGGTTTACGTGGCAGCGCCAGGTGATGCCATGTCACCCTTGGATTAAAAAAAATAATATTTATATGGTATTTTATTCGGGTTTACTCTTTTCCAGTTACGATTTAGTGCCGATACCCTCGATACCGGCCGAGTTCACGTCGGTTTGCCGCCTTATCACACGGGTTTTGTTTATTTTGTTTTGTGATTTATATTGGGCTTAGTCATTTATGTTTACGATTTAGTGTCGATACCGACCGAATTGGAGTCTATCCAATACCGCGGTGTGCCGTTTTTTTTGGCTCGCCGCGCGTTTTGTTTGTGTTTTAAATATGATCAAATAGTTTTTTTATTTAGAATATGTTCAAATAGTTTTTTTTATTTAAAATATGTTCAAATATTCTTTTTTTTGTTTTTTCATTTAAAATATGTTAATTTGTATTTAGGCGATTTTTTTCAGCTTTTTTAAATAATTTTTTATGTTACTTTTTTTTTGATATTACTCATTAATGTTATGATTTAAAGCCGATACCGTCAATACCGAATAAATTGGTGTTTGTTCATCGCCGCAACGCTTGAGTTTGTTTGTTGCTTAATTGTGAGTTTTGTTTTTGTTTATTTATAAATATGTTTGTTTCGTTTTTAAATATGTTAAATTGTTATATTTTGGCACTGACAAATTGATTTTTTGGTTTAGTTTTGATGCCTTTACTTGATACCGACCGAATTCGTGTCACGTCGTCGCCACATTGCGGGTGGTTTTTCTTTTCTTTTCTGTTATAATTTGTTGTATTTGGCGTTACAAATTTATTTTTTGGATTAGTTTCAGTGCCAACATGTAGTCAGTTCATAGGAACTGCTTGATATGGCTGCACGTTGTTGATACGGACTGAACTAATCGCATCGTCAGACCCTCGCAATGCAAGGGGTTTTTTATACCTAGTTTCTTTAAATTACCATACAATGATGATGCTTTGGTTATTAAATCCTTTTGAGTATAACTATGACTGTTTTCAAACCATACAAAAACAAGCCTAATTACCTTATAGTTCATCGATTCGAAGGAGCATGCGTTTGTTATGACACTTCTCCTTTTTTTTTTTTTGTTTTAAACTAAAATTTTTGAAAAGTTATTTTTATTGCCCAAAGAACACATGAATACATGAATCATGGAACTCTGAACGAAAGCAATCAACGTTTAAAAACTACCTCTAACTATCTTGTTAGAAATCATATCATTCTTGGAAAAACTTCGCCTACAACACCATTCATCTTTTTGTTAATTATATCCTTTCGTATATGGGTCAAAAACGTATAACCCTAGCCATGTAGATTCGGCCATGATAATAAATTAGACATCAATTACGTAGTTACTTGTAAGGATGGTTATCTTTGAAGAGGATGAAGACATGAATAGTCTTTCTTACTTCTCTTATGATGTCTTACATTGATGGAGATAAAAAAAATGAGATGATTTAAGTGGTGTTTATATTGCATCTTTTCATACACATAAAAGACATCAGAGGACAAGAGTTTCTAAGCCTTTTCATCTTCTGCACTTATATTCATCACATAATTGCTAAGTTAATTAGGGACTCTATATGTCATTAGATTAATTGTTGAAATGATCTAGTTGTAGGAATCTGTTCGCGTATAAAAATAAAACACTTTTAATAAAATGATTACAATACAAGGAATCAAACATATCTAGGAAAGTAAGTAAATTACAATACGAATTACACCGAAAAAATCAAAATTACAATACAATTGAAATAAAATAATGCAAGAAAGGTGTAGAAGAAGAATGGTGTCATGGTCTTTGTGGCCGAGGATCGTGTTTTACACGGGGCCCTTAAAACAAATTCCGGGTCTCTCCCCGTTTTGTTTCCCAGGGTACAACGGCCTAAGCAATATGTACTGCCGGGGTGGGCTCTAGCACCCGAATAGTACCTTAAAGAAAATGATGAAGATGATCAAGAATGTTGGAATTCTTTTTAGGGAGAAAGTTGGAGAAAACACAAGAAAGAATGTGTTAATTTGTGTTTTTTGTATTTTTACAACCAAGGAGCTCCCTTGGTATTTATACTAGTAGAAAGTTGAAAGCATTCAACTATCATTAAAGGAAAAAGTGAAACACCCCAATTAACATTAACCAATGCATTTAAGTTTTGACCAAAACTTAATGACATGTTGAATGATCTTGACTAAATCAAAGGTGTTTCAACTAATCATATAAAATAAAAGAATTCACAATTAAAATATATTTTATTTACACAAAATTTTCCAACAATCCCCCACATGTGAAAATAAAACTCATTCATTTCCACACATTTTCCAACAATCCCCCACATGTGAAAACAAAATTTATTCATTTTCACATTGAGATCAATCCATACATGCAAGTTTCTTAGATTCAATTCAACGGTTGAGCATTGCAGGATATGTAGGTGTTACCCTTTGAACTTTACTTTGTGAAGCGTACTTAGTCTCCTAGCGGTGTGTAGACACGATGTCTTTGAACATACCCCCATTTATGTAGACGACAATGCACTTCACACAACACTCTCCCTGGTCTAGCCAACCCCTCACTGTCGTGTCCTATTATGGTCCTGGAACACTAGCCTGGTTCTGTGAGAGCTCTAGGATTTTTGCCCCAAAATCCATTCGAACCGACCCTAGTTCTCTCTCGCATAGGTGATTCTCGCTCGAATCATTAAAAGCAATAGGTTTTTTGATTTCCACAAATCATTAACCTTTATTATGCGTATCCTAAAAATTGTCACTACTTGTCGTAGGAATAGACTAGGACATATTTAAACACCCTTATAGTTTAGGGGGTATATATTATAAAATATGCTAGCTTCTATATAAACATATATATTAGCTTGCCCCCATAGTGACCACCTTTAGATATATAAATTAGTTGTCCTATTGAACCTAGATCTTGGGATCTCCAGCCAACTAGGTTAGGCTACCTCCATATATCTTTTTCCATAGGCTTTAGTCTCATTCCACAACTTGATCTCTCATCAACCATCGGGTTGTTGGATCCATAGACATTATCTTTGACTTTGTAAAGTCAACAACGATAATTTGTAATTGAGATAAGTTGTTTTAACGTGTTATCGACTCACAAGTCATTCTTGCCAGTTGTCATTCCTAAGACTATAACTCATGATCTCTACCTGGATCAGTTACATTGTTTAGTCTTTAGAATTACATGAAACGCTCTTCAAGGCTCAACACGTTTCCATCATGCCTTTGGTAAACTATATCAGAAATCTACCAAGATTCTGAATGTTACCAATTGGCATCCAAGTCTAATATTCTAGATAGACTTGTTATGATCTTGTCTACTCCACTTGGTCACATGTTTGCAATCTTTAATTGGATTACCAACATCCTTATTGCCAAGCATTCCACATTCTTATCAAATTGCAAGTTACCCCCACATTTAAGTCTTATTGGATAAACTTATCCAATCACTAAGAGGGGTAATGAAAGGTTCTCCCTTTCACGCGACGATTGAGAAAGCATTCTCAAAGACCATTTCAACATACCATAATGGGTTGTTTCTTAAATGGCTCATCCCCCACATTGCTTGCACTTTGATCCAATTTAGGCAAATATGCCTTAGTGTGAGCTTCCCACATTTACTAGCGTATGAGTTCTCCTTATGATCTAGTTATCCCGTTTTGACTTAATGAAGTTATACTTATGGTTTAGCCCATATAAGAATTCCTTCTTGCCTGTACCCATATTATGAATACTTTCTAAGTTAAATTTAATCTCCGCGGAGCATATAAATTAACAAGTACTAGTCTAGCATGCTTTAGACTACAATACTTTAGCATGTGAATAGAAGATGTATCATTCTGATTCTTCACAGCCTTAAGAGATACTGCACTATCTCTTGCCAACATTCATATCTTGGTTTAGCCAAATTAATGAGACTTTATTCATCATCCCAACACCTTGGTATTAGGAAAGTCTCAAAAGTTAAAGTACGTTACGCAAACATACTTTACTTCATTAGTCAAATTAAGATATATACTTTTGTTCTCCAAAAGCTTTACCATTTACTCATAAGAACTTCAAACATGAGTCTTAAGACGAGTTAGTTTGGTGAGCACATTCAAGATAATGAATGTTACCCGTATAAGATCACTAAATTTTGAAATATAGTCAAGTATATTGACTATCAAACAAGACAATTGCATGTGCCTAAAGTGATGTATACATTTCCGTTGTTTGTTTCGTTGAAACTATGTATTGGGATACTCTCCCAAAATGAAGGATAAATCCTCTATATAGTTCAAACAACATTGATGGTGGTAGACGCAACTACAAATCCATCGTTATTGTAAGTCTCCTATAATAAATCACACACGGTTTATTAAAGTCATTTACAATAATAACATATATTTCTTTCATATGTTATAATTCGCAAATGTGAATCTTCTCAATGTTAATACTCTCAACATATCTTGTATCCATGTTAATACACTCATCACATGGTGTGTGATGTCTCATCCTTGACATTTAATCATGGTGACAACTCATATATTGTCTTTGTGCAAATACCTTCTTTCACTATTCGTTATACTATAAACATTTGATTAATTTCTATGTATGGATTATATGAAGATATTGTATCCAAACCATATTTGAAAGTAAATCAATAAACTGCTATAGTTCAAAGAGTATCCATCTCTAGTAAGCTTACTAGAAAATATTATACCCTTTTGAGACGTTTGGGAACATATAAATTAACTCTCAAAATTAGGATACTTAATGTAGATAACCTAGTTCTACATTTTCCTATTGATGTCCAACGACCATCAATAAGTATCATGCTTCTCTTAGCAAGAAGATAGTTCTTAATTTTGAATCATTTTCCATAACAGAATATATACTTCAAACAATAAGAACTATCCACGAACACCAAATGTACATGATTTCGTACATCTCCGAAATCATTCCCATGATGTCTTCAAGTGATGCAATTAGGCTCCCCCGCACAAGAGCTCTATGCAATCACAACATCACTCATTTGAGGTTCTCCCTCAGTGGTACTCCCACATTGAACAACTATTAACTACACGCAAGTAGTTATATTTGAACAATTTAATTTGTTCACAACAACATCAAGTTGTTTAAAACCGTTCTAACGCCTTTGGGTTAATAAAAATTATTATTTAACGCGCTCGTTATAATATTTATGCAACTTCTAACCTGCTCGTTAGAGTATTAACCAATTTGACAAAACCATTTTTTAAGACCCTTTGGTTTATACAATAAACTGTGTCTAACACGCTCGTTAGAAAATTAAACGCTTTAAATAAAACGTATTGAAGCCTTTAAATCGTTTCTAACACGCTCATTAAAAATAAAATAAACGTTTATACAAAATGTTTTTATAATTTTGGTTTTACAAAATCGAACCCTTCTAATATGCACGTTAGAATATTAACCGATTTCTTATACAAATATAATTGTTTCTAACACGCTCGTTCGAGAACATAAATGCTTAGACAAAATGATTTTCAAGGCCTTTGGTTTATAAAATAAACTGTTTCTAGCATGCTCATTAGAAAATAAGATGTTTTATACAAATATAATCCTTTCCAACACGCTCGTTAGAAAATATAAATGCTTAGATAAAACGATTTTCAAGGCATTTGGTTTATAAAATAAACTGTTTCTAATACGCTCGTTAGAAAATAAGATATCTTATACAAATATAATCATTTCCAACACGCTCGTTAGAAAATATAATATATTTAGACAAAATCATTTCTAGGTGTTCGATTTATAAAATAAATCACTTCTAACCTGCTCGTTAGAAAATTAAACGCTTAGATAAAACGTTTCTAAACTTTGGTTAATATAAATTAACCATTTCTAATATGCTCATTAGAAAATTAACGTTTAGATATCAATGTTTTAAAACTTTAGTTTATAATAAACCGTTTCTAACACGCTCGTTAGAAAAGTTAAATATTTAGACAAATATTTTAAGGCTTCGATTTATAAAATAATACGTATTTAACACTCATGTTAAAACCGTTGACGTTTACACAAAACGTTCATTTATTTTATAACATTAACCTGTTTCTAACGCGAATGTTAGAATGTCAAACGTTTGCAAAACATTTTAACCAATGTGAGTTAAGAAAATACACAATTTTTAACAAGCTCATTAGAAAGTAAAAGTGTATAAGCCTTTATTATTTAATAATAATGACATTTTCTAAATGTTTGTTAAAACTAAACGTACGCAAACGTTTTATGGTTTAGAAAATATCTTTTATAAAACGTACATTAGAAAATACATGTTCCAAAACATTTGAAACCAATATTATTTAGCAAATAATAATTTCTAACACGCTCGTTAGAAAGATAAAACGTTGACAAATGTTTTATTATATGGGTTTTTCAAAAAATATATTTTTCTAACATACTCATTAAAAAAAAATCAAGTGATTCAAAATGCATTTTGAAACATTTATATATTTTTATATATGATTTGACTTAACGAAGCATAACCAAAACCCATAAACTCGAATGTGTTTAATCAAAACATTCATTTTCGGATTCTATATTGTTCTACAATAGTTAATCCGACTCATTTTTATGCATACATGATTTGCTTGAAAAATTATAACGAAAGTTTTTCAAATAGACATATAATTTTAACCATTACGATAATCCAAGATCCTCATATTGTTATTACTTGAATATAATAGACTGTTCTAAGAATTCAAGATCCTCAGATTCTTAAAATAACGTTACTCGATTACGATGATGTCATTTTTTCTGAAAAATAAACTATGCTAAGTTAGTTTTTCAGAAATACTAATAGTGGCCGCTCCCACTAAATAAAAGTTATGCAAACTTTTTAATCCGAACACTCGAATTAACCCATCAAAGGTGTTCTAAGTCCAACTTTGAAGAGACCAAACAATGGGTTTTTCCAAGAGTTTAGCATTAAAAAATCAGAATTGACACCGGTTTCATTTTCAACAAAGTCGCTCCTTTGAATAGAAATGAAAAAAAAAATGTTTTTTAAAAACACAACCGCGTGAAACAAAACTAGTTTGAGTCACACGAGCATGTTTTGAATACACGAACGGTGATTTTTTAAAAATTTGTTTTAAGATTGTAGGAATCCGTTCGCGTATAAAAATAAAACACTTTTAATAATATGATTACAATACAAGGAATCAAACCTATCTAGGAAAACAAGTAATTACAATACGAATTACATCGGAAAAATCAAAATTACAATACAATTGAAATAAAATAATGCAAGAAAGGTGTAGAAGAAGAATGGTGTCATGGTCTTTGTGGCTGAGGATCGTGTTTTACACGGGCCCTTAAAACAAATTCCGGGTCTCTCCCCGTTTTGTTTCCCAGGGTACAACGGCCTAAGCAATATGTACTGCCGGGGAGGGCTCTAGCACCCGAATAGTACCTTAAAGAAAATGATGAAGATGATTAAGAATGTTAGAATTTTTTTAGGGAGAAAATTGAAGAAAACACAAGAGAGAATGTGTTAATTTGTGTTTTTTTGTATTTTTACAACCAAGGAGCTCCCTTGGTATTTATACTAGTAGAAAGTTGAAACCATTCAACCATCATTAAAGGAAAAAGTGAAACACCCCAATCAACATTAACCAATGCATTTAAGTTTTGACCAAAACTTAATGACATGTTGAATGGTCTTGACTAAATCAACGGTGTTTCAACTAATCATATAAATTAAAAGAATTCACAATTAAAATATATTTTATTTACACAAAATTTCCAACACTAGTAGGCCACATTAAAGAATTGCTATTTTCCAACATTCTCTCACTTGACCAATTGATCATTTTTGATACGTATCCATTAAATTTGGCCAAGTTAAATCACTCCTCAAGTATAATACTGAAACTAAAGTAGATAGTTACAGTCATTCGACTTTCAATTAATTAGAGACCCTCAACAGTCTTTCTAAAATCTCAATATAAAACAGTTAATCATAAGACCTAAATGACTGAAACAAAACCCTAAATGTAGAATATTTAATATCTAATTTGTACAATATTGTCCATAAATCATTAAGTACGCACGTACGTTATTATAGACAAAATAAACATTCGAGGAAATTACATTAATATTTAATACACACTTGATATGCTATTACAAAAGGTTTTTACTAAAGCCAGTCCTTGTTACTAGTTCTTGGAAAGTTTTGGTTGGTAGACCTTAGGTCATCAGATCCGCAAGTATATCCTTTGTACTAAGGATGACAATGGGTCGGGTTTGGGTCGGGTTTAGCCATTCCTAAACCCATACCCGATTATAAAAGCTTGTCCCAAATCCGTCGGGTTTTAATAGGGTAATTACCCATCGTGTTTTGGGTTTTCCCATCTGGTTTTGGGTTTCCAATCAGGTTTTGTCAAAATACCCATTGGGTACATCCGGCCCAAAACTCATTGAGTTTCTATCGAATTTTGACAAAATATAACCAATTGATTACAAATAATGATTACCATAAATTAAAATGTATCAAATAATTGCTATAACAAGTTTCAACAAATAATATATTTAAAATATTTAAAGTATAACATATATAAATATAGAAAAAGTTATGTCGGGTACATCGGGTAAATGGGTTAATGTTATCGGGTAATCGGGTCGGGTAATCGGGTAAATTGCAAATCCCAAACCTGTCCCAAACCCACGAAAAATTTCAAAACTAATCCCATACCCGTCCCAAATCCTAATAGGTCGGTATTACCCGTCCCATTTATATCTTGTTTCAGGTTTTCCCATCGGGTTCAGTTTTCATTTCCATCCCTACTTTGTACTAAGTAATTGATACAAAGACTATTTTCCTCTACTCGTTCACGCACGAACAAATACTTTGTATCAAGGTACAACCCAGCTCCGCTAGAACTGTTACTGTTCGAGAAACTCACAACAGCTGAATTATCACAGTAAATCTTCAAAGGTCGTGATATGGAGTTAACAACTTTGAGTCTAGTAATGAGGTTTCTTAGCAACATCCCATGGCAAGTTGCATTGCACTCTACTACGTATTACACCATCATTGTTGAGGTTTTTGTCAACTACTGCTTATGTGTCACACCCTGCCAAGGAGGAAGCACAGGTGCATGACGTCATGCATACCATAAGCATATAATTATCACCAACATACACGTATTAGAATACCAATAGTTTTAAAAAAATATCTACAAACAATTACTTGTTTTCAAATAAAATTTGTTGAAAATAATTAGGATATTTCATGTATAGGGCCCTAAACATCATCGATAGGGCTATACAAGCGAAATCCTCCAAAAAGGTATCATAATTATGCATTGAGGTCCCGTCTTCATGATTCCTTACGTGCATTGTTAATTCCATGAAAAAAATATGTTTAAAAAGTTGGCCAAACAACCAAAACCCTAAAGTGATAATAATTGGGCTTCTGATTATACAATATTTCATGAGTTTATTCCTGATCACATCCGAAAGTAGTCGGTTGATGACATATGTTGCTGTTAAAATACATTATCCCTAGAACTTGGTTGGTAGGTTAGCCTAAAAACGTAAGGCACGAGTTCTTTCAAGCAAATGCCTATGCTTATGCTCCACAACCCCATTTTGTTGAAGGGTGTGAGGGCAAGTAGTTTCTAAGACAATTCCTTCTCGAGCATACAAGGCTAGTATTTGATTTGAAGTTAACTGTACACCATTGTCGCTTCTTATTCTTTTCACACTTTTATCAAATTGAGTTTTCACCATTTTGTGAAAATCATTATTTCAAGTGCTAAGCGTTTACGCCATATATCCATGGTAACCGTCATTACATGCGTTTCGGCCTCCACTATCTCCATTCGATATAGACCATCCTCGCACCTACCCGATCCAATCAATGTCCTCGAACGTAATGTCACATCCAACCTAACGCGGAATGCAGGGGCGCAAAATGTTTGTTCAAAGCTCACAAGGCACTAACATACAATATTAGTGACAATATCTAATTATTTTATTACATTCAAATCAAGTACACAATATTCAAAATAAATTACAAATAACTGAATAAATCAAATACTCTTATTTATTTTAACAACCTAAAAGCCAAATAAACTAGGTTCTTCAATAACTTCAACCATCCAAGATAAACATCCTACAATATTCGTAAAAATGGGTTTGTCAACAACAAATGTTGAGTAAATAATCATCAGATTTTGATGTAATAATATAATATGTAAAATAAATAAGCAAATCAATATCATGAGTATCAACAATTAAATATTAAACAAATAATGAGCATCAGATGACCATTGCCTAGAGAATCGAGATTTGGCTACTATGACAAAACAAATATAAATAAGGGTGTCGGTTGACCATTGCCTTGCGAACCGAGCGTATGATCATACTTCAATGTGATTACGATTGACCTCTCCAAATGAGATAAAATAAACAAGTAAGCAAGTAAGTAATTAGAATATAACATTCAATTGATCAACACAACAATATTTGAGATTTGCAAGTGATGTAATTAATATATATATATATATATATATATATATATATATATATATATATATATATATATATATAGTATTATAAGTTACGCATAGGTCTCCAAAAGGTTTAAAATCTGTAAAATAGGGGAGTGATTACTCACCTAATTAATTAGACGAGTTAAACGATAAAATAAAGATATTAAACGAGTCACGAGCGTTAAGTGAGCTGACTGCTTCGACACAAACTCACCTGGAACTTTGAGACAATAAACTAGAATTAAAACCAAGAACAACACAATTGGAATCAGGTTAAACAGAGTTATAAAACTCAAGTTATGAGATTTTAAAGACTTGCGAGATGATACAGTTCAGAATCCGAACTCTGAGTCAGGTAGTCGGGTTCTGACCAGAACACTCAAAAGTTAATGAGGAACAAAAAAGTCTTTTGACCCGAACGCTAGTTTGACTAGAAGGTTGAGTAATCAAGTAGTCAAAGAATTTGACTATTGTGCCCTTAAATGAGTCGGGATCAAATTGACCATCGAGACTCCCTCAATAACTGAAATTGATTGAGGGCTTTTGTTAATGAGATAAAAACCTATGAAAACTCACAAGACAACTTACCCTGGAACATAAAAGAGAGATGGGAAAAGACGAGTCAAAGGGTTTTGAAGCTTGAAAGTCAAACCGTAAGATGAAAGAACTTGAACAATATTTGTGGAATTGATAAAGGAGAAGAGGGATTTAAAGATTAGGAGATGGTGGTTGATGTTTAAGTAGTTTTTAGGTTTAGAACAAGTCTTGGTTAAATATTAAAGGTTAAAACTTGTTTATTAGGCAAACAACATGATTTGGAAACGAGATAATCAATAAATGACAAAATCGGGTACACTAACTCCAACAGATTTCATCTTGGTGGTGTGTGGGTAAAATATTGTGTGTTAAGTAAGTTATATTGTGTATTTTGTGTGTTTATATGTCTTGGACACGATTACGTTGAGTGGTTTTACGTTTACAGGCGAGTGAAGCTTAAAGGAAATTGGAGCATATGAGATGGAGTGTAAATGAAGATTTTATTTCATTTAATGATAGAGAAGTTGAAGACGAAGACGTGGCCGAAAACGGGGCATAAAACAGAGCTATAACGAAGAAGTTATGGGCAAAAAAGTACGGTGGGACTGTCGCCGCGGGCAGAGACCGTAGGCTACGGTCCCACCAATTTATCATGTTCAATTTTGATCCTAAACAAGAATTCATCATCAATTCCAATGATTATTCACTGAATCCGTTCAATTTTGATCAAATTATATATTAACACCGATGAACACGAAGAACACGTATCACGAGCAACTTCCGGCTCTGATACCAGTTGTGAAAACGTTATAGAGCCTATGGATCTAGTCGCAGTACCGATACGTAACATCGTGTTCAATACGTTAAAGGAAATACTTTATTCATGGAGGATGAATACATTAGGATGTCTAGAGAGAATCCGGCATGGTAACATTAATTTAGACATAAATATGGCACGGATCTCTTTGCAACTCTACTATGGAAGGCCTATTTATAGGCATGCCTCATTCGTTATACTGTATTAACAAATGAGGCCTCTCATTCATTAGAATAGTCCTAGCGAATGACTTTCCATATCCTATTCACTAAACACACTTAGGGAATGGGTATACCTTAACGATTGAGCCGCCATTCGTTACACCATAGTAACAAATGAGCTCTTACATTAACGACTATGCCTAGTCTTTAACGAATGAGGCCTCATTCGCTAAACACGCTTAGCGAATGAGCCTTTATACATTAAGTGTAAAGACTAAACTACCCCTATCCTATTCGAACAGTTGCAGACACCAAATCCGTACACTTACACTGCCACCGTAAGGCAGCGAGCGGAGACCGTAGGCTACGGTCGCATGGGCGGAACAACATGATTTTTAGGTTTTTTCTTCCATATTTAAGCCCGGTTCAACCCTATGCTGCCTATGCTTCATATCCTAACATATTTGGACGATTTTGGGTCCATACTTCACCATCTTAACACCTTTCAATCACCAAATCATCCATGGTTTCATCCTTCCAATCCATAATCCAGCTAATCATGACGAAGAGGCAAGGCTAAACCACTCGTGACCACTTCAGGTGTAGGGTTTGTATATGAACTGATTATTTTTATGAACATTACATGTATTGGGATTTAGTTTTGATTAATCTTTTGGTTTATTGAATCTGTATGTTTATTGGAACTGGTTAAACAGTTGTGTTTTTGGGACTTTCGTTTATCATCAATTATCTGGTTTCTGTCATCAACATTTAGGATTAAGTCCTTATCATCATTGAACCGTTTACCATTAATCATTGATAGATGATTAGCTTTGTATTAATGAACTAATAATTAGATAGACCGTGTTTAGTTGTGTCAATTCTTCGGATTAAGTTCTGTGAATCATCATAACCAAACTATTGTGTCTAGTAATCATTTATCTATTCTAATAAATGAATCATGTCTATGTGATTTCCCAATTGTTATAAATTATCGTCAATCAGTTCATTGCATTACCTAAACCTGAAGTGCGTTGCTGTTTCCTCTAACTGTTTTACAAAAAAATCAATATTCAAGCCGCTTGACATCGTTTGTCCACCCTAGTATAATTACTTAAAAAGCACTAAACTTGATTAGCACTTTTCACTGATTCCTATGGATTCGACACCTTACTTGCCCAAGCTAATAAAGTTAATTTATAAACGTTTTTGATTAACCTTTCGACAACAGCCAAAAAATCGAACTGGGATCTGTTATAACATTTCTTGGAGCATAAGTTTCGTTAATTTAGTCAAAAATTGGAAATATTTGGCAAAATTAGTCCGTGTACTTCTGTAAATGCGTTTTTAGCCATTTTAAGTGATTTTAAGAGTTTCTAAACATTGTTTGACGAGTTTGGAAGTTATGAGAATATAAAATATGTTAAAACAAGTTAAATACTAACAAATACAAAATTTAAATAATTCGTAAGGTCCGAATTTTAGATTCGGGTTAAACATAAACGAATCCAAATACGAAAAATTCGATATGCTACACGTAAGCCCCGCATGACAAAAGAAATCAGGGAAAAACGTTACAGCACATTGGAGATTCTAAGACAATAGGCTAACGGATAAGAGATTAAATTTGAAATCAAGGGCATGAAGAACACTATTATTCTTGTTTCGTTGGGTAAAATATGAAATTTTTTCCCTTAACAGGCATACTTTCTCCATTAGGGATGATAACCCGAATATCGTGTGGTCTTTTCACTTTGTTTAGAAGAAAAGTATCTTTGTGGGTAATATGATCGGTGGCCCTGCAATCAACTACCCAGCAGTCCTGGTAACACCTGTTACATTTAGTATTGGTAGAATGTGTGGCATGTGCTATATTGGCGGTTGGTGAGTGTTTGCCTTTAGTTTGTTACTAAACATGCTAAGAAACTTTTAATACTGTTCCCCATTTTGCCCCAGCAATGGACTGTTCTCAGCATCCACACACCCAACAGGCTGACTTTTGGATTTAACCCCCTTCTTTCTTGGCCATCAATTCGGGTACCCAATACGTTTAAAGCACCGATCTTGGTTATGACTGTCCCTTCCACAATGATTACAATGTTCTATTTGATCATCAGAGTTAGGCTTTCCTTCTTTTATGTTGCCCTTTGCTCGTTTCTAATTTTCATGTCTCGGCCCGTTCAAAGCCTGCAATGTTGCGGTATTGCTGGTTGTTTTCTTCCTTGATGTTCTTAAACGATGTTGTTCATCTTGGGATACGAGGTAGTAAGATACTCGGAGGGTAGGAATCGGATTCATAGCAAGCACTTGAGTTCAGATTTTTGAGTGGTCATTTTCCAATCCTAACAGGAACTCATAGAGTTTTTCTTTTATCACTACGTTCTGTTAATTTTTTACCGATGCGTCGCGCACAATCTCTGCAAGAACATATCGGTGTGGTTAGAATCGACTCAAGTTCATCCCAAAGAACCCGTAACTTTGTATGATAGTTTGCTACCGAAACTCCATATTGTTTCATGAAAGTGAGGGATTGCTTCAGTTCATACGCTCTCGGAGTGCTTTCTTTGGCAAATCTTTCTTTTAGGTCTGCTACTCTCCTGGGTGGTTTTCGTGTATTTAACGCAGAATCTAATCTCTTTTTCCATGGCCGTGTTAATCCATCCTTTGATCGTTGGATCACTTATTGTGATGAAATCAACCTCATCTTGTATTGAGGATTCAATAGGCTTATATATGCAATTACACAACAATCACTCCATGATTATAAGAGTGTTGACTAAGTACAATACGAAAAAAATAAATCATAAATGAGTATATTATTCTCTAATACCCCCCTTCAATCAAAACGGTGGTGGCCCAAGATGTAACATAGTATGAAAAGCTTCAAACGATGCTCGTGAAAGACTTTTAGTAAAGATGTCAGCCACCTGAAGATTGGTGGGAACAAAAAGAGTGTATAGCTTGCTTGAAGTTACGATTTCTAGTATGAAGTGGTAATCCAAGTCAATATGCTTAGCACGCTTATGAGACACGGAATTTTGAATCATAAAGAGGGTACTTTTATTATCACACAGTAGAGTGGGTCGATCAGGAGGCAAGGCATGTAACTGTTGTAGCAAATGAGTAATCCAAACTATTTTAGCAGCTGTATTTGCCATTGCTCTATATTTAGATTCACAACTAGAGCGTGCAACAGTTTGTTGTTTCTTTGCACTCCAGAAGACTAGATTACCACCTAAAAAAATTGAGTAGCCATATGTGGACCACCAGGTTTCAATGCATCGAGCCCAGTCGGCATCGGAATAACCAACCAAAGAAGATTTAAGAGGCCGACTGAATGTGAGACCAAATGAAAGTGTACCTTTAACGTAACGAAGAATGCACTTAACCGACTGAAAATGGTCAACGATAGGAGCGTGGAGAAATTGACACACTTGATTAACAACATAAGATAGATCCGGTCGAATGATCATAAGGTACTGAAGAGAACCAACAATTGATCGATATAACGTGGGATCTAAGAATGGTTCCCTGGTGGTGAGAAAAGTTTCATGCGGGGGCAAGAGATGTACTGATCGGCTTGGATTCAAGAAGTTTGGCCCGCTTGAGAATATCCGTTGCATATTTTGATTGGTGAAGAAAGAGACCCGTGTCCGTATAGGCAACTTCAAGACCTAACAAATAGTTGAGATCTCCAAGATCTTTAATGGAAAATTCATCATCGAGCCGAGAAATGAATGAGCCAATATTCTACTCATCGTTACCCGTAAGAATAAGATCATCCATGTAGACAAGAAAATACATGGTGCAAGCGGATCAACGAAACACAAACAAAGATGTGTCAGCACGACTGCATGTGAAACCATAGAACAAAAGAAACAAGCTCAATCGTTGGAACCGTGCTCGGGGGGGGGGGGTGTTTCAGACCGTATAAAGCCTTAGAAAGTTTGCACACATGATTTGGAAAGTCAGGATTAATGAAGCCTGGTGGTTGTTCCATCACCATTAAGGAAGGCATTTTTAACATCAAGTTGGTGCAACTTCCATTGGTTTAAGATAGCTATAGATAGGACAATGCGAACTGTGAATGCTCTAACCACGGGACTAAAAGTGTTCGAGTACTCAAGACCCGGCATTTGAGTCTAACCTTGCGCTACTTGACGCGCCTTATATCGTTCAATAGACCCATCAGAGTGATACTTAATTCTGTAAACCCATTTTGACCCAACAATATTTGTAGATGGTGGACGAGGTACTAACGTCCAAGTGCGATTAAGGCGTAAGGCGTCAATTTCTTCATGCATAGCCAAAGTTGCAAAAGTCGCTAGGCGGACCCCAGGCGGTCGACTGGGGAGTTGGGTGTACTCGGACTACCCGGGGAGTACTCACAGAGTACTCGGACATGATAAATATTAAGAAAATTAATTTTTGGATATTATATATATGTCAAATACCATTATTTTACTAATATTTATAACAAAATATGTAAATATCAATATAAATAGAAGAAATACACAATAACTTATTCTAAGAATTACTAATCATTAATTAAAAATAATGATATTTGTTTTTTAATATTATAGAAATAAGAATTATGTTTTATTTTTGAAGTCAAAATCGACTCAAGTCCACCGACTAAATGTGATTTTGGCTGAGGTTGGCCATCTTTGATCGATTCTTACTAACTAGGTGGATTTAAAGAAACTCCCCTCGGCGATGTACCTTGTAACGAATACTCGGGGAATACTCGGCCTTGTAAACCTAATTTTACAACATTTTGCATAGCAGCTAGCCATTTAGCATCTTTTGACGCGGATTTGAAACCCCGCGGTTCAGTAGCAGAAAACAAAGCCATATGGAGAGAGTGACTCGTAAGAGTGGCGAAATCAGCGATATGCTTTGTTTTAAAAATTCTCGCTTTAGACCGGGTTGTCATAGAATGAGTAGAGGTAATATTAGTGGTGGATGTGGTATGTGTATTTTGGGTGGCAGAAGCTAAAGGAGATGATTGGGTTGCTGAAGGGGTTGGATCGGTTGTGGTAAGAGAAGTGGTGTGGGCCGATGGTGAAGTAATAGGTTGAATAGGATCTGGATTAGGTGTAGTAACAGGTTGGATAGGATCTGTATTGGGAAGTGAATTATGATGGGAGGGAGAGTGAACACATAATGGACATGATTCTGATGGGGTGGTACGTGAGGATGGGCTGGTTGATGTGGGTTGAATTTGTGGGGCTTGGCTAGGCAGATCCATGACATGAGAGCTGATTGGGCCACTGGACTCTTCCAAAAAATATGTTATTTCAATCTCAGATAAACTGTTAACATTCATAGCGCCTTTAAACGGAAACACCTTTTCATTAAAACGTGTGTGCCGAGTAACATAAACCCGAGAGGTGGAAGGATCAAGACACCGATACCCTTTATATTGCGTGCTATACCCAATGAAGACACAAGGAATACTTCTTGGTGCAAGGTTATGCTTTGAGTAGTCACGTAGGTATGGAAAAACTTGGCAACCAAAAGCACGAAAATTTGCATATTGTGGGTCATGATTGAACATTAGTTGAAATGGTAACTTGTTATCTAATAGTGTAGTAGGTAATCGATTAATAATAAATGTTGCTGAAGTGAAGGCGTCCACCCAATAAGAAGCCGGGATGTGAGCATTAAATAACATAGCAAGCCCTGTTTCAACAATATGCCTATGTTTACGCTCTGCTCGACCATTTGTTGAGGCATATATAGGCACGAAAACCGGTGAAAAGTACCATTTTCCTCAAAAACTTTGCGAACAGTATGGTTCACAAATTCGGTTCCACCATCTCTTTGAAAAACTCTAACCTTCCTTCCACATTGTGTTTGAACAAGATTTAAAAATGCAAGTAAAACCGTATAAAATCCTGTTTTGGTTTTAAGAGGATAAAACCAAGTAAACCTGGAGTAATCATCAATAAACACAACATAATACAAATAACCATCTTTGGAACCAATAGGTGTCGGCCCCCATAAATCACAATGCACAAGATCTAATATGCAAAGATTGTTTTAAATTAATATCAAAGGAAAGTATTTGTCCTTTTGCAAGTTGACAAGGTGTGTAAATGTTTGGTTTGGGCAAAACTGAAGTAACAGACAAGGCTCCCAACTTATTTAAAAGGGAAATAATATCAAAAGAAACATGGCCTAAACAAGCATGCCATATTTCATAAGAGGCTCTAGTTGAAATGGTTGCAACCAAAGCTTGTGGAACTTCTTTCAACACATATAGGCCATTTTCACAACTTCCTTTAGCAAGAACTCTTTTTTTTTTCTGATCCTGAATATGAAAAAATGGTTGAGATAAAAGAACATCAACCGGATAGTCGGATGCCAATTTGCTAACAGATAATAATTTCTTTGTGAGGTTAGGAATAACAAGTACATCCCGTAACTTAATGTGATCGGAAATAATGGAAGTACCTGTATGAGTCACAGGGAGCGATTTACCATTGCCAAATAAAACACGAGTGTTACCTTGATAAGGAGTGGATTGATTTAACGATTCAAAATCAGGAGCCATATGTGCGGTTGCCCCAGAGTCAACATTCCAATCCGGCGTGTCATGAGTAACATGACATTGAGCATGAAATGCTTTAGCTAGGGAGTCATCTGATGAAGCATGGGGTCTTGCATATTTTGGTAATTCAGGACAAGAAGTTGCCACATGATCATGAGATTTGCAAAGCTGATATTTAGATGACTGTTTTTCATAGTACCGGCCCCGACCACCATGATAACCCCTTCCACAAGAATTATTGCCCCGGTAATTATTAGAGAAACGTCCACAAGAGGGACGAGTATGCTTAGCTTGAAACACAACTGGGGTGTACTGGTACCGTGAAGAGACTGAACAAATAGTTCATGACTTTCGGCTTGAGATACAAGATCTCGAAAAAGTGGTGCGGGTTTGGTATTACGTACGGATGTTGAGAAGTTTTCAAAGGAAGACCTGAGCCCCAGAGAAACCAATGAATCTTGTCAGGTTCTACGACCGGATTACCAACCGTGGCTAACCGATCACATATAGATTTGAATTTACGACCGTATTCCGTGACGGTCGACGTACCTTTGGTAAGTTTCCTGAGAGTGTCACGTAAGGCATACACGCGCTCGAGAGAAGAATTTCTGTATGCGGATTCAAGAGCCAGCCAGATGTTACGAGCCCCGGAGATACCGAGTACTTTAGCGGCGGCTTCTTCAGCAAGTGAGGCATTCAAGATGACCACTGCCCGTTGGCCATTTTCTTTCCAAGTAACAGCTTCTGGGTTGGAGGTAATTTTGTTATTAATAGTGAGAGTGGCTGGTGGTTCATGGCAAGAGCTGTCAATATGGCCGCTAAGCTTTTGTAGGTTGAAGATAGGGAGCATGTGATTACTCCATAGTAGGTAATTTGTAGAGTTTAGTTTGATTGTGATAAGATGAAGAAGAGTACTCATGGTTAGGGAAGAATCGGTGACGTCGTCCATGGGAGAGGGAAGGAAGAAGCGATAAGAATTCAGGGCTTAGAAAAAGTAGGATCGTAATGGTGGCTGATACCATGTGATGAAATCAATTTCATCTTGTATTGAGGATTCAATAGGCTTATATATGCAATTACACAACAATCACTCCATGATTATAGGAGTGTTGACTAAGTACAATAGAAAACAAATAAATACAATTAATTAGTATATTATTCTCTAACACTTCTCATCCACGACATGTACTTTGTATTATTCGGTTCTGGTTTCTTGATAGTTCCATCAATGAACCTGATTTTGTTTTTGGAAAAAAGAAAGTTGGTCATCTTTCGGACGTCGGCATCATCATCACCATCGCCGGTCGGAGCATCATCATCATCATACGCGAACGGAGTAGAGCAGAGACGCGATTTAGAAGCAGAGAGAATTCCATTTCTCTTCCAAATGGAGAGATTGGATTTCTCTACTTTTTGCCTACACCCAATTCTCAGAGAAAACCAATTCTCCGCCCAATTCTCCGCCTAATTCTCCCAAACAAGAGAAACCTAATTCTCCACCCTCAAATCTCTCTACCAAACACCCCCTTAGGGTTTTTTGTTAACATGTTTACATGGAATTTGGTAGGAAACATATAACATATCAACTCCTAAATAAACGTCGATATAAAAGGAAATGGTATATTTGACGATATTAAGGGTCAATCACAATTTTAATAGATTCGGAAGATATGATGTGGATGCTTTAACAACCTACATTTATTAAGAAACTAGAAACTACATACTCTCATAATTCCCTTGACCTAGCAAGCCTATCCAGCAATTAAATTGTGGGAAACATCCAATTATATCTTCTCTCTTTTCCCATTTGGGGCAATAATAATAATCCGGTTTTACATTGTCGGTCCTAATCGTTAATTTGTAAACATAATGCATTGATCTTGTCTAACCCAAACAATTAATATTCTCTAAAAAATTAGTCTAATTCATATTCCAATTTCTTACTATGCCTATAGTCTTTATATATAATTTCAAACTACAAACCACATTACATTAAAACTTGCAACTTGGCTGGCAACAAAGACTAGCGGAACAAAGATTGTTTTAGATAAGATGCTAAGAAGGCTGGCTACTCAATTGAAACACCTAGGTGTTGTAAATATTAAATACAAAAGGCATGGTACAAAAGTTCATGTGTGTACGACATTTTTCCGTGTATTACTATACAAAAGTAGTTTGTGGGAAATGCAGTTGGCAACCAGATTAAAAGACATAAATATTACCAAGGTTGTTTGTAGTTGGGGGGAAGAAACAATGCTGTCAAACAAAGCTATGTGAATGTCTGTTGTCTCAACGTTAGATACAATGTTGGCCCCACTTATATTTCTTTTTAAGCCCACCCTTCACTTCTGCATTACCCTCACCCATTTCGCTACATCGTACTAAGATTGCTGATCTCTCCCTTTCTCTCTCATTTTAATAACCATGGTATGCTTCTCCACATCTCTATCTCTGTGTATGTATATACATAATTACATACATACATATAGTAACTTGTGCATGCCTGCAGGGTGAGGAGAAACTAGCACCGCGACATAAATTACTTAGTAAGATGAGCTTCAAGTCCATTGAACAAAAGGGTGGCTTCAGAGCTTCTGGTTTCATCTTTGGTAAGCAATACTTGTTCAAATATCGATCGGCAACAAAAACCAAACGGATTTTTGTTCGACTAATGGGAAACCATGGTGCTTGTGTTGAATTCATATACTCCAATTGAAAATATCACATACAATATCTCTGTTGAGTTAGAAGTTAATAATGCCTTGTTTTTTAACATCTTCATATAGCTCAGAGGGTAGCAAGTATAAACTTAAACTAATCTTCTACTTGGTCTCATGGCCACCCTAGGGTAGTATGAACAGGACGGTTAGTCGATGCCAGTAATAATTCGGGGGTCAAAATGGTATATACATATTAATATTTTTTTTTATAAATTCTATACAGATCTTAATAATCTCAAATATATTAGGCCCAAAACTTTTTTTTTATCTATAATTTACTTAAGCCTATGAATTTTTTTATTTTGACTCGGCCGAGATATTTTAATTCTCGGAGACGGCCCTGTCTAGTCTCATTAACTATCCCCTAAAGTTTCCGGTTTGCCCGTTGGGCTCAAATTTTTGTCATCTCTATTATGAGGAATTCAAATGAGTGTTTAAACGGAAAATTTCCAAAATATCTTACTTATGGAGAAAGAATCCATTTTTATCCCCGATACACTAAGACTCTAAAAATGTCCCCTCTAAAGATGTCGTTGACTACACGTTTGGAGGCCAAACGCGTCTTCGATGATGGGTTTGTAAACACGACATCAACGACGCGTTTGGCCTCCAAGCGCGTCGTCAATGGCGTGTTTGGCCTCCAAGCGTGTAGTTAACAGCGTGTTTGGCAGCAAGTAGTCAAAGACATGTTTGACCTCTTGTTTATTTTTTTAATACTATATTATTACAGTTAATTTTACTAATATTTGGTTTTCTTTTATAACTTTTAATATATAAAGTTTTATATAATTTCGAATATACCATTGGGACGTACTTATTGCTACACCCTGACATAGATTTTACTCAAAACCAACCGTGTCAAATTAATATCGAAATGTTTAATAAAATGTGACCTGAAACAGTTTAAATAAAATTTATGCCAACACGAAGATAAAAAAAAATAAAGTATGTCTCAATGCTATATTTAAATTATATAAAATTTATATATTAAAGGTTATAAAAGATAAAAACAAATATAAATAAAATTGATTATAATAATATAATATAAGAAAAAACAAACAAGAAGCTAAACATGTATTTGACTACGGATTTGGAGGCCAAACACGTCGTTGACTACAAGTATGTCGTCAAAGACACGTTTGGCCTTCATACGCGTAGTGAAAAACATGTTTGAAAAGGTTATTTTTGAAATTTTCTAAAGTTTTGGAGACGAAAATTAGGGCTGTAAACGAACCGAACGAACACAAACAAGACCTTGTTCATGTTCGTTCATGCAGGAAATAATTTGTTCACGAACATTTACCGAACGAGATTTTATGTTCATGTTCGTTCATTAAGGAAATGAATGTGTTCACGAACGGTTCACAAACAAAAGCGAACACAAATAAAATCGACAGAGCGTAGAGATTGAGACCGACGTATTCATTAATGTGAATAATGAAAGCATGTAAATGAATCGAACAAACACAAACAAGGACATGTTTGTGTTCCCTCATTTAACTTTAAATGAATACGAACACTTAATCGAATAAATATTTATTCTCATTCTCGTTTATTTAAAAGAATGAACATTTGTGTTTGTTATATGTTCGTTTGTTTATAATCTAAAGGAACATAACTGAACAAAGATAAACGAACATAAATGAACATAGATGAACAAATGTAAATAAACACAAACAAACATAAACGAACATAACTGAAAACACTTAAATGAACACAAATTAAAAAAATATAAAACCTTTGTAATTAGATGACTCATCCAGATAATAATTAACTATTTTCTATTAATACATAAACGAACATAAATAAACACACATTAACGAACGCTCATGAACATAAATGAATGAACGGTACATGTGTTCATGTTCGTTCGTTTAATTAAACGATAACAAATTTTTGTTCGTGTTCGTTCGTTTATTAAATAAACGGACATAAGCAAACTTCCCGCCGAACGGTTCACGAATAGTTCACCGAACGTTCGGTTCATTTACAGGCCTAACGAAAATTCTCAATCCATAAGTAGGACATTTTGATAAATTCATTTTTTTACGTCTCAACTTAGTTTTTCTATCCAAGTAAATGAAACACAAGTCTCACACATGTCACCACTTTTCTTGTTGACACATTTATTAAGAGCTCGACTTACCAAAAGCGGTTTATTTATGCATCACGCAGCTGAATATATTAAAAAAAATCAAGTAGTGGTGCCATAAATGCATGTTGCTCCTATGGATTTATAGAAATTTCCAGTAACATTAATTTTCAGTAAGCAGCTTCTTTACATTTGCAGGGTTGGTGGCACTGGAGAATATGGGATTTATTTCAAATGTATTGATTATGTTCACATACTTCATGATGGATTTGAGTTTTAATATTCCAGGGGCTGCCAACACAGTCACAAACTTCATGGGCTCAACTTTCATACTGTCAATCATCGGTGCTTTTGTTTCGGACACTTTCATCTCCAGATTTCATACTGTTTTAATTTTTGGACTTGTCGAAATAGTGGTAAACACACAACAATCATTATTAACATCAAAACATCTATACCTAATAAATAAGTAACTATTCATGGCCACATGCTATAATTTGTGAGCCTGACAAACTTTTTTTCGCTTCTCTTATTTCATCTAAATATATAATAACTTCACAACTTGCAAATTTACCCCTTCGAAATATATAACTTCACAACTTGCAAAAATAAAGAAAATTAACTACAGTTTTTGGAATTAAGTTTCCTTCATTTAACTTGTTAATATACCCGTTAAAAAAATCCACAGTTATTTTATCATCTAAAGTACACCATTTATGGGTGCATGATGGCAGGCTTTCATAATAATGACTATTCAAGCTCATGACACTAGTCTGCATCCAAAACCTTGTGGTGGCAAGCAGAGTTGCATGGGAGGAGGAATAGGGGTAATGTTTTACACCTCGCTAGCGTTGTTGGCGTTAGGGTCTGGTGGTGTTAGAGGTGCTCTTGCGGCTTTTGGTGCAGACCAATTTGACACCTCTAAACCAAAAGGACTCAAGGCCCAAGGAACCTGTAGGGGTATGGTACTAAAACCTGGTTCTACAACCCTAAATCTATTATGTTTGGCTTATTTTATTACATGGACTAATACAACGTTATTGGGCTGAGGGGGTTTTGTGGAGGTAACCCTAACTGGGCTAGGCCCATTAGGGTATCATGATGGTGGCCATGAGACTCTCTATATAAGGAGGTCTCCACCTCCTTATTGAGGGGTGATGCTCAATAAGAGCCACCACCACTTTTTTGTGTCTGTAAACAAGAGATCTTAGGATTTCTTAGCAGTCACCTCCACACCTCCAAAAAGCCATCGCAGGTCTCAACATCGCAGGTCTCAAGCACAGCTGCAGAAGAGGATCAAGACGTGGTTCGTTCATCTCGAAAATCCGTGGAAACATCGTCATGGATCAGGTCAGATTCATTTCGTGCTTCGACATTGGCGCCATCAGTGGGACGGCAACGAACTGCCCTTCGATCTTCATCTCGGCTGTCAGATCTCTCCCAAGAAAAACACAGATCTGGAAGTTTACAGAAAAAGGCTTCAAGGCTTGTTCTATTAAAGCTCAAAAAGATCCATAGATCTAAAAAGAGGCTTCCAGATCTGTGCAAAAAGAAACGGCCTGATTCGAATGATCAGGTCTCTGGATCTGTGATGGTTTTAAATCTGCTCCGGGCTTCAGATCTGTCCAGATCCGATTTACAGATCTAGGTCTAGATTACAGACCTGGATTTTAGGTCTAAAGTTGCAGATCTGACTCTAAAATTGCAGATCCAGAAAGTACCAGACTTCCACCGCCATGTACGCGCGCCCGCGGATTCTCACTCCACAGCCGTGCATGTGCCGCCGCGGAAACCACCATCTGGGCTTTGCGCAAGAGACCTCCGCCATGCACGCGCACACACGAGTCACCACTCCATCGCCGTGCATGTGCGCATCAGGCCTCGCGCCAAACTTCAAGGTTGGGAATCCTCATAATATCCCGTATGGCTACGCGCCAAACTTCAAGGTTGGGAATCCTCATAATATCCCGTATGGCTACGCGCCAAACTTCAAGGTTGGGAATCCTCATAATATCCCGTATGGCTACGCGCCAAAACTTAAAGGATGAGAATCCTCATAATATCCCATATGGCTACGCACCAAACTTAAAGGATGGGAATCCTCATACCACATGCTCACGCATCACATATGCTCACGCATATCACACATGCTTACGCATCACATGTTCACACATATCACAGTCTACGCGCACGCGCATGCAACATCTGCGCGTGGCGCATAACACAAAACCAAAGTCTACGCGCACACGCATGCAACATCTGCGCGTGGCGCGGGACATAAAGTAGCTCGTAAGCCGCCTCACGCGCAATCTCCACTATTATTACAGCTCGTAAGCCGCCTCGCGCGTAAGCTGTTATTATTCTTATAGCTCGTAAGACGCCTCGCGCGCAAGCTGTTATTATTCATACAGCCCATAAGACGCCTCGCGCGCAAGCTGTCATTATTCTTTTAGCTCGTAAGACGCCTCGCGCGCAAGCTCTATTATTATAGCTCGTAAGCCGCTTCACGCGCAAGCTTCATTATTCTTACAGCCCGTAAGTCGCCTTACGCGCAGGCTTTATTATTCATACAGCTCATAAGACGCCTCGCGCGCAAGTGTTATTATTCTTTTAGCTCGTAAGACGCCTCGCGTGCAAGCTCTATTATTATAGTTCGTAAGCCGCTTCACGCGCAAGCTTCATTATTCTTACAGCCCGTAAGTCGCCTTACGCGCAGGCTTTATTATTCATACAGCTCATAAGACGCCTCGCGCGCAAGCTGTCATTATTCTTTTAGCTCGTAAGACGCCTCGCGCGCAAGCTCTATTATTATAGCTCGTAAGCCGCTTCACGCGCAAGCTTCATTATTCTTACAGCCCGTAAGTCGCCTTACGCGCAGGCTTTATTATGCTACAGCTCGTAAGACGCCCCTCGCGCGCAGGCTTTATTACTCACAGCTCGTAAGCCGCCTCACGCGCCAGCTTAATTATTATTCTCAAAGCTCATAAGACGCCTCTCGCGCGCAAGCTTTATTACTCTCACAGCTCGTAAGCCGCCTCACGCGCCAGCTCAATTATTATTCTCAAAGCTCATAAGACGCCTCTCGCGCGCAAGCTTTATTACTCTCACAGCTCGTAAGCCGCCTTACGCGCCAGCTCAATTATTATTCTCAAAGCTCATAAGACGCCTCTCGCGCGCAAGCTTTATTATTCTTAGCTCTTAAGTCGCCTTTCGCGCGCAGGCTTTATTATTCTTAGCTCATAAGACGCCTCTCGCGCGCAGGCTTTACTATTCTCATTGCTCGTAAGGCGCCTCACGCGCAGGCTATATCATTCTCAGCTCGTAAGACGCCTCTCGCGCGCAGGCTTTATTATTCTTAGCTCGTAAGTCGCCTCTCGTGCGCAGGCATTATTATTCTTATAGCTCGTAAGCCGCCTCACGCGCAGGCTTCATTATTTTTACAGCTTGTCACCATCATGGGGAAAACCTCCCAAAACTCAGACAATAAAGACAAGGCCAAAGAAAAGGGAAAAAACCGCCTCACACCTTATAAAGTCCAGCGCTCCACCTAGACGCTTGCGTGCCCAGGAGCAACACTGGACTTGGGGGCTTGTAGGGGTATGGTACTAAAACCCGGTTCTACGACCCTAAATCTATTATGTTTGGCTTATTTTATTACATGGACTAATACAATGTTATTGGGCTGAGGGGGTTTTGTGGAGGTAACCCTAACTGGGCTAGGCCCATTAGGGTATCATGATGGTGGCCATGAGACTCTTTATATAAGGAGGTCTCCACCTCCTTATTGAGGGGTGATGCTCAATAAGAGCCACCATCACTTTTTTGTGTCTGTAAACAAGAGATCTTAGGATTTCTTAGCAGTCACCTCCACACCTCCAAAAAGCCATCGCAGGTCTCAACATCGCAGGTCTCAAGCACAGCTGCAGAAGAGGATCAAGACGTGGTTCGTTCATCTCGAAAATCCGTGGAAACATCGTCATGGATCAGGTCAGATTCATTTCGTGCTTCGACAGAACCTATTTCAACTGGCTTGTACTAAGCACCACCTTGGGTGCCTCTATAGGGGTGACTGGTTTTGTGTGGGTTAGCACCAATCATGGCTGGTGGTGGGGTTTCTGCTTAGAAACCATTGGTTGCTTCTTAGGTTTTAGTCTATTTCTCCTGGGGAAGCCATTCTACAACATCCAAGTTCCAAAAGACAGCCCTTTTCTGAGTATTGGCCGGGTACTCTCTCTCTCTCTCCCTCTCTCGATGTATGCACACGTGTTCGTATGTATGAAAGTACAATCAAGAATCAAATAACAAGAGATCATATATAAAAGAGAATTGAATATTCACAACAATAGAGATTTACAAAACCATTAAACAAGTTTAACCTTCAAGGGTGGTGACTCTTAAACACCAGATTCTTCTCTAACGGAGGTCGTATTTCTGGATCTTGTTTCTAGTTACTAGCTTCCTACCATAACCTCTTGAAGGTCATGCGCCCAACACAAGTTGGCAGATATTGGCAGGTTTGGTGAGGTTTTTGGTAACGTGTTCTCAGCATGGATGCCCGAAAAAGGAAAAAGTTAGCTTTAATGAGTTGGTTTTCATGCTTACGAGAATGTGTTTTGCCTCTTTTCGAATTCTAGACTTGTATATGTTCACATATACACATGCACGCATGCACACATAAAGTGAAGAAATCTTCTTGATCCATATTAGTTCTTCACTTATAATAGAACTAATTTACTCAGCTAGTATATTGTGTCATTATTGTAATTGTTTATAGTTGGTGTATCTAGCTTGTAATATTTATTTATATATAATCTCTTGCTCACCCTAATTTGGGTTGACGTTTTCCTATTTTTCACATGGTATAGAGCCAGATTTTTTTTTCACCTCCCTAAACCCTAACCCTACTGCCGCCTCTCATCTTCTGCTTCGTTATGGCTTCTTCATCTTCTGCCTCTGCCATTGATGGAACCCTCCCCATGTCCACCATCCTACACATGCTAAATATTAAGCTTTCTTCAACGAATTACTTGCAGTGGAAAAATCAAATGGTTCCTCTCGTATCTTATTAGAAACTACTTGGTCATGTTGATGGATCTTCTCTTCCTCCTGCCGCTACCGTTATTGTTGAGGAAAAATCGGTTCCCAATCCAGATTATGCTTCTTGGTTTGATACTGATCAACGAGCCATCATCCTTCTCCATTCCTCTCTTTCTGAGGAAGCAGGATCAGAAGTTCTTGGTTTGTCGACTTCCCGGGGTATTTGGGCGGCCTTAGAATCTGCCTACAGTAACTTCTCTATTGAACGTGTTCATACGTTACGTGATCGTCTTCGTCAATTAACCAAAGGTACTCTTTCAGTTTCTGAATTTGGCAGAAAGTTTAAAGGTTTTTGTGATCAGTTAGCAGCTATTGGTGAACCTGTTGTTGATTCAGAGAAGGTACATTGGTTTCTTTGTGGTCTTGGACCATCTTTTGAGTCTTTCTCAACGGCCATAAGGGCTGTAAAACCATTACCTGGTTTTCGCGATTTGCTTTCTCAAGCAGAGAGTCATGAGTTATTTTCACAGTCTCTTCATGGCTCCTCAGCTCCACCTGCAGCCTTCAATGCTGAGCAGTCTCGTTACCATTCTCAGAACCGCGGACGTGGTCGTTCTTATGGTTATCTTAGTTCTGGTTATAGGGGTGGTAATACTGGTGGTTATAGGGGTGGTAATGCTGGTGGTTATAGGGGTCGTAGACCACCATGTTGTCAACTTTGTAAAACTGATGGTCACTTTGCAAATGCATGTCCAACTTTACCCTCTTATGCATCCTACGCCATCCCCTATGAAGCCCACCTAGCAGAAGCATTTCATGCTCAATGTGCCTTTAATCAAGCTACGGCTCACATGGCCCCATCTCTAGCTCATGTTTCACAAGCCTCTCCATATGTTGGTAATGCAAATGTGACATTTGGCAACGGTAATATTCTTCCTATTTCTCATACGGGTCATACCCAGCTTACTCCCGATATTCAATTACGTGACGCGTTGGTGGTTCCTAATTTGACAAAACCTCTTCTGTCAATTAGCAAACTAACAACCGACAATCAAGTGAATGTCTTACTTTCTCAACCATTCTTTTATATTCAGGACAGGGTAACGAAACGGGTTCTAGCAAAAGGAAGATGTGAGCAAGGTTTATATGTCCTGAATGATTGGCCTAAAGAGTTTGCTGCTGTTGCTACTTTGGGAACTAAGGCGTCGTTTGAAGTTTGGCACAATCGTTTGGGTCATGTGGAGTTTGATGTTATTTCTTTTTTAAATAAGTTGGGTTGTCTTTCTGTTACTTCATTATTGCCAAAACCAAATGTTTGTTCTTCTTGTCAATTGTCAAAAGCACATCGTTTACCATTTGAGTTGAATGAAAAACGTTCTTTACATCCATTGGATTTAGTACATTGTGATTTATGGAGGCCATCTCCAGTAACATCTATACATGGATATCATTATTATGCAGCCTTTGTTGACGACTATTCACGTTTTACGTGGTTATATCCACTGAAATCAAAATCAGATTTTTACTCGGTTTTGACGGCGTTTATGAATTTCGTTCAGACACAGCTTTCCCGCAAGAATAAGGTTTTTCAAAGCGATGGTGGAACGGAGTTTGTCAATAACAATGTTAGTACTATCTTTGCCACAAACGGTACCTTTCACAGATTATCGTGTCCTTACACGCCTGAACAAAATGGTCGCGTTGAACGGAAACATCGTCATATTGTGGAAACTGGTTTGGCTATGCTTTTTAATGCTCATGTACCCGCTTCCTATTGGGTGCATGCATTCAGCTCCGCTGTTTATATTATTAATCGTCTGCCGACACATGTGCTCAACAACAAGTCTCCGGATGAGCTCCTCTTCTGTCGGGCATTGGTTTACAATAAGTTTCGTACCTTTGGTTGTCGGGTTTACCCATATCTACATGCTTATGCAGATCATAAGCTTGCTCCACGAAGTCTTCCGTGCATTTTTATCGGATATTCTTCTCAGTACAAAGGGTATCAATGTCTTGACTTGGCAACCTCTCGCGTTTATGTTACCCGTCATGCTCGGTTTGACGAATCCCTTTTTCCTTTTGCGGGTCATTCATTTTCTCAAGAACCGAATTCCCTTGATTTATCAAATTTCTTGGATGATGTCATTGTTGTGTAAACCGAATCCACACAGTCATCGATTTCCTCATCGCTGCAAATGGCCCGTACACATTCACCTTGCCCCACTTGTTCAGATCCTGCTTACTCACAATCAACCTTTGGGCCTAATCCACCGTTTATATCCAGCCAAGCTCCACCTGCCCCAAACTCTCCCATCATTGGGCTTCATACACCTCAAGCTGCCCAGCAAGATCCTCTAACCGCTGCCCAGTCCACTTCACGAGCTACTGGGCAGTCTGCTACATCTACTGCCCAGTCTGCTCAGCCCGAATCCCATGTCCCTGTTGCCTCTTCTCATCCAATGCAAACCCGTTCAAAAGCCGGAATTTTTAAGACACGCCATCGAGCGGATCTCGCTTATGTGGATCATCATCTCCTATACTTGGCTTTATTTGTGAATCATGATCCAAAAGGTTTTAAATCAGCCTCCAAAAACTCACAATGGATGCTTGTAATGCAAGATGAAATGACTGCACTTAGACAAAACGATACTTGGGATTTGGTTCCTAGACCACAAACGCCAATATCATCGGTTCCAAATGGGTTTATCGCACTAAGAACAATTCTGATGGTACCCTTGAGCGCTACAAAGCACGTCTTGTCGATCAAGGTTTCACCCAAATTCCAGGTTTGGATTTTTCACATACGTTTAGTCCGGTTGTTAAAGCCTCCACAGTTCGTGTTGTTCTTTCTTTAGCAGTCATCAACAGCTGGCGGCTTCACCAACTCGATGTGAAAAATGCTTTCTTACATGGTTTGTTGGATGAAACGGTGTTTATGGAGCAACCACTGGGTTTTGTTGATTCTCGTTTTCCACACCATGTTTGTCGGCTAAAAAAGGCCTTGTATGGTCTCTAGCAAGCCCCTCGTGCTTGGTTTCATCGGCTGAGTTCGTTTTTGCTTAACAATGGCTTCACCTGTAGCCGTGCCGACACCTCGTTGTTCATTTTTAAACGAGATTCCTGCATCATGTATCTTCTCGTTTATGTTGATGATTTGATTCTCACTGGAAATCATGAAGGTACTATGTCCTCGTTTATCTCTTGCTTGAATCAAGAGTTTGCAATTAAAGATTTGGGTGATCTCAGTTACTTTTTAGGACTCGAGGTAATTAATACATCTGATAGTTTATTCTTGAGACAATCCAAGTATGCTCATGATATCCTTCATCGTGCATCTTTGCTAGACTCAAAGCCAGTTTCTACACCGCTTGCTCCCAATGAAACATTCACCTCCACTGGTCCTCTATTCTTAGACCCCACGGTTTATCGTTCACTAGTTGGTGCCCTTCAGTATTTAACTATCACTAGACCGGACTTATCTTATGCTGTCAATCAAGTGAGTCAGTTTCTTCAGGCTCCTACGGTTATGCACTTTCAATGTGTTAAACGCATTTTACGGTATGTCAAAGGCACCATTTCGTTTGGTCTTTCCTTCACCAAACCGCCTAAAACCACTATTCTTGGTTATTCTGATGTGGATTGGGCTCGTTGCATTGAGACACGACGCACGACTTATGGCTACTCAACTTTTCTTGGAGGTAATCTTGTTTCTTGGAGTGCTAAGAAACAACCTACTGTCTCTCGTTCGAGTTGTGAATCTGAGTATCGGGCCATGGCAAATACAGCTGCCGAGATAGTTTGGATTACTCATTTGTTACAAGAACTGCATGCCCTACCACCCGACCGTCCCACGTTATTGTGTGACAATTGAAGTGCCTTATTTATTTCTCAAAATCCCGTCTCGCACAAACGAGCCAAACACATTGATCTGGATTATCACTTCATTCGAGAACTTGTCTCCTCGGGAAAGCTATACACCAAATTTGTTCCGACTACGCTTCAGGTGGCTGGCATCTTCACCAAAAGTCTTTCACATGCTCAGTTTGCCTATTTTCGTTCCATGCTTCACCTGGGTCCTCCACCATTTCGCTTGAGGGGGGATAATAGAACTAATTTAGTCACTTGGTATATTGTGCCATTATTGTAATTGTTTATAGTTGGTGTATGTAGCTTGTAATATTTATTTATATATAATCTCTTGCTCACCCTAATTTGGGTTGACGTTTTCCTATTTTTCACAACTTATTATCTTATTCCAAATATTATGCCATATTGTTTGGGAATTCCTTTTTAATAACAGACTCAAACTTTGATTGTATGTAGGTAATTGCTCTTTGCTTTTAATAACAGAAAGGTAAAACTACCGGAGAATCATGAAGAATTACATGAGAATAACACAAATAAGGGTGGCAAAAAACTCACTCATACCAGTCAATTCTCGTGCGTCTTACTATCCGATTCCAACAGTCAAGTTGCATTATTAGAGTAATTCAACTAAAATCTTTATGGGTTTTATCTATTTCAGTTGGTTGGACAAAGCAGCAATTGTTCCAAATAATACAAAACCAAGTGAACTTGCACCATGGGAGGTATGCACTGTGACACAAGTTGAAGAAGTTAAGATCTTAATAAGAATGCTTCCTATTATATTAAGTACAGTTATCATGAACACCTGCTTAGCCCAGCTACAGACATTCTCACAAGCCCAAGGCAATATGATGAATCGAAAGCTAGGAAACCTTGAGTTCCCTGCAGGCTCAATTCCTGTAATCCCACTTGTATTCATGACTGTTCTTCTTCCTGTCTATGAGTATTTATTCGTACCCTATGCCCGCAAATTTACAAAACATCCTCAAGGCATTACACAGCTCCAAAGAGTCAGCGTCGGGCTGGTTCTATCCGCCATTTCCATGGGAGTTGCAGGAATTGTGGAAGTAAAGAGGAGAAACCAATCAAGAATCAATCCACTTGAGCCTATCAGTCTCTTTTGGCTCTCTTTTCAGTATGGTATATTTGGAGTTGCAGATATGTTTACACTAGTGGGATGGCTTGAGTTCTTCTACAAGGAGGCTCCTGTAGGGATGAGATCGCTTGCCACTTCATTCACATGGATATCGATGTCTTTCGGTTACTTTTTAAGTACTGCATTGGTGGATAGTGTGAATGCTGTTACAAAGAGAGTGACTCCAAGCAAGAAAGGATGGATTACAGGACTTCTTTTGGACAATAACAATCTCAATTTGTTTTATTGGTTCTTGGCTGTGTTGAGCTTGATAAATTTCGCAATTTACTTGCTTTCTGCCACATTGTACCAGTACAAAAAGGAAGATGATAGCCTACTGACAACCGAAATGGCATCTACAAATACTAGTATTGCGATGGTCAGCGCAAGTGAAAACGAATTTCCAAAGACTGCAACCGAAGATGTTAAAGACTGAACAGAACATGAAGAGTTGATGGGTTTTAGAACGGTTTCAGTTTCGGGTTGAGTTTAGCGATTCGCAGTCTCCACCCTCTCTTTTTTATTTCTCTTTTTGCGCATGTCTTACCCATAATTTGTGCTATTCTAAGACAACCTGAACGCTCTTTGATTGTCTTTAGTTATTTCATTTTAATAAGTTCATTTGAATATGCATGAATGGTGCTCACAATTTCCATTATAAAAGGAAACGTTCTCTAAATATGTATCAACATAATTATAGATATATATTTCACAGCTACAGGTTTTTGTAAGCGGGCGACATTTTCAAGACACACTAAAAGTTTAATGTAAATGGTTAGCGTTTAGATGGTTGAATGTTTTAAGAGGCATCGGGTGATTTGGGGCTGAGAGATAATGAAGTAGTCGGTGAAGAATGACTCTGAAAAAGAGTTGTGTGAATGAATATGACGTATCAAGTAACCAATAAAGGAATCAGAGAGTCTGTCAAATGCTTGATATGATGTCTATTCAACTAACGAGGGCTCCTTTAAATAGTACATATATAACTACAACATAAATAGAAGACAATCATCAAATAACAAACGATCAATATCCCCATTTAAATCAATGTTCTCTTGCTCCCAACCTTCCTGTTAACATGCATGACTTTTCAGTACAACTTCCTTAACACGTCTACCAGTTGATCTTGTGTGTAACGTGACTTTAGTTCCACCTGATGCGTTTCCACTAAGCTCTTAATGTGATGTTACTTAATATCAGTGTGCACACTTCAATTCTGCATATTGCTGGATTTTTATTATTTTTTATTTTTTATTTTTATAAAAACACCGTAGATGAGTTATCACAGAATATAGTTGTTACCAGGGCCGTCTCCGAGAATTCAAATGCCTAGGCCGAACATAAAAAAAAGGATCGTACGCCCTAACGGATAACGAAATATATAAGATAATTTTTTTAACCGACATTAACGTTATAACAATAAAAATAGCAAAAATATAGAAATAAACTCAAATACAATAATAGCTAACGGCTAACCGATGATTCGTGAAGCTTTCCTAACATTCTTAACAGCAAATTGTTTGATCATATCTTCGCAGTTTATATTATCTAAGATTTCGCTCTCAATAGCTATCATCACCAATCCATTATGTCTTTCTTGAGCATTGTGGATCGTAAATAAGATTTTAATAAGTTCAACTTTGAAAAACTTCTTTCTGCGGATGCCACCGTGACAGAAAAACTTATTATTTATTTATTTATTTTAATTAGTTTGGGCCTAATACCACAAACGAATTATGGGAACACAAAATTCTTGGGCCCAATATGTAATAAGGGGATCACGATTTATATCTATTCTATAAAAAAACTTATGGAAATACATACAATTGTCCGGGGTGCACTACCCTCAAGCCGGCAATAGTTGTTGCCATTTCCTGCTTGTATCCCAACTCGCCTAACAATTGTCTTAACCACTGCGCTTGACATGAACCCTTGGTGGCTGCAACATACTCAACCTCTGTAGATGATAGAGCCACAATTCTGTTTTACTAACATAGAGCCCCAACTATTTGCTTCTTAGAACACCGTGAGATTGCTGCTGATCCCAACAAGAACACATTAGCTAAAACACTCTTTCTGTCATCAAAAAATGTTGCCCGGTAGTCACTGTTCATATGCTCTAACATGATCTCTTTACCGTGTTCATGCCAAATCCAATAACCAGTTGTTCTAGCAACATAAATCATAGAACCCGTTTTGCAGCTCCAAGTGACCAGGTAGAAGACTTATACATGTACCTAGAAATGAAGCCAACTGCAATTGCTAGATTAGGAATTGCATGTATTGTTGGAAGTAATTTCGGACTTCAAGTCACAAGTCAGTGAACTTGAGAGACCAATGTTGACAAGCTAGTCATATGTGTAACAACTCGGTTTTCCACGTACTGATTCAAACCCGTTACTCGACCAGTTTTATATTCGGGAAATTTTAACACCGAATCGAGCTTATCAAGAAATTATACTACATTTTATATTTGTTTATTATATTTATTTAATAAATATTTAACTTTGGAAAATATATATTTTTCACCAAAAACTAAACTTTAATCCTCTAATGTTTCCATCTTCAATCTATAAGGACATATTTGCAATTTCTGTATAACATTTTAATCCATTTAACCAGACCCGTAATCCATACCCGTTTACCCAAACCGTGACCCGTTTATCTTGCTTGAGCCACAATGTTCGTTCTAAATTAAGAATTGAATCATGTTTTTGATCCTCCTTGCCATTATCGGCCTAACCGCCATAGTTAATTAGGAAACAAGATCATCTATAACGCGTAATCGATATATTATGAACCGTCTTAAACCTAAAATCAATTATATGTCTTAGGACTGATTATAATTCAATTCCTCTCATCCACACCTCTCTAATCCTAGCGCAAACCAAACCCCTATGGATAATTGAGTTATAGAAGTTTGGAGATACTTCATTCGTCTTCGTCTTTGGGCCGGCACTGTGGGAAAAATTAGACTCGTGTTTAAGCATCGTTTCATGTAATTAAAACATGAATTAGACTCGTGTTTAAGCATCGTTTCATGTAATTAAAACATGAATTAGGCTCGTCTATCATCAGTGAACATAAACCCTAAATCAATTTAAACAAACGATTAACGGATTGGGCAATTTCAAAATTAGGGTTTTTATTTCAATCTGGTTATAATTGGCTTCTGTATATGTAAATCTGATTGTGTGTTGAACCATTTAGCCGGCGATTCACCCGGGTTCGAGTCTCAGCCATGTCGTTTTTGTTATTTTTATTTTTTATATGGTTTTAACTTGTTTTAATGATTTATGATATATTATAATTAATATTAAATATCAAATAACAATATTTTACTTAACCGACATCATAATGTAAACGTTTCATGTCAATAAATCTCATTACAAATTTTCGTGTGTGTATATATATATACATATATATCGTATTAGTAATAAACTGTCATTATTTCATTAAAACCCGACATCAATATGGAAGTTTCTCAAACGTCTTTATCAATTTACTCATATTTATTATGTATGTATTATTTGTTTTAAACAAAATAATAATAACCGTATTAAACATGTTAAACGTGTTAATGTATTTTTACCACCAGATTTCTTTAAGAATTCCAAGACGTAAATTTTACGATAATTATATATTTAAACGGATGATATTATAATAGATCTCAACTCATATTTATTCAAACTAATTATTTGTAAGTTCGATTATACGATAAAACAATGATTTTATAATTAAATGATAACAATAATTCGTAGAGATCAATAGTTCAATCCATAACGTACCAATCATAATTGTAACTCAATCCACATCGAAATCCTAAATTCATTATACGTATTATATCATTTATAATTCGTTCATAATATTATACAATGTTGTAAAAGTCGTTAGGCGGTCCTAGGCGTTCGACTAGGGAGTTGCGAGTACTCGAGAGTAGTCGGGGATTACTCGGAAAATACCTAAGGAGTACTTGACCGAGGCGGGGAGTACTCGATCTAGGCGGGGAGTAATTGGGGAGTACTCGGCCGCCTACTCGGGAGTTTTACAACATTGATATTATATTATTTAATTAGGATTCTTGTCGGTAATTCTCGAAGAGTGTGATTTTCACTTTCTTGTCGTAATCATTCCCGTTGGGCTTATTCGATCCGGTGAGTTTATCATTCCCCTATTTTACAACTTTTCTAAACGTTTTGGGGATATATGCGTACGTATTCGTATTTCATACTATATGTATATATTCAAACAAATGCATACGTGTTATTGTGAGTGATTTAATCAAACTTACGTGCTACTTGCTTACTTGTGTTACCATTCAATCAATCGTATATTGGGATTTCTATTCAATCAATCGCATAGCGGGTGTTCCTGCTGGTGACCAACGCCCGATTCGCTTGGCAACGGTCTACATACTTGTTTGTGTTTTGATTATATTTACCTTACTTATCACGTCATGCTTATTTATATTTTTGTGTCAAAACTGGTGATATTCACACTCAACTTTATGTTGTCAAAACTCCATTTTATACGCATATGCAGGTTGCTTGTATTGAAGATTGAAGTTTGGACACATAGACAAGACCTTAGGATAAAATCAAGTTAACCTTTGTTTGAGCTTATATTTGAATATTTAAATTGTTATTGTATTTGGATACTGTGTTTATAATTGAAACAAAATAATTAATCAGATATTGTCACATTTATATTATGATAGTATCTTCGAGCTGTGAGCAATCAGATCACGCCCCGACATTTCTGCCTTAGGTTGGGGTGTGACAATATGTAATTATAATTGGTAATGTCTTGGTTAACAAGTTAGGTTAGTCTATACAAACCAAGATAGGTTAGACATTAAAGATTGTGATGTGTGAAATGCAACCGAGTTAGGGCTCATCTAGAGATACATACGAGATGTAACCGCGTTAGGATTCATCTGGATGTAACCAAGTTTGGGTTCATCAAGAGTCAATCTGAGTTAGGGTTTGAGGTTTGTAATCAGTTTTTAGAGTTAAATTTTCTGATTAATATAAACGAGATTTAGTCTTTTAGTTCGTGTTTGATTATCGATCCGGGACTTGAATTAATATCTGAGCCAAGTTCAAGAAATCGATAAGAAGGAGATAGAAGACCCAAGACATCGATCAACGTCGTGATCGATACAGAGGGTTCGGTCAAGTCGGCGATTGAGACAAGGGTTGGCAACGAGTTGAGATTTTGTGACCGGAAAATAGTGGTGTTGTTCTTTTCTGTTTGGCGATAGCAATAGGAAGAACAAAAGTGTTCCGTAAATCCGGTTGTGTAGTAGGAGCATCGGTACGTGATTGGTACTGTTGTTTTTTGTTGGAGTTTCTTTCTTTTCGTTGTTATGTGGTCCTGTCATCCATAAGTTAGTATTAAAAAAATCTCCACAAAAGTAAAAAAAAAAAGTATTTGTGTTGGAGGATACTTACACAAGTCACGAAAATAAGAAAAGGTGGTTTATTTTTACAAGGAATGTAAGGAAAACCAAGTTGATTTGGGATTTTTTATTGTCGGTTGGTGCACCAACTTTGGGTTGATCATTGACCATTTTTATTTGATTTGCACAAGTTGGTTCAATTCAGAGTTCGTATTTTGTTGGGCTAAAAAGTAACGTTTTAACCAAAGCGGATTCGGTTCTGAAAAGTTGTTCGGAATTGATTGGTTTGTTCAAGTAGGGCTGCAAAGGATACAAGGAATATAAGGAAAACCAAGTTGATTTAGGATTTTTTTTATCGGTTGGTGCACCAACTTTGGGTTGATCATTAACCGTTTTTATTTGGGTTGCACAAGTTGGTTCAATTTAGAGTCTGTATTTTGTTGGGCTAAACAAATAACGTTTTAACCAAAGTGGATTCAGTTCTGAAAAGTTGTTCGGAATTGATTGGTTTGTTCGAGTAGGGCTGCGAAGGCACAAATCATTTGGGTTGTGTGAGTCAACCAGGGAAAGGAATTGATTGGAGCGATTCCATCAATTAAAAGTTCGGTTACCTGCGATAGGTGTAGAGTTGAGCGATTCAGAGTGTTACTGTATGATACTAGTGAAGAAGAAAATTGTCAATCTGAGATAGATTAATAAGAAACTGAAACCAATTGTGTGAAGCAATCAAGAAAGAGGTGAGAAGTCGGTTGTGTGAAGCTGATGTGCGTCGGATAACCCTATAACAATGACCCTCACAACTAAGCTTTAAATATAAAACGAAAATCTTAAAACCACACACAACCGGCAAGTATACCGATTGCAAGTAGTATAGACCTAGGAAGTCCGAGTATCGAACACGTGGATACGTAAGGACGCTAACGATCACTAACCCTAGACAAGACCTACCTAAGAATAATATTTGATTGATTTTTTATTTTTAATTACTTAACTGGACTAACCGACAAAAGTTACCAAAAATAGAAAACTTAACGACAAACTAACTGTGTTAACTTAGGATGGAGAAAAACGTCTACCTAGGTCTGAATCAAATTGTAGGCCTAACAAGTAAATGGATTGGACGATAACAAGACACCGGCTCCTAAAGATGGCACGACTAAGGATCGCTCGGGCTCACTGGATTACCTCTCGGTCTCACTCAACAAGCCTAAACTACTCAAAATCGGCTAAAACGACCAAACCGGGAAACAATTGTTAACGTGTTATAATGTTCACTCACCTCTCGGTCTCACCAATACTCAACCCTAATGGCAATGAATACTACACAACCAAGGATAGAGGAACAATTCAACTTAAACCAAAATAGATCAACTAGTCGCTCAAAACACCTAAACCTAACAAGAAACGAACTCGCTCTCGCACAATTCTTATTCTAGCATGCAAAGGCAATGATACAACCCTGACTTCTTATCACCTCCCGGTCTCTAAGAAGGTGCCTAACCTCTGTACTTTAACCTCAAATTCATGCAACAAAACCCTACGGTTGTTCCTACCGCAAACAAACCCTAAACACAAAATCTAGAATCAAACAAGCACCGATCAATCAATACAAAACTAATCAACCAACGCAAGAAGTTTATGCAATGAACTACCAAAATTTCCAGCCCTTAAACACAACCTATTTCATGTCTAAATCAAACTTTACAATAACAATTAAAGTCTATTAATCAAACAATCCAACAAGCTCATCAAACACTAACAATTATCATCATTCCTAGGTAGAACTAACAAGTTTAGCCTAGCATAATTTTTGGACAGCCATGAACACTCAATAAACACATCATATAACTCATCTCAAACATCAATTCAATCATTCAATGATCCATACAAATCATAAACAAGTCAATATCTCAATCAATTGCAAAACTAATCAACAATTAAGTAAGTAAATCAAAGTGTATGAACAAAGTAATGAATGAAAGGATATAAGATGATTATGGATTGTTCTTGACTGCAATAATCTGATGTAAAATGATGGGAAATCAATCCCGAGCCTTGGTTCTTTCCTCTTCTTCCTTCCTAGCCGCCAATACCTTCAAACCCTAACCTTTTCTTTTCTTTTCTCTTGCTGCCAGGTTCCGATCGGAACTGACGCTAGGGTTCTTAGGGTTTTTCTTTTTTTTATATTATAATATAATAGTAAATCTTGGGCTTCCATGATGCATATGGGTCAGGCTGAATTGTTTCTTGAAATCTCATGCGTATAAGGCTCGTAAACTGCTCAAGAAGCCCGTTTTCTTCAATCTCTCGCCCATAGCCTACAAGATAAAGATTAATATGTAAAACCTATCTAAAACAAGTTAAAACACATAAAATATAATATAATACATAGATAAAAGGTGCGGAAAATATGTGTGTTTTGCAACACATCAAGCAATCAACTTGCTGTAAAAGCGGGTTCGAGAAGAACTGATCTGTGATGGATCAAGGTGGGAACTTGGGTGATCCGTTAGAAGAAATCAATGTGAGAAGCTGACCGGTGAGAGACCGATCAAAACTTGTGTGAAACAAGTTGTTGAAGAGCGTATCAAGGTAGTTGAGCTTGGGAGAATCGAAAAAACACATCTATGGATCAAGGGAGTTCCCGGGAGGTCAAGACGGATTTGATGATGTCACACCCTCAAAATCCACTAACGGAGTTTTACCGTCAGAGGGTGTGAACTAACAGGATCGGATTCATTAGTTATAATCAAACCATAAAACAAAGTTTCAAAACCATGGAAACCTTTACGAGTAATTAAATGCGGAAGCGTAAAACCATAGAAACCAATGTTGCGTCACGCAGGACGACTTAAAACCCAATGATAACAGTTAAAATAAGTTTGCATAATTAAAAGTGTTTCAAGCAATGCATGATCCTAAACCGCGCGCCCGCCTCGGCTACCTGAGAATAACATACTAAAAGTGTTAACACAAAGTTGGTGAGTTCACAAGTTTATATAAAATAAAGCGTTTAGCGTTTGCGTTCAGCGTTTTGCGTTAAGCGTTTTGCGTTACAGCGTTTTGCGTTACAGCGTTTTGCGTTACCAGATAGTGTTATGTCAATTATATATCTATAGGTAGCTAGCCTATAAAACAAGTATCACTAAGTGTTCGACACCGAAGTTGACTGTTTATTATTTGCCTTGCCACCAGGTCTATCCCGACCATGGTATGTGTTTAGCCAAGATTACACCCACTCGACCTCCAGTCGAGTTTAGCGTTGGGTGGGGTTTGTCAAACCCAGTAGTACTACTCAACAATGACTCGCTATTATCCAATATTAAACGGTTCGATGTGAATGAAGGACTTTAGTTAACGTGTTTGCCACTTAGTCTTTACAAGTGATATATAATCTATATTAACAAAATCTTAAATGCATTTTCGGAGTATGTTATCTCCCCCAAGTGAAAAGCGTTTGAAAACAGTTTAAAAAGGGGAAAGTGAAACTCACTGTTTGCGAAGTATTCCCAAAATAATTCACCAAGATGCGCGTCACAGAAAAACTCTCTCTAGCGTTCTAAAACAACAAAGAGATTTTTCTAAGTGTCGGAATATTATCGAGTCTCTAGACCCGGCACATAATACCTATGCACACAACATGTTTCGTGTTTCGTTTGTGAATCGTGTGTGACTTTAACAAGTGTATTTGTGATACGTTACATGTGTGAGCAATTATTTACGTGTCATGTATTCATAATGTACATCACTAGTAATTACTCCCCGTAAGGGCAATTTGGTCAACACATAACAATTATATAGCAAGTATCATGTTTCATGCATTTTCACAAAATTCAGCAGCTAGTTTCACCGAGACAGAAATTCTACTTGAAAGATTGTACTATTACACCGATCATAGCATCTCAATTTATTTACCAAAAATCATCAAAAAAACATATATGTGTTAGGTTTCCAGAACATGTTTTATTTTATTTTTATTCCACATAGATTTCTCATAATGATCAAAACATTACAGCAAACTCATAACAGTCAAATTCATGCGCAACAGAATGTTATTTGAAATTCCCGTTAAACGAAAAATCCAATAATTGCAAGACCACTTGGGTTAGGTTCCTAACTCAATAAGTCAACTTCCAGAAGTGGAACCAACCCAATTGGTCTCTTAGTTCATGAGATATAACATTTACAAAACAACCTAACAGCAGGTCTAATAACTCAGCTTTGCACAACGTTTTTGTAAAATCATAAAGGTTAACTTTTACACGTCTAAAAATTGCAAATTTATATTTTGTAGAAACTAGACTCAACCTAGTTTACTTTAGTATCAATAATCTCAACCAATTTTCACCTTTACACCCCGTTACAGTCAATTAAAAATCAATAACACAATCTGTCCAGAAACTGTTTGCATCCAAACTCAACATATTAACTATCTATGAACCATAATTCATTCATATAACACTCTAGACTCCATAATCACTATCCATGCACATCAATTACACATTACATACATGATTAGGGTTTTTGTTTGAACTCAAATCAAAGACACAACAATTAACATGTAGCAATATCAATTCTAGTTATCAAATCATCATCAATACATCATCAAATCAAACAAACTCATATGAACACAATAACATGTAAAAATCGGAATCTAGGGTTTGTAATTAACCCAATAAAAGTCAAGATTAAGTATAAAGGATGCATAGGATAGTCGTTTATACCTTCCTAGCACCTTAATCTTCAATCAAAAGCTTGTAATTGATTGTATGTATGTGTGTGTATGTCGACGGCAGCCAAGGGAGCCAAGGGGGGGGGGGGGGGCGATCGGATTTTGTGGGGAGGAGGAAAGAGTTAGGGTTAACATATTATAAATAATAATATGTTACACCTTGGCCCCTCCACTTCTAAGTATTATTTATCTAGCTTAAACTAACTTGTTTACATCTTGAGTTAGTGTTTTAACCAATATTATCACATAACACATAAGTCTAACACCTAATTATCACATAATTATTGTTTTGACGTTTTTCGTTTATTCACCAATCGTTTGCGTCAACTCGTTTGCGTTTCGGTGCAATTCCCGAAAGACTACACATGTAGTAAGTGTTAAGCGTCATTTAAACCCTAGTTTAAATGTAATGAGGTGTGCGTTATAGATTCCGTGATCTTTAAGTTTGAATTGACGGAGTTGAGTTAACGGAGTTAACGGAGTTAACCTAAAATTGACGATTGTCAAAGATGAAGACCAAGATGATGAAGACCAAGATGGTTATGAGAGCCGAGATGGTTAATATCGTGGGTCAAATCACGCTGGTCAAAGGAGACAAGTTTAAAGTCAAAGACCACCTATTTCAAGTAAGAAATTAGGGGGTGATTATTGGAAGAATTTTCGGACTCCAAGTCACAAGTCGGTGAACTCTAGGGACCAATGTTGACAAGCTGGTCATATGTAATTATAATTGGTAATGTCTTTGCTAACAAGTTAGATTAGTCTATATAAACCAAGATAGGTTAGACATTATAGATTGTGAAGTGTGAGATGCAACCGAGTTAGGGTTCATCTATAGACACGTAGGAGATGTAACCGAGTTAGGATTCATCCGGATGCAACCTAGTTAGGGTTCATCAAGAGTCAAACCGAGTTAGGGTTTGAGGTGTCACACCCCAACCTAAGGCGGAAATGCTGGGGCGTGATCCGATTACTCACAGCTCGAAGATACAATCATAAATAAAATGTGACAATATCTATTAAGTTAATTAATTCCAAATATAGTGCACAAGTATTCAAAACACAGATAAATAATTTAATACAAGTAATCCAATCAAGATTTAAATAATAATTGTCTTCATTTAATCAAACCTAAGGTCTTTCTAAGTGTCCATACTTCAACTTCAATTCAATGGCAACCTGCGTATGCGTAGAAAACAGAGTTTGTCAACGGCACATGTTGATTAAGTTTATCACCAGTTTTTGCAATGAAATAATATTAATATAATAAATAAAATAAATAAGCAAAACGTAATAAATGCAGTAATTAAATCAAACCATGAACAAGTAAGGTGTCAATTAGCCATTGCCAAGCGAATCGGGCGTTAGTAATCAACCATGAGCAAGTATTAATAAGATTGTTGCCAAACGAATTGAGCGCGGGTAAATAATAATGAGAACCCTATACAAGGGGATATGTTGGACCTCTCCAAATACGAATGCGCACATAAACAAGTATATTTGATTAATCACACACAATTACATGTTTGCTATTTTTGATATATATATATATATATATATATATATATATATATATATATATATATATATATAAAAGATTTCGGATCAATCTATATTGATTGATTGCCTCCATTATGTTGTTGCTAGAAAATACCACTATTTTTGGTTTTGGCTCTTCCAAATCATTCCCGCAGGAGATCCGGACCCTTTTTTTCTGATCCTTCGATAAAAAGATTCATTCTCTTCATAAAAAATAGGAAATAGAACCAATAAAACCAATAAAGATGTCGTTTTCCATTCATACCTAGAGTTGAATACCCCATTCAAGAATTGTTTTGGATCCAATCCATAGGAATCAATAGAAAAGGCAAATCTCTTATGATACACCAGATCCGGCTCGGTTATTGATAGAGTGAATAAATCTGCCATTTCTTGTATATATATATGTCCCCAAAACGTAAGAAAACTTAGCAAAATAGGGGAATGATAAAACTCACCTCAGATTAAAGGGAAGTGATTAATAAATATGATAAACGAACAAAGATTTAAACGAGTCTCGTCCACCAACACGTCGAACGAGATAAACAATAAGAACCTGAATCTTTGAGATATGATAATATAAGTAAAAAAGAACTCTATGCCACTGGAATCGATCCAAACGGACGTCTAGAACTCCGGTTATATTAAACTAAACGTTTAAGCGAGCTGGTACTGACCAGAATCCGAACAGCGAGTCGGAAGTCGGGTTTTTGGCAGTAGCCTTAAAATTTCGTTACCAAAATAAAAGTCTTTTGGACCAAACTTCAGGTTCCGACTATAAGTGTTAGATATCGATTGGTCAAAGTTGTTGACCAATATGCCCTTAAACGGGTCGGAAAGCAATTGACCAACGAAACTTCCTAAATCGGAAAAATTGGTTTGAGGGCTTTTGTTCTACAGATAAAATCTACAATATTGAAGAAGGCAACTTACCCGAACGATGAATGGAACAAGAGATAATCGAGGTCAAAGGGTCTTGAAGCTTGAAAGTCAACAAAGCAATACGAACTTGATAAATTCTTGAAGAAACCGACAATGGGGAAAGGAATTTCGTGGATATAGAGATGGTGGCGGATATTAAAGTAATAATTTAGGGTATATTTGGTATGGGTTAATGGAATAGATGAGGGAATGGAATGGGCATGGTAATGGAATGAACAAAGAAATGAAATCGATCATTACCATTCCATTGTCATGCTTGGTTACCTTGTAGGAATAGAATGATTAATCACTTTATTTTATTATTATTAATATTTTATTAGTAATAATAATAATAATAAATAATATGAATATTCATAATAACTAATTTTTAGGACCCTCACGCTGCATCGAGATCGTTAAACCGAATACATATAATCGTAACAATGTTGAATCACGTATGTGCGTTGTGAAATGTTAGCTTGTTAAATTTAAAATTATAATATTGATAGCATAGTAATAGTTCAAATGTAGTAATAGTTATATTATAATATACAAAACAATAATGATAATTATCTAATAATTATAATTGAAAAGTAATAATAATCATAATAAATTATAATTATAATTGTAATTACAATATAATAAAAAAAATATAATAGTTATAATAATAACAATGGTTGACTCTTTTGAGTTTTTCATTCCTTGAAGGAATGAAAAAAAAACATCCATAATCAAAAGAATGAAAATCCTAAAAATGGAAGAAGTTTCGTTCCTTATGGAATGGTCTATTCCATTCATGTATAGTAACCAAACATGTTTTTGTCCATTCCATTGAAATGACCCACTGCATTCCCCCTTCCATTCCATCATACCAAACACTACCTTAGGGTTTTATGATATGACTTGTTTTAATATTAAGGGTTAAGACTTGTTTATTAGGAAATAGCTATTTTAGGAAACCGAATAATCAATTAATGACAAAATTGGGTATAATAACTTAAAGATTTCGGTTAAGACAGTAATAAAATGAAATTGGAATGTTTTATAACATTAGTTGACACATCTTGGATCTCAAGTTTCGTTAAGTTAATCGAAACGAGGAAAGAATTGGCAAAACTAGTCCCTGTAGTTCCCGAAAATGCGATTTTTAGTCGTTTTAAGTGATTTTAAAAGTTTATAAGGGCTATTTGGCATAATTGAAAGTTACGAAATTATAAAATAAGTTAAACCAAGTTAAATATCAATAAATACAAGTTTTAAATAGTTTTAAAGATCCGAATTACGTTCTCAAATCGGTTTAAACAAATACGAAAAATCCGAGATGTTACAGTCTCCCCAACTTTACGGAATTTCATCCCGATATAACGGAAAAACTAAACATAATTGTTTTGAAAATAATTAAACTTTTAAGGAAAATATCATAACATAGAACTTCTAATAATCGAAGCAACGCTCCAAATAACAATCCGATAAGGGCACTTATATATAGGATGTACCAGTAGCGTATCCACCATGTTCTTATCTTCTTATCATTTGTACCGTTACCCAAGCTACCTTAGGTTCTAAATCTTGACACATAAATGTACGTGTAATGATTTCCATGCAAGGACTTGGATAATTATGTTCCGGACCATAATTACTCTTATCGTCGGATGATCCGCATAACCCGTTTCATCATGTGGGTTATAAAACATTAAAAACCATCATTTTGAAAGAAAGCAAATGTTTTAATAAATTCAAAAGATAATTAATAAATGTTTAAGTTAGATTAATAAACCGTGCAAGTTATAAAACATCTTTTGCTTATAAAAGAAAAATTTTGGAGATTAAAGGAAACAAATTTCTTGAAACAGATGTTATTATGAATTGTGGTAATCGAAAATAAGGAATTGAGATAGAGGTACAAGATTCTAATAAGTCTACCTTGATGAAAGGAACTTTATTCAGGAAATGAAATGCGCAAAAGTTTAATTTATAACAAATCTTAAAATAGTTAATAACATGTGGAATCTTTAAAGATCGTATTCATTAGGAACGAAATTCTTAAGATCGAGAGTATAAGTTTAAACGAAGATTTTGGTGAGTCGAGTTTAGTTAGTTGGGAGACTTATGAAATTAAAGGGAAATTGATATAAAGATATAGTTTTTCAAGTTATGATCTTTGAGATGAGATTAATTCATTTATCAAAACTTAAAATATTATAGAAATTAGTAGATAATAATTTGAAATATTAATGAAAATGTGCGTATTCAAACCAATCGTTAATAAATTAAATTGGGAAGCAGATATTCCCGAATCACCGAGATAGTCCTATTCCAATTAAATTTTTAAAATTAGATAAAATATAAGGTGAGTAATTGAAATTCGTGGATCCTTCCTATTTCCACAAAATCGTTATAAATATTATATGAAATAAGTAAATTGAATTATCGGTGATTTATAATGCAAATTCAAGTAAATAACAAATATTAAATTAATTGTGATACCAAAATGAGATGTGAAGTAATATAATAAAAGAAGATAAACGCGAGGCTAGAAATGCATGAACCACCATGACTATTCTAACAACTACGAAGTTTATCATTAAAACGTTCAAAATTTTCAATATTTATCAAAATCAAAGTAGAGAGTTAAAACATTTACGAATCACCAATTTAATAATAAAATTACAAAAGGTAAAATTTTAATAATAAAGGCTTATAAGATGGAAGATAAGTTGTGAAAAGTAAAATGATATTGAGGAAAAACAAGAAGTAATAAAATATGTATAGTTAAAGTCAAGGGTAAGAATTTAAATGCACTTGATAATTTATAGTTTGAGAATATGAAAATAAATGAGAAATGATAATTTAAGTAATATTATAACGAATATGAGTTAGTATAAGATTTCTTATTCAGTGCATTTTGGTTTTGTCGAGGTTGGCGGTTGGTTGGTTATTGGCATACAACATCAAACTCCTTGGTGATTCTAGTAGTCGAACGGCGATCGTGAGAAGCAGATGAACGACATTGATTACGATGATAAATTCTTAAGGAAGACGTTCTATGAGGACCAAAGATGAAACTTTACGAGATGATGGGTAAATTGTGTAAATGAGTCAATATGAGATGATGGGGAAATGTGATAAAATCGTGTCAGTTATGACTTGAGGACGAGTCGGGATTTAAAATAATGTGAATAATTTTTGAGATATTTAATTTAATAAATAATGTTTATAAAAATTTCAAAAGTAAAATGTTATTGGGTTGGGCTTTCCATGGGCTTTCCATGGTCGCTCAAGAACCCAATTTAAATAACAAAAGATATTCAATGAGTTGGCCTCCCATGAGCTTTCCATAGCAATTTGAATGGCCCAACTAAATAAAGTAACATAAATCTTGTGAATTGGGCCCCCCCATGAGCGTTACATGGCAATTTATTGACCCAATTAAAATAACGAGTAACAAACAATTGAGTTGGTCAGCCCATGAGCGTTTACATGACATTTAACTGACTCAACTAATTAACGAATTATCAAATCAATGGAGTTGGTCGGACCATGAGCGTTACATGGCATTTAACCGACCCAAATAAATATCGAATCAACGAGTTAAATATGAGTAGTTGGTGTATCTTGGGAACCACCCCGGACGATACCTTCCAACCAAAAATCAAATTGAAAACGGATTGAGAAATGAATAGTTGGAATGCCCATGGATTTACATGGATTTTTCACCCAACTAAGCATTTAAAATAAATAAAAAAACACAATTTTTGAAAGTAAAAACAAAACATGGGAATTTTTAAGAAATTTCCCAAAATAAAAGGCAATATACTAAAAACAAGAGGACTTAAAAATATTTTGAAAGTGAGGCATGACCTCGGAATTCGTGTGTGTGTGTGCACAATAGATAATAATAAAATATAAATTAAATAATTAACCTATATAAGCTGTAAACAAATAAATAGCACATAAGGCAGTTCAGATAAGCACGTATAAGATTCTTAGCATTTGATTAGGAAAATTTCTAACGACCTATCTTATAACCTTCGGCTCTGATACCAATCTGTCACACCCTAACCTAAGGCGGAAATGTCAGGGTATGATACGATTGCTCACCGCTCGAAGATACTATCATAAATAAAATGTGGCAATATCTATTAAGTTAATTAATTCCAAATATAGTGCACAAGTATTCAAAACACAAATAAATAATTTAATACAAGTAATCCAATCAAGATTTAAATAATAATTGTCTTCATTAAATCCTAAGGTCTTTCTAAGTGTCCATACTTTAACTTCAATTCAATGGCAACCTGCATATGCGTAGAAAACAGAGTTTGTCAACAACACATGTTGAGTGAGTTTATCACCAGTTTTTGCAATGAAATAATATTAATATAATAAATAAAAGAAATAAGCAAAACGTAATAAATGTGGTAATGAAATCAAACCATGAACAAGTAAGGTGTCAATTAACCATTGCCAAGCGAAATCGGGCGTTGGTAATCAACCATGAGCAAGTAATAATAAGACCGTTGCCAAGCGAATTGAACGCGGGTAAATAATAATGAGAACCCTATACAAGGGCACATGTTGGACCTCTCCAAATACGAATGCGCACATAAACAAGTAAGCACATAACAAGTATATTTGATTAATCACACACAATTACACGTTTGCTATTATATATATATTTATATATATATATATATATATATATATATATTTATATATATATATATATATTTATATATATATATATATATATATATATATATATATAATAAAGGTGGGATCTAGTGAAAACTCCTTTTAAAGAGAAAACTTAAAAACTCCTAAAAACTATTTTTAACCTTTTTTTAAAATTTGTTTTGAAGTTTCTTCTTTTTCCATTATTCTTATATGTTGTTATTGGTTAAAAAAAAAAGACCTTGTCGGTTACCTCGTCGGTATAGTGCGCATGTGTAATAGTGTGCATTGCATATATGCAAATGTGTTTGTATTGCATAGAATACAACACTATTGCACATATTTGTTACACACTATTGTATATATGCAATATAAAACTAATACAAGCATCGAATACACATTAGTACGTATGTGTAATACAACATTAACGCACATGTGCGCCACATCGACTTTTATTTTATTATTATTTTTTTTTCATATAATACAACACTACTACACATATACAATATACAAATATTGAATATATGCAATAAAACACTATTAAACTCAAAAATACATAGTAATACACATGTGTAATACAACGGTATCACACAGTAATACATATGTGCATTACAGCGGGGTTTTTTTTATTTTAATTTATTTTTTTCAAGTGAAATATAAGAATAATGGCTAAAACAGAATTTTAAAAATATTTTTTTATTTTTAATTAAAAATTATTTTTTAGGAGTTTTTAGGAGTTTTGTCTCTAAATGTGAGTTTTCTCTTGATCCTCTCCCATATAATATATATATATATATATATATAGGGTAAGGATCCTAAGAGAACCATTTGCAAATTGAGAACTTTGAGAACTATTTTGAACCACTAAAAAAACCCTCTAAAAAAATATTAAAAAAATTATAAAACAAACAAAACCGAAAATTTTAAAAAAGTAAAAAAACCAAAATTCTTATATTTCATTCCGGTTTCATTCAAAAAAAATGAAAAAAAAAAGAAAAAACCGAAATTTTTTTTATATTTTAATTCGTATTATACCTATACACATATATATACTTTCATTTAATCTCTAGTTACGTAATATACAAATATATACATTATCATTTACCTTAAATTATACATATTTGTATAGGAAAAAACATGTGTGTACATATTATACATATATGTATAATAAAAAAACTGATTTTTTTTTCTTTTTAATTCGTATTATACCTATACACATATTTATACTTTCATTTAATCTCTAGTTATGTAATGTACACATATGTACATTATCATTTACCTTAAATTATACATATGTGTATAGGAAAAAAACATGTGTGTACATATTATACATATATATATATGTATAATTTAGCTAAACCGAGATTTTTTTTAGAAACCGGGATGATAAATAAGAACTTTGGTTTTTTTACTGTTTTTATTTTTGTGTTTTTTTTTGTTTTATGATTTTTTTATTTTTGGGTTTTTTTGTGGTCCAAAATGGTTCTCACAGTTCTCAATTCCAAAAAAGTTCTCACATGATCCTGATCCTATATATATATAATATGAAATACGCATATATCCCCAAAACGTTTAGAAAACTTAGTAATATAGGGGAATGATTCACCTTAGCTTAAAGGCAAGTGATTAATAAATATGATAAACGAACTAAGATTTAAACGAGTCGTCCACTAACGCGTCAAACGAGATAAACAATCAGAACCTGAAACTTTGACATATGTTAATATAAGTAAAAACGAACTCGATTCCTCTAGAATCGATCCAAACGGACGTCTAGAACTCCGGTTATGTTAATTAAACGTTTAAGCGAGCTCGTACTGCCCAGAATCTGAACATCGATTCGGAAGTCGGGTTCTGGTCAGTAGCCTTAAAATTTTGTTACAAAAATAAAAGTCTTCTGGACCGAACTTCGGTTCGGACCAGAAGTGTTAGAAATCGATTGGTCAAAGTTGTTGACCAATTTGCCCTTAAACGGGTCGGAAAGCAATTGACCACCGAAACTCCCTAAATCGGAAAAATTGATTGAATGCTTTTGTTCTACAGATAACAATATACAATATTGAATAATACAACTTACCCGAACGATGAATGGAACAAGAGATAATCGACGTCAAACGGTCTTGAAGCTTGAAAGTCAATAAAGCAATACGAACTTGATAAATTATTGAAGAAACCGACAATGGGAAAAGGAATTTCGTGGGATATAGGGATGGTGGCTGGTATTGAAGTAATAATTTAGGGTTTTATGATATGCCTTGTTTAAATATTAAGGGTTAAGACTTGTTTATTAGGAAATAGCTATTTTAGGAAACCGAATAATCAATTAATGACAAAATCGGGTATAATAACTTAAATATTTCGGTTTGGACAACAATAAAATGAAATTGGAATGTATTATAACGTTATTTGACATATCTTGGAGCTTAAGTTTCGTTAATTTAATCGAAAATAGGAAAGAATTGGTAAAACTAGTCCCTGTAGTTCCTGAAAACGCGATTTTTAGCCGTTTTAAGCGATTTTAAAAGTTTCTAAGAGCTATTTGGTATAATTGAAAGTTATGAAATTATAAAATAATTGTGAGAGTATATGACGGATCTAGATCTTATGATTACATCGATGTTCATGTTCATTAGATATACGATTAGGCTAGATATACGTTAGTAGGTGTATTGTGTGTATCGAGATGGCAATCGGACAGAGTAACGAGAGGATTCAATGAATAAACAGGACTCTATATATTAGAATAGATTACAGGGATATATATAGGAAGATGACCCTATTCGTTAAACTTATCTTAACGAATAGGTCATTCGTTACAAATACCTTAACGAATAAACATGCTTATTCATTAATACATGAAGTGATAGCGAATGGCCCTCATTCGTTATATCATTCGTTTAAACAAGGTTAACGAATGAGCTTACATTTAGACATTACGGAGTAACGAATGTAACTTACAATAGAGCGAATGGCCTTTTAACCATATTTACATAATAACCCCTATACTTTAATTTATTACATTAATAACCTTGATAAAGATCGAGACGTATAAAACATGTATCAACAAACTCCCCCTCGTCTCGAGCTCTTTATCTCTTCTCTCTGGAACATCTCAGTCAACGCAACTGTGAATCTTATAGGCATAACAGACTCTAACAACCTTCTGAAACTGCATAGCAAGCTTGTAGTCACTTACGTTAGCAAACCTGATCAGACTTGTAAATAGTGCATTGTTGTCAGACTCAGATAAGTTAACTAGCCACATTGGGTCAATCACACGTATTGTCTTCATGTTAGAACCGTGACCATATACAATAACCGCTTCACCTGTATGATTGTTGTAGTACCAATAATTAAACAAGGTGAATAGACTCTGAGGAAATGTCTTTACAGGAACCCTCTTCATTGTCTTTGGCGGCTTTACCTGTAATATTAACTTTCTCCAACCAGTGCGAGTGTCAATCTCATCAATGTACTTATGAGTAGGCACCCGTGGCTTGAAGAACTTGAAACCTAAACGGGTTTCATGTAATAATTGCTTATAGAACCAACTAGCCCACTTATCATCCCCATGATTAACGAATGGTCGATTAGCTAGTGTTCTCACATCCCACCTAGGCATAGATAAGATATCGTGTGGGCGCCTGAAGTAATAAATACCATGCTCCCATTTAATGATATATACCTTAAGCTCAGAATCATACTGCCAGGCCACTAAGTCACCTTTTACGTCTTTTGTAGGCTTGTACTTCTTCATTTGGTATGCTGATGCTCGAGCCCTTGCTAATTTGACTTCTTCCCGTTCATGATAACGAAAGGTCTCGATCATCTTCTTTACGTTATGCTCGAACATACCATCCAAAGCACGTTTGCGCTTTTTCTCTTTCGCCGATGATGTGCTAAAAGTAGTTTAATAATTATTAACTAAATTAACTAAAAATAAACACTAAGTACTACTCTAGACTCTCTAAAACTTGACTAAACTACTAACCGGTAAGTGAACCGATCGACTCTATTAAAGCTAAGTAAGTCCGGATATCGAACCCACGAGACTCTCTAAATTACGTTTATTAGCTAATTAGACTCGACTACAAACATGACTTATTAATTATATTTGTTTCGGGGGTTTTTATCTAAAATACTAATTTAATAATATAATTAAAAACTAATTAAGAAAACAAGTAATTTAAACAAAAGCAAGAATTTGTTATTTAAAATAAGATGATGATGAGAAAACTACCTAGGCTAGAATCCCCTAAATTTCAATTATGAATTAACCGGGAAAATATTTAGTTATGGTCTGGGATCGTAAAATAGACACTTAAAAGAAAACCCGAACAGGACCCCGGACCCTTCTCAAAAGACACCTATGGGTTTCTAACAAGTTTTAACGCACACCAGTATTAAAAATCAAGTTTCCTTACCGCCACCTAATTAATTATGATCTAGTTCCTTTATAATGAAATCCTACCTTACAGCGCGGAAATCAAAGGCAATTCAAAATATTTAATTGATTTAATAGACAATAATAAATAATCAACCATAGATTGACTCCTTACGAAGAACTAAATCTAGCAAGATTAAATAATAAAGATCTATCAATAACCTAGCACTTTACAGATTTTAGGTTAGCATCACACTTAGGTTTATTTGACAATATTATTCCTATGATCTTATCATGACATCAATCATAAAATAATCAAGAACACAAAGTAATTGATCTAATAGCAACCTATCATATGACAAACAATAATCAAGGAAAGCTATGGAATAAAACTCATCAAACAATCCTAAGAATCCATATGCATCAATTTAATATAAGTAAATCTTTTACTAAACCATAAAAACCATAACAATAAATAATCCCAAGTCAAGACAAAACGTCAAAGTAGGTTCATCATAACCTAGGCAGTATAAGGGTTTAGCCAACAACCATACTCAAGACCAAAAGATAATAAATAGGTTCAAATAATAAATTCATGACGAAAATATTGAATTCAAACCGAATAATAAAGACGTTTGGATAAGTAGGTGTTGAACCCGGATGCTTTTTGGTTGAACCAAGGCTTTCTCCTTCTCTTTTCTTCTTTCTTTGCGTGAACCTCTTTGATAGCCGTAGGGTCTGCTGCCACTTCTGTCTCTAATGATTGCCTTCTTCGAAAAATATATTCTTTTTACTTCCTGTCCACCGCCTCTCTATTCTTTACCATCACGTTTTCTTTTTTGCGGTGGGCTCCATATATTTTTTCATCTAACACAAATATGGGCTCGTTAATTTGGAAATTACTAGTAACAAATTATAAATTATGATTAGCCAAAAAAATCAAATAAGGGATCCATGTTGATGATGATAATGTCACTGGCCACATATCTCACGTTTTCTTACTTTGTAATATGATTTGGTAAAATAAAGTCTAAAACAATTAATAATCATAGCATCCTTTAACTTATTTATTTTGTACATATATTTAAAAGATAGATACCAATAATATATAATATATAATCTCTGCTTAAATATTCGCCGGTTTCAAGTTTAGTATAAACACTCTGCTTTAGCTCATTGTCTCTTAGAACCTTGAAAACCCACATAGGAACCAACTAAGAATAATATTCAATAAAAATATGACTCAAAAGTACTTAAAAGTGTAAGAAATATTTATGTAATAATATGTATATTTTAGACCACATCAGCCGATAAGTGACTGGTCTTTGCAGCTTTATCCCACTTCTCTTTCTCCTCCTATAAACGATATTCTGCCGCATCAAATTGTTCTGTAGTGAAAAATAGAATTCCTGAGTCATTGTTATTGTTAGTGTAGAACTCAGGATATTCCTTAGCAGTAACATCTTCTACCTCTACCTCATCAAAGTCAGGCACATTCCCGTGTGGAATGCCTGTATTAGTACTTTCTTCCATTTCAACATCCACGTCCATACTCTTACCCAACACATCCACCTCTTATTTATTTAGATCCAGAAGCAAGGCAATTTGTTCTTTTGTTAATGAATGATCAACAAATTCACCTTCTTCGATCTCATCTGCATTCACCATACTGTACACAATCCCATCCAAACCAACAAACAAAATCATATTGGCCTGAATAACCTCAATCGGTTTAGCTCTCGTGTAGTCTTTGTATGGCACAATCTGCATCTGACTATCTCCAGACCCACCACCAACACTTGAATCAGTCTTATTACTTGCCGACGGTGCAGAACTGCCGCCCGGTTGCTGTCTATCCCACCACCTGCTCCATCTTGATCATCTTCATTGTTCTTTAACTTCTTTAACTCATATTCTTTACATGTCAACTGAAGAATAATCTCATCCTGCTTATCTAATCTCTCCCCTGAGCAGCAATCAGGGCTCGAAGTTCCCTATTTTCACGTTGAGTGAACTGGATATGCCGCAGCAAATTCCTTTGTGCTAACTCATGAGGAGATCTATCTGCTTGCATTTGAGTGTTCTGTAAATGCAACGGATTCATCATGTGAAACCATTAAGATTGGGGAGCCATATGATAGAAATTCGGATGCACCGATTGCATAGGACCCTGAGGACAACTGAATGACATAAAGGAATGCTCAGGTCTTGGCAACGGTGTCGGAGTAGCAGGAGTAGTTGGCTGTGGTGTAGGTATCTGTGCCAATACAGTTTGTAATACATCTCCAAAATGAGGATCAGGCCTCATAGTAGTAGCCAAAGTCAGAGTTGGAGGCATTGGAGAAGTAGGCATTTGCACAGGTGTTAGAGAACGAGGAAAATCTGTAATGGGAGTAGGAGTAGAAGATCGTGGAATTCTCTGTGGAGCTTGAGAAGTAGTAGTAGGAATAACTGAAGCAAAAACAATAGTAGATGGTACAAATGGTTGACTAGGTATCTCTATACCCGAACCCCTTCTAACTTATTGTTTCTTGAGTTTCTCCCCCTTTTCCATCATCGGTTCTTTTCCTTTACGCTTACGCTTTTGTTCATAACTTAACTTGGCTTGTGGTCCAGGACTACCATCACCACCATCATCACCACCATTCCCACCACCACCACCTTCACGTTCAGAATCAGAATCATCGTGAATCCAACGATTATCATGTGGTGCAATATAATCAATATTGACCAGGTGACCAATCAAATGCTTGAACTTTGGTCTATTTGCAAGACTCTGACCTCGGTACGATCTCAAACGTCTCATGGTCTCCTCATCCATATGCTTTAGCTTCATCACATCATCCTGATCTATAATCAACTCATGTTGGAGATCATTGATTATTATCTAGAGGAATCTTGGATACATTAAAAACTTATGGCGGCTCGTCAAGTTCTCCTTCAAGTGATAATAAACCATTTCCGAGAAGTTAAATGGTTTATTTAACACCAAGGCGACAAAAGCAGATTGCAACATGGCTCAAAACTCGTCAAATCCACCTCTTCGTCCACCAAGACAGTGTATCAATACATGTAACAAGTACTTGTATTGTTCACATAAATTAGCCTTGTTGTACATGGACCTCCCCAGATCACCATTATACTTTACACGGCTGAATAACCCTCTAATCAAATCCTTATCGAACTCACATAGATCGTCAATTGTTTTAATAAAGCCCAATGAGTCTCGAATAACTCTAACATCTATCACCACTCGCTTGTTTTGAATAACAGCCTCGATCTGATTCTCTGCTTCATTCAATCGAGCTGTATACCAGAACGCATGTATAATCTTCTGATAAACCACAGTGCGAGTAGATATGGCCTTGTAAATTCTTGATCGGATCAATAAACTGATCATCCAGACAAAAATCGGTGTATCTTCAAATTGTGGCTCGAGATATGCACAGATGTTATGACTTTCACTCCAAGACAAGTGTACTGGTGCTTATTCAGGTTCAGCTTCAGCAGGGTTAACCATCGGGTTTTGCTCTGGAGCAGGATTTTGAACGTTTTCGTCGGTCATTTCTGTTAAAGATAACAAACATTAGTATAATATTTAATACTGATTAACGAATGGTTATCTCATTCATCAAAAGATTTAAACTAATGAGACAATCGTTATACATTATAATTCTCCACTCGTTGCCTTTAACGAATGAAACATATTCGTTAACATTAATTACCTTACATTCGTTAATAATAACGTATATACTGATACATCATATTATTCGTTATCATACGAATCACCTATTCGTTATATGTGATATCTTAGCGAATAAGATAGATATTCGTTAAGTTTCAACAAATCAAAAGAGATCATTCGTTACATAATTAGCGAATCTGATAAGTCATTCATTATATAATTAACGAATCACCATTGACTTATTAGAGGTCAAAATTAATTTGATTTTGACTAATTAAAGTCAAAAACGACGATGTTTATCAGTAACCTTTGATCTTCTATAGCATTTAACAATTAAACTCAACTACTATGATCGAAAATCAGTTTCATACATTAATCTATGATCAATAATACTAATCTCAATCAAAATATGTGTATAATGAATTGTTAATTGTTCAATTAATATTCCAGTTTCAATTAACCAGTTAACCCTCAAATCACCAGTGAAATCTCATGAATTTTGTATCATTTTGATCGTTAATACCTGTAGAATGAGAAGATATCAGTCAATTATGCAAACAAGTAAGTATGAACTTTTGGGAAAAATTTGCAAGAGTTTGTTTATGGAAGCAATGGAATAGGAACAGACGAATGAATGTCCATTCGTCTAACCTTGGGATTATAAACCCAATAATTTCACTTATCCGAGGTCATTCGTTCAAAATTTGAACTAACGAATGGCCACATTCATTAAATTATGATCCAGATTCGTTAAGATTTTCAACGAAAAGATCTCTCATTCGTTAAACTTTAACGATCATATGTTATTCGTTAATGTTTCTAACGGATGAGAGTGTTGTTCGTTAATATATTAACGAATGATAAATTAAATTCATTTCATTCGTTAATGGTTACACGAATGTCATCCATTCGTTATGCACAACGGAAGCGAATATATTTAATGAGAAATCTCATTCGTTAATCTTTAATTAACGAAAGGCCTTACATTCGTTAAACCAATTTAACAAATCACCAAGTTCCTTAGTGAATGAGACAAAATTCTCATTTAAGGAATTAAATAATATTTAAAAACCAATTTAGGGTTTAAAAAAAAAATTAAATATTCAATTAAATCCAATCTTGGTTTTAATTGCATACATTAAAAATACCCGATCACCATTGATCGGTAATTCTTAACTTAAGCGGATTTTTACGTTAAAAGCACAACCGATACCAGTTGTAAGTTACGTTAAGCACGATTAACTTAAAAATTTTGGGGATCAATCTTTTTCTTTTCCTTTTGAATTATTCGCTAGCTTGGTAAATCGAAACTAAAGCAGAAATGAAAAAGAATTAAAAACTTTTTGGATTTTCTAAAATTTTCAATTTAACAAATAACAAAAATAGTAAACAACTAAACTACTTAATGCAGTATATATTTTTGTGAGTTGAGCAGGGAATCATATTGACGAAAATGTCATTAAGTAACACTTCAATTTCGATGATTATTATACACGTAACCCAACGATAATTGCAGATATAATTGTCCTCTTAAACTTTTCACAGACTTGTCGGAAACATTACGATATGCTTTAATTTGGTTCAATTAGGCACAAAACCATATGTGGACCCCATCAATCAGATATAACATTTCTATCTCTTATACAGTGAATATCACATGTACGTTTTAATTTGATTTTCCAAATTTTGATTAACTGTGACTCATGCAAAAATAATAAAAAGAAAATAAAGCAGAATGTCAAAATTTTCCCTTAAGATCGGTATTACTACACGCAGATAAGGTTCCATTTCAACAAAAATAAGATAAAAAAATTTAAGTTGCATAAAATCTTAACTCGCAATTCGGATAATCCCGTATTATCGAGCAGAGAAAGTCCAAGATTTCATACGAAACACCAAGAAAATAAAGCAGAATACCTAAATATTAACTATCAGGTTGGATAATGTAACATTCGTTACTTTTCAAATCCGAAAACCCGACCCATTTTAAAAAAGTTCAGTTACAGACACACACGCACACACACACATATATATGTATATATATATGTATATTATGATGTCGTTATCATGGTTCGTTCGCTTCCTATTCGCGTTGTTCATGAATGAAACTTCGAGTTTTAACGTGTTGATCGATTTGCGAACTAGCGGGTATTATACATAAAGTATCCAAGTGTTATAATTTCGTTTTCATTTTTCAAAAGTTTAAGGTCCAAGCTGAAAGTTATATTTAAATTTTGATTTAAAGAGAAATATAAACTCCAAGGGCTGAAATTGTAACTTTATTTAAATTATAATATTATAATAATATTATCCCAACCCCAGCCATCCCCTTCCCCTGTTCACCCCGTTTTTCCGACGGGAAGCTCCAGCGACGGAGGGAATATTCCGGTGACCCTTATACGTTACCAAATCTCGCATTTCAAATCAATTAAGACCCGTTTAACCTTTAGAACAAACTGTCAATCAGCAATAACACATTAAATGGAGAATTGAATCCGTTAGTGGCCGATGACCCGTAATTTCCGGCAATCCCGAAATTTCGGCAACACCCAAATCTTACTTAAAACGCGTTTAAATCAATTAAGGACTCATAAATCGTTTATACCTAATGGGAAACACACAATCATTGTCAAAATTTCATTACAACCACTAATAACGAACTAATCAATCCTGAACTTACCGGAAATTCATGAAAATCGCAATAATGATAATTAAACATAATATGCTTCAATTGACACTATAAATAGGTCCTAGACTCATAACTAAACTTGCACCAAACATCAAAATACATAAATTACCCTCTGTAATCCCCTATTCTGTCAAGTTCGTATTTCCGGCGAGCCGTGTTCGTCATCAAACCAAAACGTTACCAAGTAAGTATTATATGTTTTTGATTCGCTTCTCTTCAATTAACAAAATCCCTAACATAATTTAAACCAACATGGAATGAATCAAGATAATTAGATATTAGGGTTTTGATTAATGGAGATGATGAAGTTTTCATATTAAGTTATATATATCTGTTTCTTTCTTTAAACCAACTTGGTCCGGTGGTTAAGTCTCTCGTGCATAACCTAGAGGACCCGGGTCATAGCAGTTTTGTATATTCATTTTTTTGAACCAATTCTTATATTTTTCTACCAAATAAATATTAAAAATCATAATAAAATCATACATTTTTTTTACCAAATAAAAACTTTATAAATGAAATATAAAATATATTTAATCACTTTTCCTTTTAAAAACCCAACTTTCATTTTCGCAAGCCATATTTAAAATCCGTTTATTTATTAAAACGCAAACTCTATATCTTTAGAACGCTTTCGTTGAAAACTTGAAAATATAAATTCTTCATGTAAACGTTAGTCTAAGTGTTTTTTTTTTTTGCAAACATTTAACTTCGTATCTTTTTCGTTGCGCCCTTTACATCGTAATATTAACCGGATTTCCGTTAAATAGAAATATTATTAAAATAATTAAAAACTATAAAAATAGTAATTTTATATAATAAAATAATAACTAACTTCTAAATAAATTCATACTTTGGTGATATTATAATAATAACTAAAACCTAAATAAATTTATACTATTATTAAACTACTCGCTAACACTTAATACACTTTTAGCATGTAAAATCCGTACCTTGTAATATCGTAACTCTCATATTAGTGTTAAAAGTTATAATATTAAAACAATATAAATCATTAAAATGCTAATTAACGCAATATTCCGTTAACCAAATATTTATAACATTTTAAATCCCGATAGTTAGATTTTGTTTGTGTTTTATTTATAGTTCTTGAAGTTCGGTTGCTTCGGTTTCGTATTATGCTTTCGACTTTTATTACAAGTTGTCTTCGAGTTCGAGGTGAGTTTCTCACCACCCCCTTTTTAAATGTTTTCATGTTTTGGGGTAGCATATGTATCCTACAAAACTTCAAGTATATACGATATTGCTTACAAACTACAATTCATTACATGAACTTATGTGTTTACTTGATTACTTGCTCAGTGGTTGCCTCAATAAGTATGATTATACGCCTCCCTTTGCACTCAGGTCCATTTGTATCGAGTGGAAAAGGGACCCATATCCGAGTACGTTGGTAGCCCCAACTGGAAAGGACCTTCGTTTGTTCTTTGCACTCAGGTCCATTGCATCGAGTGTAAAGAACCCTTATGTACTCATTTCACAAGTTTCATGGAATTGTATGATTTTTATGTATTATATCAAACTGTTGGAATCTCACCAGCTATGTTCATAGCTGACTTTATTTTATACATATGTTACAGGTGTATTGATACGAGGATGAAAGTTAGAAGACACATAGCATTCCTGTAGGATATTCAAAGAACAACTCATCTTTTGTTTTTTTTTATTTGTTACAACTTTTATTATTTGATTAACTTGTGTTACATGAATATTTAAATGAAATAATGTTATTATGGTCACCTAATAGTGTCACGTGTGTTTGAGCAATATGTACGTCACACTCAGGCGTTTTCGCTTTAGCTGGGGTGTTACAGATTGGTATCAGAGTCGTGGCTATAAGATTTAGCATTAGACGTAGTGTTCTAGGTTGCTATAGCTTATTTGATTATTTGTTAGGGTTGCATGATAGAATTATGTGAGCCTTTACTTGATTGTTTAAACGCACTAACTATTATTGGATTACTGTACTGCTGATTTCATTAATGACTCATGAACACAAGTACACACACACAAGTCCAAGGCTTAGGCCTATAACAAGTTTTCTCAAAAGCAATTTCAAGCAATTCTCAAATTCGGTATTCTGATATTTCATCTTCTTAAAGAATATGTCCTCTTTATGATAAAGATATGGTTGCACCCCTTAGGATGTCAAACAAGTCATGGTGGTTCATGCGACGTGTGACTCCGACCCTCAATGTTTTACAATGTGTTTTAACTAAAAGTCTGACAAGTCGTGGTGATACACGAATAACCAGCTTTTGGTTCGATTTGATTATGCATTTTGATTTATACGTTTTAACTGAAAGTCTGTCAAGTCGTGGTGATACACGAATACCCAAATTTCGGTTTGATTTGATTACACATTTTTATTTTTATTAGGACATACAACGTGTGATTCCAAATACTTAATCATTTATATTGTGGTTTTGACAAGTCATTGGGATATGTGAATGCTCGAGTTTCAATTCTTTTCTGTGTTTATATTCATTGAAATTTTTAAAAGTCATGCTAGTACATAAATTGTTGAATTTCAACCCGTTTTCTTAATTTATAAATTCAATTAGTATTATAATTTGAAAAAATTTGAAAGATCATGGTGATACATGAATAGTCGAGTTCCAGTTTGTTTTCTTTATTTGTATATATTCATTATTTCTTATACTTTGAATTGAAAATTCGAAAGGTCATGGTGATACATGAATAGTCGTGTTTCAATTTGTTTTCTTTATTTTTTTATATTCATTATTTCTTATACTTTGAATTGAAAATACGAAAAGTCATGGTGATACATGAATGGTCGATTTTTCAATACTCGTTTTCTCGTGTGTTTTAAATTGAGAATTCGAAAAGTCATTGTGACGCATGAATTGTCGATTTTCAATTCGTTTTCTTTATATAATTTGTTTATTATAGTTTTAATTGAAAGTTCGAAAAGTTATGGTGGTATATAAACACTCGATTTTCAATTCGATTTCATTACTCATATTAGGTTTGTATTAATTCCATGTTTTTATTTCAAAATTTGATATTTTTTTTAGTAAAAAATTTACGAGATCAGTACTGACTCATGAGCACTTCGATTTCGATTCCAAATTTTGCTTCATTCAATTATACTTATTTATTTATTTACATATTTATAGATGGATTCCGATTTTAGGAATCTCTCATGTAACGTTTCTTTTGATTTTGATATACATTTCATAGTTACGTCCAATGTCACACTTCATGCCTTCTCGTTCTCCTCGACGTTGCCCTCGAAACGCAACCCATAAAACGACAACCCAGAGCATCAAGTAAACGACCGTCGTGATCCCGGCCATGAATTCCACTAACCCCAACAAATCTCAAAGCTATGCCTAAGTCGATCCAAACCCAACATAACTCTTGGATACTCAAACCTAACACAACAAAGATATTTACACGAGAACCCACCATTTTGTGTAACACGTACTGTTCCACCACTCCGCTACCGCGATGTCAAAATACTTCAAACTGTGATAATTTCGGTCACCTCATCACCCTTGCCAAGAATCTTTACATACTCAACACCACCCATTCATTTCCGCAACCGTTACCAAACCGTTTATCCCAACCATATGCTCCTGCTTCAAGCTTGCTATCATTTGAGTACCCGAACACACCCGCAATACTCTGAAGAACCTAATTCGTTTCCTCCATGCCATACTTTACCCCGCATCCTCTACCACATAAAGTATATTTGTTTTTCGGCCACAATTCTTAACCTTTTTCAAACATGTCTATATCATGCATATTTCCCATGCTTATTACATTTATAAACATCTTTTTATCGAAATTTCAAATCCCTATTGTTTTTAAATAACCACCTAATAAATATATATAATCATATATTCACAAAATATTTTGTTATACTAAGTATAATCAAGTTGATTTTCTTCAAAAGAACTTTACGATAATTCAAATGGTTCACTATTATTATTATTATTATTATTATTATTATTATTATCAACACTATCAATACCTTTATTATTATTATTATTATAATTATTATTATTATTATCCCAATAAAACCTTTAAAATAAAATATTTTCCATAAAACAATTCCTAAGCCGTGAGGCTATTATATTATCATCAACGAGTCATCTTATTTAGCAACCTCTATTTTTTTTATTTATTTTTTTTTCTTCTAAAACGCCATCCAACAGAAAAAAAAAATCTTTTTACATTAAAAGTGTTACAAAGTTTTCTAAGCTTTAGCGCTAGCTAAGGATATAAATTTTTTTTTTGTGCAAATTATTAATATTATAACTTTTTTTTAAGTTATAAAAGCATCAATTTTTTTACGAACGATATTCACAAACTCGAACGAATCTCAAACGATCAATTCTTCTCCCTTCTTTGCCAACGCCAACGAGATTCGGTTAATAAATCATACCACCGCCCCCGTAACAACTTTCATACCGCAACCCATCTTCGAGAAGACAAGCATGGTAAACTACTAATTGTTTTCTTTCGAAGGTTGCTATAAACTAAAAATTTTTTCCTTTAACTTTCTTTGTATATTGTTATAAACATTATTCTGTTTGGACATTATCGAAATAAATTTATGTATCGATTTCCTTAGAAGGTTGCTTACGAAGTTAATATTGAGTTTGAATATTCGTTAATTAGTGAACTCCTTTCATTCGTAGATGCATTTTTGAACCGGTTTACTTTGCTATTTCTCGCGGTCTATAACCGATTTCCCATAAACGTAATCGTCTAGTGAAAATTGGGACTATGTACATGTTGAGTTTATTATTATTACACGAATTGTTTTGGTTATTTTATTCTTTTTCCGCTCAATGTTTTAATCGAATCATTTTGCATTTTTGATTCTATGTTTCATCAATTTGACCAAAGTTTTACTATGATTTTGAAGTTTCAAACATTTTATTCCCGATGCCTTATCAATTTGAGACCAAGTTGTACTTTGATCTCAAAGTTACAATTATTTATTCATTCTTTATCTCAACGTTACCCTTATTTACATTTATATTTTATTTATTTGGAAACATTCAAGTGTTTAACGAGTCATTATTGGCTCCAAGAACTTACACTATTTTGATATTTGATATTAGAGTTTCGTTTATCTTATTCTCGAACCCAATGCCTTATCGATTTACGTGGCTCAATGCCACATTTATTTACTCTGTTATTCTCGAACTCAATGATTTCGTTTAATTACAATGATGTTCATGACCTCGATATTTTCATTCAAAATTCGTATTATTTTAAGATACGCTTATTCGTTTAAACTTCAATAACATCGTCTACTTCGTTTAAACTTCAATGATTTCATTTGTTTGACCTAATGTTTTGCTTATCCTTGACCCTAAGGACTTGGTTATATGTTCTCCCTTATTTTCAATCCTTATAGTTTATCATCCTTGGTTTAAAAGCTTTCATATAAGAATTTATTTTATCTTAACCCACACAATGGGACGGATTATGTGGACCATCCGACGATAAAGGTAATTATGGGTCGACACGTAATTATCCAAGTCCTCGCATGGAAGACATAATAAGTATGTTGTGTGCAATAACTCGAAACCTGGAATGATTTTGAAAGACGGGACAAATGAAATATGATAGGGACATGGTGGATACGCCGCTGGTACATCCTATATATAAGTGTCCTTACCATATTCCCATTTGTGGCGTCTTTTGGGTCATTCAAAGATCGACGTTATTGTTTTTATTTAAATATGTATATAAAAATCGTTAAAACTTTTAAACAACCCCTTGTATTAGTTGTTTTTTTTTAAATTTTATTTTTATTTTAATTTCGGGACGAAATTTCTAAAAGTTGTGAATCCTGTAACATTCGTTACTTTTCAAATCCGAAAACCCGGCCCATTTTAAAAATGTTCAGTTACAGACACACACACACACACACATATATATATGTGTGTGTGTATGTATATGTATATGTATATTATGATGTCGTTATCATGGTTTGTTCGCTTCCTATTCGCGTTGTTCATTAATGAAACTTCGAGTTTTAACGTGTTGATCGATTTGCGAACTAGCGGGTATAATACGTAAAGTATCCAGGTAATATAATTTCGTTTTCATTTTTCAAAAGTTTAAGGTCCAAGCTGAAAAGTTATATTTAAATTTTGATTTAAAGAAAAATATAAACTCCAAGGGTTGAAATTGTAACTTTATTTAAATTATAATATTATAATAATATTATCCCAACCCCAGCCATCCCCTTCCCCTGTTCACCCCGTTTTTCCGACGGGAAGGGCCGGCGACAGAGGGAATATTCCGGTGACCCTTATACGTTACCAAGTCTCGCGTTTCAAATCAATTAAGACCCGTTTAACCTTTAGAACAAACTGTCAATCAGCAATAACACATTAAATGGAGAATTGAATCCGTTAGCGGCCGATAACCCGTAATTTTCGGCAATCCCGAAATTTCGGCAACACCCAAATCTTACTTAAAACGCGTTAAAATCAATTAAAGACTCATAAATCGTCTATACCTAATGGGAAACACACAATCATCGTCAAAATTTCATTACAACCACTAATAATGAACTAATCAATCCCGAACTTACCGGAAATTCAAGAAAATCGCAATAATGATAATTAAACATAATATGCTTCAATTGACACTATAAATAGGTCCTAGACTCATAACTAAACTTGCACCAAACATCAAAATACATAAATTACCCTCTGTAATCCCTATTAATTCTGTCAAGTTCGTATTTCCGGCGAGCCGTGTTCGTCATCAAACCAAAACGTTACCAAGTAAGTATTATATGTTTTTGATTCGCTTCTCTTCAATTAACAAAATCCCTAACATAATTTAAACCAACATGGAATGAATCAAGATGATTAGATGCTGGGTTTTGAATAATGGAGATGGTGAAGTTTTCATATTAAGTTATATATATCTATTTCTGTCTTTAAACCAACTTGATCTGGTGGTTAAGTCTCTCGTGCATAACCTGGGGACCCGAGTTCGAACCCGGGTCATAGCAGTTTTGTAATTCATTTTTTTGTAACCAATTCTTATTTTTTTTACCAAATAAATATTAAAAATCATAATAAAATCATAAAATTTTTTTATCAAATAAAAACTTTTTAAATGAAATATAAAATATATTTAATCACTTTTCCTTTTAAAAACCCAACTTTCATTTTCGCAAGCCATATTTAAAATCCGTTTATTTATTAAAACGCAAACTCTAATTCTTTAGAACGCTTTCCTTGAAAACTTGAAAATATAAATTCTTCGTGTAAACGTTAGTCTAAGTGTTTTTTTTTTTGCAAACATCTAACTTCGTATCTTTTTCGTTGCGCCCTTTACATCGTAATATTAACCGGGTTTCCGTTAAATAGAAATATTATTAAAATAATTAAAAACTATAAAAATAGTAATTTTATATAATAAAATAATAACTAACTTCTAAATAAATTCATACTTTGGTGATATTATAATAATAACTAAAACCTAAATAAATTTATACTATTATTAAACTACTCGCTAACACTTAATACACTTTTAGCATGTAAAATCCGTACCTTGTAATATCGTAACTCTCATATTAGTGTTAAAAGTTATAATATTAAAACATTATAAATCATTAAAATGCTAATTAACGCAATATTCCGCTAACCAAATATTTATAACATTTTCAATCCCAATAGTTAGATTTTGTTTGTGTTTTATTTATAGTTCTTGAAGTTCGGTTGCTTCGGTTTCGTATTATGCTTTCGACTTTTATTACAAGTTGTCTTCGAGTTCGAGGTGAGTTTCTCACCACCCCCTTTTTAAATGTTTTCATATTTTGGGGTAGCATATGTATCCTACAAAACTTCAAGTATAAACGATATTGCTTACAAACTACAATTTATTACATGGACTTGTGTGTTTACTTGATTACTTGCTCAGAATTACTTGCTCAGTGGTTGCCTCAATAAGTATGATCATACGCCCCCCTTTGCACTCAGGTCTATTTGTATTGAGTGGAAAAGGGACCCATATCCGAGTACGTTGGTAGCCCCAACTGGAAAGGACCTTCGTTTGTTCTTTGCACTCAGGTCCATTTCATCGAGTGTAAAGAACCCTTATGTGCTCATTTCACAAGTTTCATGGAATTGTATGATTTTTACGTATTATATCAAACTGTGGGAATCTCACCAGCTATGTTCATAGCTGACTTTATTTTATACATATGTTACAAGTGTATTGATACGAGGATGAAAGTTAGAAGACACATAGCATTCCTATAGGATATTCAAAGAATAACTCATCTTTTGTTTTTTTTTTGTTACAACTTGTATTATTTGATTAACTTGTGTTACATGAATATTTAAATGAAATAATATTATTATGGTCACCTAATAGTGTCACGTGTGTTTGAGCAATCTCTACGTCACACTCAGGCGTTTTCGCTTTAGCCGGGGTGTTACAGATTATCTTATCGCACAGGAGATGATCCAATATTTGAATAAAATAAAGATAAAATAAAGTTGAATTTCTTTGCAAAATAAAATAAAAACAAAGCAGAATTTTCTTCAAAAATGAAAGCATGCACACACAGTAATCATTTTGACTTTTGACTTTTCTTTAAATCAGATATTGTATCAATCTTTCAAGATGTAATTCCACTAGGTTCGGCTTTCTTTATATTTATATCTTATTAGTTCCTATATAGTTTGTCAAACCTATCTTCGCATATCATATTGTTGGCTTTACGGTAATTTTTAATCTAGTTTATCCATGTACTAGATCAATCCCGTCAATATACTATCATTTTCTCTTTTTGCTTCAAAACTCATTTTGAGGAGCATTTTTCATTGTTTTTGAAATTTTTCAATATTTGAATGTTTTTGGAGTTTTTAATTTTCTCTGTATAAACTGAAAACACAATATTTTTTGTTTATATATTTTCTCCCCCTAAAAACGACAAAAATAGAAACAAACAAGAAATAAAATGATTTAACCAAGCTTTTGAATCTCTTTTAAAGTTTTTAAACCACGTATATCCAACAGATATTGAAAACGTGTTTTGTCAAACGCTTTGGTATAAAGGTCAGCCTTTTGAAAATCCTTGTGAATTTTATCAATTGATATTAATTTCTTTTCAAAACAATCAAATATGAAGTGATAACGGATTTCAATATGTTTGGTTTTCGAATGATGAACCGGATTTTTGGTGATTGAAATTACAGCAGAATTATCAAGATAAATGGGAGTTGTAAGAAACTTCAAACCGTAATCCAGCAAGTGTTGCTGGATCCAGAGAACCTGTGAGCAGCAACTCGAGGCCACCACATACTCTGCTTCGGCTATTGAAGTTAAGACCGTTGTCTACTTCTTACACTGCCAGGAAACAAGCCGGTTTCCTAAGAATTGACATCCCGCTGATGTAGACTTGAAGTTGATTTTGCATCCTCGGTAGTCCGAATCAGTAAAAGCGGTGAGATCGAACTTATCATCTTTGGGGTACCATAACCCGATGTCTGGATTTCCCCTTAGATAATGTAAGATGCGCTATACTGCCACCAGGTGAGTCACTCGGGAACTCGATTGGTACCTAGCACACAAACAAACAGCAAAAATAATATCAGGTCGCGATGCAGTCAAATACATGAGAAACCAATCATAGCACGATATAGGGTTGGATCAACGATATCCTCCAATTCATCCGGTGATAAATTGTGACCCACGGGAAGAGGTGTTGAGGGAATTTTGCCGTCAGATATCTTGAATCGGCTCAAGACATCGTTCACATATTTTGTCTGATGGATAAAGATCCCGGTGTCAGACTGGTGAACTTGCAAACCCAAAAAGAAACTCATCTCTGCCATCAAACTCATCTCAAACTTTGTCTGCATCGTCTTCTCAAAATCTTTACATAAGCTGTCCTTTGTTGAACCGAAAATAATATCGTCCACGTAGATTTGGACGAGGAGCAGATCATCACCCACGTTCTTATAGAATAATTTACAATCCACAGTCCCTCTCTTGAACCCACTTTCAATCAGATGGTCAGCCAACGTGCTGTACCAGGCTCTCGGGGCCTGATGTAAACCATAAAGAGCCTTGTTTAATCGATAAACACGCTCGGGAAAATCTGGATCCTCGAAACCGGGAGGCTGCTTCACGTATACTTCTTCATGAATAGCTCCGTTTAAAAACGCCGATTTCACATCCTTTTGATAAACCTTAAAATTCTTATAGGCTGCATAGGCAAGAAAGATACGTATAGCCTCCAGTCGTGCTACCGGAGCATATACTTCAGTGTAGTCTATGCCTTCTTGTTGATTATATCCAAGTACGACCAATCGTGCCTTGCTTCTCACGATTACCCCGCGGTCGTCCTTTTTGCACTTAAAGACCCATTTAGCTGGAATCGCCTTCTTTACGCGATCGGGTTTATCTATTAAGTCCTATACACCCAGTCGTATGAACTGTTGCAGCTCCTCCTGCATAGCTTCAACCCAAGATGGTTCCTTGAGTGCCATTGTGACACTTGTCGGTTCTATCTGTGATAGGAAGCAGGAGTATTGTGCAATACTAAGGATACCCGAAGAGTGCAAATCCGCATAAGCACTAACTATCGAATCCTCGGTAGGAGATATATGATCATAACTTGATCATCACATACATTAGCTAATTGGTGTCTTGTGCGAACCCCATCGTTCACATCACCAATTATCTGTTCCTGCGGATGACTCGAATGAATCCTTAAGGAAGGATTGGCAACGATAGATACGTTATTACCCAAATTGGTAATATTTTCCTCTGCTGAGTCAAAAGAGACAGTCGGAGAATCATCACTAATTAGAATTAGCTCGGTTTTCTCTGGAGCTTCATGACGATGAATCCATAAAATCAGCATCATCGGAAGATTCAGAAACTTCGTTCGATGTTTCTGATACGTTAGGAGAGTCATTTACATTAACTGAAGAACACCTGGGATTCGGAAGACATTGTTCCTCCAAATAAGATCTAATGAGATCTTCAGGGACTTCTTCGACCACTAAAGTAAACGAATTAAATAATCCATCGTAATCAAACATCCAGTCGGGACCAGTACCAGTTGGTGGAGTAGTATAACTTTGGCAATCAACGTGATACCATTCTTCCACACAACTTGAAAAAATATTGAATATCCGCTTCTTAGGAGAGTTGTATCCCAAAAAATATCCCTCAAAGGCTTTTTCATCAAATTTTCCAGCCTCTCTCTTCAAAACTGTACATGGACACCCAAATGGCTCCAAATACTTTAAGTTCGGTTTACGATTATTCAGAAGCTCGTAACTCGTCTTCTTGAGCTTCTTTACAGTTAGTACGCGATTCAGTGTGTAGCATGCGTTATTCACAGTTTCGTTCCAGAATTGAACAGGTAGCTTTGAATCAGCGAGCATCGTTCTTGCAGCTTCAATCAGCGTACGATTTTTTCTTTCAGATACACCATTCTGTTGAGGAACAAAAGGTGCACTGAATTCCTGATGAATTCCTTTCTGAATGCATAAGAAATCCAATACATTATTCCAGAATTCAGTTCCGTTGTTACTACGAATTCGTCTCACTTTTAGCTTGTAAAGTGATTCGGTCTTAGTAATTAGATTCTGAATTAAGAAATGTGTTTGATCTTTCGATCCCATAAATAACACCCACGAGTAACGTGAGAAATCATTCGTTACTACTAAACAGTAAAAATCTCCAGCAATACTGGCACGGTTCACCGGACCAAAGAGATCCATATGAAGTCGTTCCAGAGGAGTAACAATCGTGTTTAGTGACTTGCTTGGATATGATTTCTTATTTTGTTTCCCCTTCTTGCACGCGACGTAGTAATCATTGAACTTGAAATTATTGAGGGACACACCATCCACCAAATCGTTTGACATAAGAAAGTTCATCTTTCGTAAGTGAATGTGTCCCATGCGTCGATGCCAAAGAATAGAATCCTTTTCAGTAGCTTTTGATACGAAGCAAGTAGCTGAGGGTGAAACCGGTACATCATAACTCATGTCAAGTATATAAATATCATTTGATCGAGGTGATCGCATGACAACCATGTCTTCAGGAATCGTGTATCCTGGTTGAAGGATGACATATTCCTTGTCGGTGAAAATAGTGGTAAATTTCTTATCACAAATCTGTGACACACTCAACAGATTATGATCCACCTTTTCACAATAATTAACTTTTTCAAACGTCACTTTCCCGTTTGAAACTTCTCCCTCCTTCGTAATCATTCCACCATGGTTACCAACAAACGCAACATAACCCCCTTGAATATATATATCAATCAATCAATCAATCATGCCCAGTATAACCCCCTTGAATATCTTTGACGTTATTCAGAAGATCCTGGTTTCCGGTGATATGCCGAGAACATCCACTATCCAATATCCATTTGTAATTAGACACGGACCTAGATGTACTCTGCACAAACAAGTAAAATGATTAGTTCAAAAAGGCAGCCCAAGCCTCAGTCTTGGGCTCTCCCTTTGATACTTTCGGAGAATATGATAACTTAACACTTGTATTCGGTACTTGAGAATAAGTGACAAGTTTCTTGTTTTTCTTCTTTAAGTATCCATCACATATTCTACCCGAATCAGTGTTTGAACAAATAGGTTGAGCACGGTCAACACATTTTTTTGATACATTAAATTATTCAATCCTAACAATTTTCCTAGGATTGACTTCATAATACATTATGACACTTTCATCAACTTGTTCTTCTTTTGTTCTGAAGTTCATATCAGTGTTACTAGTTAAAGACACTTTGAACTCATTAACCTTTGCTTTACAATTTTTAGAAATGTGTCCCGGTTCTCCACATTTAAAACATAACCGCGAGTCTAAAGTCTTATGTAGTGATCTACTTGTTTGACTTTCAAGCACGAGTTGAGACTTAGAATCTTCAAAAAAACACTGTCTTAGTACCAACAGATGTAAATCCCTTTTTATTTTGGAAAAATTCTAGGTTGGTAGAATTTGATGAATTCTCCATCCCAGATGATTTGACAAATTTTATGGGTTTAATTATGGTGCTTTTTGTCTTTTCTTGAACATGTTTGTATTTGCTTTTGTTAAATTTTTGTTCAAGTTCGGTAACTTTTGAAGTATCATCTTGGAAAACACTTTCTATCATTTCCGGATTTAGAAGATTCAACGGAACTTCCTTATCCGAAAAAACTTTTGAAAGACCTTTTAATTTAAAAATCTTTCCACTTGAAGATTTCGGTTTAGGATTAATGAATCTCATCAACTCCTCATCAGACACCGAAGGCTTGTCTGATTGAGATACATTAGATGTTACCTTAGAAATTACCTTAGGAATTTCTGATGTGTTTGATGAAACACCCGAAGGCTTTGAATCATACACTGCTTGTTCAAAATCTTCGGGTTCACACAGAATGTGATTGTCAACTGGTATATCTTTGTTTTTGACAATTTCATCTGGTTCAGACAACTCCTCGATTGAACCATCCAAGTCATTTTTGGTAAAAACATTTTTACTTTTGATATGAATCGGTTCACGAGTAGTTTCAATTTTATCAACATTTTCAGATTTAACAGTAGGCATATCTGAACATTTGTCCACATCGGGAATGCTACTGTAATCATGCTTAAAAGGAGGTGGAATTTCGACATATCCCAAACCTTGTTTTCCATTTTTCTTATGTGAATGGTTAACTTCGATTATTTCATTTAAAAGAAATGAAGAATCTCTGAATTTTCCAAGCTTATTTTTAAGTTCCATTACTTCATTTTTGAGATTGGAAATACAGGTTTGGAGTCGAAGAATCTCCTTAAAATGTTGATCAACTTCAATGATCTTACACTGAACCTTAGCTTTAAGATCATGATTGCTTTCAGAAAGTTTTTGAATTTTAACAGTTGATTGCTCTAGCAATTTTGTTTTCTGTTTGTAGCATTCATTGATCATAAAGTGATCTTTTGTGAGAGTATTGTTCTGATTTAAGGCTGTTTCAAGTTTGGCTTTAAATACAGCACATTCAGCACAATCAATCACTTCAGTTAAAGATTCTGAAACATTAATTTGAGGTTTAGGACATACCTCATCTATCTTAGCCATACATGCATAAGATTCAACTTGATCAGGAATTGATTCGGTTTGAGACGACATACTTTGATCAGTATCTGTCTCAGAATCCGATGAATCACTTCCCTCAGATACATTATCACTGCTAGCATCTTCGAATTTCTCTACTGGTTCAACAATTGCCACATTTGCTTGATTTCCCAACAAACGTTGAGACCAATCAACAACTTCATTAACCACCAGAGCTTGAGTAGCAGGAGACTTATCTTGTTCATCACCAGATACAGTCGTTTTACTCTATCCCCAATAGATGGATTCTTCCCTGAAGATCTTTCTGAATTGTGTGGCCCAGAATATTCTTTTCTTGGCTTATCACATTCTTTGGCAAAATGGCCAAAGTCCCCGCAATTGTAACATTTCAACTTTAGTTTATCAAATCCGACCCTTTTATTCAAAGCAGGAAGATCTTTCCCAGTACGCTGCATGAATCTCTTTACCTTTCTAACGATCATAGCCATGTTCCACTTGAGATCCATTAATTCAAGATCATCCGGGTCAATTTGATCATAATCTTCATCTGTTAATTCACTTATTGCAATCTTGCTTCCAACAAGTTGTTCATATGAAGTCATGAAAGCACACAAGAATGCAAACTGTTGTTCAGCCTCTTGCAGATTTACTTTAGGCAAGCTTGATGATGAAGCACTTGTGTTTGCATTAGCTCCATTTGCCATAAAGCATACACTAGGAGGACAGTTTACATTAGGATTTTCTTCTTGAGATTGAGCAAAGAAAGCATTAATTGGTACAGAACTTGAAGAATGATTTGCTGGCAAGGCACCCCCATAGAGTGAAGGGTTTTGAGTTGAAGATTGCTGATTTTGATTTTCTTTCAACAAGTTTTGACATTTAATATCAAATTCCCTTTCTTCAATCTTGTTGATGAATTGCACAGCTGTGAGCTCGGTGTTTCGAAAGAAACCATTTTCTTTCAATACAAATAGAAAAGTTGAATATGAAGGAGGTAAAGCATTCTTCAGTGTATCAATCTTAACTGATTCAGTTGGCTCAAGATTGACACTTGACATCTCCACAATCAAATGACTAAATCAGTTAATCATCTCTTCAACTGTCTCGTTTTTCATCAAAATAAAATTTCTAAATTGAAATTTTACGAGCGTCTTCTTACTCTCAAGTGTATTCCCCAAACTTCTTGTTTTCAAAGTTGTGAACAAAGAAGCACAAATCTTAATTGTACTGTATTGATGAAAAATTTGTTCCGGTAATGCCATAGTGAGAGTTGAGTAGGCTTTAGTTTCATTCTCAAAATCTTTCAAGAGTTTCATAATCTTTGAATTCCTATGGTGTCCATCCCATGTTGTCACTACCTACCAAAGGTGCCGCATACACGTCGTCTAGAAAAACGCACACTACTTGGATGCACGGATCCCAAGTGAGCACGAAACCTCGATTCCCAGCGAGCAAAGTCTGACAATTTCAACAATTTAGGACATTTGTTGTGACTTCCAATTTCATTATCCATGGTTAGCATCTGTTGCAGTAATACGTTCTGAGAGGCTAGTAAGACATGTTTTGCAAAGCCATGATGAAACGATGGTTAAACTTCAAGGACTAAACTTGTAAAACTGTAAACTTAGACTTACTGTTCAGACGAATGTGATCACAGTGACGAATGGATGATTAACGAATGAATTGATATTCGTTATGAATTGACACGAAAGAGAAATTAACGAATGAGTGTAACGAATGTGTGGACGAATGGAATCTTAGCGAATAAGGTTTTAAGCGAAAGGAGTCTGAATAACGAATGTGAGTATAATGAAAGTGAGAGATTAACGAATGAGTCTGTAAATTTTAGCGAATAAGCAGTTAATTCTTAACGAATGATCAATTAAGATTTAACGAATCAGTATTCATTTGTAACGAATCAGTATTCATTTTTAACGAATCGGAACTCATATTTTTCAAACTTTCACAAACTCAGATCTTGTCTAAACTAGTCCGAAGCTCCTGAACACGATACCTATCAACTTATAAACTAAATCCGAACACGTTTGTGACCTCAAACCATTCCTGACATATCACTTATCCTTAATAACCACAAACACCAATTCAAACTAAGTCCAGACGAAACATTCATCAACTAATCCTCAATTCGTCCTCAAATTAACTAGAAACCTCCATTACTGAATCAATTTTACCTTAATAAATCCTTTAATACACTTAGAACAGTGCTAATTATAGTCAATTATGATCCTCTGTTTCAACTTGACACAATTAAACTTCGATTACTATCAATTCATCATGAATAGAGCTTCAATACACTATGAATTGAACGATTAATCAACTGAGTAACATCGAAGATCAGATCTCTAGCTCTGATACCACTTGTGAAAGTATATGATGGATCTAGATCTTGTGATTACATCGATGTTCATGTTCATTAGATATACGATTAGGCTAGATATACGTTAGTAGGTGTAGTGTGTGTATCGAGATGGCAATCGGACAGAGTAACGAGAGGATTCAATGAATAAACAGGACTCTATATATTAGAATAGATTACAGGGATATATATAGGAAGATGACCCTATTCGTTAAACTTATCTTAACGGTCATTCGTTACAAATATCTTAACGAATAAACATGCTTATTCGTTAATACATGAAGTGATAGCGAATGGCCCTCATTCGTTATCTCATTCGTTTAAACAGGGTTAACGAATGAGCTTACATTTAGACGTTACGGAGTAACGAATGTAACTTACAATAGAGTGAATGGCCTTTTAACCATATTTACATAATAACCCCTATACTTTAATTTATTACATTAATAACCCTGATAAAGATCGAGACGTACAAAACATGTATCAACAATAATTTAAAAAAAAGTTAAATACCAATAAATACATGTTTTAAATAGTTTTAAAGATCCGAATTACGTTCCCGAATCAATTTAAACAAATATGAAAAATCCGAGATGTTACATGAGGTTTGTAAACAGTTTTTAGAGTTATATTTTATGATTAATATAAACGACAATTAGTCATTTAGTTCATGTTTGATTATCGAACCGGGACCTGACATGTAAGATACAACAATCCTCCAACCAAATCATCCACTGCACTAGTGTCATCAACCTACAATGTTTCTCCACAATTAATGGGTGTTAATTAAAGCAGTTTTGCAATTACACATCACAAACCTTTTTATGAGATCATTTGCATATTTGTTCTTTGTGACACTTCTAACCCGAGAAAGTATGTTATCTTCCTAGGATCAGACATTTTGAACTTTTCAACATTTTGGCATTAAACTCCAACAATAGTTCCTTTGAAGGACTTATATACACAATGTCATCAACATTCTAACGCACAATTATAATACCCTTGTCACTAACCTTCTTTATATTAACTATGGGCTCACTTTTAATTCTATGATAGGAGTGTTTAATTCTATGATAGGAGTGTTGATGATAAGAATCAATACATTCATACCATGCTCTTCACTAAATAATATGACATTGCAAGGACTTCCTATTAGACATGCGCTTGTTATTCTTAGAAGGCCTAAAACTCGCAATGTGGTATAAATAAAAGTCTCACTCACACCTCAACAGACTCTAGCATAGCCATCACCTTACCTAGAGCAGCATCTAGGCCGGGGAAAAATGGTATACAAGAGCTATAAGGGATGCTCTTAAGAGTTGTGATAGGACATATCCTGCAACCCACTTTAATCGGGCCATCCCATCCGCATGATGGCAGGCCCGACAGAGAGCATGTAAGAACATACACACCCTACACAACCACTGACTCAAGACCTTTAAAGTCTGACCAACTGAAGCAAACAAATCACCATTAGAAGATCATTTTTGTCAATGTGAATTTTAGAAGATGATGCCATATATGACGGGGTAAAGTTAATAATTTTGAACTAAACTATCAATGTCAAAAAGTTAAGGGTTAACTGGCAATTAAAGAAAGTTATAGGACTAAATTGCTAAAATTGTCAGTATTTAAAATTATTTTAGGAACTAATTTGTCATAACTAGTAGTTTAGGGACTAAAGTATCATTAGCTTAAAATTGATAGATGAAGGTCGTAAAGTTCCTTTTAAATCTTTGTCAACAGAAGCAGAACGCGCGTTCCTTTTGAGTGTCACTGCTGAATTCACCAAATTGTCGTCGAAGATAAACAAAAAACACTAGATTTACCGTTCTCTGGTATTACAACACCGCTGAACTTTCGTTCACGACACAGTTAGTTGGATAACGGTGGTGACTATAACTTCTCAAATTTCATTTTCAAGATTATGCAGAAGCACTGTGTCACTGTGTGGTTCTGAAGAAAGAAAAATTTATGATGTATCCAAGATTTGTGCATAGGTGATTATAGATAATCAGCTTAAACATGTTGCCAAGCCAGGCATTGCTCCAAGAAAGACTAATAGTTTAACATAGTCAATATTTGAAGCCACGATGAAATATACTAGCTATCAATATACGTACAAGATGAAATGGAGAAAGTTTGGAATGTTCAAAGAAATAGAAGGCGGAGAAGGGGGGGTGTCAGGGTAATAGGTTGAAAAAGAAGTTGAACAACTACAACATACTCATGTTATAGAATTTGACATGTTATACGTGATCAAGTCGAGCAGGGAAAGTATATTGAGCTACCAGTATATATATGACTCTGAAGGAACAGACCCAGACGCTCAACCACTTACGAACACAGAAACCCATTGGCGTCATCAGATTAGTTCGAGAACAAATTTTATTTAGATTTGTTTTTATTTCCTTCATCGGTACTACTTTAATCTAACTTTGCTAATGCTTCTTCCCCGAGATAGTGCTAGTAATCTTTATGGTGGTTTTTGATGATTGTAAAGGAGGATGTTTTGTTACTTTTTACATTTTATTAGAATGTTTACAATTTCATCACGTAGAAGGAAAGTGAATTCCATTGATGGAGACTTTCCAATTTCATTTCCTTTGTCTAGCCAACCTAACATAATTTTTGATAAAATGTTTTTCATTTCAAACTTCAGTTTCAATGAATTCTTTGAATCAAAAGAGACATTAAAATACATGAGAGAAGCACCCGTTTCCTCTAAATACCATTACAGAAATTTGTATCCACCGCCAATCACCTCCACTAAATAACATATATATTTTATCTACACATAATTGCATAGAGAAATCAGAACCACAATATATTTACGCCCATTAGCAACGATATTTATATAAATAATAAATTTAATAATATTCGTTCGCCCTCCAATATTATAACTCCATGGTCGTTTGTTCCCTTGTGGATAACTAAGTAACATCTTGTAGGGCTTCAATAATTGGATGCACATGCTTCGTGGTCTACAATAATAAATAAATAATAGATATTATTACAAAGAGTTCTTTTAGAAATGTAGAACGAATTGTTAATTATTAATGGTATCAAATTAATGATTAATACTGATTTGATGGTTGAGTTATATACAAATAATAAAATACTTCAGAAAGTAAAAGTAATTTAACATTTGCAATTTTAACATTCAAATTATTACCGGTATATATTTCACAACTTGATGTTGGTCGGTTTTAAATATAACTATTGGAATGTAGATTATAGGTTGTTAGTATTGAGTTCACGGGTCAAGTTAAGTATCTAGTGTTTCGTTTCAATCTCTATATATTGTAAATTGTAAGAATGGTAAAATAGTTGATCGATCATTTCTTGATAATGAATTAAGTATACAGAAACTCAAGCCCTAGATATCTAAGGTAGACTCGTAGGGTTACACTAATAATAATATACAATAACATTTTAAGTTAGTGTCAGTATCTTAACAAACTTAACTCATACTAACCGAATTCATATTAGTGCATTGCCGCAACACGACGGGTACATAAACAGGTTCCAACTATCCAGGCGCATGTACCCTTCGTTTTGCGCCAATGCACTAATATGGATTTGGTTGGTATGGGTTAAGTTCGTTAAGATACTAACACTAATTAAATAAAAAAAAATTTATCTGTCAACGAAGAAAACAATAGCAACGCTCGTAATTATAATTAAAAAATCAACATATTGAAACGTTTATAACCGTAATGATGGAAAATTCATTCGGAAAAACCCGTTGTTGCAGTGGTGAGTCAACACGAATTCGGTCGATATTGGCTATGTTCGTTACGTTACCGGAACAAAACCTAAAAAATAAATTCGCTAAATTACCATATTTAAAATCATCATCATTGTACTCAGTGTATCCCACCAATAGCAAAGCTATGGTGGAGTCTGAGTAGGGTAAGATGTAGACAGCCTTACCTCTACCATATTTAAAATAAAAAAACCCAAAAAAAAAAGTAGCAGGCGCTACGGCGTTGAGTCGACGCATATTTGTTTGGTATTGGTCACACTCATAACGTTACCAGAATTAAACCCAAAAAATAAATTATTCAAATTAACATATAAACATATAAAGCAATTAAAATATTTGAAACAAAGTTTATTCGGTCGGTGACACCTAGGCGTTGGTAAAACCTGAGTGTTGTTGGTCTCGGGCGTTGTGACAGTGAATCGGAAAAACCCGAGCGTTGTTGGTTTCTGACGTTGTGGACGCAAGTTGAAGCGAATATGTTCGAGTTCTGTTACGTTCGTTATAGTACCGTAACTAAGACAAAAAGGTAGGTAAACCCCCGACGTTGGTAAAACCCGAGCGTTGTCAGTCTCAGGTATTGCAGCGATGAGTAAGTGAGTAGGTAAAACCATGTGTTAAGGTGGTGAGGCGACGCGAATTCGGTCGGTTTCGGTTACATTCGTTATGATACCGAAACTAAAATAAAGTGTTAGTAAAACCCCAGGAGTTGATAAAACCCAACGTTATTAACCCCGGACATTAAGGCAGTGATATAGTAAGTATTCGGTTGGGGTACTGAAACTAAAACTAAAAGATTAAAAGAAAATTTTAATATAGTAAGTATTCGGTTGAGTAACCATATTCTAGTTTTTATAATATAATTATTCTAGTTCAAAACTGTAATTGCTTTAATTATTTGTATGTTTAGGCTATCCTCTCTAGAGAGGGGCAAGGGGCAATGTTGTCCCTCCACAGTACTGTTACTTAGAAAACAAGGTTTCAAAGCTTCTTTTCATAACGACCCACTGTGATTTATCACACTTTTGTTGCCCCATTATATATGCATATATGTATGTGTGTATGAGAAAAAGAGAGAAAATATTAGGTTGGTTGACTTTTAAAAAAAAGGCTACAAATGTTTATATTAAAACCTGAGTAATACAAGTTTGTAAATATTTTCGTAATGTAACCATTTGTTACGACTGTGCTAAAATTTGATTTGTGTAAAAAGGGTATTTAAAATTTCTTTTCGTTGTAACTCGCATATAATACATGTAAAATTTAAAAATTGTTGAATAAAATTCTTTCGGATTTTCACGACTCTAAGTGATTTGTAACTTCTCAAATAATCTATCCTATGTAAATATTTATTTGTAGATAGAACTTGCACGTGGGAGGGTGTAGAGACCCACCATTCGTGGTTCATGTCTTTCTTAGTGTGGTACGGTCAATTCGGGACCTACGAAGATGTGGCCATGCTCGACTACATGTATTCTTTTGGCATTATATTTCTAATTTTGTTTGTGATTTTAATACGTACTGATGATAGTAAAAGTTTTAGTGTAAACGTCATATACCTTTCCATGTCTTAGAAGTGAGGGATATATTGTATTTCTACTCGGGTATGAAAATGAAAGCTTTATTTTTTTAGTATCTTTCACATTCGATGCCTTTTTTTCCAATATATCCTTATACAGTTTTAATTATATTATCCGTCCACACAATGTCATTGTGACCACTAGGAAGAACATTTCTGTTAGTTTAATAGAACAAAAAAATGATCGTTTTATCGTGACTTAAGTTTAACATAAATGACACTTAGCTATAAAGTTTACATATTTTTTTTCTGCTCTTCCTATCTAACTATACTATTAAATCAACAAAAGTTGTACACATGGCATTTAACTAGGCACTCGACATAGAATGATAAGCAGATATCATGTTACTATTTCCTATTATATTACCATGTCAATATTTCCTATTATATTATGACCCATGACCCCGTTTTCTTATTATAGCCCATGACCCGTAAGCTTTATAAAATTTTGAAAATAAATTATGGTGTGATACGGGTTTCGAACCCAAGAACCTAATGTTTCAAACCAAATGGACTTAGCAACTCCACAAAAATGGTAATTGTGTTTGAATTCTTGACTTAACATATATAGATGTGATTTCTCTTTAAGTATAAAACCAAAATTATATTTAATTGTGAATATTTCCATGATTCACAATATCACATTGTTTTCTCATATCTCTTTAACACAATCATTTAAGATTGTTTATCGTGTCACTCATTATTTTAAAATCTTTTTATTTTCACTCATAATTGCCATATTAATTGTTTATTGGATTACATCGAAACAGAAGGCAAGCGGGCAACAAGCTGCGCCGCTACCCTTTTAAAATATAATATATTTTTATTTATTTTTTTACAGCAAAACCTTATTAATCTTTGTAAATTTAGTTTTTAAATCTGTGACAACATTTTGTTATAAATATCATTTTATACACAAGATATTTAATATAACAATATCGGTATGAATGTTTTATTTTAAATAAATCAAATATCAAGATTTGATTTTCAACTTAAAATTAATGTACATAATATATCAAAAACTTAATAGAAAATGTCACAAATAAAAATTATTATATGAAACAACTGAATTTACGTATTACATATAATAATTTTTTATTTTTATTATATTTTTCACCCGTGTGGAACACGAGCTCTAACCTAGTAGATAATGTTGTATGTTAGGGATGAGCATTTTTGATTTACCGATTATACCTTATTCGGTACCAATTAGGTACTGTCGGTACCAAGTTTTGAGTTTTCGCTACCGGTATTTCTCGAATTTACACGAAATACGGGTACCAAATATTTTCGAATTTCAGGATCGGTATTTTCTGTTATAGTTTATCGTACCTATATTTCAAAAGATAGAGAGGTTGCTAAAGTGTACCATTCTACATTTTAATAAGTTTTTCTTATTGTTAGCTCTAAGTTTCTTTTTTTTATTGTTAGCTCACTAATATTATATTTTTTAGTAACTTTCTTTTTGTTTAAATTTCATGAGAAGCACCTTATTTTCTAATAAGTAATGATTTATTTAAATTTTTAGTTTTGGAGTCGAGAGTCTCTCTGCAAGGTGAGAGCTAATAAATTGGGTATCTGTTTAAACACGATAAGACTTGTTTTGCAAAAAAGAGTGCACTATACAATTTTATAGCTTTTTTAAGATAATTAAAATTAAGAGGCTAAGGTTCATCATTTCTCAATCTTAATACATAAAAAAAAATAAATGTCACATTCAAACCACAAAAAGCCAAGTGTTAGACGAGTTGTTTTAATGTTTGATACTTAATTATGTTAATCGCGTCATCTCTAACTGTTAGTCACTATAAAACATGATTTGTTAACCCTTTAGCAGCCTCTCTATCCTTTAAAGTATAGGTATGATAAACTATATCTTAGTCTCTATAGACACTAACAACGGTTTTGCCATAAGACTATGTGTTGTGGGGATTCGTTGGGGGCTTAAACGGGAGGCTTCAGCCGCCTCAATAGCGAACACCATAACACTTTCTAACGATCAGGGGCTTCATCCCACCCGCGGCCTTTAAGGGAGTTTGGAAGGGGAGGTTTATTTATTTAGGCCTCACGAGCAGAGGATTTATCCACAATAGGGTTAAGTGAGTGAGTATGGGCTTTATCCAAAGCTTAATCATTACGATGTGACGTAATATTAGAGATGAATCCGGAGCCAACAAAGCCCCACAACACATAATATAAGTATGAATTCAAAGGGTGCATTGATTGATTAATAAAATTATTATTAAACATGTTTAAGAAGAAAATTAAAATTAGAAACTTTTCATAGGTTCATCTTTAATATTTTTAAATATATCCAGATTTTAAGTAATATGCAATACTTTTTTCAAAAAAGATCTTTCACAAAGAAATAAAAAGGTAATTTTAAATTATTCTATGAAATATTTTAAAAGGATTACTATATAAAATGGTAATCAAGTTTTGAAATTATTTAAATCAGGTCACTTATAAAATATTTTGCTTCAATCATGTCACTAAAGTTTCTTTTCTGTTCTAATCCTAGATATAATACCTGAATAGCAGGTTATCTAGGTTTTCTTATTTTTAAATAGTTTGACATTGCACAATATTTTTTTAAAAATTGAAAAATTTAGTAAAAATTGAGAAAAATAATTTTTAAATTATAAAAAATTGCAATATATATATATGAAAATTGCGAAAAAAAACACCTAAAAATTACAATATAATTAATATGTTTCTTATTTTTTTGTATGGAAGCAATTAATAATTCTTCTATTAAATATTTTAATATCACCTAACTTCTTTTTGAAACTTTCCTAAAGTAAATGATGGTTTCTTATAAAAAAATATCTTAACTTAAAAAATGGTTATTTCTTACTACATTTTTTTTGCAATTTTTCAGATTTTCCTTGCAGTTTCTCGCAATTTAAAATTTATTTTTCATAATTTTTACTAATTTTTTTAATATTAAAAAAAATATTTTACAATGTCAAACTATTTAAAAATATAAAAAAAAACCTATATAACATATTATCCAGGTAAAATATCTATAGCTGAAACACATAGGAAACTATACTGACCTAATTAAAACAAAATATTTTATGAATGACCTGATTGGAACAATTTCAAAACTTGATATTATATAGAGAAATCCTTATTTTAAAAGTGTAAACCGAAATGTTTATATTTTTGTTATTTAATTTAATACATATAGTGTAATATAATCATGTGACTTGAGATTCACGGATGACTAAAATCGGTGATTGGTGGTGGTTGGAGGGTTGAAGAGAAAAGAAGGGATGGCCCTCTTATTTGGAGGATATAAAGTTTCTTATTTATTATGAAACTGATAGATGAGTACTCGTCGCGTTAATGATTGAATTCAACGAACTAGATAATCGATTTACGATATTCTTATAATTATTTAATGCAATTTTTTATTTAGTTTTTGAATTATGTTGGAACAACACTACAAATAACATAACAAAGACAACAACATCGCAACGACATGATCATGCCAACAACACCATATCGGCATGACCAAGCTAATAGCATTGTATCAGCATAACAGAGTGATAAGAAGAGAGCCGTAGGATATTAAGGGTGAGGATCGTAAGAAAACTTTTTGAAATTGAGAACTTTGAGAACCATTATAAACCACTAAAAATAATAAAAATTTTAAAAAAAGTAAATAAAAAAACCCTTCTAATTGTACATATATGCATATTATCATTCAATCTCTGGTTACATAACGTACACATATGTATATTATCATTTATCTTAATTGTACATAAATGCATAAAAGATAACATGTTTGTACAAATATGTACATACGTGTATAAAATTTAAAAATAAGTATTATACATATATGTATAAATTAGCTAAACCAAGAAATTTGTTTATTTATTTTTTAAATTATTTTTGAAACCGGGATGCTAGATAAACATTTGGTTTTTTTTTTGAATCAAGATGCTAGATAATCGTTTTTTTTTTTTTACTTTTTTTATTTTTGCGTTTTCTTTGCCTTTATAAACTTTTTTTTATTTTTTATTGGAGGGGTTTTTTATGTGGTATAAAACGGTTCTCAAAGTTCTCAATTTTCAAATGGTCCTCACACGATGTAACAACTCGGTTTTTCATGTACGAATTTATAGTGTTTATTATATTTAGTTAAAAATATTTAACTTTGGGAAAATATACGTTTTTAGCCAAAACTAAATTTAAACCCTCTATTTTTTCCACCTTCAATCTCTAAGGGCTAACTTGCAATTTCAATATAATACTTTATGATCTATTTGACCTAGACCCGTAGCCCATTAACCCATGACCCTTATACCCAATCCGTGACCCGTTTAGATTACTTGAAGCACAATTGTTGTTCTAAACTAGGAATTGAATCATGATTTTGATTCCCCGTATCAATATCGGCCTAAATAATTCAGCAAATTAAGAAACAAGATCTTATAACGACGTGAATTGATTTATAAACTAACCGTCGTGACCTAAAATTGAATATATAGCCTAGGGTTGATCATAATACAATTCTTCACGTCTGCGTATCTATAGTCTTAGCACCAACATAAGCCTTATGCTTAATTGAATTATCATCGTCTCGTTGAAGCTTGTTCGTCGTCCTCCAGTGCCGACCCTGTTGGATCAAATTAACCCGTGTATAAACATCGAATCAGGTAATGAATTATATGGTTGAATTCATCTAACATCGTTTGACAAAAGCCCTAACATTAATTTGATAAACATAGAACGGATTGATCGATTGTTGTATCTAGGGTTTATGATTAAAATTGGGTTTTGTTTATTTCTGTATAAAGTTAACCGTTTATATAACCAACTGACACCCTAGCCCAGTTGGCTAGTGTGTGTGTGCTCAATACAGTTTCGGCCATCAGGCGCGGGTTCGAGTCCCGGCCAGCCCTTTTTTTTGGTGTTTTTCTTATTTTGAGTGTTTTAAATGGTTTTAAATGAATTATATAATATTATAATTAATATTTAGTATTAAATAAATAATATTTTAATTAAACCGACACCATGGAGTTAACGTTTCATGTCGACTAGTTCGTTCCAAGTTTTCGGATATATGTGTGTGTATATATATATATATCTTATTAATAAAGAACCAACAATTATTATTTATTAAAAACCGACACTACAATTGATGTTTTCTCGTTGCAAAAACGTCTTTATAGATTCGCTCATATTTATTAGATATATATTCTATATGTATATATATATATATGTGTGTATATATATATATTATTTTTAACACAAAACTATACGTATTAAACGAGTTAAAAGTGTTAATCATATTTTTATCATCAAATTTTCGTTAAGATTTTCAAAATATAAATTTTATGATAATTATATAATTAAGCGTTTATTATTATAGAATATCTTAACTCATATTTATTCAAACTAATTATTTATAAGTTCGATTATACGATAAACAATGATTTTATAATTAAACAATAACAATAATTCGTAGTGATCAATCGTTCAATCCATAATATACCAATCATAATTGTAACTCAAATCACATCGAAACCTTAAATTCGTTATACATATTGTATCATTATAATTCACTCGTAATATCATTTAATTAGGATCCTTGTCGGTAATCCTCGAGGAGTGTGATTTCCACCTTCTTGTCGTAATCATTCCCTTTTGACTTATTTGATCGGGTGAGTTTGATCATTCCCCTTTTTATATACTGTTTTCAAATGTTTTGGGGACATATGCGTACTTATTTATAATTTCTATCACATATATATATATATATATATATATATATATATCTCAAACAATCCCAAACATGATCTGTGACATTTGTCAATTTCGGGTTATTTTATACTTGTATTCTTAATGTAAACCTGACCCATTTTGTATCCCGAACCTTTCGATATTATCAAAATGATGAATTGTATGTTAAATATTTGTTTTATAGTTGTTGGATAAAAAAAACACCCTTTTCGGTTCTTAAAATTCCCCGAAAACGCTCAAAACGAACTCCAGGGACTAAAACTACCAAAATAGAGACTTGAAGGACCCATTTGTAGTTTGTGCTTCTTGGGTCTATAACCAACCCATTTTCATGAAACACCCTTTATGAAAGACCCATTCAACTTACTCTATATATACACACCCATCTTCTTCATTTGTGCTTGCTCATTTCTTCATTTCTCTCTCAAATTCTTGAATTCTAAGGTTGTTCTTCATAAGCTAATCTTTCATTTTAACTAACTTCTCAACACTTAAAGCTTGATGTTACAACATATATATAATATACACTCCTTGTTTACCTTCGGTCTTTCATTTCTCCGGTCTCGACCGGTTGAAATGTCGGGCTAGTAAGGCAAGGTTACATGGAGGACTTTGTAGTCCTTGTTTATATATTTAACAAATCTAACCATATAACTTGTTATACTTGCTTAACTTTTACATATTTTAGTTTATTGTTCATATTTGTCAAGTTCCATGGTATTGGGTATGTGGTGACTAGCCTCGGTTTCATCCCGAGTTGAGAACCGAACCAAAAACCGAACTTTTGTTTAAAAGCATTATTGTTAACTTTTTGAATGTAAAACTTGAGTATTATTATTTATAAGTTATTTTACAAGTTCCATGGTAATTGGGTATGTGGTAACCATCCTCGGTCTTATTCCGAGTCAAGGACCGAACCAAAAACCGAACTAAACCGAGTTCACTCGTTTAAGACACACAAGTGTGTTTTTAGTCACCAAAACTCATATTTTTCTTCAAGATTATATTTTAAATCAATTTTAGTTAGTTTCTAAACATACTTGGCATGTCGGTAACCAACTTGATCTTATAACAAGTTCGAACCGATAAGGTCGTATACTCGTTTAACGAACGTTAAGGTTCTTCACAATAGAACTACATACTTGGTTAAGTCTATTTTGATTTTATTGAGTTATCTCATAACATTTATTATTTTGGGAAGTTAACTGTGAGCTTGGTCAATTATCAAGTCTCGAACCGACAAACCCGAACACTCGTTTAAACCTCGTTTTGGGTATTCTTATAACCAAGGGTTTTGCAATATCGCATTTTAACCCGCATTATTATTTAACATAGGTTGAGTAAAAAAAAGAAAAAAACTAATGAATAGAATACCGAGACCCGGTTTCGAGTAAACTTATTTTACAAAACTCGTTTATTTAATTTCTCAAATATTTACATTTTAAATCCTAAACTTTATTTATTTACTTTATTTGTCATGTATTTTATTTTAAACCCTTCCAAAACTACCTACTAACGCAAGACACATTTAATATAGGTCTTGCTCGTTAAACCGATCTCTCCGATTATTCACGACACTATCTTTCAAGTTACTTATTAATGTGAGTACCTTTTCATCCCCCGTTTTCCATCTTTCATTTTGGGGTGACATTGCATACTTATTCAAATTCAAATGATTTATACTTGAGTCTTAAACCACAACACGTATTGTATATGTTTACTTAAATAAATGCTCGATTTGGTGTTATATGCTTTACATGATTATGTGCAAATTCTTGAATGCTAAGGCGGGTAGCCTCTTGAATGCTAAGGCGGGTAGCCTCATCAAAGTATGATCATACGTTAATTCCGAGTATATATGGTATCCCCATATAGAAAGGTGTTGTCAATGTATTCTTATTGACGATTTCATTATTGTCGTCAATGTATTCTTATTGACGGTTTTATTATCTAAATTGTTGCTATTATTTATTGTTTTCATATACTAGTTGTGGATTTCATACTATATACTTATTGTCCAAAACTATGAAAATTGTTCACCAACCTTCGTGTTGACAAACTCTATTTTATGCAATGTTACAGGTTTGATGTTAGCTTGATTGGATTACTTGAAGAAACTTATTATCTTGGCTTTAGGATATTAGAAAATAAAAGAACAAGTTATTTGTTTATCTATCTATTTGGCATTTTGTATGAACAATTGTTGTGTTATTTATGATGATATGGATTTAAATGAGTTGTTTAAATATTGTAACTTTATAGTGTCATTGTGCAATGAGCAATCATGTCGCGCCTCTATGTTTCCGCCTTCATTGGTCGGGGTGTGACATGATCATTGTGTGTTGTATCAATTAAATGCTATTTGCTAATTGCTATTTGTTTAAGTGTGTTTGTATTTTATCAAGTCTTGGATTCTCATTAGTATGATCATACGACCGTCTTAGTAACCGGAGCCCGTTTCGCTTGGCAAAGGTAAACCGACAATCTCAGTCATTGTAATCAATGCCCGATTCGCTTGGCAACGATTCATTGGCACACTATCAAGTGTTTGGTTGTGATTTGGTTATATACATGCTTTGTTATGCTTTGATTGATTACTATCACATGATTGGTTTACGCATTTATCACTTATCATTTATCAATTATCTATCATATATATATTATTAAATGTTGTGTTAAAATTGGTGATCATCTCACTCAACATGAGTTGTTGACAAACTCCATTTTCTACGAATATGTAAGTTTCTTAGATTGAATTATGGATATTTAGTCAAGACCATAGGTTATAATGAAGACGATCGTTAAATCATGTTTATAATTATTTATTTGAATTGTTTTGTAATGTTTGTAAACGTGTGTGAATATTTGAATTAAAAATAATTATTATATATTGTCATTTATATTTATGATAGTATCTTCGAGCTGTGAGCAATCGGATCATGCCCCAGCATTTCCGTCTTAGGTTGGGGTGTGACACACGATTTCAATTCTGTATGTATGTATGCATGTTTGTATGAATGTACGTACGTATGTAGTCTATTGTAAAACTCCACTCATTACATAAATGAAATACGTACTCTTAACTATGCGCGCTCTCTCTGACCAACTCTCATGATCTTGTCTTTCGTGATCATAACGCTATTGCATCAAACTTTCACAATATATGTAGCTTCCGTATTATATAGGTTAATCACTTCTAACATGTTAGCTTTATACCTGTAACATCATCACTTTGGTTTGGTTGGATGAAATTAGTATTTTGTTAGAGTATTTCGCCGCTCTTGCTTTTTTTCTTATTGTTTTGTCCATAAGGACTTCCATTGTTACTAGGAGGTCTTCGTGTAGCTTTCATGCTAACTGGTTGTTATCTACTCCATGATAGAGGCTAATGTTTCACCTAATCTTCGGTTTATGTAACTTTCATACTTTCTATGTCAAATCTTTCCATGCAATCTTCCACGGTTTCTTTGTCTTTGCTTTTCAGGTTGTGTAAGGGCATGTGTGTCTTCGAGCTTTTTCTTCATTAAATGAAATTCTTATTGAATACTCTTTGTAAGTCTTCAAAATAGCCAAGACTTTCCATTGATCGATAAACACTAAGAGCGCAACCGCTCTGATACCAATTCAAGTACGAATTGATATAACTCACCAAAACGTAAACACACAATAATTAATATTGGATAACTCTCAACATTACATAGAGAAAATATAACTCAAAAATCGTGTTTCTCTAGATGAACCCTAACTCGGCTACATCTCGTGAGTTAATTTAATGTCAACCATAACTTGGTTTATATACTAACCTTGACTTGCTAACTATGACATTATTAAATATAATAAAACCCTATTTGCAACCCCACAACCCATTAAATCAATAATGAATCTCATGAGTCTAGTAGATTTAACCAGATCACCTACACATAATAGAGCTGTTAAAATGAAAATTATGTACAACAAAAACGTTTTCTCTATCACATCATAAACGCAAATACAAATAACAAAATATGTAGTAAAAAAATAACGTTTTCTCTATCACATCATAAACGCAAATACAAATAATAATGATGTTATCAATCATGATTACAATAAATAATAATTTCAATATTAAAAAATATAGAATATAAAAGCGAATAATATATTGTGGAAACTTATCCATTGGTTTGAAAATGAATCAAAAGAAAATAAAATGACAAATCCTTGGAAGCCTATTTACACGATTTTAACATAATAAAAAAAGAAGAAAAACACGAGTATGAATTAGCTTTGAATTTACTGCTGCAAGTCTATGAAAATTGTTCATAACTTGTTGTAATTCTCTGAAAATTCTTGTTGTAAGCATCCACACTTTGCTGCCCATGATACAGTTCATGATTAGCCCCGAAACCGACTTCGGGCTTGCTTTCAATCGATGATTTCCCCATTAAAAATGGAAGATATTGGTCGTTCCATTTCATGTAATCTTGCTCTCCGTCAACACCATGTATTTGATTTTGGTTTAGAATTTTTATTCCATCAGTACTCAATCCCCATGGATGATACCCATTGTTCGTCTGAAAGAAACCATTGTTGCTACCATTATTATTATTACTATTACTACTACTCCCCCAGGGGTTGGAGATGGAAGTGTTGGAATCAGTATTAAAGAAAAGATCAGCAGGCGGTTCGGTCGGTGGTTGTTGTTGTTGTTGTTGCGTGTAGCCGAAAGGAAGGAATCCGGTGAGTTGGTGGTGGGAATCTGGTTGCTTGATTGCAGTCTCGTGGCTTGATACGAATCTGTTGAGGAAGAATTCATGTGTGGCTGGTGGAGAGTTGTCGATAGTAGGGTACGATGCAGCCGCAACATTTGGTTGAATTTTCTTGTCCAGAATATACGAGTCTTGTGAGCTCTTCTCGTTACTCCCAGAAGGTGCGATATGATCATCGTTGACCTCAGAAAGCGGTTTATGAGTGTTCGGATCAATCCCTCTTTGCCTTAGCTTCTTCTTGATTGATGAGTTCCATAAGTTCTTGATCTCGTTATCTGTTCTTCCTGGCAGTTGAGCCGCAATTTGAGACCACCTGCATATCAAAGCCACCAAACAGTGAGTGTACTAACACAAAGAAACTAATGAACCTATAATTCAAAAGGTGTAAGTAATGCTATAGCTACACCACCCCATCTGAATTCACACTATCAAATAACCGTCCACAAAACACTATTGGATGACCGTTCTGACCATGAAGTACAATCAAACTTCAATTGTTTTTTTTTCTTGTCAAAACTATCGTCCGACCTCTTTCCAGTCGTTTGAAACTGTATGAGATTAGATGTGAGACGGTGTGTATAGCTGACAGCAGAATTAATTACTTGTTTCCAAGAACTGCATGTAGCTCAATGATTAGTTTCTCTTCTTGTTGAGAGAATGTGCCTCGTTTCAAATCAGGTCTCAAGTAGTTAATCCATCTGAGCCTACAACTTTTGCCGCATCTTTCAAGGCCTGCAAGTTTAGGGACAGAACTCCAGCAGCCGTGGCCGAATTTGGTGATGTGCCTGATGAGTTTTTCATCTTCTTCAGGGGACCAGAGACCTTTTCTTAGCTTTTGTTTATAACAACAAGAATGCCTTCCCATGTGGATGGATGGATATATGACACAGATTCCACAAAGATTGGTAAAGAGTTTAGTATTTAAGATTACTTTAGTGTGACCAAAAAGGTGGGTTTGATTGTTGATTGCTAGTTCACACACTCACACAGACAGAGGAGAGAGAGAGAGAGAGAGAGAGAGAGAATAAGGTTTTGAAAATGGAGGGTCAGACCGGAGGCTGAAGTTTCAAATTAATAGACGAAGCCCTCATGAAACTCATTTAACATTTTTTATATGCTTCCATAATCGATTCTCATAAAATAAAATGATTTTCTTTATACCTTCATTATGTAAACAACTCTCTTATGACTTTGTAATGTAGTTGATTTTAAATTTTAAATACTTCATTAAGATTTGAACAATTAAGCGGTTGGTATTGTGGTCTAATGGCATGTGAGTGATGATTAAGTCTTATCATCTTAAGGTCTCAAGTTCGAAACCTGACTTAATGGGTTTTTCCACGGTAGTAGGTTTCCTCCTTAATTTTGTTCTTGGGTGAGTCGGGCCTGAAGTGTCAAAATCAATATGAACGATCGGCATGCCGTCTCAGGAATACTCATTCGGGTATTGGAGGTGGTTTGTGAATGGGGTTTTCCCACGGTAGTAGGCCGGTTTCCTCCTTGATGTTGTTCTTTGGTGAGTCGGGCCTGAAGTATCAAAATCAATATAAACGATTGACATCCAGTTTTAGAAAGACTCATTCAAGTATGGTTTGTTGTTAAAAATCTAATAACCAAATAAAAATTGAGCAACTCAACCCCGTTAATACTATTAACATTATGGCGTCGTTTACATCTTCTCATACCACATAAAAAGTGGGTAACAAAGAAAGGTCATATCTAGATATGCCAAAGTGTGGCAATCCCATATTTTATTTTATGATTTTAATCAATGAATGAGTCGAAACTCACTATACGTACATGTTTAAGTATAATAAGATGTGTTTTGAAGCTTCAAAATGACCATAAAAGTTTCATGCCATGATTGAAATCTAGCTCATCGTGAAAAGACACTATAGTGATACTTAGTAAAGAGACAGTAACGAGAAAGCAAAAATACTCTGTGTTAAATAATTTTTTTCTTAAATAACTTCTCGTCTCTTTCGACTTTTTGTAAAAGTTTCACTTGATAATAATCAAAGTTTCAAGTGTTAGAATAAAGTTATTGGAAGTTATTTTTCTTTTTTTACTTTATCTTTTGTAAAAATAAGCGAAACAAATAAAAAATGAATCTATCTTAATTACTAATAAGTTTAAAAAAAATTATTAACTTGAATTATGAGAGAATGATGAAGGAAAAACAATTACTCAATTTTAATTGAGTAATTAAAATAATCGTTCAATAGTTAACAAAATTCATATATGTTTTAGTAGTGTCAATTTAATTTAATATTCTTTTTTTAAAGAAGATTGAAACATCTAGTGAAAGTTGAGTATCTACAAATAAATAAATAATTAAGTGGTTTTTGAAGAATAGTTGAAAAGCTTAATACTTTTATATGTAAAGTTATACCTATATAAACTATTTCAACTCCATTGATACAATGCAAACTTTAATTTTTCTTTCAATAGAGAGAAATCCATACCAATTTTAGGAAGAATATAGCAAAAGCAATCGATACAATGTAAAGACAATATAATGAATTTACTTTGGGTTATTAATGAAATGGAGGTTAATTAGTAAACATCCACTAGAAACACTATATCTTCGTTTTTTGTTCAACAGTGTCTCTTTAACCTTAAAACCCTTAACATCATGTTGCAATTTCTTAAAGTAAACCACATATTTAAAACCAAAATTTTATGCATAGGTCTAACAGATTAAAATGTACCAAAACATGTGAGATGGTGTGCCAACAACCAAATTGTACATGATACATAAGGTTTTGGTTATCTACTTCACGTAAATATCTAGTTATCGGGAAAAAAAATCAAGAAAATAACAATTATTTTATAGCATATCTATCTATTGATATGTCTTGCATATCTAAAACACATTGCATTGGTGAGCAAAAATGTGGTTGTCGATAGAAGTAATGGTTCGTGTTGACATCTTACGTGTTTTGGTATATGTTAAAGTACAAGGTCAAATTTCCAAACTAAAAACACCTCAAAAGGTGAAAAAAAGTCAAAAACCATATAAATGGTCCAAGAGGTGTCGATCTTGAATGTCCGGCGTAACCTAAAAAGCCGTAAAAAACACAAGAAATGGCGTGTGTAGCGTTGACTAACTATATTGAGCTAATTAAATAGTTGCTACAAGGCCAAAAATCATATTAGTGGTTTTTATTCTTTTACATATTTGTAAAAAGCAAAATTGTTTACACTTTACTTTTATTTTTCTCCATTTAATTTATTCACAAGTCTAATTCAACTAAAAAGCATATTAACTATAGTTTTCTACATTATTTCTAAAATCTAGGTATGTATTTCTTCATAGGGACTTTATAATAGTGTCCTCTATTCAAGTTAACATATTATAAGAAACATTTGTACGAACACTACCGACTGCTGTGACACGTCTCATCTCATATTTTGTCAAAACTTGTACAAACTTTGCTAAAAAAAGCAAGTTGAGTTGTCACAAAATTTGTACAAGGACTATAACTGTTAATATCTAAAACAACAGGGCGTTATATTGAAAAATGTGTGTGGGTGAAATATTTAGGAATCAATGAGTTGTGATATGTGACTTGTGACAGCAGTGGTGGGTTGGGGTTCAGAAAAGGACAGATATATTTTTTAATTTGGTAAATACCGACAGCAACTCGAGGAACAAATCGTTTTCATTACGGTCCATGTCAATAAAAGCTTCACATGAATACATATTTAAATATTTTAAAATTTAAAATAAAATATCGTAAATAATAAACATCAACTTTTGTGGTAGTTCATATTTTGTTAGTTTTCTTATCAAAGACTAAAAACATGATGTTAGTATATACTAACAGTTTTTAACGTGAGATTCGTAGAATAACTAGAGTAACTATTATTTTACAGTTTTCGAACTCGAGTAGTTATTGGCACATTTAATAGGTAATAAATAATAATTACTCTAACTATCCGCACGTTTAATAGGTTAATCACACTTTTACCAGAACCCATCCGTAAAAATATGTGACTTTGGTTTCATAAAAAAGTTAAAATGACTAATTTTTGAAATTTGATTATGGAGCGGATGAAAAAGACTGTAGGGGTAGCAGTTCTTGGAGGGAATCAAATAAAACAGAAAGAGGTTTATTAGTTGTGATTTCAGAACAAATTCATATATATAATTGCATGATACGTATTGCAACTATCGTGTAATATGGTTTATCGTGCAATATACTGAAAATAAAGTATATGTAAATTATATTCGTGTATCTACATTTTAATAAGTATACCTAAAAATGTGTGTTTGTTTACGTATAATAAATGATACGTGCTTTTGTATTATGCCATCATCTAAAAATGTCTTTTTTATTATTCACATAACCATGTATCATGTTCCGGTATCTAAATTCTACATTCATGATGCTAACTTTTCATGTACTGTTGTAAAATTGTTCTAATGTAATTATAAAATAAAAATCTTCTATTTGTTTCTCTATATTGGAACCACAAGATACTTTGAACCCAAATTAGGTTCCAAAGACACAAAATCAACAAAAAGATTCGTGGTGTGTTTCCATGGAGATAAGAGTGCATGATAAGTCTAAGTCTAACATAAAAATATTTTAAAAAAACAAATAAATTATACATGTGGGTCCTGAATTAAACTTAATAGTAATTCAAACAAAAAAAAGAAAGTAATGCGTCTTACATGTGTCTTTAGGCTATTTATTGTGGCGGGAGGCTATAAAGCCTCTCCACAGTGTCACACCATCGTCACGTGGGTAATAGGAGCTTTAAAGCCCCAAACTATAATGGCTCTCTATGGTTTAACGCTCCGAGGGGCTTTAAACTTTTTTTTTTCATAAAACCAAAAAACCAACACAATAAAATAAAATAATAACAAAAAACTAAATTAAATTTAAAAACATATAAATAAAAATTAAAAAAGTTACAACTATTTTTAGTCATCGCCATCATTTTGCTTGTTCCTCCAAAGATGTTCAACCAAATCCGATTGAATACTGTGATTTGTTTCCTTTTTTCGTGTTCTTAATAAATTAGCAAGTTTCTCATCATCATTTAGTGTTAAGATCAGCTTTGGCTCATCGTTGTACTTGCCTTGACAAATTGCTCTACCCGAGTCCTATAATATCATATTACGTAAGATAATACTAGTGTAAATTATATTTCTTAACTTATCAATTTGGTGAAAACGAGCCGACTGTCTAATGATAAACCAACGTTTTTGTAATAACCCGAATACATTTTCGATGCCCTTTCTTGTGGACTCATGCTTTTTCTTGAAATATTAACGTCTATAGTCATTCGGGCACGTAAAGCTAAGAACTAGAGTGGCCCACTCCGAATAAATATCGTCGACTAAATAATATATGTATTCGTAGTTGACATCATTTGTGGAAAATAAAGTGTCCGGTGCAACTCCTTCTATGATGTGGTCAAAAATAGGGGACTAATGTATCATAACTATATCATTGTGTTACACCGGGCATATTAAAAAACGCATACCATATCCAAAGATCAAATGATGCGACCGCCTCAAGCATAATTGTTCGGCCATCATGATCATCCCGATGATATTGACCTTGCCAAGAATCTGGGCAGGCTTCCCAAGGGCAGTGTGTGCAATCGAGGCCGCCAAGCATGTTGTTGAACCTCCTATATTTTTTGTATGCCATTTTGAATATGCTTCCTCAAATATTTTTTACCATATAGTTGAGTATTAATAATTTTAACAAAATTTATAAAATTTGCACTCAAAATAATAAGGTTTAGAAGTCAATAATTAAAATGATAATAATACTCACATTCGCATAACGTGTGAAGGGCTTTATGACTCACTGTCTCCGACATCCGTAAATACTCTTTCATGGCGTCGCTCATAGTTCCGTACGCTAATTAATGAATTGCCACCGCACATTTTTGCATAGGAGAAAATCCTGGTTTACCTCTCGCGTCCTCTAGCTCGTTGTTGGAAAAATGCATAATCATGTTCTAAATCACCGACAATTCGTAAAAATAATTGGTGACTTATCCGAAAATGGCGTCGAAATCTTTCTGAATCAAAAATAGGGTCCGGCGAAAAAAAAATCTCTTATCAACCTGTCATGAGCACCTATAGTTCCCGTTGAAGATGATGTCGTCTTGTTCGTGGTTGTGAGTTTTCACAATGCTTGACTAAGAGTTGGGCAGCCTCTTGAATCGCACTAAATATCACGTCATCCTCTGAATCCGAATCCGAAATAACATTGGGATACGGGTAATAGTCGGGTCAAAGATGAGTCGGAAAACATAATTTTGGAGAAAATTTTATAAGTTTAAAAAAGTGAATATAATGTTTGTAAAAATTGAGTGAATGAGGGATATAATATAAATTAAATATATATATATATATAGGGAAGAGTTATCCTAAAATCAAGTAGTTTTCTATGAAGATTAGAAATAAATGATAGCCATTGGATCATGTTAACCAATGGTTGAGATTTAAAATTACCAAAAACTGACATTGTTTCATAAAATTGTTCCTTCACCATAGGTTGCAATGACACATGTCGAAAATCTATTGGTTCTTGTCATTCCTAGTAAACTTCTTATTTTTATTTGAACCATTTTCTATATATAAAGAAACATGATCAAATACATTTTTTTCTTAACATGAAAACAGCGAGAACTAATTAGCTATTATTATTAGGTTTATTTTTATTGGTGTTTGCTGTTATTTTTTGTTCGTATTTGCTAATTTTCGATTATGAGACGTTATCAGTATTTGTTGATTTATATTTTGTTGTTATGATTAGATTTTTTCTTTTGCTGTTATAAGTATTTGCTGGTATTTGCTGTTATTATTTTTTTCTTGATTTTGATTCTTTTGTTGTCATTTTTAGTTATTTTCTTTGTTATTATAAATAAAATTTTTATGTAAATTGGTATTTTAGTTGATATTGTTTCTTACGTTCTCATTTTTTTATAAATTGGTATTATTTTTTACATTCTCATATTAACATTAAAATGTGTATGAACTTTCTACTATACACACACACACACACATAATTTTGAAATTTTTTTTATTTAAAGTGGTCATATTACCGTGATAAATGGAGGATGGCCCAAATCCTCACCCCATAACGCCGGTCTTAATGAGCCCCCCCCCCTCCCACCTGGACGCCCCTACGTTAGCGCCCCCGACGATACTCAAACCCAAAGAGGCCCAACTCCACCCATAACTAACTGGCTTAGGGTATATATTAGAAATCCCTAATAAAAAAACTTCCTAATTTAAAATCAAGTTTACAATTATTAATATGATAATCAATTATTTTAATTGGCATGTACAGTTCGACATTCTCTGACAGCCTGCCAGACTTTTCCCTTTGGTAACTTCCATTCTGGAACATGAATGCTATGAGCTATTGTACTGTACCACCATTGATGCATGCTTTCCATATCTTGACTTTTGGTTTCAGACATTGAAGCCAGAATATTTAAGCATTAACAATAATATGATCCGTTTAATCAACAAGTAATGATTGCATAAAATAATATTTTATTTTAAGTCGAATATAAGAGTTCCGATTCTACTAACTCCCGTAGATGAGTCCACTTGTGTTTCATCGGCTTCGTACAAATATAAAATAACCACTTTACTTTAGAATTTTTAGTTTCAATATTACTCTTACTCTAATTTACATAAATAATTTAAAATACTCATTTACCTAAATTAAATCTAAGATATGTCTCTATCTAATGAGCTAGTCTCATATTACCACGAAACACTTTAAGGATGACTTATAAAGTCACTCTAGTTGAGAGAACTATAAAAAACCGACCGTGACACTCTAGTAACCAAACCTGTTCGGTTACTTACAGATTATGTAGGGAGTATAGGAGACTATTGACCATCTTCTTAGTTCTTATTATTTTGCCACATTAGTTTGACAACTTGTTAATAATTGGTGGCAAATTTCCCATATTTATGCTTTCTCGGCTCGAGATTTACTCCGAATTCATGAAGCGAGCAATTTGGATTAAAGAAGAAACAAAGCGTTATATGGGGTGATTATTACGGCATGTTGGTGTATTTGGAAAATAAGGAGTGAGATTATCTTCAAAAACAAGCCGGCTTGCTTTACGAAGACGGTGATAAACATAAATATTTAGGGTACATACAGATCAAGAATCATTTGTCTTATAAAAGTCTACTATGGAAATAGTAGGTGTCATTTTTTGTTGTAACTGTTGTTTGTCTCTAGCATCTAGCTTGTTGATTTTAATAAAATTTGTCGTTCCAAAAAAAATGTTGATTTAAACTCCACCAACCTTTTCAAGATCTAACAAAAAAGTCAAATATCACATGCAGTGTGTCAAAAATGGGCTTTCGCCACATGAAAAACCATGGCTGTAGGTCTTTGACCACGTATATTTTTTTTTCAGCTCAAGTGTGACCAAAGGCCGCGTTACCATAGGTATCATACTGTCACACTCACGATTTAGTGGCCGTAGCAATCCAAAAGTGTGGCTAAAGGGTACCAATATTTGTTCATGGAGTTATTCATTTTGTTCCAACAAGTGTGACTAATGGATACCAACGACCACATCTATGCCTTTTAAGTGTGCAAAAAAGTATGTTTTGGTCACATCCATTTTAAAAAACCGTCGCCAATGAGTTGTTGGAATCAAGCAAATGTGGCTAAAGGACCAACGACCGCATGAACGTATTGAAAGTGTGGCCATTTGTTTTATATGGTTAAAAAAACTATGTTTTGGCCACATCCATTTCAAAAAACGGTGGCTAAAGGGTTGTTGGAATCAAGCATAATAGATGTGATTAAAGGGTAGTAATGGCACCAAAATGTATTTTAAGTGTGACCTTTTCTATTATGCAGTCACACAAAGTATGTTTTAGTTACATCCGTTTCAAAAAACCGTGGCTATAAAGGGTGGTTGTAATGGATCATAAGTGCGGCTAAAGGATAGCAACGGCACAGGCGTGTATTCTAAGTGTGACCGTTTCAATTATATAGTCACAATAAAGTTTGTTTTAGCCACATATATTTGAAAATATCATGGCTTAAAGGATTCTTGTAGTGTATTATTTTTATCTAAATAAGGATGGTTAAAAGGTAGCGATGACCACATGCTATGTCTTAAGTGTGGCCGTCTGTATTATATAGCCACGAAAAAGTATGTTTTAGCCACATCCATTTCGAAAACCCGTGGCGAAAGTCAGGGCTGGCTCTTAGAATTTACGTGCTTCAGCCGAGCTGGAAAAAATATGTCTCTTAAACCTTAGCATACTAAATAATGTAAACACACATATTTTTATGCACCGATTAAATTTATGGCAATAAATATAACAATCTATAAAATTATGGTACTAGATTGAGTTTATGACATACTAAATAGGCTAATAGCTAATCGATGATTTGTGAAGCTCTTATAACATTCTTGATAGCAAATTGATGAATCAACTCTTCGTAGTTTATGCTTTCTAATATTCCGTTATCGATAGTTATCATTGCCAACCCGCTAAGTCTTACTTGGTGCATTGTGGATTGTAAATAATATTTCAATAACGATAATTTCGAAAAACTCATTTTGTAGATACTACCGTGATTGCTGTTGTTCAAAGTTGACTTTGTTGTTATCCCACTTATTTGTTTCTTTTTTATTTATTTAACTCTTATTATAAATTAAAATTAATAGATCCTTTTCAATTTATAATTGGTCTATAAGTTTTTGAGTAATCTAAAAAAAATGGGCCTAAAAGGTGTTTGAATATTATAAAAATAGTGAAATTTTAAGCATTCGGGTATTCTATATATAACATCTGGAATCTATAAAATTTTTATGCCAAAAAAAAAAAAAACATGCACCGACCGAGTGCCGACATGATACACCCTAAGAGCCGGGCATGGCGAAAGTGTTGTTGTATTAAACACTGTGTCCCATTAAGTGTGGCTAAAGGGTAGCAACAACCACATGAATTAGTGGGAATCGTGGTCGTTTGTATTATATAGCCATATATGTAACATCTCGGACTTTTCGTATTTGTATTCGTTTATGTTTAAACCGATTAGAGAATGTAATTCGGATCCTTATTATTAATAAAGTCATGCATTTATAAGCATTCATGGATGTATTTTCATTTCATACCCTTAATGTTATTTAAACTTGGCATTTTATGCTTAAAAACTCTTTAAACACCAAAAATTTACACTTTATCAAGTACAAGGACTCAACTTGCCAAGTTGGAAACCCCCACTCCCTTGACGATGCCACGCCATGCAGCCAGAAGGTAAAGTTGGTCGCGTGGCGCGGCCAGTTTGCTTGGCAAATTCTATCGTTTTTCGTTGTTTATTCGTTTAAATACATAAACGTTGCCATATTTGAACCAAATCTCATGAATTATGCTCCAAGACACCTCCATTACTGATGAAATAAGTTTACAAATTTTTACTCCATCAATACAAATTTATTTGGTTGATTTACTTGCTCTTAATTCATCATTAACAATTATTCGGTTACCTAAAACGAGTCGTTTGACCAAAGAAACGTTTTGTACTAAATATATTAAGTTAAACGACCTAAAAACATCATAATTCTCTATATCCTTTCTACCTCCATCAATTTCTGTTGATCACGATTCGAGCGTCTTGGACTTTATATTATTATTATATTAGTTTATAATGTAAAGGGCATTTTGGTAATTACATATTTAGCCCATTCGCCTTAATTGAAAGGCTCATTCGTTACCTAGTAACAAATTAGTCACATTCGCTATAAATGTAAGTGTCATTCGTTAACCAAGATTAACGAATGAGACAGTGAATGTAGGGACATTCGTCTAATGTAAATTGTAACGAATGACTAAGGTCATTCGTAGGGTTTAATGTAACGAATGACTCATTCGTTAAGGCGTGTCTTAAAGAACGAGGTCATCCCTATATATACCAGTAAAGTATCTTAATGTAATAACAGTTTTTCCGATAATCGTATTTCCTCTCCTTTCTTTACCAAAATCACTCCAGAACACATACATATCACACACACTAAAGTAATTGCTTCATAATTGTAATCATAACAGTAATACAATGGATCCAAACAATACTTTGTAATCACAAGATCTAGATCCGGCTCGTTAAGCTTTCTCAAGTGGTATCAAAGCTTGGAGATCTGATATTCGTATTGTTCATTGATATAATTGTATTGAATTAGTGTTAATTGGAATGTATTGATATGTTAATAGTATAATTAGAACAGAGGATTCTAATTGAGATTGATTTACATCAATTAGGACTGATTTAAGTGTATTAGAGGTTTCGAAATGTTGTGAATTGAGGCTTATTGAAGGATTGGATAGTTAATTGGATTGGAATTAAAGTTTGAATTGAATTAACGGATATGGCGGGAATGGTATTTGTTTGTGATATGCGTCGGATGAAATGTCTATAAAAATAAATGACCTTCACAAGTAAGCTTTAAATTTAAAACGAAAATCCTAACACCACACACAACCGGCAAGTGTACAAGTCCCAAGTAGTATAGACCTAGGATGTTCGAGTATCCAACACGAGGACACGTATAAACGCTACTGATCACTAACCCTAGACAAGACCTACCCAAGAATAATATTTAATTGATTTTGATTTTAATTTTTTCTTTTTATAAAATAATTTAACTGGACTGACTAACAAAAGTTACCAAAAATAGAAAACTTAACGACAAACTAACTGTGTTGACTTTGGATGGAGAAAAACGTCTACCTAGGTTTGAATCAAACTGTAGGTCTAACAATAAAATGAATTGAATGATATTAAGACTTCGGTTCCTAAAAGTGACATGACTAAGGCTCGCTCGGGCTTACTGGATCACCTCTCGGTCTCACTCAACAAACCTTAACTACTCTTAGTCGGCTAAAAACAACCAACCGGAAAACAAATGTTAACGTGTTCTAATGTTGACTCACCTCTTGGTCTCACCAACACTCAACCCTAATGGTAATGAATACTACATAACCAAGGATAGAGGAACAATTTAATTTAAACCAAAATAGATCAACTAGTCGCTCAAAACACCTAAACCGGACAAGAAACGAACTCGCTCTCGCGCAATCCTTATTCTAGCATGCAAAGGTAATGAGACAACCCTAACTTCTTATCACCTCTTGGTCTCTAAGAAGGCGTCTAACCACTCTACTTTAACCAATAATTCATGCAACAATACACTACGGTTGTACCTACCGCAAATAAACCCTAAATACAAAGTCTAGAATCAAACAAGCACCGATCAATCAATACAAAACTAATTAACCAACACAAGGCGTTTAAGCAATAAATTGATATAATTTCCAGCCATCAAACACAACCTATTTCATTTCTAAATCAAACTTTACAATAACAATTCAAGTCTATCAATCAAACAATCCATAAAACTCATCATACACTAACAATAATCATCATTCCTAGGTAGAACCGACAAGTTTAGCCTAACATAATATTTGGACAGCAGCTATTACTCAATAAACACATCAAATAACTCATACCAATCATCATAACAATCATTCAACAATCAATAATAATCATAAACACTTCAATCTTTAAAACAATTGCAAAACTATGTAACAATTGATCAAGAAAAATAAAGTGATGAACAATGTTATAAAAGAAACGATATGTGATGTTTTGGGGCTGCTCTTGGCTATAACAATTGATGGAAAATCATTTATTGCCTCCTTCTTCTTCCTTAGCCGCCACACGATCAAAAACCTAGCTTGAAAAACTTTTTCTCTTTTCTTCCTTGGCTGCTGCTTGCGATCGGACCAGATGGGATGGGCTTAGGGTTTTATTTTATTTTTGTATTATAATATAAAAGTAGGCTTGGGTTTATCCATGATGTAAACGGGCCGGGCTTTATGCTTTGTCTTGAAATCGTATGCATCCAAGGTCTTTAAGCTTTTCATGAAGTCCGGTTTTTCTTTCTTCAATCCGTAACCTACAAGATACATATAACTATGTAAAACCAATATAAAATAAGTAAAAAGACATTAACTATAATATAAAAACTTAGATAAAAGGTGCGGAAAATAAATGTGTTTTACAACACATCAGTTTGAATTGGTTTGGATTGGTGGATTTGGTGTCCGATTTTACACAAGTGCGGATTTCTGGAAAGGATGAGTGCTCATTCGTTAGTATGAATGCTTATTCGTTAGTTTGAGTGCTCATTCTCTAGTGAGTTAGTTACACCTGATTCGTCCATCTGCCATTCGTAACTGCTCATTTGTGTGAACTTATTCGTTAATTGGGACTCAATTGCTACACTGTACCTATTCGTTAAATCATTCCTCAAAATACTCATTCGCTATTCAAATATATTCGTTAATACAGTAAAACACTCTTTCGTTTGACATTCGTTGTGTCATTCGCATAAATAGTAAACCATTGTCGTTCGTGTGAATTGTATTTGTTCATTCGTGTTCCTAAAGTATTGCACCTTTGTGTAAATAGTGACTATCTCATTCGTGTGAGACAAGTTTCAAGAATTGTCAATTTTAGTCCTTGACTATCAAAAGTTTATAATCATGTCATCCCCTGCACCAGCTTCGTATTATGATCTTGCCTCACAAAATGCTCTAATGCAACAGATGCTCACAATGGATAATGAAATTGGATCTCATAACAAGTGTCCGAAATTGCTCAAATTGTCAGATTTCGCAATATGGGAACCGAGGTTCCAAGCTCATTTGGGATCAATTCATCCAGGTTGCATTAGACATGTTGATGTTGTGTACTTTCCACCACAAGTTGGTAGTGCAACAACTAGGTATACAGACAAACTCTTTAGTTTGTATGAGGCACATGAGATCAAAGACATGGAGAATGAGACAAAGGCATACTCAACATTGACCAGGGCATTACCAGAAAATATCTTCCATCAGTTTAACCATATTAAACCCTATGCTACCTTATTTGCTCAACTGAAGATACGTAGCCTGGGTAACAATCTTGAGAGTAAGAAAACAATGGTCAAGTTTCAATTCAGGAACTTCACTTTACTCAAGAATGAAATCGTTGAGGAGATGATCAATCAGTTTTGTCATCTTATTGCCGAGATGTCTACTGTTAAATTAGAGCCAACCGAGGTGGATAAGATCGACACCTTGAAGAATGCTTTGCCCCCAATGTATTCAACCTTCCTGCTGGGTTTGAAGGAAAATAGCTACTACCTTAATGATAATCTCACGGCTGAAGAGTTTATCAATAAACTTGAAGAAAGAGAATATGATATGAAATGTCAAACGTCATTGAATGATATCCAGAATCTGTGTTTATATGGTGATCGCTGCTGGTAAACAACACTAGAGGCTCAATTCCTATTACAACTTTCTACTCACAGATCTCCTGATGGACCTCTGATCTATAATTCGACACCTAATGTATGCTTCATGGCATCTGGATCCAGTACTGGATCAAGTTGGTCTAGCTCACCGCCTAATGTTAACATGAAAGATGCAGAGCAATAGTTCGCATTTATGTGTGCTTTCATGACATCTTACGAACAACTTGTTAGGGTAAGATTGCTACAAGTGATCTGACTGATGAAGATTATGATCAGATTGATCCGGACGATCTTGAACTCATGGACCTCAAGTGGAACATGGCCATGATAGTTCGTATAGTAAAGAAGTTCATGTAGAGAACTGGTAAAGATCTACGCACTCTCAACAAAAGGGTAGGTTTTGACAAGTTAAAAGTGAAGTGTTACAACTGTTAGGAATTTGGGCACTTTGCTAAGGAATGTGACAAGCCAAAGAAGGAATACACTGGTCCATGTAACTTTGATCGTACTTTAGGTAAAAGTTCCAATGTGTCTGAAAAGAAGAAGACGACAGATGGGGATTAGGTCAAAGTAAGTAGTTCACAAGCTTTAGTGGTAAATGACGGGTTAGACTGGTCATAAAAGATGTTGGGAAACCAAGTAAACCTTGCTATTGTTGAGAAGTCTGAGCATTTCGAGGATTCTAGTGGGGATAATTTATCTGAAGACAGTGACACTTCTGAGCCAGAAACCAATCCTGACAACTCGAGTATTGAACAAACTGATTCGTTCGCTTGCATGGCGAAAATCGAGGAGGTTTGTACCAATTCTTCATTTAATTTATCTATTAATGAGTCACATGAGACAATCACTACTCAAGTAGTTACTGAGTGTGAAAATTGTTGCGAGCTCAAGTGTAAACTTGAATATGCTTTGCAACAAAACGATCTACTTGTTAATGAACTTTCTATGTTGAAGGAGTGTCACAGACAAAAATCCAAACTTTTGGATCAATCGACATTAAAAATAAAAAATTTGTTTGTGAGCAACCATGACTTGAAAGCCGAGGTGAGTTACAAGCTTGTGATTATCGAACAACATTTTCAAGAAATCCTAAAATTACGAACCAGCGTTACTAAACTTGAAAATGAAGTTTTAGAACTTAAAAATAAAATCAGTAAGTTTAGAGATTCTTTGTTTCTTTTGAATGAAATCATTGAAGTAAATCATTCATATCAAAAGAACGGAAGGCTGGATTGGGATTTGTGGAAATTCTTCCACCGGTCAAAAGTGATTACTCGAGTATTCCAGAAGTAGTTGATACAAAGACTGTAAACTCTAATACAACTTCTGAAAAACCTGAATGTAATCCTGTGAATGTTGAAAAAGTTGAATCGATTAATCTAATGATTCAGTACACATTAAGAGTAACTCGGTCTTCACTTAGAATGAAATTGATGGTTCGATCGAGGAGTTGAATGAACCAGAAGAAATTGTTAAAAATAAGAACATTCCTTCCGATAATAATATCCTTTGTAAACCAGAAGAATTTGAACAAGCGGTATATGGTTCGAAATCTTCTGTCAACTCATCGAACAAACAAAAGGCTTCTGTTAATGTAAAAACGTCAGACAAACTAAAAGTGTCTGATGAGGATTTAATGAAATTTGTTAATCCTCATAAAGAGTCTAAATTAAACAAAGATCGGGTTTTCAAGTTAAAAGGACTAAACAAAGTCTTTTTGGACAAAGAAGTTCCTTTGAACTTATTGAAACCCCAAAGAAAGCGTATTCAATGACGACACGTCTAAAGTTACCGAACTTGAAAATGAGTTTCTCAAATAAAAAATATCTAAAAATCAAGCCAAACAAACTGTGAATACATTTAAACCTATAAAATTTGACAAATCTTCTGGTTTAGAGAGTTCTTTGAACACTACAAACCTACAATTTTTACAAAAACAAAAAGGGAATAAAAGACACAGTTTCAGACCCGGTAACTCTTGCGGATCCTAAGGTTGAAATTGTCCAACCTAAGCCTGAAAACAAGACCACGGTTGCACCACAAAAGATTATTAATGCTCGTCTTTGCTTTAAATGTGGTGGAACTGGTCATGTAGCTAAAAATTGTAGGGCTACGGTTGATAATGCTAAACAAGAACAAAAAGATATTCCTACTGTTGACTTTAAACGACAACCTATGGAATCACATGTGGATGAATAATACATAATTTATTCGAATATTAATCCTCGAAAGGTTGTTAGGGTTAATTATTCTAATGTATCTTGCAAATCGTTTGACCATGTTCAACCGATCTGTAAGAACACAGATTTGGGAGTGATAAGAGACGGTTACTTGAAAAAGAAATCTAAGAAACCTATTACTTATTCACAGATACCTCAATCATTCCCGAATTCATCTTTTAAAGTAAACGTTTCTCCAAAATTATCGAAAGGAGAGCCCAGGACTGAGGTTGGGGCTGCCTTTTTGAACTAATCATTTTACCTCATGTGCAGAGTTCATCCAGGACAATATCTGGAGATAAATGGATCTTAGACAGTGGATGTTCTCGGCATATTACCAGAAACCTGGACCTTCTAAAAAATGTTCAAGATATTCAAGGGGTTATGTGGCTTTCGCGGGTAACCATGGGGGTATGATTACCAAAGAGGGAGAAGTATAGAATGACTGTATTACGTTCGAGAAAGTAAATTACTATGATAAGGTAGATCATAATCTATTGAGCGTTTCACAGATTTGTGACAAAAAGTATACTACCATCTTCACTGATAAGGAGTATGTAATCCTTCAGCCAGGATTCACTATTCCTAAAGAGATGGTTATCATGCGATCTCCGAGATCTAATGATATTTGTGTCCTTGACATGAGTATTAATGTATTAGTTTCGCCTTCTGAAATGTGTTTTATCTCAAAAGCAACTGAGAAAGACTCGATTCTATGGCACAGACGGATGGGACACATCTACATTCGCAAAATGCATCATCTAATTGCGAACGATCTTGTGGATGGTGTGTCTCTCAAGCATTTCAAGTTAAATGATCATTGTGTTGTATGTAAGAAGGGGAAGCAGAAGAAGTCACACTCGAGCAAATTGATAAATTCGATTGAAACTCCATTAGAGCGAATTCATATGAATTTATTCGGTCTAGTGAATCGTGCTAGAATCTCGGGTGATTATTATTGTTTGGTTGTCACTGATGACTTCTCACGTTACTCATGGGTTTCATTTATGCGGTCTAAAGATCAGACACCTGTTTTGATTCAAAACCTAATCACTAAAATTGAATCACTTTATAAACTGAAAGTGAGACGTATTCGTAGTGACAATGGTACGAAATTTAAAAACAACGTGGTTGACTTCTTTTGTATTCAACGGGGAATACATAGGGAGTTCAGCGCACCGTACGTGCCACAACAAAACAGTGTGTCTGAACGGAATAACCGAACGTTGATTGTGGCGGCTAAGACTATGGTAGCGGATTCTAAGCTTCCCTTTTAATTATGGAACGAGGCTATGAATACCGCTTGCTACATGCTTAATTGAGTCCTAACAGTTAAGAAGTTAAAAAACGACAAGTTACGAACTTCTTAATAACTGTAAGCCGAATTTAAAGTATTTGGAGCCTTTTGGGTGTCCGTGCACGGTTTTGAAGAAAGACGCTGGGAAATTTGATGAGAAGGCGTTTAAAGGATACTTTTTGGGTATAACTCACCTAAGAAGCGGGTATTCTATTTTTCTTCGGGGTGTGTTGAAGAGTGGTTTAATGTTCACTGTCAGAGCTACAGTACACCTCCAACCGGTAAAGGACCCGACTTGATGTTCGATTATGAATCATTATTTAATTCATTTAGACCGTCGGTTGAAGATGTTTCTGAAGACTTGGTTCGAGCCTATTTGGAAGATCAATGTCTTTCAAAACCGAGTTCATCTACATACAACGAGAATAAGTTATCTATTCAATCGGAAACATCAAACGATGTTTCTGATTCCTCCGGTGAAGCAGAGTTTGTCGATTCATCTTCGGTACCTTTTGAAGAAGCTCACGAGTTACCCGAGCCTATTCAAACTGAAGTCGAGTCGCCAACTGTCTCTTTAGACACAACAGAGGAGAATATCACCAATCTTGGTGATAACGTATCTGTTCTTGCGGATCCTTCTTTAAGAATTCACACGAACCATCCTCAGGAACAGATTATCGGTAATGTAAGTGATGTTGTTAGAACACGACATCAACTTGCTAATATATGTGCTGAAGAGGCTGATTTTAATGTATCTCCTACTGATGAGGATCGATGAATCATTTTCAAAACCGAGTGTTAAGGATAAAAACTGGAAGGTTTATAAATTTAAAGGTGTTGACAAGATGTTTTCTAATGAGCTCTTTCGATAGCTCTTGTTAAACCCGAGTGTGTTGAAAAAGTTTATAACTGTGATCACTCAAATTTTCTTAATTGTGATGCATCAGTGATGCCTCTTGGGGAAAGGAAAAGGTTAAAATCAAAACCCCAAAAGGAATCTAAACCAGTGTTGTTTCAACAGAATAGATTTGTTAAATCTACTGGTTCTGATGTATTGGAAAATTTTGCACAGTGTTCAAATCTTGAATTTTTCCAAAAGAAGAAAAGCGAGAAAATTCAACCCTTCGTGTCTAAGATTTTAACAAAGTCATATTCGACGCATGTTGAAATGAGAAAGTGTTTTTATGGTAATGTCAAAGGACATTTTATTGTTGATTGTCCTTACAGGAGAAGACTCAAATTGCCTGATGCTTTTAACAAGGTTTCTTTAACTTTTGGGCAATTTGAGACACTTGAACAAAAAGCTAAACAACAAAGAGTTTATCTTAATTCTTTGTTAAAGTCTCTTGAAACGTCTCACAGTTCTCATAATGTTAAATTTTTGAGACATCAAGCTAATAAATCGTTATCATCTTGGAAACCAAAGATTCCATTAGCTGTTGCTGATCATGTTAAGGATACTGGTCGACCTAAGACTATGGTCTGGGTTCCAGTTTCTCATTAATTATTTAGTTTTTGTGCAAGGATATCCAAGAAGATCTATCAACATCATATGGATTGTTGCTAAATCAAATTTGTTGATAGTGGATTATCTCGGCATATTGGTTTAGATTGACTTGATTGATAATTGCAAAGATTTAAAATTCATAAAAATTTTAACCGGCAAACTTGTTTACCATTCATTTTAAGATGCAAGATTTCTTTTTGGTGAACAAGATTTTCAAAATATTTATCCATGTTGGAAGATCGTTTTTCATTTTTCGTTATTTTTTCTGCAAATTTTTGTTATTTTTTTATATTTTTAGGGGGAGAAATCAGAAAAGTACAAAAATAGTGTGTTTTCTGTCTGAAAAAAATATAAAAATACAAAAATATGTTCTTAATTTTGAATAATATAAAATTTGAGAAATGTGATCCTACATATATGGGAAATGATAGTACATTGACTTAGCGGACCAAACACATGAATAAAATAGACTAAAAAGTGTAGTAAGATCAATTGCATGACGTACATGATAGGCTTAACAGATCGTATAAGTGCTGAAAAGGTATATGTTAGAGATATGTTATACTTAGGTCTTGTGTTGGTAGGTCAAGATAATATGTGAATTAGAGTTGTACGTTAAAGTTTAGAACACAAAAGAGACAACTTATGGAATGCATAAGTTATGCGGCGCATAACTGATCTAGACACTAAGTAATAAATTCTAGACTCTTAACTAACTAAAACTACTAACCGGCAAGTGAACCGGTCCACTCTAGTACAGCGAAGTAAGTCCGGATATCGAACCCACGAGACTCTTTAAATTACGTAAACTAGCTAATTAGACTCAACTAATACTGACACGATTATTTGTTTGTTAAAGGGGGGGGGGGTTGTTTAAAATACTAAATTAAAACTAATTAAGAAAAACAAGTAAAATAAATGAAAACACAAGTTTGATTAAATCAGATGATGATGAGATAACTACTTAGGCTAGAATCCCCTAAACTTCAGTTGTTAATTGATCGGGAAAATATTTAATTATGGAATGAGTTCGTAAAATAAACACTTAAGAGAAAACTTAAGCATGACACCTGACCCTTCTCAAGAGACACCTATAGGTTTCTAATAAGTTTTCACGCAAACCAGTATAAAAATCAAGTTTCCTTACGGACATCTAATTAATTATGACTTAGTTCCTTTATACGAAATCCTACCTTACAGCGCGAAAATCAAAGACAATTTAATATATTTAATTGATTTAATAGACAATAATGAATTATCAAATATAGAAGGACTCCTTACGAAGAACTAAATCTAGCAAGATTAAATAATAAAGATCTATCAATAACCTAGCACTTTACAAATTTTAGGTTAGCAGCACACGTAGGTTTAAATAATTAATAATTATTATTCCTATGATCTTAATGCATATCAATCATAAAATAGTCAAAAACACAAAGTATATGACCTAATAGCAACCTATGATAATGACAAACAATAATCAAGGCAACTAAGGAATAATAACAATTAATCAAACAATCTTAAGTATCCATATGCATCAATTTAATATGATTAAACCATTTACTAAATCATAAAAACCATAACGATAAATAATCCCAAGTCAAATAAAAACATTAAAGTAGGTTCATCATAAGCCTAGGGAGAATGTTTAGCCTAGCATCATAAAATAAAACATAACAATAATAAAGGAATTCATAACGGAAGATTAAAGGAGATAAAACCTGTGGTCTTCGTCCTTGGATGATAAGCACTTCACCGGCTGATTCCTTACCTTCAAACCCTCCTAAAGATCTCCTCTTGAGCTCCCAAATTCGTCCAAGTCGGCTAGGGTATTCAGGTTATGTTTAAGGTTGAGTTTAGGGGTCTTTAAATAGGAAAATCAAGCCCAAACCCTAACTTTCGTGTAGAACAATCTGGAAGGAGGCCCACAGCGCCGCGCGACGGGCTTGGCCTCCCCGGTCGCGCGACGCTCCGCTATAGAGAGAGGGGGCCGGTCTAGGCCGGTCCGGTTCAGTTCTGGTCTGGTCCGGTTCGTTTCCTGATGCGCCGGTTTGCCGGTTTTGCTCATTTTTGCTTATTTTTCGCTCTTTTTAACCACGAACAAGTCCCGAGACCTAGATTATTCAAATGTGTTAGTAGTATACAAATCTTAACAAAAACCAAACATAAACTAATAAAATATTATATAAAAGGTACACGGGATTTATGTATATTAAGCATTATATCAATAACTTTTGCACTGCATAAGTCCCCAAGCAAGTCTATAAATAGGTTGCTTGGTCTTTGTTTTCGTTTATCCTTCTGACCTTCTGGTTGAGTTGGTCCATGTTGTATCTGATCTTTATAGTGCCATATCTTTTGTACTTATCATTGCTATCAATGAATAGATGGGGAGATTAAAGAGACATTTTTGTGTTTTTCACTTTGTTATGATTTCCGCTCATAGCATCGTAGGGTAGATATAGCCATGGATGTTCGTACATGTCACTCTGAAGACCCATCCTGGACTTTTAATATAAATCTAAATTCTTGCCAAATTTTTGTGGTGTTACATCTTGATGCATAGTTAATATCTGTATTAAGTACCAAAATGTTTAAAGATTGCTATGTGTACATGCGTTATTTTTGCAAAGAAATTCGTCTTATTTTTCTTTTTATTTTGCAAAGAAATTCAACTTTATTTTTTCTTTATTTTTTTTTCAAATCTTGGATTCTCTATTGCGTGATAGTCATATCCGACTTGAGAGTTAAGATTTGGATATTCTACTTTATTTTCTTGGTGTTTCGTATAAAGCCTTTTACTTTCTCCACGTGATAATACGGTATTATCCGACTTGATTGTTAAGGCCTTATACAATTTCAACTTATTTTATCTTTTTATTTTGTTGTAATGGAACCTTATTTGCGTGTAGTAATACCAATCTTAAGAGAATATTTTAACTTTCTGCTTTATTTTCTATTTTTTATTTTGCATGAGTCACAGCTAATCATTTTAAAAAAGAAAAAGTATATACATGTGAAATTCAATGTGTAAAAGATATAAAAATTGTGTTTGATAAGTAGGATCCACATAAGATTTGTGCTTGATTGAATTTTTTTACATATCGTAAAGTTACTGAAGGATCTATATAAAGTTTAAAGTGGACAATTATATCTGCAATCATCGTTGGATTATGTGCATAATAATGTCGAAATTGAAGTGTCGTTTAGGACGTTACTAGTCAATATGATACCATATCGCGATCTTTCTCACAAAAATATGTTTTACTTTTGTTTTCATTTTAATTTCTTTTCGTTATTTTGGGAAAAATACAAAAAAAATTTGGTGTGTTTTGATATATAAACTTTGAAAAATCAAAAATATTTTGGGTGTGTTTTAGTGTAAAGTTTATAAAAACCAAAAAGATTTTTATTTCCATATTATTTTTGATCTTCCGACAAGCGCTACATTTTCAAATTGTTTTGCCGAGTTACAAAAATGTTTTCACCATTACACATTCTTGTTCATACTATTTGGTGCTCAAATGTTAAATCAAGATAAACTTTATGGTTTATTGATGGAATTTGTTGATTGACTGCAGTGATGAGAGTGATGATTATTCAATCCTTGAATCTTCTCAGGATGGTGAATTTAAGGTATGGCAGAGTTATTCGTGTTAAGGGGGAGTGAAGATGCTGATCGTGTGTACAAGATCGATGTTGATAAAGATTGGAGACGTGCACCTAATGCCAAGGGGGAGTTTGTTAGTGCAATGTTTACATGGCATTATATGTATAAAGACACACGTGAAGACCAACTGAAAGCTACAAAGACTAAAATTTAACGAACTCCAACAATTGACAAGGGGGAGTCTGTTAGTACATGAAATGTGACAAATGCTGGAAGTTGAACCGACGTCTCTTTGTCTTTGTCATTTGGTCTCGATATGTGGTTCATTCGTTAAAACATGGAAGCATGCAAATATAACAAGGGTGCATAATGTGCATGCATGGAAAGCAACAAGATTAACGAATGGGGCCGCTGATCAAGTATGTAACGAATGTGAAATAGAACTATTGAATGGAAAATGAATAATGGGATTAACGAATGAAGAACATGGAAGCTTAAGCTTAACGAATGAGGATGTCAAAGGTGTATAGTCTCATTCCTTATTATGTGACGTTAGTATGTAACGAATGTGAAATAGAACTATTGAATGGAAAATGAATAATGGGATTAACGAATGAAGAACATGGAAGCTTAAGCTTAACGAATGAGGATGTCAAAGGTGTATAGTCTCATTCCTTATTATGTGACGTTAGTATGTAATGAATGTGATAGGATTGTTCCGAATGTGCATGTATAGTATAAATAGTGAATACGCATTTACAAGTTACACACAACAGTTCATTTCTTAGGAGACACCGAATTGCACTATAACTCTGCTGATATTTATAACGAGCTTCAACGACTTATTATTTTTATCTTATGTATGTGCTCGGTCGTTTTCGTTCACCGATTAGTACCGAAACTCACCGAAACCAAGTCCGTACATTTTTGGTTTCGTAGATCATTTCGAGTTCATCGATCCTTATCGGGAAAAACAAGTGGTATCAGAGAACTTAAGGAATCTAAACCTTCCGTGATGTGTGCTTACGCGGATATGCATGCCACGAGAATCATTAACATTGCACGATACACCTGCTTCTTATCTCAGATTGAACCGACGAGTGCCACGATGGCACTTAAGGAACCAACTTGGGTAGAAGCGATGCAGGTGGAGCTGCAACTGTTCGTCAGACTGGGTAGGGGTGAGCATTTGGATCGGACCGATCCGAACCAGGATATACCCGACCCGGACCGATACCCGGGAAATCACAAATATAAGAACCGACTATCGGCCCGCTGGACTAACTTTGGGTATCAGGTAACATCGGTCTTCGCAATCTGGTTAATGAGGAAAGACCGAGACCAATTAATCTTCATTCAAGTTGTTGATTTAGATTGCAACGTTAATGTTTTCAGATGAGTGGGAATCATCTTCAAGCCAACTTTTAGTTTGGAGGTAGGAGAAAGGGAGGCAGTGAGATGGTAGGTTGACAAGCTTGTCATCTTCCTCTTTTCAAGAAGGTAAAAATGAATGAAGATAGAGATATGATAAAGAAAATTTAGACAAAACAAACAACTTGGTCATGATAAAGAATAAAATATAATTTTTTATTTGTACAACCTATTACTCTATGACCTTTCAAGTATGACCTCTTACCGACAAACTCAACCCATGACATCTTTTGAATTTCTAAAGTTACTTTAATGTATTATTTGAATAATATATTAAAATTTTTATTTCATTTCTTACACAAAGTTACTTCAATCTATTATAATAATTATTACATATGCATGTATCTTGTCAATTCCAAAGTTAATTATATTTAGTTTTTTTAGTTAAAACTCTTTCAAATACAAAGAACATTTTTATGTTTTGTTTTTTTTCTATCTTCACCACTTATGTCTCTCACACAAGTACCAATATTCTCCGGCAACCATGAGTTCAAAAGCTTTTCCAGCAGCCATGGAACAAAGGATTGTTCATCATGTCACTACCCTGTCCCTGTAAGCTGCAAATATGAAGTCATTGGTGTAAACCCACACCTACAGTCCCAGAACCCTTAGATTTTGATTACACATTTGGGTCGGTCCAGAAATAGGCGGTTAACCCGGGTCTCGGCCCGGTACCCGACCTGAAACCAAAATCCACTGGATATATGATCCGATGAAAGACCGAAGTTTATAATAGGTCTGGGTTTCAGTCTTTTTCGGTCCGGGTTATCGGGTTTTTCGGTCCGGCTCTAATTATGTGCACCCCTAAGACTAGGTGTATGGGACTTAATCGAGAAACCGACAGAGTTAAACGGCCTATACCGACAAAATGGGTGATTGGTCGTTCTTGGTTATAATTAGCAAGGAGGCATAGATTACACAGAGGTGTACGCTCCAGTAGCACGATCGGAAGCGATACACATTTTTTGGCCTATGCAGTTTACAAGAATTTCAAAGTGTATCAAATGGATGCTAAGTCTGCGTTTTGGAGCGGGGAAATTCATGAGGAGGCGTACGTGAAACAACCTCCTGGCTTTGAGGATGCTGACTATCCAGAGCATGTTTACCGATTAAACAAAGCTCTTTAAGGTTTACACCAGGCCCCGAGAGCCTGGTACAGCACACTTGCTGACCATCTCATTAATAGTGGCTTCAAACGGGGGACTGTAGATTGTACACTTCTCTACAAATATATTGGTGATGATCTGCTTATCGTCCAGATATATGTTGACGATATCATCTTCGACTCCACAAACGGCAAACTGTGCAAGGAATTCAAGAACACGATGCAGAAAAAGTTTGACTTATCCCAGATATTTGTTACTTAACATATATGGAAAAATCTTTGTACTAAAATACCCCTTATACTAAAATAAATAATAAATAAAAGAAAAATTATGATTGGTTGTAATGACTTCTCACACTTGTCCCATTAAGAAACACTTGTGAAATGAACGTACTCATATATATATAGGGGATGGTTCATGCGAGAAGTGATATTATGGCGAGAAGTGCGAGAAGTAAATAATAGCCATTGATTATGTTGATCTATGGTATAGAATCAACATGGCAATATTGTAATTTTTAGCTTCTATATTTCAATGCATTTTAAGACGAAAGGATAGGTTTGTCTTTTTGTTGTATAGAAGCCATGAATGAAATGTACTTATCTTAAATAAATCCCAAATTTTTTGCTACCATTATCTCTCAATTTCGGTTACTTTAAAATTATTAAAATCATCATCGGTTACAAAATAACTTACCTTTCAATAATTCAGAATATGGATTACTCATTTTTTAAATTAAGCGACAATGACTTTTAGTAATCTAGTTTGGATTTTGATTTTTAAAAATAAGTATGTGTGGGCTGCTAAAAATATTAGGTAGTTTTATGTGAACTTCTTTTGCTTATAAATATAATCTATGTATGCTTATGTTAATTTTTTGTGTGTTTATGCTAATCTAGTTTTCTAATATGTATAATCTGGTTGTGATCATACATTTAATTTATGTAGGTTGTTTAAAATTTGTGTATGCATATAAGTTAATTTAGTTCTCCAAATATATATACATACATAACTACATACATCCATACCTACATACATACATAACTACATACATGTGCATGCATACATACATGCATGCATGCGCACGTACATGCATACTACGCACGTACATACGTACATACATACATATCTACCTATGTACCTACCTACATACATATATGTGTATGTACATACGTACGTGCATACATCCATATGTACATACATACATGCATACGTACGTACGTACATACATCCATACATACATACTTACGAGGGGCGGCTATGATAAAAAAATATAATATTAAACTCACACTAAATGACGATAAAAATCGCTCCATTGTAACAACATTTAATGTGATTTTCTTCTAAATTCATTCGGTTGTCATCATTATTTGTTGTGTTTCGATTTTGTTGGTTAATCATCGTTGTTTGTGTAAGCAAAAACAATTAGATATGTACATGCCTATGTAATTATGTAAATACATACATTCATAAAGTGTATGGCGTACGTATGAGTTTCATATAATTTGAATATACACGATAATTTCGATAATTTTGTAATAGTTATTAAATATTCATGTAAGATATATGTGTCATCTAACAAGCAAAATAAAGAAAATACAGATAATATTCAAATAAAATTTAAGTTACAACATTTCGGTTTCTAACTTACTAATAGTAAGTAATAGTTACCACAAAGAAAATTGTTCACTTGACTAACATGCCCTTATAATTAATAATTAAATAAATAAGAAGAAAATTTATGATTGGTTCTGATTACTTCTCGCACTTCTCAACCTAAAAATATTTCTGAAAAGAACCAAATCATATATATATATATATATATATATATATATATATATATATGGGTGGGATCAAATAAAAATTCCTATTAAAGAGAAAACTTAAAACTCTTAAAGAATTATTTTCAACTTAAAAAAAACATTTTTGTAGTTTCTTTTTCTTTTTTTTTTCAATTATTGTTATATGTTGTTATTGTTCCAAAAAAAAACCTCTTCGGTTCAGCGCACATATGTAATAGTACGCATTGAATATATGCGATAGTGTTGTATTGTATAAAATACAACACTATTGCACATATTTGATACACATTGTTGTATATATGCAGTATAAGACTAATACGCACATCGAATACATATTAATACATATGTGTAATACAATATCAATGCACATGTGCGCTACATCGTTTTTTTAGCATATAATACAACACTACTGTACATATACAATACACAAATATTGAATATATGCAATTAAACACTATTGAACATAAAATTACATAGTAATACACATGTGTAATTCAACAGTATCGCACAGTAATACGTATGTGCATTAAGAGTCTTTTTTTATTTATTTATTTTACTTTTTTTTATTTTTTTCAAGTGAAGGGTAACAAAATATAAGAATAATGGAAAAAATGGAAATTGAAAATAAAATTTTATTTTTAATTAAAAATAATTTTTTTAGAGTTTTTAAGTTTTCTCTCGATTCTCTCCATACACACACACACACACATATATATATGTGTGTGTATATATATATATGTGTGTGTGTGTGTATGTGTGTGTATATGCATATGTGTGTGTATCAGAAAATTATGGATTATGTCTGAATTCGTCTCAAATTATACTATATATAAAAAACGAGAAAATTACAATTTTTGTCCTTTTGAATTAGATAAACTGTGAAGTGGGTTCTTTTTGAAAACGAGTCACACTTTTTTTCCCTTTATTTGCATGTTTTGCTCTATTTTTGTCTTTTGCAGTAGCGGATGTTAAGTTTCTTTGCTAAGTCACTCCAAGTGCACTGCACATGAGGGTATTTTAGCCTTTTTTAAATGTAAGGCTAATAATTTAAGATTTGATTCATACTTCAAAATTTTAGGGGCCATTTATGTCTACATCTATGAAGTAAATCAACATGTATGAGGTTGGAAGATTTTAAAATCATATGACCATGTATAACAGAATTTCAATAAAAACCCCTAACTGCTTTTACCAACGGAAGATTCAACCACAATTTCGATGGAGTTATACGAGTGATTCATAGGAAGAAGGATGGTGAAATCATGGATGCAATTTAGGGAGAATAAGAAATTAGGGGTTTGAATTCTTTGGTTAACAGAGAGCGGTGATGGTGACGATGAGCGTTGGGGAGTGGGTGGTGGTTTCTGGTAGAACGAATGGCGGCTGATGGTTGTTGAGAAAACTTCAACCTTTTTTTTTTTTTTGTTCTTTAACAAAAGACTTGACCAATTTAACGATGATGAATTGTTAGGGTTTTGATTCTCAACATAACATGAAGCCATTTGAAATATAATTCTCCTTCTTCTTTAATTCACAAATGATTTAAAGATCTAAACTTTAAATTTGTGTTGAGCAAGTTGATGGATTTGAGCTCCTTTTTTTATGAGGAAAATGGTGCTCTATTTTAAATATAAAAAATTATGTGGAATTTAGGGGTGGATGTTGGAATATGTGAGAATGCATGAATAATCATTGTACGAGCTTAATCGGATCTTGTGTGATTATAGTTAATGTTAAGTTATTAGGGCTCATTGTGTGTGTTTCGAAAGAACAATTTGACAGAGTAACGACACTGATGTTATCCAAATAACTGAATCGTAAATTAGAAATAAGATTACAAGGAATATTTAGGATCTGGCCTATTCACTAAGTAAACTTAGCGAATGAACCCCTTTCGCTATGCCATACGCTAAACAGAGCTTAGAGAATGGCCTCTAGTAACATAAATCTATACACTAACATCCCTAGCTCATGGGCGAACCAAAAACAAGACTCATTCGCTAGATAATCCTAGTGAATGAACTTTCATAAATAACAAAACAAGTCCCTAGACTTTAACTAATGACAAAAACATGCTGAACAAAGAACGAGACGACATAATATGTATCAACAAACTCCCCCCTAATCTTGAGCTTTGTCTTCTTCACCTCTTAAAGGTCGTAGTGTTCTAATCAGCTCCACAGTGAATTCCAAATGCAAAACAAGTCAGAATAACCCATTGGAATTGCATAGCAGGTTCATTATCTTTATTGTGCGCCATCTGATTTGATTTTTGAATAAAGCATGAATACCAGATTCAGATAAGTTAACGAGCCACATCATATCCAAAATCCGAATAAACTTCACACTTCACAAGCACCCAACACTATCACAGCTTCACCGGTTTTATCATCATAATACCACCGATTAAATTCCTTATGAAAAGTCCTATGGCATGACTTTAAAAGGGATTTTCTTCAGTGTACCAGATGGTTTCACTTTTAACACCATCTTTCCCCACCCTGCTCTTGGATCTATGTCATCGAGTCTTTAGCTCTTTGGTACCTGGGGTAGGAAGAACTTAAAACCACGGTGAACCTCATGAACCAAGTGTCTGTAGAACCAGCCAACCAATTCATTCTTTCCATTATTCATAAACGGTCGACTGAGCAATGTGTGTACATCCTATTGAGGCATCGAGAGATTATCTGTGAATATTTCAAAGTACTGAATTTCATTCTCCCACTTCAAAATACATACTTTCATGTCAGGCTTGCATATCCATGACACTATATCACCTTTCAACATCTTGACAGTAATGAACTTCTCTATTTGGTTTGCAGAAACCTTTGCCTTTATCTGAACATAATACTTCTATGGGGCATTCCTCACAGACTCCAACCACTTGTTGAATTTCTTCGCATTGTAGTTAAACAAACCATCTGACGTTCGTCCTTGTTCTTGCTTGGGTACAGATGTCTCTCTCCTTATTCATCTTTTCATTCACAATTCTTTCTTCGACCATATTAAATGCTCTATAGTAAAGAAAGGAATCCCCTCGTCTCAACATCATCATAATGAGTATCCCAATATAGAATATCTTGATCAACCCCAACATCTGCAACATCCTCAACTTCTCTATCTATTCGTTTCTCTGACTCCTCCACATCTTACTTGTTAAGATTCAGCTGAATGGTGATTTGTTCTTTTGTAAGACAATGATCAACAAACTCGCCTTCCTCAATATCATATGCGTTTGCCTGACTCTTTATAATCCCATTCATATGAACAAATAGAATGATCTTTACTTTAAACATGCTCTCCGGCTACACCTCAGTTGAGTTTTTATAAACAATTACCTCCTTACCACTGGACTCCCCTTGGGCAGGTGATGGACCAGATGTTGTGGCACCTGGTCTTCGAGTGTTGGCCTGGCATATTGGCTCATGTTTGGTTCATAGTACGGTGTTGCCGTTATGTGTTCCATTTGATATTCTTTCGATATCATGTCGTCCAGTGACCCGTTCTTGATTTTTTCAGTTACTTCTCTCGCACGGTCGCGCATTCTTTGATGAAAAAGTTGTTCGGGGTTGGGAACTGGCGAAACAAGCTCAGGTGCGGGTGTAAAGGGCATTCATGACATATGAAAAATAGTTGAACGAAATCTAACTATGTATAACTAAACTAAAAACTAAACAAAAAATTAAAAAAAAATAGATAAATAGAAATATTTAACCTTTTTACAATTATAGACAACAATAAAAATAAAACTTAGATCGCTCTTAGAAAATTTCTCCATGTCCCTGGTATCAGCGCCAAAAACTTGGTGTTCTGTGTGTGCGTGTATAAAATGAGCTGATTTATTTTCACACAAGACCGTGCTTTAAATTTATAAAAATCATTTCTACCAAGATTAAACCACACACAAATAGGCAAATGTACCTATCGTATATGTAGGATAGTATTGGTAAGAACCAAGTATCGATCCATGAACACGAATGATTATAATAATAAATCTTTGTTCTAAATTAATCGGAAGTAATAATCATTAAAGGTTGTAATATGGTAATTTAGCACGAGGATGTGTTGAATGAGACACGGGGGTGTGTTTTGGGTGCCAGATTTTTATATTTTTGTCTTTTCTTGGAAAGGTGACCATGGGAGCGTGCTAGGTTAGACACAGCCCCGTGTTGGCTTTATCAAATTTTGTCTTTTTCTTGGAAAGGTGACCACAGGGGTGTGCTAGGTGAGATACGACCCCGTGTTAACTTAATCAGATTTTGTCTTTTCTTGAACATGGGGGTGTGTTAAATTGACTAATATACAATTTCTTAATTTTTCATCGTGTATCCACTCGTTTTATGTTTTAGGTTGGAATAAAATTGAAAATAGAAATTAACATAATAAGTAGCTATTTGAACTAGATAATATGATAAAAGATCATATTTTGGAGATTATTGGATGCTTAAAGGATGTATATTTTATACACATCATCCTACTTGAGAGATCTTGTGCTCAAGAACAATGCCTTCCTTTACCATAAAATGACATTTTACCCAGTTTAGCACAAGGTTGGCTTCCTCACATTGTGCTAGCATCCTTTTTAGATTTTCAGAGCATAGATTGAGAGAGTTGCCAAAGACGGAGAAGTCATCCATGAAGACTTCTATTGAACCCTCAGTCATGTCGTGTAATATAACTACCATACAACGTTGCAAAGTAGCTGTAGCATTGCATAGCCCAAGGGGCATTCGTCGGTAAGCGAATATACTACAGGGGCATGTGAATGTTGTTTTCTCCTGATCTTCATTTGAGATCGGAATTTGAAAATAACCAGAGAATCTATCAAGAAAGCAGTAGTACATCTTTCTTGATAGATGCTCGAGTATCTGATCAATGAACGGTTGAGGAAAGCGATCCTTCCTTGTGGCATCGTTGAGTTTGCGATAGTCTACACAAACTGGCCATCCCGTGAAGATTCTCATAGGAATCAACTCATTCTTGTCATTGGTGACTACCATCATTCCCCCTTTCTTTAGGACTACTTGAAGATGACTTACCCAAAGGAGAATCGGATATAGGGTAAATCAAGCATGGATCAAGCAGTTTGAGAACTTCCTTCTTCACCACGTCTTACATGTTTGGATTTATTCGTCTCTGGTGCTGCACTATAGGTTTGAAGACTTCCTCCAATAAAATCTTGGAGTACAAAATGACTGGCTGATGCCTTTCATGTCTATGATTTTCCAAGCGATGGCTTTCTTATGAGATTTAAAAACTTCGAGTAGTCTTTTTTCTCATCGTTTGAAAGTTCGGAAGAAATGATGACATGTAAATGAGAATTACATTCAAGGAAAGAGAACTTGAGGTGCTTGGGTAATTATTTAAGTTCTAAAGTAGGCTAATCTTTGATAAAAGGTTTGGTTTTAGGTTCTAGATCTTTGTCTACTGTTTCAAGTGTCTCATTTGAGTTACTTTCTTCTTCCTCCTTCTCTTGACAAACAACTTTATCCTCTAAATTGATGGCATGTGTTTTTTCTCGATCAATTGTGTGTCACATGCATCTCTTTCAGTTTTTATTCATAGATGACAGCTCACCCTTGATTCACACATATCTAGGAAGTATGCATAATCATTGGTGTAAAGCGGATGTTTCATCGATTTGCCTATATCGAAACTTACCTCATCATTTTCCCCTGAGAGTTAGTTTGCCGGTACCAAAATCTATGAGTGCTCTAGCAGTAGCTAAGAATGGTCTTCCTAAGATAAGGGGTACAGAGTTGTCTTCATCCATGTCTAAAATAACGAAGTCTTCTGGAAAGACAAACTTATCGATTTTGACTAACCCATTTTCCACTATGCCTTTTGGGCATTTAACTGATTTTTCAGCTAGCTGAATGCTCATACGGGTTGGAGTAGGTTCTCCAAGCCTTAACTTGAAGATAACTACATAGGGAATTAAGTTGATGCTAGCTATTAAATCGGTAAGGCATTATTGACAAAAAAGTTTCCTATTAGACAGAGGATAGTGAAACTTCCAGGGCTAGTCATTTTCTTTGGAAGCTTGTTCTGGAGAATGGCGGGGCATTCTTCACTAAGTATCACGCATGATAGTTCTTTTAGCTTCCTTTTGTTGGATAGAACCTCTTTTAAGAACTTGGCATATTTTGACATTTGGAAAATGGCTTCTATCAATGGAAGGTTAATATGCAATTGATTAAAGAGTTCTAGGAATTTGCCATATTGTGCCTCCGTCTTTTCCTGCTTCAACCGGGCTGGATAAGGAATTGGTGGAACATATGGTTTCATAGGTTCTTTGACAGATTTAGGAGTAGTTGATTTTGGTTGATTGTTGGGTGTGTCAAGAACCTCAGTCTCACGTTTAGATTGGATAGGTGTGACTTGTGAAGTTGTTTTGTAACAGTTCTGCCACTTCTTAGGGTTATGGCATTGGCTTGAGCATTGGGGTTAGTAATTGTGTTACTAGGGAGTCCTCCAGGCTGTCTCTCCGAAAGTAGCTGGGCTAACTGACCTACTTGGATTTTGATCTTTTGCAAGGAATCCTTCTGGTTCTTTAAATCTATTTCGTTCTTCAGGAATTGTTCTTTGGTTAATTTGTTTAAAGCTTCAGTACTTGCTGTGAGTTACATCAAAAGAGCCTCTATTGTATATCCAACATTCGGTTGTTGGCTGGTAATTGCACCTTGGCTCTAGTATGGATGTTTAGGTTTAGAGGGTTAATTTTGATTGAAAGTTTGTTTATCAAAGCCAGTTGGAGCTTGATTGTTGGCTCCATCCCTTCATCTAAAGTTTGGATGGTTTCTCCAACAAGAGTTGTAAGAGTTGCCATACATGTTATTCTATCAGCTAAAGAAATCACATTCTTCGATGGTCATAATTTAGCAGTATTTAACCTTGTGATTGACACGAGGTCGAAGACTCGCACAAAAACAAACCAATTACAACTAAATAGATAGCGGTAAATGGGTATCGAACACGAGGAGTTTGTGGAAAATGTGTTAACAAGTAGCTTTAACAGAAAATAGAATTAAACTAAAATTGTATAAAAGTAAATTCAGATTTGATTGTTTGATTTTTAGATTAACTAAAATAAAATAAAACACTTGCAAAACAACTATTGAGATTTGTAAACAAATTAAACAAAAGCGATCATCTTAGATTTCAGGTTTAAATCAACACTAATGTTCATGCTTACTAGAAAGAACCACCTAGACATAGTTCATGTTTGTTTACTTTTTTGTGATAAAAGGGAACTAAGTACTTGGATTAACAAAATGCAAGGTTGTTACCCGATAATCAATTGACTAATGTTTAACCCTAATTCTTCCCGTGATATCTCAATTGCCAATGACATCAAGAACGTATGGTTTAAAAATGATCAAACATAAGCAACAATTTACAAATAATTAATCAAACACCATAACAACTCACAAACATTGCAAAGTCATTATTCTAGAAATCAAAGCTTAACATAGTGTATCAATTAAACCCTACATCCAAGATGATCACCAAGAGGAATTAGCCACTCATGGTTTGAGAAATCATCAAAATATCAATTGTATGCAACATCAAATGAATTAAAATGCACAAAACAATGATTACCAATCACCAAATATTGTTCTTCACTCCCAGAAATCGTCCTCTAATGTTTCTTGTTGAAAAGATAATGAAAAGATTAGCCAAAAACGGCTAAGTAAAGTCTAGGACTCTTGCTGTTACGACATGGACCGTTGTCCACGGTCTGGACCGTGGGCCACGGTTCCCTCCACGGTTCTCATTCAACCCACGGTACGGTGGGTTCTGCCAGATTTGCTTCAGGTGGACCGTTGTCCACGGTCTGCACCGTGGGCCACGATGGAGTTGGTTCAAATTTTCTTGTTTCGTTCATAATTTTCTTGTTCTAGCTCCGTTTTCTTCACCGTCTTCACCTATGATCTTGTTGTTTCGTCCTTTATCTCTTTAAACCTACAATCACATGACATAGTGTAGTAATCCAAGTCATTGAAATTAAACATAAACACGCATGATTAAACTGAAATGACTACACTTAAGGGTGGGTCTATGATCAACCCATCACATCCCCACACTTACATGTGCTTGCCCTCAAGAAACACTTGAACCACAATTGCTTTCAAAACACACTACCAAACAAGCCGCAAGACCGGCTCAGTTAAGGTCCCGAGTCATACCCTATTCCCTCATAATTAGAGGTTTGCACTAGCTTACTTAATATTAAATTTTAAAACATAGAATTCTAGTCAATTTTAACATGCTTTCGGTCATTACTCATACATAAAACACCGTCACTTATTAACTCACTTATCGGTGACCATTCCAAATATCATAATCATACTTGATTCTCCTCGCATACGCTTGTACCACCGTCAAATCTCCACCTACTCGTTCTTTAACATAAAAGCAAATCACGAGGTCTTAAATGGGTTGTAATGGGGCTAGGTGTAAGGGTATGGAATAGGGAATATTGAAAGTGGCTCAAATGATCTGACCCGGCTTGTTACATCAAAACTAAAATAAGCAAAATAACACACTACTATATACGCGACTTGTATCATTAACTCGATACACATGACTTTAAACATTGCTTCAACTTTTCTCATTTTTTTTCATTTTTTTTTAATAATAACTTGCATAAACACTTAAATACTACTCCCTATTGATTAAAATCAAAACAACTACAATTACAAAGAAACCTATCAAGCCGGATCGTCTCACAAATACATCGAGGTTAATTAAATAGGAAGAATAAGCCCAAATAGGTTTACTAAAGGAACCAACCCCTGCCCCTCTCATTACCCACGCTCATATATGTAATTTATGAGGCCCAACCCCCAAAACCCGCACTCACACTCATCCAAGACAAGGCTTTTACCTAAGTGCCTCAATCACTTTTGCGTTTAAGCTAAGCTAAGGTCTCGAAGTGCATTTATGGCACAAGTTCTAACGAAGAATAACCATTCCGTCACCGCTCTTCGTTTTCCCAATACCCAAGTGACTATGGGCATGTTATGTGATTTGATAAACCGAAAGCATGCTAACCTTGCCTAGAATACTACTCGACCACATTTTTAACATAGCTAAGCAAACATGAATTTTGGGGGAATTATGACCATGAAAGGGGACCAAAACTTTGCCCCGCCAATCTTACCACTTTCCAGTGTTTTTCTTTCAATTGTTCTCTCTTTTTTTTTTTTTTTTTTAAATTTTTAAATTTAACGAAAAATTTCCCATCCCCACACTTGGGATACATTGTCCCCAATGTAAGGTTTTTAGGAAATAAAACACACAAAACACCACCAATTGTCATAACCATAACATTCTCCTCCCAACCCCCCAAATACACAAAACATAGCATAAAACACCTATATACACAAAATATACAAAACAAAGTGCACCTGGTATGATGAAGTCCAATCAGTAGTAGGGCGGTTGTGGCAGCCCGAAAATGGAGGTCATAAAGTCCGAAAATTCACCAAAGTTAAAAGCTCCACTTCCGCCGCTGCTGCCTTCTCCCGATGATGGTGGTGGTGGTGCCATCGACTACATTGGGTCCACCCATATGGAGTGATGGAATGGAGGCTCGGGGTATCGCACAGAGCCGTCGTATGGAGGCAAAGATGTGCAATCCACACTTGGTGGATCTGGAACGACCTCTTCATCTGCATGCCATTGTTCGTGCATTCTCCTATTTCGGTCATCCATATACCGCATGTTTGATTCGTGCTCCCGTGCATAGGCGTGAGCATGGTTCCACATCTCGTTACGGTCATGCCTCTCTTTCTCGGCTCGTTCATGATATGTCCCTATGAATGTTTGGTGGTCGAAAAGGGCTCCTGACCAATTATCGAAAGTGGAGGGCCGATGCCTCTCCACCACCTCATTTATCGAGCCCATGTGGGCCTAATTGTCTCCATATGACGCATATCCCAAAGAATAGTCCCAACCCCTTTGTTGGGATCCACTACCACCCGCATTCTCATCACCACCAACTAACTCCATGTCTTCATCGTCACTTCTTTCCTCCATTATTTCCTCCTGGTCTTCACCCGCTTCTTGTTCAACATCCTCCCTTAATACTCTCCATTTCTCATTATCATTCTTCAACTGCTGGTATCTTTTGCTCTTGGTATGTATCCAACCTGGCCCCAACACATCCAACTTGTGTTCCATAAATATTAACCCAATTGTGCCTGCTGGAATGGCGCTATGCAACTTCAGTATCGCTGTGATCAATCGGCAGTGAGGGATTAACTTTCTCTTGTTGCTCTCTCTACTCATCCATATGTTTAACATAGTAAGTAGCGAAAGGAAATTAGCTGCTTGCCGGTCATCAATGCGGCCAAAACAGGCATGTCACTGTTTCTTACCACTAAAATGACGCTCCGACGTGGCACCACATTGGATAGACATATTGTCATTAACAATTGAGCCTCAATCCTCAACTCTCTTCTTTTAAAATTCGATCCTGTACCTCTTCCCCCTTTCAACACGGACGATAATATATTATACCATTGCGGACTTTTGTCAGGATGGTCAAACAAATCTCTAAGTGACGGATAGACGTACGAATTGAATGGCTTGCTGTCGAACTGAGCAATTTGATTGAGTGTCTCAAAAGACATCTCCACCGTCGTTCCACCCACAGTACCGATTAACTTCATCTTCGAACCCTTCCTAAACGGTGGGCACCTCAAGGTAGATACGCACTCATCAATCTCCCTATCATATAACACCGTGCTTTCTCCATCGTAACACTGGAGAGCAGCTTCCCAACCTAATGCTTCGAATTTGTCGAACAAGCCAAATTCTTCAAACCCTGAGTCGGTCACATCCTTCTCACACATGAACCCTTCCAACCTTTCTCTTATGGTACTCATCTTATCATTGAACAACTCAGGTTGCCATTCTAAAGCATAACTCGATAATACCCCACCCTTCCAGTCGGGTTTTGGGATTTCTACTTGCACATGCTCTTGCTCCTCTCTCAACCGCTGTCGCTTAGCTTCCACAGCCCGACCAGTCGAAGATGTTGCCTTTCCTTTACCTTTATCCGAAGATCGTCCCATCTACACATAAAAACCACCAAAACAACCAAATCAATTCAATATGTTTCTCCCCACATTTGCTTGTTACCATAGTTGTGGATAATCAACTCATTATATACTTAACCTATATCACAAAACTTCAATAAACACTCAAATTTTCATTTTTTCAATGAAAAATCACCAATTTCAAGCATTTATCTCTTATCCACAACTATAATTTGTAACCATTATAACCAACAAGCAAGTGGGTTTACACAAATCAACACTACCTTAACAATTGTTACAATGTATTCAAAGAATTGATAATGAACATACCTTGATTTGATGTTTATGGTGATAAACAAGCACTTGTCACAGGCAAACAAGAAAACCCCAAAAATCTTTGAAATTTTCGGAATCCTAACCCTCACATTTGGGTTACAACTTACAAATGAAAGGGAATAAGGTTTGTATTGTTAATCCTCTCACAAATTCACTCACAAAGTGGTTAACATACTTAGGTTTTGGTGGTTAATTGGAAGAAGTGATGGTGAAATTAGGGTTTGAAAGATAGAGTATGAAGGTAGAGAAGATGGTTGGTGAAGTTTGTGGCTGAAATATGTTGTAAAAAAATAAAATTTCGTTTATGTCCTTAAAGCCCGTCAGACAGCAGCAGTAATCAGCGAACCATGGGCCACGTTGTGAACCGTGGTCCATGGTTGACCGTAGTCAACGACCCAGCCATGCCTGAACGTGGGCCACGGTTTAGACCGTGGTCCACGATGATGTTGTTCCAAAATTTCCAGAGTGCACCGTACCATGGTGACTTGCTGGACTGTGGGTTACGGTGACTGGACCGTGGGCCACGGTTGGAACCGTGGTCCACGGTGAACCTTTTTTTTTATTTTTTTTTACTAAGCGAAACAAAACTAAATATTATATAATGTTTAAACAAAATGAAAACTAAAATTACCCTACCCCCCCCCCCCCCATGAAAAACCCGAATTGTCCTCAACACGGTAGAGAAATTCCTATGAACTTCCCCGCATTTGGTTCGAACACACTCGCATGATAAAGGTAATTTTAAAAATAAATTTTTAACAAAAGCTATTTACACTATACAACATACCTGGGCCTTTCTTTTACGAAACGGGGCTATCCGGTGAGCTTAGAGGGAAACTCACCTTGTCTTTATCAATCATCTTCAAATCCTTACCTTCCAAATAAGGTTTGAGGCGATGTCCGTTCACAACTTGCTTAACTTGACTTTGCATGTCTTCAATCTCCACATCACCAAACCTCCTGACTCTTGTTATCACATACGGGCCCATCCATTTGCTTTTGAGCTTCCTGGGAAACAGTTTGAGTCTTGAATTATAAAGCCACACTTTTTGCCCAACCTCAAATGTTCGTTTCCTTATCTTGGAATCATGCACCCTCTTCAATTTCTCTTTGTAATTCGAAGCTCATTCATATGCCTCATCCCGGATTTCTTCCAATTCGTTCAACTTCAACTTCCTTAACTCGCCGGCTTCCTTGTATTCCAAATTAACATTCTTAATTGCCCATAATACCCTGTGAGCCAACTCCATTGGCAAATGACACCCCTTCCCATACACCAACCAATACGGAGTGGTACCAATCAGTGTCTTGTTTGTCGTACGGTAAGCCCACAATGCATCCTCCAACTTAATCAACCAATCTTTTCTATCAACCCACACCGTCTTCATTAAAATTTCTTTGATTTGTTGATTCGAAACTTCAACTTGGCCACTTGTTTGAGGGTGGTAAGGTGTTGCAATTCGGTGTTTCACACCATAACGTTTCAACAATTTTCCAAACGCAAAGTTCTTGAAATGCGACCCACCATCACTTATGATAACTCGGGGAATCCCGAACCTTGAGAAGATGTTGGATTGAACAAACTTGCACACCACGGAATGAGCATTAGTTCTTGTTGCAACTGCTTCAACCCACTTTGACACGTAATCAACTGCAACAAGAATGTGTAAGTACCTGCATGAGTTTGGAAACGGGCCCATGAAGTCTATGCCCCACACATAAAAAATGTCCACAACTAAGATGGGTTGTAAAGGCATTTCATTCCATTTCGATATACCCCCCATTAGTTGGAAATTTAAACAATGCCGAGCATACTCACTAGCATCCTTGAAAATTGTTAGCCAATAGAATCCACACATAAGTACCTTGTACCCCGTTTTAGAACCACTAAAATGGCCACCACATGCCGATGAATGGGCATGTTTCAAAATCTCTTGTACTTCATTCTCGGGTACACATCTTCTCACTACTTGGTCTGCTCCAATCTTGAAGAGATCCGGTTCATCCGAAATGTATTGCTTAACTTGAGTTGCGAATTGTTGCCTTCTCTTCTTTGACCAAAATTCCAGAATCACCCCATGGCCAAATAGTAAACGTAATGAGCATACCACGGTGCGGTTGAAACAACAAGCAACTGTTCATCAGAAAATTTCTCGTTTATTTCTTTTGGATCATCAACACCTTCAAGGATGATCCGCAACAAGTGACCCGCAACTACATTCTCACAACCCTTCTTGTCACGAATTTCAAGATCAAATTCTTGTAGCAACAATACCCAACGAATCAAATGAGGCTTTGCATCTTTCTTCTCCATCAAATAACGCACCGCACTATGATCCGAGTACACTACAACTTTACTTCCCCAAATATATGACCGAAACTTATCTAAGGCATACACCACCGCAAGAAACTCCTTTTCGGTGGTGTAATTAAATTGTGCATCGGATAAAGTTTTTCTTGCATAATAGATCACCACCGGCTTTTTGTTCACTCTTTGACCGAAAACCGCTCCCACCGTGCTATCACTAGCATCACACATAATCTCAAAGGTTTTGACCAATCTGGTGATTGTAGGATTGGTGCTTGTACTAACTTTTCCTTCAAACTGTCAAATGCTTGCAAACACTCATTAGTAAACTCAAAGGGGACATCCTTCAATAGAAGATTACATAAAGGTTTTGAAATTGCACTAAAACCTTTTATAAATCTCCTATAGAACCTGGCATGTCCCAAAAACGATCTCACCCCTTTGACATTTTTTGGGGGTGGAAAAGATGAAATTACTCTAATTTTTGCTTGATCAACTTCCATCCCCCTACTTAAAACCACATGACCCAACACAATACTTTCTTGTACCATGAAATGACTTTTCTCCCAACTTAACACCAAGTTTATCTCAACACAACGTTTTAAAACTTTTTCTAAATCATTGAGACAAGACTCAAAAGTTGAACCAAAAATAAAAAAGTTATCCATAAAAACCTCAAGTGAATCCTCGACCATGTCTGAAAATATGCTCATCATGCATCTTTGAAAAGTAGCCGGGGAATTACACAATCCAAATGGCATCCGTCTAAAAGCAAAAGTACCATATGGACAAGTAAAAGTGGTTTTGTGTTGGTCATCGATGAATGAATTGCAATTTGATTATAACCCGAATACCCATCCAAAAAACAATAATATTTTTGACCCGAAAGTTTTTCAATTATTTGATCAATGAATGGTAATGGAAAATGGTCTTTTGAGGTGGCGTTATTTAATTTTCTATAATCAATGCACACTCGCCACCCGGTTACCTGTCGGGTGGCGATTTGGTCACCTTTATCATCTTTTATTACCTGGATGTCGGCTTTCTTGGGCACTACCTATGTCGGGCTCACCCATGAGTTTTCTGAAATGGGATAAATAATCCCTGCATCCAGCCATTTGATTACCTCTTTCTTCACCACTTCCTGCAAATTCACTTTCAATCTCCTTTGAGTCTCCCTTGTTGGTTTAGCCTCCTCATTTGTAATTATTTTATGCATAACAATAGAAGGACTAATACCTTTTAAATCTGCAGGCGTCCATCCAATAGCGGCTTTATGTGCTTCCAACACCTTCACTAATGCTCGCTCTTGCTCTTGCTCCAAATTCGAAGCAATGATAGCTGGGAGGGTTTCATTCTCCCCTAAAAACACATACTTCAAATGACTCGGGAGCTCCTTCAACTCCACTTTTGGTGGACACTCCAAAGATGGTTTGGTATCCGAATTGATTTCCTTTGGCAAACTCTCCCATTGTTGTGTCCATGGTGGTCTTCCCTCTTGTAGAGCTAGCGCATTCTGTTTTTGTTCCTCCATCCGCAAAGCACAAACGTGTACCTGTTTAGAATCATCACAAAGACAAGCCTCTACACAATCCTCATCATATTCATGAGGATTGCAATGATTCACCACATCTGCCAAAAAACATTCTTCACCACTCAAAGAATTAGCAACATTAGTAAAAACATTTAAACGCATTTTTCGGTTGCCAAAAACCATGTCAACGGTACCATATCTACAATCAATGATTGCATGGGCCCGTGTTCAAAAATGGTCAACCCAAGATAACATTTTGTTGTTGACTTGAGTCACCTGATGAATAATCCAATACGAAAAAATCCACAGGATAATAAAAATCCTCTACCTTCACAATTACATCCCGTACGATTCTACGTGGATGTTTATGAGATAAATCGGCCAATACAACCGTGGTCTCCACACGTTTCAAAAGACCAAAGTCGTATTGGTCATATAAACCCCCTGAAGAATACTCACTCCGGCCCCAAGATCCAATAACGCCCTAGACATTTGAAAATCACCCACTTGAATGTTAATTAAGGGTGTTTCCGGATCTTGAATCTTAGGAGGGAGGTCTCCTTTTAAAACCGCACTTACTCGCTCGGTTAAATCTACCCGTTTAGGCACTTTTTGTTGCCTCTTTTGAGTGCCTAATTCTTTTAAAAAATTTGCATAAGCGGGTACTTGTTTTATTGCTTCAAGTAAGGGAATATTGACTTTAACCTGTTTGAATACCTCCCACATCTCCTCCTTTGAGGACCCCATTTTAAAATCACGTTTTTCTTACCCGGATCGATCAAAGCTGAATCTTTGTTTGAAAACATGGAATTGGAACCTCTCCCACTTCCTTGCTTTTATCATTTAAAAGTTCATTTTGACCCGAATCTTTGTTTGAAAACTTGGATGGTTTATGGGGTTGAATGGGTGAAGCTTGTTCATCTTCACTTTCTACCCCCTTCACATCCTCTACCACACCTTCAACTGATTCCGGTGTGGTATTGATTTTAAATTCCTTACCACTTCTAAAAACACTTACCTGATTAATTGGTACATTGTGAGAAGTAGTGTGAGTAGGGTTCTCTTTGGTGTCACTCGGGAGTTGACCATTATTCTTCTTCAAGTTAGATACCTCGGTTGCAAGTTGGCCCATTTGAGTTGTCAATGATTGAATGGCCTTGTCACGAATTTCATCCTTTTGTACACGAGCTTCATCCAACTGATTCCTCTTTTGCATCTCTTGCTGCATCATCTTAAGCATGTCCATCACTTCATTCCCACTTGATGAACTTTGGCCCGAAGACACACCTTGATTACCACCCGTTCCTTGAAATTGATTTTGATTACCTTGGTTGAAGTATTGTTGAGGAGGGATAAAGGTGGTTTGAGAAGTCCCTTGGAAATTCGGATTGAGTTGAGTTGCTTGATTTCCATAATGGAAATTCGGATGATTTCTCAACTCAAAGTGGTAAGTGTTTGAGTTCATGTTGAAATTTCGATTACCACTCCCTTGACCTTGAAGTGCATTCACCTCTTCAACTTGTGCTTGACCTATCGTACACACATCAGCCCCATGACCCAACTCATTACAATTGGTACAAACATCAATTCTTTGATTAGTAGTTTGTACCCCCACATCTTCCACGGCATGAACTTGCGGTCTTCCAATTGCCGGTTTTCCTCTTCTTGCTGTTTGAGCCTTTTTTTGATGTGACCGACATTTGTTCCAAGAATGCCCAATCAACTTGTTCATAATTGGTACCGAAAGTACCATTTGTGATTGACATCAAATCCCGTTTATCTTCCGCATTCATCCCATCATGAAAAGCATTCAACAACTCCCAAAGAGCTATACCATGATGAGGACAATTCTTGATCATCATGTTGAACCTCTCGAATGCTTCATGAAACATTTCACCAGATTGTTGTTGTAAAGACCTCTAACATTGTCTCGCGTCATTAGTCTTTTGGGCCGTGTAAAACTCTTTCAAAAACCTTTGTTGCATTTCAGCCCAAGTGTAAATCGATGCGGATGGCAATGTGTAAAACCATCTCTTCATCTTATCCTCCAACGAAAATTGAAATAAAACCAATTTCACCTAATTCGGTGTAAAACCTTGACCCCCAATCGTGTTGCAAATAGAGTCATATGCCTCCAAATGAAAATAGGGTTCTTCTGTTGCAAGACCCTTGGTAAACTTTGGAGTGCATTAGTTCTCACCTCAAACGTTCTTCCATTTTGGTTTTGAGGAATAACCACCAGAGATGGGTAGTTGGTGATGACCGGTCGAAAATGAACTGCAATTCCCCTAACCATTTGCCTTCCATGTCTTCTTGGTACCCCCAATGTTACTCTTGGTTGGCCCATTTTTCGGTAAACAGGCCTTTGTTGCATATTTTGTTGAACTTGCGGTTGGGAATTTGGTTGTTGAAATTGCGGTTGTTATGGAACTTTTTATAATGGTTGTGGTTGTTGTATTTGATTGACATGTGATCCACCCTGTTGTTGCACTTGTTGTTACGGTTGAAAGTCGGATCCATACCCAAACTTCCTTTGAATTCTCAACTGATTCCCATCAACCCCACTTGCATATCCTTCTTCGAAATCTTCATATCCTTCATTGCCAGCACCATACCGTGGCCCACCAAACAAATGCGGGCCCGATCTTTGACCCGGTGAAGTATGAATTATAGGTGGGTCTTGGGTAAATGTGTATGGTTGTTGATAACGTGGATCTTGTTGAGACTGGAAAGATGATTGTTGTGGTGAGTTTGATGATTGTCCTTGAATAGGCATGAAATTTGCCAAGGGTGGGAGGTTAACTGGTGGCTGAAAGCTAAACGCAGCTGAAGTCGGTTCACTTGTGGAATTGGTGGTGGTAATGGGTACAGTAGATGGTGGGTTTGTAATTAATGGGTGGTGACATTGGCGGTATGGTTTGTTCTAAAACCATGATTGTTGTGTCAGTTGTTTGACTTTTTGTGCTTGGCGACCCAACCTTGTTTTCCCTATGTAGAATCCGGTCCTGACAAAAGGTTCTCTCGATTTCAGGATCAAACGCTAACGGTGATGAAGACAGAGAGCGTCTTGTATGCATATACCTGTAAGTACCTCCATACTAGCACAACCCGCGTAAAACTGACAATAAAAATTTAAATAACAACTACAAAAATAACACACGTTTCGCACTACTTCCCGGCAACGGCGCCAAAATTTGACACGAGGTCGAAGACTCGCGCAAAAATAAACCAATTACAACTAAATAGATAGCGGTAAATGGGTATCGAACACGAGGAGTTTGTGAAAAATGTGTTAACAAGTAGCTTTAACAGAAAATAGAATTAAACTAAAATTGTATAAAAGTAAATTCAGATTTGATTGTTTGATTTTTAGAATAACTAAAATAAAATAAAACACTTGCAAAACAACTACTGAGATGTGTAAACAAATTAAACAAAAGCGATCATCTTAGATTTCAGGTTTAAATCAACACTAATGTTCATGCTTACTAGAAAGAACCACCTAGACATAGTTCATGTTTGTTTACTTGTTTGTGATAAAAGGGAACTAAGTACTTGGATTAACAAAATGCAAGGTTGTTACCCGATAATCAATTGACTAATGTTTAACCCTAATTCTTCCCGTGATATCTCAATTGCCAATGACATCAAGAACGTATGGTTTAAATCATGATCAAACACAAGCAACAATTTACAAATAATTAATCATACACCATAACAACTCACAAACATTGCAAAGTCATTATTCTAGAAATCAAAACTTAACATTGTGTATCAATTAAACCCTACATCCAAGATGATCACCAAGAGGAATTAGCCACTCATGGTTTGAGAAATCATCATAATATCAATTGTATGCAACATCAAATGAATTAAAATGCACCAAACAATGATTACCAATCACCAAATATTGTTCTTCACTCCCAGAAATCGTCCTCTAATGTTTCTTGATGAAAAGATAATGAAAAGGTTAGCCCAAAACGGTCAATTAAAGTCTAGGACTCTTGCTGTTACGACATGGACCGTGGTCCACTGTCTGGATCGTGGGCCACGGTTCTCATTCAACCCACGGTACGGTGGGTTCTGCCAGATTTGCTTCAGGTGGACCGTGGTCCACGGTCTGCATCGTGGGCCACGGTGGAGCTGGTTCAAATTTTTTTGTTTTCTTCTTAATTTTCTCGTTCTAGCTTCGTTTTCTTCACCGTCTTCACCTATGATCTTGTTGTTTCGTCCTTTACCTCTTTAAACCTACAATCACATGACATAGTGTAGTAATCCAAGTCCTTGAAATTAAACATAAACGCACATGATTTAACTGAAATTACTACACGTAAGGGTGGCTCTATGATCCACCCGTCAGTGATCTCCCCCACACATGTTACATTTGACCTTTGCTTTGGCCAGCTTAGACTGAAGCTATTCAAATTTCTTCGAGAGGGCTTCGAATTGTGGAGAGATAAAGGTACTATTGACGACATGGTGTATGCCTGTTTGTGACGGGGTTGATTTTGGTGGATTATAGGCAAAGCTTTTCTTGGCAGCTTTTTCTAGGATCTCGAAGTTCTGAGGTCTCCACCAGAGACTTGATCGATTACTTGTTTGTTTTGACTAGTTTGAGCGTCAAAGAAAGTTTGAACTCAAGGAAACTTTTTCAATACATGGTGCAGACATCGTCGAAGAAGGCTCTTGTATCTCTCCCATGTTGCATGTAGTGGCTCGTCTTCATCGGTCCGGAATTCGGTGATTCTAGCGCGATACTTGGTAGTTTTTTCAGTTGGAAAGTATTTTAGAAGGAATTGCTTTAACATCAGATTACAGTTGCTAATGGCACCGGATAGTAAGAATTCAAGCCATTCCAAGGCTTGGCCTCGAAGAGAAATTGGTAATAGTTTAAGTCTCTCTTGATCTTTGGATCAATTTTTGATTTTGAAAGTTCCACATATTCAAAGACATCGGGAAATATAAGATAAAGGATCTTCATCGAGAAGTCCATGAAAGTGTCGGCTTGCCATATTGGATCATGTTTAGCTCGTTGTCTAGTTCCGCCATCATAGGTTCCTCTTGCTTTTCCTAGGTTACTGTATCTCATTCCTGTTCATCCTTAACTCCTTTGGTTGCTTTTCGTGCCCGAGAGTGTGCTCTTTGGTGAAAGTGGCGTTCGGATTTGAAAAGTGGTGAAACGAGTTCGGGAGTAGATGTAATGACCTATCTAAAACTTATGCTAAAATAAGCAACTTATAAAACTAGAAAGATGAAAATAAAAAATAAAGAGGATAAAAAATAAATTTTGTTCTTTTTCGTAAATTTATAAATATATACAATATAACCAAGGTTTAATAAATACTCGTATTGTTTGTAAAATTCACAGTGTGTCCCTGGCTATGACGCCAGAAATTTGATGGGCGTTTGTGTGGTGATAGTATATATGAAAAAGCTTGTTAAGCTTTTCAAAAGGTTGTTTCACACAATTGTAACGCCCGCTAATTCCGGTTTCAAGAATTAAAGCTTGTAGAGTATGTATAACTCTCGGGATTTATCCGACGTATCTCGGAAGCCTTTGTGTCATCTCGATACATTAAACCATTTAACTTTTCTTCCATAATGCCTTATGTTTCAAATTGGAGGGACTTGCATGTAACTTTTATTTTATATCATAAAACAAAAGGTTAACCCTAACCCTAACCTCAGCTGCGATCGGCCGAAGAACAGCCCCCCCTTCTTTGCTTCGACTTTTTGAGTGATTCCAAGGCACTTAGAAGTAGTTCAAGGTATGTACTACAATCCCCAACACTCTTTTCGTTCACCCCTAATCGTTTTGATGCTCAATTTGGTCGATTCTTTTCGTTGGACAGATTTCGGCCAAGGTGCAATTGACCCGCTTCCCATGGATAAAAATTAGAGTTTCTGGTGTAGAAAGATTCCCAGGTATGGAATTTACATCATATTAAAATTTCGTGGCCATTGGAGGTGTTTAGGTCGGTCAATCAATTTTAGTTCGAAAACTAGGGTTTATCGGGTGTAGAATCGTCAATTGTTGAGTTTGATGCGTTAATCGATTAAATGACCAACCAAATCAGTTTGTACAATCCTAGGGGGGTTTAAGGGCTGTGGGAAAATTAATTTTTTGGAACTCGGGGCTGTTTAGGTTGGTGATTAGTTAATCGAGTCGGTTGTGCGCAAATTGTCGTTTAAACGTTAAAGTGAGTGATGTAAAAAGGAACCGCCACCCATATCGACTCGTGTGGTATGTTTATGATAAATGGGTAGGTTATGATGGGAATTTGGTCCATTTGGGGCTGATTTGCTTGAAAATTGATTTAAGAACTTATTTTCGCGCGTATTCGACTCGATTGGCTTGCAAGCGGGTAAATTGTACATCATGGTTAACCCCGATCATGATGGTAGGGTGGGTTCGGTTAATTGAAAGGTTTTAGAGGCTGAGGTAAAGTAATTGGGTATGGGTTGGGCCTCGGGCCAAAGTGTTGGGCTTGAATGGCCCATTAGGCAAGTGTGTTCTTACGGTCTAGTTTAGTGACGCGTTGTGTACAATTTACAGGCCCTTACTTGTGAGTGTGCACTTAGGGATTTCCTAGTTTGTTACAACGGAAGCACATTCAATTTGCAGCGGGAACTAAAACTTTTACATAACAACTTCTTTCTCTTACTAATCTTCAATATGGATAGCCTCGTACGCACCTCAAGCTCGCCACATCATCTATAATATCTGCATGCATACTAAAAGTCAGCTACACACTGAGTAAGTTCTAATGTTTCTTTGTTTTCATAAAATATAGTTTATAAATAAATTGCATCTTTCAAGCATTCATACACAACATAACATTTCTCATTCATTATTTACTTGTATTATGATTGTCCATCCATCATTTCCTAGCTATGTTCATACACGTTTGCTCGTAACCGAGCATCTTATTCTTGCTCATAACCGAGCCATCTATTCTTTCTCATAACCGAGCCTCCTATTCTTGCTCATATAATCAAGCCTCTTATTCTTGCTTATAATCAATCCTTCTATTCTTGCTCATAACTGAGCCATCTTTCCTTGCTCACAACCGAGCCATATAAAGTTAAAGGGATTTGCCATCCTAACTTATTGTGCATGCTTGAGGTCCGAAGGCTCTACACATGAACACGTACCCATTATTCTATGCATAATATTCATACACATTTACATTCATAAAAACATTCTGCACAAGTATTAGTAGGGCTTGCTCCTTAACTCTTTTTGTTCTATCAACTAACATTCCAGTATTTATATTAATAAATTAATATATAAACACGTTCTTACAAGATGTACATCATTAATATAAATTACGTACATTAATTCTTTCACATACGAGTATGCATACAGCCCCAAAAATGTTTAAGGGAAAAGGGGGGCTAGAACTTACCTAGATTCTATTAAGCTCACCTTGAATAGTCCATCTCCTTAACTGTTTGTCATATATATATATTTGTCAATTAAACGTGTAAGCTAGATTCGTTTGTTTAGTTCAACGGATATAACGGGGTTTCATTATTTAACAACGGCCTTTATTAAATTTCTTCTTGTTCCTTACATTTGACGTCTGAATTCTTCCATTATTCTATTTATTTCTTTCATTCATTATATGTATGTTTCTTTTAGTTAATATATATGTATACATACAGTTCTTTTCTTTACCGGCTAACTAGTCTTTTAAAAAGTTAAAGGGACTTAACGGAGTTGACGCTTGGCTTTATTTGTTGGATTAGCTTTGGGTTAAGTAGGACATAGGCCTAATCAACTCATGGGCTTGGCTAGATTCTAACTTCCATCCCCCAGGACATGTACCTCACATTCCATCCCCCAGCTTACTACCACCTCATTATGCTTTTATTATCATGTTGCCGTTACTAGTTCACACCATTATTAAATAAAATTCAAATGTTGCATGTGAGATTCGAGTTAGGGACCTCTCACTCCCTAAACCATGCCTTAACCACCGAGCTGTCAGATCCTTTTGCCTATTGCGTCCCTACATGTCTTTAATAAACCTAGGTTCTGGTTATTCCTATTTCCCATTTGCCTGTTTACCTTTATTATCGTGATTATTATTGTTATTATTATACACGACTGCTGCTTTTTCGTGTATTATTATTATTATTATTATTATTATTATTATTATTTTCCTCATCTAAATATACGTGTTTCCATTTTACGAGTTAAACAAACCCGACTCATATACTTTACATTTTAACGCCAAGTTTATATTTTTGTTAACCCTTAGACCGCGATATAAGGTTGTACCACATTTTCATGGAGATCTAAAATTAAAAGAACGATCTTTAGGATAACACGTACCTTAAACGAACCGGATTGAGCTTGTTCTTGAACCGGATAGATCTTTAACATATAGCGTTAGTCTTGTCGTATGAAGATCGTAAAATGAGCTTCAAATGTTGCCCTTGAATCCAAAATGGGAGAAACAATGGGTGAGGAGTGCGTGTGTGTTCTTGAGTGAGTGTTTGGCAAATATGGAAAGGTATAGAGTTACGAGATCTAGGTTTTAGGCAGGGGTTTAAGGTATATAAATACCTCAAGCCCATGAACCATAGGCCCAAAACACTCGTTAGTCCATACTTTAAATTCTATGCCCACCCTTTATTAGCTAATTATTTACTCAAAAGTAAATAATTATTCTCTAACATAAAATAATAATAAAAATATTATTATTATTATTATTATTAATTATAATTTATGGATGTTACAAAATGCCAATTAAGACTGGTTAAGTTGGAAGGAATTAACCTTGAGTTACCAAGTATTAACCCACAAAACTCTTGGGTAATTATAAAACTCATGTAATATCCATCCAAGAGTTGTTTAAAATAGGTTATGTAGCACACTCACTTGACAAGTAATTTACCGATTTTAATGGAAGAACCTCAACAACCCGTTTTCACAACATTGTCAATATTGCCATTTTAAGATGATCAATTACTACTATACTTAATTTGGTTCATGTTCATCCTAGGATTTAGGTTTTTTTCTCAACTAAGCCCTTACAAGAATGGCAGTTCGCCGACTTATCATCAAGCTTGGTACTTGGTGTCTCTTTTAAAGTTTATTATCTAAGGCCTCACAAGAGTGGCAGTTCCCTGACTTATCATCAAGCTCGGCACTTGGGATATCTTTCAAGAGTATTTTGACATTACATATCAAGTGATAATTATAACATAACTTTTACTTATTGTAAACAGATCACGTGTTTAACCACTATTGTTAAACTTCTATTAAGATTCATTATATACGAAGATGATACTATAAAAGTTTAGCCGATAATAAGCATAATGTTATACATCAAAGTAAAAGATACAAACATGATCAATTAGAACATTCTAACCAATTTGGATGACCAAAGGGTGGATGGAGAGCTTAATCTTCTTGATCTCCAAAGGGTGGATGGATGGGATAATTTCCTTATTAATGGTGGTGAAAGGTGATGGTTGAAGTGGATTTACTACTCTTCAAGGTGTGTTGAATGTGGTGGATGAACATTCAATTTATAGGCTGATCTGGTGACTCAACGCGGCTCGTTTTGAGCTTGGCACGTGTAACATTTCAGATCTTTTGTATTCGTATTTTTTTACTTGATTCGTGAATGTAATTTGGATCTTTGGTATCAATAAAATCGTGCATTTATTAGTATTTAATTTCGTTTAACTTAGTTTTAGATTTCATAACTTTCAATCATGCCAAATAGTTATTAGAAACTCTTAAAATCGCTTAAAAACGCTTAAAAATGAATTTACAGAAGTTCAGGGACTAACAATAGCATTTTCTGAAATCTAGGAACTTTCTCGCTAGATAATGGAATTTCTCGCAAGATAACGTGAGATATCGCAAAATCTCTTCTGCAGCTTGTTTTTCAACTAGTTATTCGTTTTTTATTGCATAATCCTTCCTAAACGACCCTAAATCACTAAAATTAAGGTCCAAGTTAATTAATATACTATTGCATCATGTCTAAGTTCGTTTTCCTGATGAACACACCGAAATCTTGGAGTAATTTGACCCGATTTCCTCATCAATATGTTATTCTCTTTCTTAATCGAGTTGATTTTCAAATTAATAATTATTACCTCTTTATTCTTAATCTAAATACATTCTCAAACCCAAAATCATAATTGCAACATCAGCCTCGATAGTCCTCAAGCCTATTCCTTTGATATTTTTGGTTTTTTTCGTCAAGTTTCATCTTCCGGTTTGACTTTAGTATTCAAGAGACATTTGACCACGAATTTCTCCTAGTCCTAATCAATTTCAGGGTAAGTTTTCTTCTAAGTGTTTATTGGTTTTTATCTTATAACAAAAGCACTCAAGAAATTTCTCAGATTGAGGGAGTTTCGATGATCAATTTGATCCTGACAGGTTTAAGAGCATAATAGTCGAATCCTTCAAATATTCAATTACTCAACCTTCTCGTCAAAATTAGCGTTCGGCCCAAAATACTTTTTTGTTCCACATTTAATTTTGAGTGCACTTGTCAGAGCACGACTCCTGAATCAAAGTTTAGATTATGAACAGTACTAGCTCGCTTAAGTATTTAAAATCTCATAATTTAAGTTTTACATCTCCGCTTAACCTGATTCCAATTGCAATATTCTTGGTTTTATTTCTAGTTTATTGTCTCTAAGTTTCAGGTTCATTTGGATCAAATCAGTTAGCGTGCTAAAAGTTCGGTTTCACATTTTATTCTTCTTATCATTCAAAAATCGCCTAGTTAATGAGGTGAGAGACCATTCCCCTTGACTTTTACTGTTTTCAAATGATTTTGGGGACTTATGCGTATTTATTCATATTTTATATATTATATATACCCAACTAGCAAACTTGAATATACTTATCTATATTAATCATCTACACGCACACACAAACTCCGAGGCCATGCCTCATTCTAAAAAAGATTTTTATTTTTATTTAGTAGATTGTTTTATTTTTATTCATAATCTTAATTTTTAAACAAATTTGTTCATTGCCTGGATATCTCCAATTATTCGCATTATTTTAAATTCTGACTCATCATTAATTTATGATAAATTACTAGCACAATTTATTTGAATTTCATTCCTCCATTAATTTACTCATGAATTCGCATAACTTACCCTTCATCTTATGACATTTTATCTTTGGTCATCCCAAAATGTCTTCGCTAAGAAACCACCATCGTACTTAACGTCGCTCATCTGGTTTCATGGTCCTCGTTTGGCTGCAATAATCACCAAAGAATTTGCCGCTTCTATGCTTACTATTGTGACTCAAATCCAAAGTCTTAGTTCCCATGGTTCTGCTACATCTGCTGCCCACTTCAAGAATTTCACTAGCGCTGAACCACCCCAGTACTTTGGGGAGGAGAATGCCACTAAATTCCTCCAGTGGTTTGCGGAAATAGAGAGCGTATTCATTCATTGCGAATTCCCGGACGACAAACGGACTAAGTTCGCCTCGAGCGTCTTCAACGAACAGGCTCTCACTTGGTGGAACTCTTTTAAAACCGTTGAAGGAACCGAGTTTGCTATGGCCATGCCTTGGGATGAACTAAAGGAAGCTATGAAGAAAGAGTTTTTCCCTGAACATGAAATACAAAGGCTTAAGACCGAGTTTTGGGAACTCAAGCAAATTGGGGTGATAAATCTAGCTATTCAAACCGTTTCAAGGAGTTCAGCCTGCTAATACCCCATCACATAATGCCTGTGTCTCGGGGTATTCGGATATATATCTGTGGGTTACCAATGATCTTCTGTGATGTTGTGCTTATTCGCAAACCTCTCTCTATCGGTAAAGTGATTACCCTTGCTGCTGCCCTTTCAGTTCACCATGTTAGGGATGGGACCCTGACCTAAGAAGATTCCAAACCTACCCCAGATAAAACTAAAGCCGAGTCCTCAATCAATCTAAGGCCGAACCCAAATCGGCTCAAAAAAACAACTTTCACTGCTACCACAAAAACAACAACGGCAACAGCAACAACAACAACAAACGTAAGTCCATCCACCAAAACTATGCCGTTAACCAATCCAACCATCAACCTCAACAAAACCACAATGCCCCAATCAAGAGACCGAACACCGGGCCCCACCCGTTATGCTCCAAGTCTAACCGTTATCATCCAGCCCAATCCCCATGTCGTCATTGCACCCGATGCAATCGGTACGTCACCTTGCTAACACTTGCCTTATGTCGCCTTGCGTGAATACCACCCAACAACGGTCTGTGTCGCGTATTCCTAGACCCACTACTACATATTATTCTCAACTCGGTGCACTTACCATCCGTGCTTACTATAACTGTGGAGACCCTAACCATCTCCGTAACATGTGCCCTCAACTTACCCATGCCCATCAAGTCCAAGTTATGCTTGTACCCTACTTTGCCGCTCACTCTCACCAAGCTCAAGTTTACCCGCGCCTTACTACATTCCTTAAGTTCCTCAGCTCATCGCCATCCAAGCTCCTTCACCGAATCAAGTTGCTCAAGCATCCCATAGTGCTAATGGACATGCTCTTATGATGAATATTAAGCAAGTTCAGAACTCCAATTATGTGGTGAATGGTAAGTTCCTTATTAATGATCATTTTTCTTCAGTGTTGTTTGATACTGGTGCCGGTAAGAGTTTTATATCCTTGGATTTTGCGTATATTATTGATAAGCCTTGGTATAAGTTATCTAAGCCCTTTTTTAGTAGAAATAGAAAATGGGAACTCTGTTATTATTGATCCGGTTGTTTAGAATTGTGTCATAAATCTTAATAAAGTAAAGTTCCATATCGATCTTATATGCAAATGGGTAGTTTCAACATCATTGTTGGATTGGATTGGCTCTCCTTAAATTGTGCTGAAGTTGTATGCTTCAAGAAATTTCTTCGTATGCCTCTCAAAGATGGTCATATTCTTAAAGTTTTCGGTAATACGCCAACTTCTAAGCTTAATCTCATGTCGTGTTTTAAAGCTCAACGTTACCTATGTAAGTAGTGCGTTGCTTTCTTAGCTCTTGTGGTGGAAAAGGATTGTGATAAGAAGAAGATTCTAGATATCCCAGTTGTGCATTATTTTCTTGACATCTTTCCTGATGATGTTTCTGGCTTCCTCTTATTCGTCAAGTCGAATTTTGTATTGATCTTGTACTAGGAGAAAATCCCGTAGCCAGGGAAACCTATCGTCTTGCACCTTCCTAAATGCAAGAACTTTCGAATCAATTACAAGAACTCTCAGACAAGGGGTTCATTCTCCCAAGTTCTTCTCCTTGGGGTGTACCGGTACTGTTTGTGAAGAAGAAAGATGGCTTGTTCCGCATGTGCATTGATTATCACGAACTCAACAAACTCACCGTCAAGAACAGTTATCCGCTTCCTCACATCGATGAACTTTCGATTAACTTCAAGGAGCCACATGCTTCTTGAAGATCAATCTCCATTCGGATTATTATCAACTTTGCATTAATGAAAATGACATCCCTAAGACCGTGGTTTTCATGGATCTCATGAACCGTTTGTGTAAACCCCACTTGGATAAATTCGTAGTTTTTTTCATCGATGATATCTTGATTTACTCTAAAACCGAAAGTGATCATAAATAGCAGTTGTAAGCCAAGTTTTTAAAACACGAGTTTTGGCTTAAAGAAGTCAATTATTGGGTTATATTGTCAACGACTAAGGTATCTATGTCAATCCCGAAAATATTGAACTCATCAAGAATTGGAAAAAACTGACTTCACCCACTGAAGTTCGTTCTTTTCATGGTTTAACAGGATATTACCCTCGTTTTGTTCGGAATTTTTCAAAGATTGCGTTGCCCCTCACCACTTTAACACACAAGGGCAAACAAGGGCTGTTTAAAACCAAATATCCAAAGTTTCAGACTTCACTATCCGAATCATAATCTGAAATTTTGGATATCCGATCGGATAGTGAAACGGATATCCGAAAATATGAAAAAAAAACAAAAAAAAAACAAACAAAACAAAACTTGTTATAATATTATAATCCATACATCACCAGATTATCTCAAAAATATTCTTTCAAATACAACAAACAAAACACAAAATAACCAAATCCATCTTGAGAATTCAAATCAATCTTCTAAATCATCACAACGCATTGTTCTAAAAAAAAATTTTGGGAATTCAAATCAATTTTCCAAATCATTAGTCCATAGTTCCAAGTTTCCAAATTCCATGCCAACAATCAAAGAAAACGAATATGAAAATCTACTAACCTTATCTAGAATGGAGATATGAACGGCGAGTGATGTGGTGGAGTGGAGGCTGGATCTATGGAGGAGAGTAGAGGGGAGCCAGACTGCGGTGGTCGACTCCGAAGGTGTGTGGTGGAGAAGAGTGGAGGCTAGATCTGTGGAGGAGACTAGGTGAATGGATGGCTATTTAAAATTAGTATATCAGATATCCAAAAAATCTCAAAATTGATATCCGAATCCGAATTTTTGAATATTCAGGATTCGGATAATCGAATTTTTAGATAGTTCGGATACGGATTGTCAGATAATTCCGATATAGATTCTTTTGAACACCCTTAGGGTAAACCTTATGTGTGGGGGTCAAAGCAAGAAGAAGCCTTTCAAACCCTAAAGGACATGTTTTGAAATTCTCCTATTCTTGCTCTTTTCGAAGGTAATGAAGACTTCATCGTTTTCTGTGATGCTTCAAACCAAGATCTTGGATGTGTCCTCATGCAACGAGGAAAGGTTATTAGATACGTTTCAAGACAACTCAAAGCACACGAAAAGAATTAAAAGACGCCCGATCTCAAATTTGGTGCCATCATATTCGCCTTAAAGATTTATAGGCATTGCGTCTATGGTACCAAATGTGTAGTATTTAACGAACACAAGAGTCCCCAACACATCTTTGATAAAAAAGAACTCAATAACGTCAATGGGCCGAGTTTCTTAGTGACTACGACTGCGAAATTCACTACCATCCTGGGAAAGCGAATGTTGGGGCCGACACTCTCATTTGTAAGAGGCAAGTCAAATCCGTTATTCTTACTTGTATTATTATTTAAAGTGATCTCGAAAATCATATTCTTGATGCCCAATACGAATCCGTCAGTGAAGGTAATATGTATGACGAGATGTCGCGTGGTGCGGAAACTCAATTGGAATCTAAGCCCAATGGTTTGCTTTACTTTCTTAACCTTTTGTGAATTCCCGATCGTGACAATCCACTCACATTCATTACGTACCTAGCTCATAAATCACGGTATTCTATTCATCCCAGTGCAGATAAAATGTACGCTGATTTTCGTTCCATCTATTTGTGGCCTGGAATGAAGAAAGGCATTACTCTTTATGTCTCGAAATGTCTCAGATGTTCTAAAATAAATGTTGAGCATCATTGAACCTTTGTTTTACTCGTACAACCTCCCGTTCCTGACTGGAAGTGGGAAGATATTGCTATGGACTTTATTACCGTGCTCCTCTTTACTCGTAAACAACATGATAGTATTTGCGTGATCTTTGATCGTTTGACTAAATTTGCTCATTTCATACCGATTAAAGAAATGTATTCAGTTGATCTGTTGACGCGAATTTATGTAGAAAAGATTGTTTATCAACATGGAACTCTATTAACGATTATCTCCGATCGAGATGGTCGTTTTAGCTCTCCTTTTTGGAAGTCACTCCAATAAGATTTGGGAAGTTGCTTGGATCTCAGTACTGCCTATCATCTGCAATTAATGGTTACTCCGAGCGTCGATTCAAACTCTAGAAGACATGTTTCGCTCTTGTCCTAGATTTTGGGGGCAATTGGGATTCTCACTTACCGCTTATCAAGTTCTCGTATAATAGCAATTTCATTCAAGCCTTGGAATGGAACCTTTCCAAGCCATTTATGGCCATAAATGTCATTCTCCAATTTGTTGGAACGAAGTCGGGGAATCACAAATCAGCGGTCAGGAATTAGTACAAGAAACGACTGACCGTGTTGCTCAAATTCGTCAAAATCTTCTAGGCGCTCATAGCTGTCAAAAGAGCTATGTGGATAAAAGAAGGAAACCTCTTGAATTCAATGTTGGTGATCGAGTTCTTCTCAAAGTGAATCCGTGGAGGGGAGTGGTTAAGTTTGGAAAGAAAGGAAAACTATCTCCAAGATTTGTTGTCCTATTTGAAATCCTCGATAGAGTTGGTCCCGCTGCTTATAGACTTAAACTTCCTCTTGAATTGTCAAATGTTCACCCGTTGTTTAATGTGACAAACCACAAGAAGTATCTTGCCGGGGGTAATCTTCAAATACCTCTCGATGAAATTTGTATCAATGAAACCATGCATTTTGTTGAGAGACCCGATGAGATCATGGACCATAAGGACAAAGCCACCAAACGAAGCTAAATACCGTTGGCTAAGGTTTGTTGGTAATCTAAAAAAGATGTAGAGTTTACTTGGGAGCGTGAAGATCAAATGAAGTCGAAGTATCCTCATCTTTTCACTACAGCTAATTCTCAAATTTTGGGACGAAATTCCCAAAAGTTGGGGAAACTGTAACATTTCAGATCTTTCGTATTACTAAAATCATCCATTCATTGGTATTTAATTATGTTTAACTTAGTTTATGATTTCATAACTTTCAATCGTGCCAAATAGACCATAGAAACTCTAACAAATCGCTTAAAAACGCTTAAAATGCATTTAGATAAGTTCAGGGACTAAAATTGTAGGGCCCCGAACCCCGGGAATCCCACAATTGGTAATCATATAAAACACTTATAAAATATTTAAACAAAAAAAAATCAATCGTTCCATTAAGCAACCAATTTCAGAGTAAAATTCAGTGGAAAACGTAAATAATAAAATAAGTTTCCAAAACCCGGGAATTTTGCCCAAAACCAACATAATTATCTTAAATAAAATTTTTTAAAAAGAAATGTTTAATAATAAAGTCTTCAAATCCCGTATGCCCTTCACCGTCCAAGTATCTTCATGCACGTCCAAGTGATAAGGCATCCTCTTCCTAACCTGAAACTCACACTAACTTGCACACAAAGTCAGCTTAAGCCGAGTGAGTTCAAGTAAGTAACAAAAGTCTTAATAATCATTCCAATGGTTTTAAAACTGTAAACGGAAATATATCAGTTAGGTCATCACATTTAATAAATAATCATCCTTACGTATGGACATCTCTATACGTGCATTCCTATATATATATATAACATTCAATAATAACATTCAGGGCCAAGAAAACGTACAACCCCAACACGTAACATTCCATTCAACGCATGCAAACACGAAGTAGGCATACGTAACATTCCGTAGCCGATAACGACTACAACATTCGCCAAATATTGGCCATACAATAATATATATACATACAAACATTCTATAACATTCCAAGGCCTACCAATACTAGCAAGCCTATGCAAAATAGTTTAAAACATTTCATCAAGCAAAATCACTTAGGTGTGCATGCTAGCCCAAAAACTAAAAATGAGTTAAACGGGGCATTGAGAACTCACCTGAAATAAACCGAACATCTGCAACGAACTAGGAAATCCCTAAGTGCACACTCACAAGTAAGGGCCTGTAAATTGTACACAACGCGTCACTAAACTAGACCGTAAGAACACACTTGCCTAATGGGCCGTTCAAGCCGAACACTTTGGCCTGAGGCCCAACCCATACCCAATTACTTTACCTCAGCCTCTAAAACCTTTCAATTAACCGAACCCACCCTACCATCATGATCGGGGTTAACCATGATGTACAATTTACCCGCTTGCAAGCCAATCGAGTCGAATACACGCGAAATAAGTTCTTAAATCAATTGTCCAGAAAATCAGCCCCAAATGGACCAAATTCCCATCATAACCTGCTCATTTATCATAAACATACCACACGAGTCGATATGGGTGGCGGTTCCTTTTTACAACACTCACTTTAACGTTTAAACGACAATTTGCGCACAACCGACTCGATTAACTAATCACCAACCTAAACAGCCCCGAGTTCCAAAAAATTAATTTTCCCACAGCCCTTAAACCCCCCTAGGGCTGTACAAACTGATTCAGTTGGTCATTTAATCGATTTACTCATCAAACTCAACAATTGACGATTCTACACCCGATAAACCCTAGTTTTCGAACTAAAATCGATTGACCGACCTAAACACCTCCAATGGCCACAAAATTTTAATATGATGTAAATGCCATACCTGGGAATCTTTCTACACTAGAAACTCTAATTTTTATCTACGGGAAGCGGGTCAATTGCACCTTGGCCGAAATCTGTCCAACAAAAAGAATCGACCAAATTGAGCATCAAAACGATTAGGGGTGAACGAAAAGAGTGTTGGGGATTGCAGTACATACCTTGAACTACATCTAAGTTCCTTGGAATCGCTCAAAAAGTAGAAGCAAAGAAGGGGGGGCTGTTCTTCGGCCGATCGCAGCTGAGGTTAGGGTTAGGGTTAACCTTTTGTTTTATGATATAAAATAAAAGTTACATCCAAGTCTCTCCAATTTGAAACATAAGGCATTATGGAAGAAAAGTTAAATGGTTTAACGTACCGAGATGACGCAAAGGCTTCCGAGAAACGTCGGATAAATCCCGAGAGTTATACATACTCTACAATCTTTAATTCTTGAAACCGGAATTAACTGGCGTTACAAGTCCACCCCCTTACAATGGGATTCGTCCCCAAATCCCGATGCGACAGGAACAACTGCGGATAGTGCTTCATCATCTCGTCTTCGGACTCCCAAGTAGCCTTGGAACCCCTACGGTGTATCCACTGCACCTCACTTGCCTAACCACCTTATTACTCAGACGCCTCTCCTGATGGTCAAGAATAGCAATCGGTTGCTCAACGTAGTTCAGATTACTGTCGAGCTCAATATCTTCAAGAGGCACATGGGCCTCTTCATCCACTAAGCATTTCCTCAGATGGGACACGTGAAAAGTAGGATGGATCCCCGTGAGCTCCTCGGGCAATTCCAGCCTATAAGCTACCTCACCAACTCGGGCCAAGATACGGAACGGACCAATAAACCTCGGATTGAGCTTCCCCCTCTTACGAAAACGAATAATGCCCTTCCAAGGAGAAACTTTTAACATAACCAGGTCCCCATCCTCAAACACAATAGGCCTTCGCCTTTTATCCGCATATGACTTTTGACGATCCTGAGCGGCCTTCATAAAAGCCTTAATCTTATCCAGCTTCTCAGTCGTAGCCTCAACCACCTCCAAACTACCCAACTGTTTCTGACCAATGGAACCCCAACAGACTGGAGTCCTACACCTCCTACCATACAGCATCTCAAGCGGTGGCATCCCAATCGTGGGGTGATAACTATTGTTATACGAGAACTCTACCAACGGTAAGTGACAATCCCAACTACCACCAAAATCGATTACACAGGCCCGCAACATATCCTCAAGAGTCTGAATGGTCATCTCGGATTGACCATCTGTCTATGGGTGATAGGCAGTACTGATAAGGAGTTTGGTACCCATCTCCTCGTGAAACTTTTTCCAAAACCTGGAGGTAAAACGCGTATCCCTATCCGAAACAATAGATACCGGCACCCCGTGCCTAGAAACGATATCACGAATAAACACATCGGCCAACTGCTCAGAATTAAAAGTCTCTCGGATCGGCAAGAAATGAGCGCTCTTGGTCAATCTATCAACAATTACCCAAATGGTGTCGTAACTACCCTTAGGAGTACGAGGCAATTTAGTCACAAAATCTATAGTAAGATGCTCCCACTTCCACTCAAGTATTTCTAAAGGTTGAAGCTTACCGAACGGCTTTTGATGCTCGGCCTTAACTTGTAGACACGTCAAACACTTACTCACGTACTGAGCCACCTCAAACTTCATCGCAGGCCACCAATAATTTTTCTTCAAGTCTTGGTACATCTTGGTCGCGCACGGTTGAATAGAATAGAGCGACTTGTGTGCCTCATCCAAAATTTTATCTCTGAATCCCCCATACTTCGGTACCCATAAACGACCATCCTTATACTTCACCCCGTCACCGACGTCTTCCAACAATTTATTCCTGATCCCAAACACGTTCTGACATAATCCATTCCACCTACAAAGCCTCATTCTGAACGCTGGCTATTTGCTTCAAAATATTGGGTTTAAGGATAAGCTAGAAAGATTTTACACGAAACGGCTTCGGTCTCTCCTTCCGGCTCAACGCGTCAGCCACCACGTTAGCCTTACCTGGATGGTACATAATCTCCAAATCATAATCCTTAATCAACTCCAACCATCGACACTGGCGCATATTCAGTTCCTTTTGTTCGAAGAAATACTTTAAACTCTTATGATCGGTATAGATAACGCAAGGAACACCGTACAAATAATGCCGCCACAACTTAAGCGCAAACACAACGGCCGCAAGCTCCAAATCATGAGTAGAATAATTTTCCTCGTGAGGATTTAATTGCCGCGAAGCATACGCGATGACTCGACCTCGCTGCATCAGAACACACCCAAACCCCTGATAAGAGGCTTCAAAATAAACCACCAGGTCATCGGTGACATCGGGTAAAGCTAAAATCGGGGCATGCGTCAATATGTTCTTCAACTCGAGAAAAGCCTCCTCCTGCTCAGTACCCCAAGCGAACTTAACACTCTTCTTAGTCAACCTAGTCAGTGAAGAAGAAATTTTCGAAAAATCGGGAATAAAGCGGCGGTTATACCCCGCCAAACCCAGAAAGCTACGGATTTTAGATGGAGACTTAGGAGACTCCCATTCATTCACGCCTTCCACCTTTCCAGGGTCAACCAGAATACCACTTGAGTTAATAACATGACCCAAGAATTAAACCTTACGCAACCAGAAGGAACACTTAGAAAATTCGCATACAATTTGTTCTTCCGCAGAGCCTCCAACACTTCCATGAGATGACCGGCGTGATCGGATTCACTTTTAGAGTACACAAGAATGTCGTTGATGAACAAAATAACCAAACGATCGAGCATCGGCCTACACACCCGGTTCATAAGATCCATGAACGCAGCCGGTGCGTTGGTCAAACCGAAAGACATCACAAGAAATTCATAATGTCCATAACGAGTGCGGAAGGTAGTCTTAGGAATATCTTCCTCCCGAATCTTCAACTGATGATACCCGGACCTAAGGTCGATCTTCGAGAACCAACAAGCTCCTTGGAGCTGATCAAATAAATCGTCGATCCTTGGGAGAGGGTACCAATTTTTAACAGCTAGCTTGTTCAATTCACGATAGTCAATGCACATCCGCATGTTACCGTCCTTATTTTTAACGAACAGGACCGGGGCACCCCAAGGTGAGATGCTTGGTCGAATAAAGCCCTTATCGAGCAAGTCTTCCAACTGAGCCATAAGTTCCTTCATTTCATTCGGTGCTAGGCGGTAAGGAGCTCGAGCAACGGGTTTGGAGCCCGATACAAGGTCTATCTGGAACTCAACCTCGTGATCCGGCGACACATCTGACAAATCATCTGGAAATACATCTGGGAAATCCCGAACAATAGGAACATCATCGACGGTAGCCACCTCGGTATTTACGTTTATAGCATACACCAGATACGCCCTGCTCCCCCGCCGCATCAACTTTCCCGCCTTAAGTATGGATATAATATGTGGCGTCGCAACATTCCGATCACCGAAAACAGTGATTTGGGTCCCATCCGGGGCCCTCAGACGAACAAGTTTCTGACCACAAATGATTTGAGCATCAACACTCGCGAGCCAATCCATCCCGAGCACCACATCGAAACAGCCAAGCGGCATCAAATACAACCGCAGCGGAAATCTATACCCAGACAACTCGATGGAACAACCCTGAATAGCCCTAGATACGGCCACGGATTTTCTACGACGACCTCAACCTCAAAGATATCGAATGCGCGCTCGAGTGATTTATAATGAGGAATAGAAAGTGGTAGACACAAAACTTCTACTGGCACCCGAATCAAATAAAACTGACGCGTGTAACTCATCAAATAGAAAAGTACCTGGGACGATATTATACTACTGCTTAGCTACACGGTCAACACATACGATTTCAAAGGAACAAGAAATTATAATGGTGGAATGAAAACTAAATAAAGAAAAGTACCTGAAACGACATTCGCATCATCCTTCGCCTCCTTCTTGGAGATGTTCAAGGCCCTTGCCTTGACCAACCACAACAGCCCCGAGTATAAAAAAAGTAATTTTCCCACAGCCCTTAGACTCCCCTAGGGCCATGCAAACTGATTCGGTTGGTCATTCAATCGATTAACGCATCAAACTCAATAATTGACAATTCTACACCCGATAAACCCTAGTTTTCGAACTAAAATCGATTGAACGACCTAAACACCTCCAATGGCCACTAAATTATTATATGATGTAAATGCCATAGCTGGGAATCTTTCTACACCAGAAACTCTAATTTTTATCCACGGGAAGTGGGTCAATTGCACTTTGGCCAAAATCTGTCCAACGAAAAGTATCTGCAAAATTGAGCATCAAAACGATTAGGGGTGAACGAAAAGAGTGTTGGGGATTGTAGTACATACCTTGAACTACTTCTAGGAGCTTGGAATTGATCAAAAAGTCAAAGCAAAGAAGGGGGGAGGGGCTGGTCTTCGGCCAATCGCAGCTGGGGGGGGGGCGAGGGTTAGGTTAATTGTTTTATGATATAAATAAAATAGTTACATCCAAGTCTCTCCAAATTGGAGTGTAAGGCAAAATGGAAGGAAAGGTTAAGTTCTTTAACGTACCCGGATGACGTAAAGGCTTCCGAGAAACGTTGGATAAATCCCGAGAATTATACATACTCTACAAGCTTTAATTCTTGAAACTAGAATTAACGGGTGTTCCAAAAATTAACGTTTTCTGAAATCCAGGAAAATTCTTGCAAAATAATGGAATTCTCACGAGATATCGCAAAATCTCGTATGCATCTTGTTTTTCAACTAGTTATTCGTTTTTTAATGCATAATCATTCTTGAACGACCCTAAATCACCAAAATTGAGGTCCAAGATAATTAACCTACTATTGCATCATGTTTAAGTTCGTTTTCTTGGTGAACACACGGGAATCTTGGAGTTATTAGACCCGTCATCAATATGTTATTCTCTTTCCTAATCGAGTTGATTTTCAAATTAATAATTATTAACTCCATATTCTTACTTAAAATACATTCTCAAAACCTATCATCACTGAAACATCAGCCTCCATCGTCCTCAAGCTGATTCCTTTGATATTTTTGGGGTTTTTCGTAAAGTTTCATCCTCCGGTTTGACTTTGGTATTCAAGGGACATTTGACCACGAATTTCTCTTAATCCTAATCACTTTCCGGGTAAGTTATCTTCTAAGTTTTTATAGGTTTTATCTCATTAAAAAAAGCCCTCAATCAATTTATTAGATTGAGGGAATTTCAGTGGTCTATTTGATCGCAGCCCGTTTAAGGGTATAATAGTTAAATCCTTTGACTATTATATTACTCAGCCTCCTCATCAAACCTAGCATTCGGGTCAAAAGACATTTTTGTTCCTCATTAAATTTTGAGTGTACTGGTCAGAGTCCGACTCCTGAATCAAAGTTCGGATTTTGAATTGTACCAGCTCACTTAAGTCTTTAAAGTTTATAACTTGAGTTTTACAACTCCGCTTAACCAGATTCCAATTACTATATTCTCTGTTTTAATTCTAGTTTATTGTCTCGAAATTTCAGGTTCGTTTGGATCAACTCAGTCAGCGCGCTAAACGTTCGTTTTAACATTTCATTCTGCTTATCATTCTAAACTCGCCTAGTTAATGAGGTGAGATATCATTCCCCTTTATTTTTACTACTTTCAAATGATTTTAGAGACTTATGCGTGTTAAATCTAGTTTTATATATTATATGTACCCAACTAGGAAACTTGAACATTGTGTGTTGATCGGTTAAATGCTAATTGTTTATTTGCTTACTTGTTTACGTTATCGCATTCGGAGAGGTCCATCATAATTACGTTATATTATGATCATACAAATTGTCATAGTAGCCAGGGCCCGCTTCACTAGGCAATGATCAACCGATACCAAATATTTGCTCATGGTTTGATTGATTTATGCTCACAATATCAGTTTTGCTCATTTATTAAGATATTATTATAATATCACAACTAGTGATTTTCTCATTCAACCTCGTGTTGATATACTATATTATTTTGTTCGTATATGCAAGTTATCATTTGGTTTGAAGCTAAAGTGAAGAATCATTTAGAGATACCTAAGTTAATTTAATAAAAAGACTATTGTGTTTGGTTTTCTTTTTATGTGATATTTGTTGTATTTTGGTTTGTTTTGTAATTGTTTGAACATGGTGTACTTGGTTGAATTTTGAAGTAAATGAATAAATTAGATATTGTCATGTTACATTGCATGATAGTGTCTTGTGAGTTTTGCACCAACGGTTTGCACCCTAGCATTCTACCGTAGGTTGGAGTGTGATAGCACGGACTAGTTGATCAGTTTGTCTTATTGTATTAATTGCTCGTTGTCAGATGGTACAACAGGAGAGAGAACACGGCCGTTTTGACCTCTTAACACGGGCGTGGTGAGTCTAGAAATACCCATTTTTGTATTTTCTCTTGTACTATCAACATTGGCGTATTGAGGGTAAACATGGGCGATGTTGAGCTTCAGAATATTCTATTTTGTTTTTTCCTCTAGTACTTTCAACATGGGGTGTCTTGAGTTTAAAATTGCCATGTTATGATTTCTTGAATTTTCTCTTTTCTTCTATGTTCTTGGCATGGACATGCCTTGATTCACCATGAGGTGTGCTGAGTTTATTTTCATAGTTTTTTTTATATTTCTTCGGATATCAGCTCGTTTTATTCATTTATGTTATATTTACCAAGAGATAGATGTAACGCTCGTAAATTTCGTTAATCGGCTCGATTGTTTATAAATGTTTGTTTAGAATCCGGGACTCGTCTTGAATCTTCGGGGGCCTCCTAGACGAGCCCATAAGTTGAATTACTTAAGTTTCATTCAAGTGTCGCAACTTTCAATTTGGAAGGGCCAGAATGTAACATTTTATATTATAATCAAAAACCCAAAACCCTAACCCTATAATGATGTCCGATCGGCAGCAGCAACCCACCCCCTTTCCACCTCGTTTTGCGTGCAATCAGCCACCGTCCGGCCATCCAAACATCAATTCCAGGTCGGTATTCTACGTATACAACTCTTTTTCACCCTAATTCATCCTTATGGTGCGCTTATTGGTCGTTAAGATTGAGTTTTGATGATAACAGCTTGCTGATAGATTCGTATACGTTTATTGTAGGGTCTGTAACGCGATGTTAATCCACTGTTTTTGATCGATTCTTGATTCCAGGATGTTCTACTTTGAGTCTAGTTTCCAAAAAGGTATAATACGTAATTTTTGGACGCGATTTGAATAGTTTTTATGATTTTATAAAATCGAGTGTCAAAGCTGATGCGGGATGTCGGATTCTGGTCTGTCTTCCCGACATCATAACCTTTTTTCGACAAGTCTAAATTGGTTGGTTCCACTTCTGGAAGTTAATATTTTGAGTTAGAAACCTAACCCAATCGGAATCGTTTAATTTGGCTGGGTAATGAATTTTACAAAAATAAAACCATTTTGTTGCGCAGCTGAAATAGCTGCACATACCTTTCTGTGTTGGAAGAATTTATATGATTTTTGTGTCCACTAGAAAAATAATAAAAATATTTTTATAAACTTAAGATATTTATGCAAAACTGGTAAAAATTTAATAATTTAATTCCATGATTTTCCTATGTAATAAAATACATCTTTTCATGCTAAAATCTGCATGTTATATTCGTATTGATTGATAAGTTCGTTTTAGGCTTAACCGGTGGCTGCCCTTTCTCGCATCTTTCGGGGCTGCTATAATTGAAGTTCGTGCTCCGTCAACTTCCTAGGTATGTCACTTGCATCATACTAAAATTTCATGGCCAATGGAGGTGTTTAGGTCGGTCAATCAATTTTAGTTCGAAAACTAGGGTTTATCTGGTGTAGGATTGGCAATTGTTGAGTTTGATGCGTTAAACGATCGGAGGACCGACCGAATCAGTTTGTACAGCCCTAGGGGGGTTTAAGGGCTGTGGGAAAATTATATTTTTGATGCACGGGGCTGTTAGGGTTAGTGCTTCGTCAATCGAGTCGGCGGTGCGCGAATTTTCGTTTAAACGTTAAAGTAAGAGTTGTAAAAAGGAACCGTCAACCCTATCGACTCGGGTGACATAATCTTGATGAATGAAAAGATTTAAAATGGAATTTGATCCATTCGGGCCTGAGTCGTTTAACAAATGGTTTTAAGGTTTATTTCGCGCGCATTCGACCCGATTTGATTATTGTTGGGCCTTAGGCCAAGTTGTTGGGCCTTGGGCCAAGTGTTGGGCCTTGGGCCAAAGTGTTGGGCCTTGGGCCAAAGTATTGGGCCTTGGGCCAAGTGGTTGGGCCTTGGGCCAAAGTGTTGGGCCTTGGGCCAAGTTGTTGGGCCTTGGGCCAAAGTATTGGGCCTTGGGCCAAGTGGTTGGGCCTTGGGCCAAGTTGTTGGGCTTGAACGGCCAAAGTGTTGGGCCTTGGGCCAAGTTTTTGGGCTTGAACGGCCCATTAGGCTAGAGTGTTCTTACAGTCTAGTTTAGTAACGCGTTGTGTATAATTTACAGGCCTTTGCTTGTGATTGTGCACTTAGGGATTTCCTAGCTCATTGCAGGTGTTCGGTTGATTCAGGTGAGTTCATGATGCCCTTTTTACTCTTTTCAAGTTTTGGGATAGCATGCACACCATAATATAATTTTACACGATTTTACTCGTTACAACTATTTGGATTGTATTACATAGCCTCATTCATATTTGTGCATTTATGAAACTATTTGTGAACTATATTTTATGCCTTAGGATATTGTAGACTCGTTTATGGTCTTATATTCCTTAAGGTTATATACCTGAATATGGTCTAGACTCGATGATGTTAATAGGCTTGGTAGTAATTGAATGCGAGTAGACCTATTTACTTAGTTCATGTATTGGACTGATTAATATATATTACCTTATGGCCTATAGGCTTACTTGGTATTTGGAATGTCTTGGGATGATATATATATATATATATATATATATATATATATATATATATATATATATATATATATATATATATGTATGTATGTATGTATGTATGAATGTATGGAGGTATGTATGTATGTATGAGTATGTGTTACCTTATAGCCTACGGTTGTGTGATGATATTTAGTTCCTCGAGACTAAGAATGATGTGAGTAGGCTTATTGATATGTGTGTGCATGGTAATCACGGCCGGGTCAAATTTATTACTCAGGTTTTAAAATTACTTGTGGTCTAGGCTCGAGGTTGCTATTAGGCCTAGTATTAATTCCTAGTATTAAACGATTTTTCTGATGAAACGTTTAAACTAATTTATATAGGCTTGCTAGCATATGGTAGGCCTTGGGATGTTAAAAATATATTTATACATAAATATGTATATACATTATTGCTTGGCCAATATTTGGCGATGTTGTAGTCATCTCGACTACTGATGTTGTGTATGCCTACTTTGTGTTTGCATGCACTGATGTTACGTGTTTGGGTTGTACGTGTGCTCCACCCTGATGTTATTACTTGGATGAGATGTTATGTGTTTGGGTTGTACGTGTGCTCGACCCTGATGTTATTATTTGGACGGTATTTATAGGGATATAAATATATAAATATATGGATGTATATAGATGTCTAAGTACGAATACTTAGTGTTGATGATGGCCTAACTGTTCGTATCCCGTATTATATTTTAAACTCTTGGAATGTTTTATAATCCAATTTTTATATTTAAACTCTTGGAATGTCTTATAATCTCGTTTTTATATTTAAACTCTTGGAATGTTTTATAATCCCGATTTTATATTTAAACTCTTGCAATGTCTTATAATCTCGTTTTTATATTTAAACTCTTGGAATGTTTTATAATCCTGTTTTTATATTTAAACTCTTGTAATGTCTTATAATCTCGTTTTTATATTTAAACTCTTGGAATGTTTTATAATCCCGTTTTTATATTTAAACTCTTGGAATGTCTTATAATCTCGTTTTTATATTTAAACTCTTGGAATGTTTTATAATCCCGTTTTTATATTTAAAATCTTGGAATGTCTTATAATCTCGTTTTATATTTAAACTCTTGGAATGTTTTATAATCCCGTTTTTATATTTAAACTCTTGGAATGTCTTATAATCTCGTTTTTATATTTAAACTCTTGAAATGTTTTATAATCCCGTTTTTATATTTAAACTCTTGGAATGTCTTATAATTTCGTTTTATATTTAAACTCTTGGAATGTTTTATAATCCCATTTTTATATTTCAACTCTTGGAATGTCTTATAATCTCGTTTTTATATTTAAACTCTTGGAATGTTTTATAATCCCATTTTGATATTTAAACTCTTGAAATGTTTTTAAACGAATTTATATAGGCTTGCTAGCATATGGTAGGCCTTGGGATGTTATATATATATATATATATATATATATATATATATATATATATATATATATGTATATATATATATATGTATATATATATATATATGTATATATATATATATGTATATATATATATATATATGTATATATATATATATATGTATATATATATATGTATATATATATATATATATATATATATGTATATATATATGTATATACATCGTTTCGACTATTGATGTTGTGTATGCCTACTTTGTGTTTGCATGCACTGATGTTACGTGTTTGGGTTGTACGTTTGCTCGAAACTGATGTTATACGTGGATGTTATATATATATACTGTTATATATAGGGATGTAATTGAAAGGATGTTTACATATACATTTTGTATAAGTATGTATGAGGATGTTTAGTTTTCGGTAATGATGATTTGATGGATGCACCCTTTTACTTTTAAAAACTTTTGGTATGACTATCATAACTATTACTACTGATACTATTTACTTAAAACTTGAACTCACTCAGCTCAAGCTGACTTTGTGTGCATGTTAGATTGACTTTCAGGTTAAGAAGTGGATGCTACCGCTTGGACGTGCTAGAGACTACTCGGACGGTTGAAGGCACATCTAGTCGAAGAATTAATAACGTAAACTGTTTCTTTTAAATTATTACCATAAGTATTTAAATTTTGATTTTGGTCACTTTCCCGGGTTTTGGGAATTTTCATGTTATCTATTCCGCTGTTTGCTACTCTGAAACGACTTTAATGAGATGAAGATTTCAAATAAAACTAATATTTTATTTACAATTGATTTTGGACACCTGTACCCGTGTTTTGGGATTTTTAATACTTTCCGCTGTTATTTACTCTGAACTTGTTTTAAATACAAAGAATCGTTTGGTTTTAAATTTTTGTGAATTTGTGGACGTGATTTCCAACCGTAGGATTCCCGGGATACCGGGGCCTTACAATAGAAATTATAAACATTATTAATTATTTTTTCTAATATAATTGCCGATATTACGGCTATTAAGATGTATAAATTATTATGCATCAATACGTTAAGTCAATGTGTCATAATTTCCCATAAGGTTGGATCACGTTTCTCAAAATTTTATATTTTTCAATGTTTTTTTTATTTTTATATGTCTCAAACAAAAATCACATTCTTTTTTTTTATTTTCAAAAATTTCTACACCTAAAAAGAAAAACAATGAAAGAAAATAAACAAAAACTGTACAAGGAAATAAAATTGATCAACAGAGCGATTGAATTTCTGAAAATTGTTTTAGACCCTTTAAACCAAGCAAATAAATGAATCTCGCTTTATCAAACTCTTTGGTAAAAAGACCATTCTTTTGAAAATTCGTGCGAATTTTCTCCAAAGAGATTAATTTCTTTTCAAAACAATCACAAAAGTGATATCTAATTTGAATATGTTTTGTTTTTGAGTGGTGCACGGGGTTTTTCATGATACATATTGTTGTAGAGTTATCAAGAAAAATAGGATTAGTAAAAAACTTCAAATCGTAATCCCACAAGTTCAGAATTTCCATTTCCTCCACATCGATTGGATCGATGTGTTGCAAATATTCCATAATGAATGAAAGATTGTCGTAAAAATATGGAGAATTCTCTTGATCAACTGCTGATACAATACCAGTTGTTGTCTATGTGGTAGTCAAATCTTGGTCAGGAGTTGTAACATCCGTATTATGAGATTACTAAATAAAAGAAAATTATTGTTTCGTGTGTGTCACTTGTTTATTTGTGCGCGTGTTTATATTTGGATAACGATTGGGATTTGTGAAGGAAGTGGGTGGTGGGGTCCATAGCCCTTATAAGGCCATCCCCCCATCCCTTCACCATTTCTTCCCACAACACACACACACTCCCTAGAACACACACATACTCTCTCAAGACCCGAATCCGAATCCAGGCTAAAGTAAGGAAGATCTTGGTGATCAAGTGTCTTCAAACAACAAGAATCACGTCCAGATCCTCGACTTGTCCAGATCCGAACCAAACCCGAAGCCAAAGGTGAGTTTTAGCTAACAAGTTTAAGTTCGACATGCAAATCGATATCTTAGTAGATCGGGTTGAAAGATGTAAGAAAAAACATAAACTTGGTGAGTCGTAGCCTCACGGGTATGATATAGCACAAAAAGGTGATGTTCGGACCTCATAAAACACGGGTATACAAAGTTGGTACGACCCAAAACCCATAAAAGGGTAAAATCGAGTCCTAAGGAGGAAACAAGGAGAAAAATGACTTTAAAATGGTAAAAACGAAGAAAGGCAGGTATTTCGCTTCGCTCAGCCATGAGAAGCGAAACAGGTATTTCGCTTCGCTCAGCCGTGAGAAGCGAAACAGGTATTTCGTCTCCAGGTGAGTTCTAGCCCCATTTCTCTTTGAGATGGTTTCGGGGCTGTGTGCATACTTGTAAGAATAGTAACATATATACTTATGCGCTTAACGTGAATGATTAATGCAAGAATGAAAGAAAGATATATATATCTATGTGATTAACACAACTGATTAATGTAAGAATGAAAGAAAGAGGTTAGAACTTGCATATGTTAGTTGTTTAACTTAACATGTTTGTAAGAATCTAGAAGGAATGTGAAGTAAGAGTCAGGGTGGCAGGCCCTTCTAATGCCTAGGCAAGAATAGTGTGGCCGACTCTACGATATTGGTGCAAGAAGTCGGGTGGAAGACCCTTATAATATATGTGCAAGAAGTCGGGTGGCAGACCCTTATAATATATGTGCAAGAAGGTATGTATAATTGTATGTTTGTAAGAATGTGTAAGAGTAGTACAAATAATACTTGTATGGAAATGAAAGAATGTGTAAGAATAATCCTCTAAACTGTTAAACTAGAACTCACTCAGCGTAGCTGACTATTAGTATGCACGCAGGTGAATAAGATGCGTCGGGTTGCTTGAGGGAAGACACGTGGCAACAAAGTGAAGACTGGCATCGAAGAAAAGAAGATTCAAGTGTTGTTTACGTTACCTTTTAAGACTTAATGTATTTTGTTTAAAACAAGCACTCATGTTATGTAAGAATGTTTAATATTATGTATTCCGTGAAAAGTTTTTAATTAACTCTGATTTTAGAACTGTGTTTATGAGTAAATCCAACGCTAAAGTAGGGCTTCTGGGAACGGGGCCTTACAGGAGTTTAGACAGATTGAGTATCTAGACATTAAAAGTGCTGATTCAATAGTAAAATCATCTGGCGATTTACCAGTAGCAATCAACTTCTTATTTTGAGTTCTCTCTCGTTCAAAAGTAAGTAACATACCATGGAAAGTAGTCGGACTCAGATCTTGATAATTTTGTAGAGCTCTTAGTATGATAGCATGAGTGTCCCAATTTTCTATTTTCTGGAAGTGACCTTAGAAATTGGTTGTCAAGAACAGAGTTATAAAAGTAACATCAACCTTTGTTAATTCACTTATTAGAGTTGTGAATCATTCATATTATTGAGTTATACTCTCTCCTCTTTAATGACAAAATGCTCCATACTGGTACTAGAGAATTTTATGAGTATTCTCAAGACTTGTGTAGTTTCACTGTATTGTTCTTTCAGTGTATCTCACAAAGCCTTAGCAGACTTGTAATGAATTAATCCACCATAAATTTCATTTGGAATTGCCATGGCAAGAATAGTATGAGCTTTGGCATCCAATTCAAATTTCTGCAGATCCTGATTAGAATAATCCTTAGGATCCTTATTAATCGTCTTGTTTTAATTCAACGGATCAACAGCTTCAGAGGAATGAGGCCCATGAACAACTGATCTCCAACAACCAGTGTTAGAGCATAATGTCTATTGCTAGGGTGTTATTTGTATTAGATATGATTGTATAGGGCTAAAATGTCAAATGTATAGTTTGTGTATGATAATCAACGCATAAGTCTCAAGGTCAACGCATATGATATGCGACGTATATGTTATACTTCGTATAACATATACGGCCTTGATGAGCTTGCGAATGTTTCCTATAAATAGGGGACTTATGCGTTTGAATTTAGACTTTTGGTGATTGCCAGAGAGAGAAAGTAGAGAGAGAAAGTGCTAAGAGTGTTATATCTTGTAATAGTTTGATTTATCAATGAATATGAGCTTAATGTTTACTTGATTGTGCTCATTCTCAATGGATTCCTCACATTGAGTTAGGGGTTGTAACAAATAGAGATCATGATTGTCAATTACATCTGCATTCAAGGTGTTCCTACAAGTGGTATAAGAGCATTGAAGGCTCGTTACTAGCTTGAACATTCAAGTTTTCAAGGTTTTCTCTCCAACTACAAATTGAACTGTCAAAAGTTCACCAAAATCTCACACATTGTTCCTTACCTATCCGTGACAAACCCTACCAAATTTCATTCAATTCCTACATCATTTGCACCTTCAAATTCCAAAATTACCAAAATGGAGATCTTCACCGTATATCATGACAGCGTATATGTTCTTCACGTATAACATATACGGCGTATAACATTTACGCCGCATATGTTATAAGGTGACCACTTATACGTTGACCACATACATATACGTTGACCATACTTATACGTTGACTCTTCTTGTGTTTCAAACATATACGTTGACCAGAGAAGATATACACTGACTTTTTTCAAAACGGAAAACCTAAGTGCGTTCGTATCATAGCCGTCTGTCTTACTTCAGAACATTAATTTGGCAAATGAGATGGGTACAGCTAATAAGTCTCCTAAGCTTCTTAGGATGGAAGATTATCCTTAATGGGCTGACAAATTTGAGACGTACGTTCAAGCATTGAACTACGAAAAATGGACAACCGTTGAAGAAGAACACATCATCCCTAAGAATGAGAATGGGGAAAACTACCGACTGTCACAGATTGCTGAGGCTGATAAACCATTATTTCTCCAGGAAAAGAAGATGCTTAATCTTTTCCAACAAGCCATCAAAGACGAGATCTTTTAATTACTACAGCACAATGGTTCATGCTATTCAATTTGGTATGCACTATTAAACAAAGTTAGAGGAAACCCTGACATGATTAAGAGTAAAATAACAATGCTTAAAAAAGAATTCGATATTTTTACTCAAGTTAAGGGTGAATCTTTTACTCAGTTGGTTGAAAGATACTTTTATCTTGTGAATGAGATGAAAAGGCTGAAGATTGATAAGCCTAAGTATGAATACATCGATAAACTTGCTGATGCTTTGCCTGAGGAATGGGGTACTTTTATCATGATTCAACAGTCTAACCCCATTGCTTATGCTTGTTTAAACCTAGCAAGTCTCATCGAAAAGCTTGAAGCTCATGATCTGGAGCTTAGAAAGAAACAAAAGATGAAATCTACTTCCGTATCACAAGATGTGGGTTTTTATTACAAGGGTTCTAATTCTAATGTTACTCCAAATCCCAAGATTCCTACTGCATTTTGTGCTGAGCCAGTCAGTCAAGCTTGTGTTACTAATGTTGCCGATACACCTCAATATAGTAGTAGTTACTCATGAAAAATTCCAACTACTCAAACTTCAAATTCAAAGGATTCTGATGCTATCTAGTGCAATATAGCAGTGAATCTGAAGAATACAAGGAACATGACCACTAACAGTATCAAGGAACACATGGCTTTTCTAGGATCTGTTCTAGAATCATATGAGTGTTTGATGGCGGGTTGCATTGGGAATTACAACTTGACGAAAGAAGATTATGATCAGATTGACCTAGAGGAAATGGAGATGATTGATATAAGATGGTGCATGGCAAGGTTTATAAGACCAGCATAAAGATTCAAAGAGATAACTGGTCGGAACGTGCTTGATAGGACAACTTCTAAGTTAGATTTTGATAAGTCTAAGGTTAGATGTTTTCGTTGCAAGGAGAAAGGTCATTTTAAAAGGGAATGCACTAGTAAGAGTGTTGAAGATAACCCTGCTAATCCTTTTGGACGAGACTACTACAAACAAGCGATATATCATCGTTCAGAGGGAGAATCATCAAAGGGAAAGAAATCTACTAAAGCATCAACCTCGTGCCAAAATGCAGCCACAACCCAAGATGATGAAGGTTTCAACTGGAATTCAGTATTCCAACGAATATGGCTCAAATGGTTGATAAAGACAAAAAGGAGGCTATTGATAAGAACGTGGTTAAGATGGATAATGGGGTTGAAGACAAGGATGAGGTTGAGATTCAAGAGTTGGTTGAAAATGAGGAAATTGATGCGGTCAAAAATGAAGACAAGGATATGAATGAAGACGAGGATGAGAATGAGGATTGCAACAAAGATGTTGATGATGAACTTCCTCGAACCTATGATAAAATACATGAGGTTCCTTCTGACTATCTTATTTCATTATTTCCTCCTGAAATTATTGAGAGTTTTACAAGTTGGTTTTATGAGGAAGATGTTCCACATGGGAAAATTGACTTCGGAGTGGAAGAGGATGATGAAATTTTAGAAGACAACAAATCAGGAGATGAGGAGGATTTAGTTACGGAAAAGATGGTTGAGGACAAGGTTGTTGAAGGAGTGGTGGAAGACATCACTGTTGATGACTTAGAAACTTCCAGTGAGGAACTAATTGATCAAGAATTCATGGCAAATAAGGTAATTCTTAACTCAAATATTTGTGAAAAATGTAAATTGCCTTGCGATGAATGTGAATGATAAGTATTTGTTTGATCTAAACGTTGTTAATGAGGCATACATAAAACTTCAATCGTTTGAAAAGAATTTATGGGAAAAGATTTTACAAAATCAAAAGACAATTTCTATGTTGAAACACATGGTTGAAGACAAACAAATTTCCATTAACAGACATATTGACGAAAACGCAGCACTCAAACTTGAGCTTCAAACACTCAAGATTGAGACTGAATGTGCTAACATAAAATTGGTAATCTTTGTTTCATCGTCATATGTACTTGATCACATTAACCCCAAAACTTCATTGAAGAACAGGATCATGAGATCGAGAACATTAGAGAAGATTATCATGCCGTACCTCCACTTATGTGTAATGCTTATATTCCAATGAAACCGAAAGGTTTAAAAAAGGCACTCACTGTGGAAATCAATTAATCACAACATGATATCTCCAATTCTGTTAATAATATTTGTGAGAATAATGAGAGTTCTGGTTGATATTCTACAACTGGAGTGAAGATGGCAGAATCTGTGTTGAATGAAGAAAAAGTTAAACTTGATGGGTTGGGTAAACAAAAGAAAGTTGAGAACTCGACAAGATTTGCTAAAACAAGCTTCTATAATAAGCAATCTTCTCGAGTTAAACAATTTTAAGAGAAAAAGATAATGTTTGTGCATGGCAAAACATCAGAATCTGAAAAAGGAAATTGAATTTAGAAAATAGTCAAATGATGAATTTTACCGTTTGAAAGCAGAACGTGAACACGTTGAAACTACATCTCAAATCAATAAATTCATTGATAAGAGACGTTGTTTTGGTTGTAATGAGGTTGGACATGTGTTTTATGCTTGCCTAATCGATACAAACATGATCACATTCCTCTTCAAAAGACTATTAGCAAGAGATCTGGACTAGGTTATGTGAGTGAAAAGAAACCAGTCTGCATCACTGAAAATGTGAAAATCTTGAAAAGAGATGAGTCAATTGATGTTAAAAGGATTGTTAAAAATGATGGTTTAAAATCAACTGTTTCAAAAACAAATCGAACATCATTTTATAAAAAGAAACAATCTGCTGGTCAAAATTGGGTAGCAAAATCCTTTGATAAGCTACCAGAGAAGGATAAAGTGTATGTGCACTGGCTTCCAAGATCCCATGATTCTCGTTGGATAATGGATAGTGGAGCCTCTAGGCACATGATGGGTACTCTGTATTTTCTGAATGATATTAAATCAATAAGAGGAGGGTATGTCGGTTTTGCTGGAAATCAAGGAGGCCAGATTGTTAGTGAGGGCACTTTGACAAATGGAAAGGTTACCTTCGAAAATGTCAACTACATTTCTGAGTTGGAGAATAATCTACTAAGCATATCACAGATTTCTGATAAACAGTTCTCTACACATTTCACAGACCGAGAGTGTTTGATTTTGAAACCGGGTTTCAAAATTCCAGAAGAGTGGATCATTATGCGTGCTCCTCGAGTAAATGATTTTTACGTCATGAACATGAGAAATGCATCAATGTCTTTAGGGTCTGCTCAATGTTTCATCTTAATAGTCCAGGATGGGTCTTTAGAGTTACGTGTGAGAACATCCACAAACAGATCTACCCTACGACGCTATGAGCGGAAATCATAACGAAGTGAAAATACTCGAAAACATCTCTTTAATCTCTCATCTATATCATTGATATCAACGGTAATGCAAGTTATATGATAATGTAAGACCAAAGTACATAATGGACGTTCCACCAACTGGTCAGGAGCATTAACTAATACAAGTGATCCACTAACCTATTTATAGGTACACATGGGGACTTATGCGGCGTATAAGTTGCAAGACTTATATGGTGTATAACTTATACGCCGTATAAGTTTCCCAACTTATACGTTGCATAAGATGCTTCATTGTGTATCTTTCCATTTTAGTGCACAATCCCTAACATTACATGCTATCAAGACCTAACCAATACAAGACACAAAGTACTAGACATTTTCATGTTCCTACAGACCCCCCTGGATAGTACTTGTCTTGTGGCATCCAAGCAAATAAACTTTTCGAGCTTCAACAAACTCCCCCTTTGATATTGCTTATATTTATGTCATCGTACTTACTCAATCATCAAGATAAAGGACTTCTCTTCACAATTAAGCTTTCTCGATCTTCTATAAGTGCTTTAAAACTTTTTACAATCAAAGTATTCTACCATCAGCTTGAAACTTTTAAGTCTTCTAACTTTTATGAGTCACACAATATTCAAACCTATTGCTATCTCATTCCAATTCCCATTATCATCCATGATTAATCCTCAAATACATCTTGATAACCAACTTTTAAGCAATTTTGTATTTGGTCCACCAATACAATCATCCAATCACATAGAAATCAACCATCTACTTCCTTGTCTTCTCTCCAAATAACAATTCTTGAATCCTCAAGATACAAGCAAATATAGTTCATAAGAGATAATAACGTATATGTTCATATTTCAACGTGTACGTCTAGTATGCATTGCATAATCTTGTATGAACCAACTGATCATACAAACAGGTAAATAATTATACTTAGACATTTCAATGGATAAGTGATACGGAGAGGATACGTCATGAAATGTTTATCAACAATTGAAGGCCGTATGTGTAGTAATGTACTTATGCGGCGTACAAGTTATATGACGCATAAGTTATGTGTCGTGTAACTTATGCGGCGCATAAGTTTTCTTGACATGTTTTTGTGGGAAAACGAAGATGAAATGATCTGTTTTTTTTGTATGTTGTTCAACACCAATGACATAACAATCCTTGAAGTTTTGATGAGGTTTGAACGGCTACATAATCTGGAATGATAAAAAATGTGTATAAAAGAAATGTTTTTGAGCTTTTCTAGGTAGATCATGAGCCACAAGGCTCTGATACCAATTAAAAGTCCAGGATGGGTCTTCAGAGTGACGTGCGAGAACATCCACAAACATATCTACCCTATGACGCTATGAGCGGAAATCATAACGAAGTGAACATACTCGAAAACGTCTCTTTAATCTCTCATCTATATCATTGATAGCAACGGTAATACAAGATATATGACAATGTAAGACCAAAGTACATAATGGATCACTCCACCAACTGGTCATGAGCATCAACTAATACAAGTGATCCACTAACTTATTTATAGGTACACATGGGGAATTATGTGACGTATAAGTTGCAAGACTTATACGGTGTATAACTTATACGCCATATAAGTTTCCCAACTTATAAGTTGCATAAGATGCTTCATTGTGTATCTTTACATTTTAGTGCACAGTCCCTAACATTACATGCTATCAAGACCTAACCAATACAAGACACAAAGTACTAGACATTTTCATGTTCCTACACATCTCTAGAGCATCTGAACGGGAATCAATTTTATGGCAACAGAGGATGGGACATTAGTTTGAGGAATATGAACCATCTGGTTTACAAGATTATGGTAGAAGGTGTTAATCTGAGGAATTTCAGTTGAGCGAAGATTGTTTGGATTGTAAGAAGAGAAAGCAAACAAAGAAATCTCATCCAGGGAAAATTGTCAACTCCATCAACCTACCTTTTGAACGTCTTCACATGGATATTTTTGGTCCCATGAATGTCAAAAGTATCACAGGAGAACTTTACTATCTTCTGGTTACTGATGACTACTCGAGATTTTCGTGGGTGATGTTTTTAGAATCAAAAGATGAGACATATGATTCCCTTATGATAATATTCAAGAAATTGGAGACACTGTACAATCTTCCAATCCGTCGGATACAAAGTGATAATGGGACGGAGTTCAAGAACAACAAAATGCTAGAATATTGTAATGACCGGGGGATTCTTCATGAATTTAGTGCTCCCTACACTCCACAACAAAATGGGTTTGTTGAATGAAAGAATCGAACTTTGATTGAAACGGCTCGAACCATGCTTTCAGATTCAAAATTACCAGTTAATTTTTGGTTAGAAGCCGTGGCAGCAGCTTCTTATACACTCAACCGGGTGCTTACAGTAAAGAAGTTTGGCAAGATGTGTTTTGAGCTACTTAATCGTCGAAAACCAAATTTGAAGTGGATTGAACCATTTGGGTCAACATGTACCGTTCTTGACCCAAGTGGGAAATTTGGTCCAAAATCTATTTAAGGTTTCTTTGTAGGGTATGCTAGTCTACTTCGACGTGTTTCTATTCCTAGCCTCCACAAGATAATTCAAGCGCAAAATGTCGACTGTCAACGATACACTCCTACCATGCAACGACCGGGGGATTCAAGGCTTTTTGACTATGAATGTCTTTGGGAATGTTTCAAACTTCCTTAGGAAGATTTTTCCGAAGAAACTTTAACCATGATCTACAACCAACGTTTGTCGGACAATCAAGTAATTATGCATGAATAACCAACGTCTGTTCCTCCAAACATTCTTGATCATGTTCAATAGCGTTGAACTATGAAACCTGGACAACTGTTGAAGAGGAATACATCACTCCTAAGAATGAGAACGGGGAAAACTACCGACTGTCATAGATTGCTGAGGCTGATAAACCATTATTTCTCAAGGAAAAGAAGATGCTTAATCTTTTCCAGCAAGCTATCAAAGCCGAGATCTTTCAACTACTGCAACATAGTGGCTCATGTTATTCCATTTGGCATGCACTTTTAAACAAAGATCAAGGGAACCCTGAAATGTGTAAGAGTAAAATTGCACTTCTCAAGAAGGAATTCGATATATTTACTCAAGTGAAAAGTGAAGGGTGGATCATTTGCTCAGTTGATTGAAAGATACTGCTATCTTGTGAAGGAGATGAAAAGGATGAAGATTGATAAGCTTGAATATGAATACATCGATAAACTTGCTGATGCTTTGCCTTAGGAGTGGGGTACTCTTGTCATGATTCAGCAATCTAACTCCATTGCTTATGCTCGTTTGAACCTTGCAAGTTTCAACGAAAAGCTTGAAGCTCTTGATCTAGAGATAAGAAAGAAACAAAGATGAAGTCTACAGCCGTGTAACAAGATGTGGATCTGTATTACAAGGGTTCTAATTCAAGTGTTACTTCAAATCCCAAGATTCCCACTGCATTTTGTGCTGAGTCAATCAGTCAACCTTGTGTTACAAATGTCCCTGCTACTCCTCAGTATAGTAGTAGTTATTTAGGAACAATTTCGACTTCTCAAGCTTCTAGTTCAAAGAATTCTAAGGTTATCCAGTGCAACATAGCAGTAAATATGAAGAATACAGAAAACATGACTACTGATACTATCAAGGAACACATGGCTTTTCTAGGATCTGTTCTAGAATCATATGAGTGTTTGGTGGCGGGTCGCATTGGAAATTATAATATGACTAAAGAAGATTATGATCAGATTGACCCAGAGGAAATGGAGATGATTGACATAAGATGGTGCATGGGAAGTGTTATAAGAAGAGCACAAAGATTTAAAGAGACAACTGGTCGGAACGTGCCTGATCGGAAAACTTCTAAGTTAGGTTTTGATAAGTCTAACGTTAGATGTTTTCGTTGCAAGGAGAAAGGTCATTTTAAAAGGGAATGCACTAGGAAGAGTGTTGAAGATAATGCTACTAATCCTTTTAGACGAGACTAGTATAAGAAAGCTATATATCATCGTCCAGAGGGAGAATCATCAAAGGGAATGAAACCCACTGAAGCATCAACATCGCAGCAAAATTCAACCATAGCCCAAGTTGATGAAGGTTTCAAGTGGAATTCAGTATTCCAAGCTAATATGGCTCAAGTGGTTGATGAAGTCAAACAGGAGGTTAATGATGAGAATATGGTTAAGATGGTTAATGGGATTGAAGATAAGGATGGTAACGAGATTGAGTCTGAGATTCAAGAGTATGATGTACAGGTGAATCGTGATGTTGAGATTGAAGTTGTCAAGGATAAGTACTTGGACAAGAATGTGAATGAAGATAACAATAATGAAGTTAATCGTGATACTTCCGATGATAAACTTCCTCGAACATATGATAAAACTCATGAGGTTCCTTTTGACTATCTTATTTCATTATATCCACCTGGTATTATCGAGAGTTTTGTAGGTTGGTTTTATGAAGAAGATATTCCACAAGGAAAAATTGACTTTGGAGTGGAAGAGGATGATGAAATTCCAGAAGTCAACATGTCAGGAAATAAGGAGGAATCAGTTAATGATGTTGAAAAGGTCGTTGAAGAAAAATTTATTGAAGAAGTGGTGGAAGACATCACTGATGATGACACAGAAACTTCAAGAGAGGAACAAATTAATCAAGCATTCATGGCAAATGAGGTAATTCTTAACTCAAATATTTGTTAAAAATGTGAATTGCCTTGTGATGAATGTGACTTTAAAAATCTTGAAATCAAAGAATTAAAGAGACACTATGATAAGTCTTCATTTGATCTCAACGTTGTTAATGAGGCATACATGAAGTTTCAATCGTGTGAAAAGAATTTATGGGAAAAGATTTTACAAAATCAAAAGACAATTTCTATGCTAAAACACACGGTTAAACACAAATAGATTGCCATTAATGACATATTGACGAAAGCGCAACACTCAAACTTGAGCTTCAAACACTCAAGATTGAGACTGAACGTGTTAACCTAAAATTGGTAAGCTATGGTGCATCGTCATATGTACTTGATCACATTATCCCCAAAAACTTCATTGAAGAACAAGGATAATGAGATCAAGAACATTAGAGAAGATTATCATGTCGTGCCTCCACCTATGTGGAATGCTTATATTCCAATGAAACCGAAAGTTTATAAAAGGCACTCAGTGTGGAAATCAATTCACCACATCATGATATCTCCAAGTCCGTTGATGATGTTTGTGAGAAAAATGTGAGTTATGGTTGTGATTCAACAACTGGAGTGAAAATGGCAGAATCGGTGCTGTTTGAGGAAACTGTTAAACCTCATTGGTTGGGTAATCAAAAGGAAGTTGAGAACTCGACAAGATTTGCTAAAACAAGCTTTTATAACAAGCAATCTTCTCGAGTTAAATAATTTTAAGAGAAAAAGATTATGTTTGTGCATGACAAAACATCAGAATCTGAAAAGGAAGTTGAATTTAGAAAATAGTTAAATGATGAATTTTATTGGTTGAAAGCAGAACATGAACATGTTGAAACTACATCTCAAATCAATAAATTCATTGATAGGAGACGTTGTTTTTGTTGTAATGAGGTTGGGCATGTGTTTTACGCTTGTCCCAATCGATACAAACTGGATCACATTCTGCTTCAAAAGACTGTGAGCAAAAAACTTGACTTGGATATGTTAATGAAAAGAAACCAATCTGTGCCACTGAAAATGTGAAAATCTTGAAAAGAGATGAGTCAATTGATAGTCGAAAGGTTGTTAAAAATGATGTTTTAAGACCAACAAATTCAAAAACAAGTCAAACATCGTTTTATAAAAAGAAACAATCTGCTGGTCAAAACTACCTGATTGTGTTGAGAAAGTGAAATCTGAATCTGAGTCACCAACATTAAGTGAAAATTCCTTATCATGTGATTCAGAAGTTGAAAATGATAGGTTGTTGTTTAAACATATTAAACAACCCAAGACCAAGAAGGCTTGGGTTTCCTTGTTTCACTGATTCGTTAACTGTATATGCAGGGGCTTCCGAGATCCCATGATTCTCATTGGATAATGGATATTGGAGCTTCTAGGCACATGACAGGTACTCTCTACTTGCTGAATGATGTCAAATCAATAAGAGGAGGGTATGCCGGTTTTGCTGGAAACCAAGGAGGACAGATAGTTGGAGAGGGCACTTTAACAAATGGGAAAGTTACTTTCGAGAATGTCAACTACATTTCTTAGTTGGAGGATAATCTGCTAAGCATATCACAGATTTTTGATAAACAATTTAGGAGTTTTTAGGAGTTTTGTCTCTAAATGTGAGTTTTCTCTTGATCCTCTCCCATATAATATATATATATATATAGGGTAAGGATCCTAAGAGAACCATTTGCAAATTGAGAACTTTGAGAACTATTTTGAACCACTAAAAAAACCCTCTAAAAAAATATTAAAAAATTATAAAACAAACAAAACCGAAAATTTTAAAAAAGTAAAAAAACCAAAATTCTTATATTTCATTCCGGTTTCATTCAAAAAAAAAGAAAAAAAAAAGAAAAAACCGAAATTTTTTTTTATATTTTAATTCGTATTATACCTATACACATATGTATACTTTCATTTAATCTCTAGTTACGTAATATACAAATATATACATTATCATTTACCTTAAATTTACATATTTGTATAGGAAAAAACATGTGTGTACATATTATACATATATGTATAATAAAAAAACTGATTTTTTTTCTTTTTAATTCGTATTATACCTATACACATATTTATACTTTCATTTAATCTCTAGTTATGTAATGTACACATATGTACATTATCATTTACCTTAAATTATACATATGTGTATAGGAAAAAAACATGTGTGTACATATTATACATATATATATATATGTATAATTTAGCTAAACCGAGATTTTTTTTAGAAACCGGGATGATAAATAAGAACTTTGGTTTTTTTACTGTTTTTATTTTTGTGTTTTTTTTGTTTTATGATTTTTTTATTTTTGGGTTTTTTTGTGGTCCAAAATGGTTCTCACAGTTCTCAATTCCAAAAAAGTTCTCACATGATCCTGATCCTATATATATATAATATGAAATACGCATATATCCCCAAAACGTTTAGAAAACTTAGTAATATAGGGGAATGATTCACCTTAGCTTAAAGGCAAGTGATTAATAAATATGATAAACGAACTAAGATTTAAACGAGTCGTCCACTAACGCGTCAAACGAGATAAACAATCAGAACCTGAAACTTTGACATATGTTAATATAAGTAAAAACGAACTCGATTCCTCTAGAATCGATCCAAACGGACGTCTAGAACTCCGGTTATGTTAATTAAACGTTTAAGCGAGCTCGTACTGACCAGAATCTGAACATCGATTAGGAAGTCGGGTTCTGGTCAGTAGCCTTAAAATTTTGTTACAAAAATAAAAGTCTTCTGGACCAAACTTCGGTTCGGACCAGAAGTGTTAGAAATCGATTGGTCAAAGTTGTTGACCAATTTGCCCTTAAACGGGTCGGAAAGCAATTGACCACCGAAACTCCCTAAATCGGAAAAATTGATTGAATGCTTTTGTTCTACAGATAACAATATACAATATTGAATAATACAACTTACCCGAACGATGAATGGAACAAGAGATAATCGACGTCAAACGGTCTTGAAGCTTGAAAGTCAATAAAGCAATACAAACTTGATAAATTATTGAAGAAACCGACAATGGGAAAAGGAATTTCGTGGGATATAGGGATGGTGGCTGGTATTGAAGTAATAATTTAGGGTTTTATGATATGCCTTGTTTAAATATTAAGGGTTAAGACTTGTTTATTAGGAAATAGCTATTTTAGGAAACCGAATAATCAATTAATGACAAAATCGGGTATAATAACTTAATTTATTTCGGTTTGGACAACAATAAAATGAAATTGGAATGTATTATAACGTTATTTGACATATCTTGGAGCTTAAGTTTCGTTAATTTAATCGAAAATAGGAAAGAATTGGTAAAACTAGTCCCTGTAGTTCCTGAAAACGCGATTTTTAGCCGTTTTAAGCGATTTTAAAAGTTTTTAAGAGCTATTTGGTATAATTGAAAGTTATGAAATTATAAAATAATTGTGAGAGTATATGACGGATCTAGATCTTATGATTACATCGATGTTCATGTTCATTAGATATACGATCAGGCTAGATATACGTTAGTAGGTGTATTGTGTGTATCGAGATGGCAATCGGACAGAGTAACGAGAGGATTCAATGAATAAACAGGACTCTATATATTAGAATAGATTACAGGGATATATATAGGAAGCTGACCCTATTTGTTAAACTTATCTTAACGAATAGGTCATTCGTTACAAATACCTTAACGAATAAACATGCTTATTCATTAATACATGAAGTGATAGCGAATGGCCCTCATTCGTTATATCATTCGTTTAAACAAGGTTAACGAATGAGCTTACATTTAGACGAATGTGTTACATTCGTTACGGAGTAACGAATGTAACTTACAATAGAGCGAATGGCCTTTTAACCATATTTACATAATAACCCCTATACTTTAATTTATTACATTAATAACCTTGATAAAGATCGAGACGTATAAAACATGTATCAACAAACTCCCCCTCGTCTCGAGCTCTTTATCTCTTCTCTCTGGAACATCTTGGTCTTCTAGTCAACGCAACTGTGAATCTTATATACATAACAGACTCTAACAACCTTCTGAAACTGCATAGCAAGCTTGTAGTCACTTACGTTAGCAAACCTGATCTGACTTGTAAATAGTGCATCGTTGTCGGACTCAGATAAGTTAACTAGCCACATTGGGTCAATCACACGTATTGTCTTCATGTTAGAACCATGACCATATACAATAACCGCTTCACCTGTATGATTGTCGTAGTACCAATAATTAAACAAGGTGAATAGACTCTGAGGAAATGTCTTCACAGGAACCCTCTTCATTGTCTTTGGCGGCTTTACCTGTAATATTAACTTTCTCCAACCAGTGCGAGTGTCAATCTCATCAATGTACTTATGAGTAGGCACCCGTGGCTTGAAGAACTTGAAACCTAAACGGGTTTCATGTAATAATTGCTTATAGAACCAACTAGCCCACTTATCGTCCCCATGATTAATGAATGGTCGATTAGCTAGTGTTCTCACATCCCACCTAGGCATAGATAAGATATCGTGTGGGCGTCTGAAGTAATAAATACAATGCTCCCATTTAATGATATATACCTTAAGCTCAGAATCTTACTGCCAGGCCACTAAGTCACCTTTTACGTCTTTTGCAGGCTTGTACTTCTTCATTTGGTATGCCGATGCTCGAGCCCTTGCTAATTTGACTTCTTCCCGTTCATGATAACGAAAGGTCTCGATCATCTTCTTTACGTTATGCTCGAACATACCATCCAAAGCACGTTTGCGCTTTTTCTCTTTCGCCGATGATGTGCTAAAAGTAGTTTAATAATTATTAACTAAATTAACTAAAAATAAACACTAAGTAATACTCTAGACTCTCTAAAACTTGACTAAACTACTAACCGGTAAGTGAACCGATCGACTCTATTAAAGCTAAGTAAGTCCGGATATCGAACCCACGAGACTCTCTAAATTACGTTTATTAGCTAATTAGACTCGACTACAAACATGACTTATTAATTATATTTGTTTCGGGGGTTTTTATCTAAAATACTAATTTAATAATATAATTAAAAACTAATTAAGAAAACAAGTAATTTAAACAAAAGCAAGAATTTGTTATTTAAAATAAGATGATGATGAGAAAACTACGTAGGCTAGAATCCCCTAAATTTCAATTATGAATTAACCGGGAAAATATTTAGTTATGGACTGGGATCGTTAAATAGACACTTAAAAGAAAACCCGAACAGGACCCCGGACCCTTCTCAAAAGACACCTATGGGTTTCTAACAAGTTTTAACGCACACCAGTATTAAAAATCAAGTTTCCTTACGGCCACCTAATTAATTATGATCTAGTTCCTTTATAATGAAATCCTACCTTACAGCGCGGAAATCAAAGGCAATTCAAAATATTTAATTGATTTAATAGACAATAATAAATAATCAACCATAGATGGACTCCTTACGAAGAACTAAATCTAGCAAGATTAAATAATAAAGATCTATCAATAACCTAGCACTTTACAGATTTTAGGTTAGCATCACACTTAGGTTTATTTGACAATATTATTCCTATGATCTTATCATGACATCAATCATAAAATAATCAAGAACACAAAGTAATTGATCTAATAGCAACCTATCATATGGCAAACAATAATCAAGGAAAGCTATGGAATAAAACTCATCAAACAATCCTAAGAATCCATATGCATCAATTTAATATAAGTAAATCTTTTACTAAACCATAAAAACCATAACAATAAATAATCCCAAGTCAAGACAAAACGTCAAAGTAGGTTCATCATAACCTAGGCAGTATAAGGGTTTAGCCAACAACCATACTCAAGACCAAAAGATAATAAATAGGTTCACATAATAAATTCATGACGAAAATATTGAATTCAAACCGAATAATAAAGACGTTTGGATAAGTAGGTGTTGAACCCGGATGCTATTTGGTTGAACCAAGGCTTTCTCCTTCTCTTTTCTTCTTTCTTTGCGTGAACCTCTTTGATAGCCGTAGGGTCTGCTGCCACTTCTGTCTCTAATGATTGCCTTCTTCGAAAAATATATTCTTTTTACTTCCTGTCCACCGCCTCTCTATTCTTTACCATCACGTTTTCTTTTTTGCGGTGGGCTCCATATATTTTTTCATCTAACACAAATATGGGCTCGTTAATTTGGAAATTACTAGTAACAAATTATAAATTATGATTAGCCAAAAAAATCAAATAAGGGATCCATGTTGATGATGATAATGTCACTGGCCACATATCTCACGTTTTCTTACTTTGTAATATGATTTGGTAAAATAAAGTCTAAAACAATTAATAATCATAGCATCCTTTAACTTATTTATTTTGTACATATATTTAAAAGGTAGATACCAATAATATATAATATATAATCTCCGCTTAAATATTCGCCGGTTTCAAGTTTAGTATTAACACTCTGTTTTAGCTCATTGTCTCTTAGAACCTTGAAAACCCACATAGGAACCAACTAAGAATAATATTCAATAAAAATATGACTCGAAAGTACTTAAAAGTGTAAGAAATATTTATGTAATAATATGTATATTTTAGACCACATCAGCCGATAAGTGACTGGTCTTTGCAGCTTTATCCCACTTCTCTTTCTCCTCCTATAAACGATATTCTGCTGCATCAAATTGTTCTGTAGTGAAAAATAGAATTCCTGAGTCATTGTTATTGTTAGTGTAGAACTCAGGATATTCCTTAGCAGTAACATCTTCTACCTCTACCTCATCAAAATCAGGCACATTCCCGTGTGGAATGCCTGTATTAGTACTTTCTTCCATTTCAACATCCACGTCCATACTCTTACCCAACACATCCACCTCTTATTTATTTAGATCCAGAAGCAAGGCAATTTGTTCTTTTGTTAATGAATGATCAACAAATTCACCTTCTTCGATCTCATCTGCATTCACCATACTGTACACAATCCCATCCAAACCAACAAACAAAATCATATTGGCCTGAATAACCTCAATCGGTTTAGCTCTCGTGTAGTCTTTGTATGGCACAATCTGCATCTGACTATCTCCAGACCCACCACCAACACTTGAATCAGTCTTATTACTTGCCGACGGTGCAGAACTGCCGCCCGGTTGCTGTCTATCCCACCACCTGCTCCATCTTGATCATCTTCATTGTTCTTTAACTTCTTTAACTCATATTCTTTACATGTCAACTGAAGAATAATCTCATCCTGCTTATCTAATCTCTCCCCCTGAGCAGCAATCAGGGCTCGAAGTTCCCTATTTTCACATTGAGTGAACTGGATATGCCGCAGCAAATTCCTTTGTGCTAACTCATGAGGAGATCTATCTGCTTGCATTTGAGTGTTCTGTAAATGCAACGGATTCATCATGTGAAACCATTAAGATTGGGGAGCCATATGATAGAAATTCGGATGCACCGATTGCATAGGACCCTGAGGACAACTGAATGACATAAAGGAATGCTCAGGTCTTGGCAACGGTGTCGGAGTAGCAGGAGTAGTTGGCTGTGGTGTAGGTATCTGTGCCAATACAGTTTGTAATACATCTCCAAAATGAGGATCAGGCCTCATAGTAGTAGCCAAAGTCAGAGTTGGAGGCATTGGAGAAGTAGGCATTTGCACAGGTGTTAGAGAACGAGGAAAATCTGTAATGGGAGTAGGAGTAGAAGATCGTGGAATTCTCTGTGGAGCTTGAGAAGTAGTAGTAGGAATAACTGAAGCAAAAACAATAGTAGATGGTACAAATGGTTGACTAGGTATCTCTATACCCGAACCCCTTCTAACTTGTTGTTTCTTGAGTTTCTCCCCCTTTTCCATCATCGGTTCTTTTCCTTTACGCTTACGCTTTTGTTCATAACTTAACTTGGCTTGTGGTCCAGGACCACCATCACCACCATCATCACCACCATTCCCACCACCACCACCTTCACGTTCAGAATCAGAATCATCGTGAATCCAACGATCATTAGGTGGTGCAATATAATCAATATTGACCAGGTGACCAATCAAATGCTTGAACTTTGGTCTATTTGCAAGACTCTGACCTCGGTACGATCTCAAACGTCTCATGGTCTCCTCATCCATATGCTTTAGCTTCATCACATCATCCTGATCTATAATCAACTCATGTTGGAGATCATTGATTATCATCTAGAGGAATCTTGGATACATTAAAAACTTATGGCGGCTCGTCAAGTTCTCCTTCAAGTGATAATAAACCATTTCCGAGAAGTTAAATGGTTTATTTAACACCAAGGCGACAAAAGCAGATTGCAACATGGCTCGAAACTCGTCAAATCCACCTCTTCGTCCACCAAGACAGTGTATCAATACATGTAACAAGTACTTGTATTGTTCACATAAATTAGCCTTGTTGTACATGGACCTCCCAAGATCACCATTATACTTTACACGGCTGAATAACCCTCTAATCAAATCCTTATCGAACTCACATAGATCGTCAATTGTTTTAATAAAGCCCAATGAGTCTCGAATAACTCTAACATCTATCACCACTCGCTTGTTTTGAATAACAGCCTCGATCTGATTCTCTGCTTCATTCAATCGAGCTGTATACCAGAACGCACGTATAATCTTCTGATAAACCACAGTGCGAGTAGATATGGCCTTGTAAATTCTTGATCGGATCAATAAACTGATCATCCAGACAAAAATCGGTGTATCTTCAAATTGTGGCTCGAGATATGCACAGATGTTATGACTTTCACTCCAAGACAAGAGTACCGGTGCTTATTCAGGTTCAGCTTCAGCAGGGTTAACCATCGGGTTTTGCTCTGGAGCAGGATTTTGAACGTTTTCGTCGGTCATTTCTGTTAAAGATAACAAACATTAGTATAATATTTAATACTGATTAACGAATGGTTATCTCATTCATCAAAAGATTTAAACTAATGAGACAATCGTTATACATTATAATTCTCCACTCGTTGCCTTTAACGAATGAAACATATTCGTTAACATTAATTACCTTACATTCGTTAATAATAACGTATATACTGATACATCATATTATTCGTTATCATACGAATCACCTATTCGTTATATGTGATATCTTAGCGAATAAGATAGATATTCGTTAAGTTTCAACAAATCAAAAGAGATCATTCGTTACATAATTAGCGAATCTGATAAGTCATTCATTATATAATTAACGAATCACCATTGACTTATTAGAGGTCAAAATTAATTTGATTTTGACTAATTAAAGTCAAAAACGACGATGTTTATCAGTAACCTTTGATCTTCTATAGCATTTAACAATTAAACTCAACTACTATGATCGAAAATCAGTTTCATACATTAATCTATGATCAATAATACTAATCTCAATCAAAATATGTGTATAATGAATTGTTAATTGTTCAATTAATATTCCAGTTTCAATTAACCAGTTAACCCTCAAATCACCAGTGAAATCTCATGAATTTTGTATCATTTTGATCGTTAATACCTGTAGAATGAGAAGATATCAGTCAATTATGCAAACAAGTAAGTATGAACTTTTGGGAAAAATTTGCAAGAGTTTGTTTATGGAAGCAATGGAATAGGAACAGACGAATGAATGTCCATTCGTCTAACCTTGGGATTATAAACCCAATAATTTCACTTAATCCGAGGTCATTCGTTCAAAATTTGAACTAACGAATGGCCACATTCATTAAATTATGATCCAGATTCGTTAAGATTTTCAACGAAAAGATCTCTCATTCGTTAAACTTTAACGATCATATGTTATTCGTTAATGTTTCTGACGGATGAGAGTGTTGTTCGTTAATATATTAACGAATGATAAATTAAATTCATTTCATTCGTTAATGGTTACACGAATGTCATCCATTCGTTATGCACAACGGAAGCGAATATATTTAATGAGAAATCTCATTCGTTAATCTTTAATTAACGAAAGGCCTTACATTCGTTAAACCAATTTAACAAATCACCAAGTTCCTTAGTGAATGAGACAAAATTCTCATTTAAGGAATTAAATAATATTTAAAAACCAATTTAGGGTTTTAAAAAAAAAATTAAATATTCAATTAAATCCAATCTAGGTTTTAATTGCATACATTAAAAATACCCGATCACCATTGATCGGTAATTCTTAACTTAAGCGGATTTTTACGTTAAAAGCACAACCGATACCAGTTGTAAGTTACGTTAAGCACGATTAACTTAAAAATTTTGGGGATCAATCTTTTTCTTTTCCTTTTGAATTATTCGCTAGCTTGGTAAATCGAAACTAAAGCAGAAATGAAAAAGAATTAAAAACTTTTTGGATTTTCTAAAATTTTCAATTTAACAAATAACAAAAATAGTAAACAACTAAACTACTTAATGCAGTATATATTTTTGTGAGTTGAGCAGGGAATCATATTGACGAAAATGTCATTAAGTAACACTTCAATTTCGATGATTATTATACACGTAACCCAACGATGATTGCAGATATAATTGTCCTCTTAAACTTTTCACAGACTTGTCGGAAACATTACGATATGCTTTAATTTGGTTCAATTAGGCACAAAACCATATGTGGACCCCATCAATCAGATATAACATTTCTATCTCTTATACAGTGAATATCACATGTACGTTTTTCTTTGATTTTCCAAATTTTGATTAACTGTGACTCATGCAAAAATAATAAAAAGAAAATAAAGCAGAATGTCAAAATTTTCCCTTAAGATCGGTATTACTACACGCAGATAAGGTTCCATTTCAACAAAAATAAGATAAAAAAATTTAAGTTGCATAAAATCTTAACTCGCAATTCGGATAATCCTGTATTATCGAGCAGAGAAAGTCCAAGATTTCATACGAAACACCAAGAAAATAAAGCAGAATACCTAAATATTAACTATCAGGTCGGATAATGTAACATTCGTTACTTTTCAAATCCGAAAACCCGACCCATTTTAAAAAAGTTCAGTTACAGACACACACACACACACATATATATGTATATATATATGTATATTATGATGTCGTTATCATGGTTCGTTCGCTTCCTATTCGCGTTGTTCATGAATGAAACTTCGAGTTTTAACGTGTTGATCGATTTGCGAACTAGCGGGTATTATACATAAAGTATCCAAGTGTTATAATTTCGTTTTCATTTTTCAAAAGTTTAAGGTCCAAGCTGAAAGTTATATTTAAATTTTGATTTAAAGAGAAATATAAACTCCAAGGGCTGAAATTGTAACTTTATTTAAATTATAATATTATAATAATATTATCCCAACCCCAGCCATCCCCTTCCCCTGTTCACCCCGTTTTTCCGACGGGAAGCTCCAGCGACGGAGGGAATATTCCGGTGACCCTTATACGTTACCAAATCTTGCATTTCAAATAAATTAAGACCCGTTTAACCTTTAGAACAAACTGTCAATCAGCAATAACACATTAAATGGAGAATTGAATCCGTTAGTGGCCGATGACCCGTAATTTTCGGCAATCCCGAAATTTCGGCAACACCCAAATCTTACTTAAAACGCGTTAAAATCAATTAAAGACTCATAACTCGTCTATACCTAATGGGAAACACACAATCATCATCAAAATTTCATTACAACCACTAATAATGAACTAATCAATCCCGAACTTACCGGAAATTCATGAAAATCGCAATAATGATAATTAAACATAATATGCTTCAATTGACACTATAAATAGGTCCTAGACTCATAACTAAACTTGCACCAAACATCAAAATACATAAATTACCCTCTGTAATCCCCTATTAATTCTGTCAAGTTCGTATTTCCGGCGAGCCGTGTTCGTCATCAAACCAAAACGTTACCAAGTAAGTATTATATGTTTTTGATTCGCTTCTCTTCAATTAACAAAATCCCTAACATAATTTAAACCAACATGGAACGAATCAAGATGATTAGATGCTAGGGTTTTGAATAATGGAGATGATGAAGTTTTCATATTAAGTTATATATATCTGTTTCTTTCTTTAAACCAACTTGGTCCGGTGGTTAAGTCTCTCGTGCATAACCTGGAGGACCCGAGTTCGAACCCGGGTCATAGCAGTTTTGTAATTCATTTTTTTGTAACCAATTCTTATTTTTTTTACCAAATAAATATTAAAAATCATAATAAAATCATTAAATTTTTTTATCAAATAAAAACTTTTTAAATGAAATATAAAATATATTTAATCACTTTTCCTTTTAAAAACCCAACTTTCATTTTCGCAAGCCATATTTAAAATCCGTTTATTTATTAAAACGCAAACTCTAATTCTTTAGAACGCTTTCATTGAAAACTTGAAAATATAAATTCTTCGTGTAAACGTTAGTCTAAGTGTTTTTTTTTTTGCAAACATCTAACTTCGTATCTTTTTCGTTGCGCCCTTTACATCGTAATATTAACCGGGTTTCCGTTATATAGAAATATTATTAAAATAATTAAAAACTATAAAAATAGTAATTTTATATAATAAAATAATAACTAACTTCTAAATAAATTCATACTTTGGTGATATTATAATAATAACTTAAACCTAAATAAATTTATACTATTATTAAACTACTCGCTAACACTTAATACACTTTTAGCATGTAAAATCCGTACCTTGTAATATCGTAACTCTCATATTAGTGTTAAAAGTTATAATATTAAAACATTATAAATCATTAAAATGCTAATTAACGCAATATTCCGCTAACCAAATATTTATAACATTTTCAATCCCGATAGTTAGATTTTGTTTGTGTTTTATTTATAGTTCTTGAAGTTCGGTTGCTTCGGTTTCGTATTATGCTTTCGACTTTTATTACAAGTTGTCTTCGAGTTCGAGGTGAGTTTCTCACCACCCCCTTTTTAAATGTTTTCATATTTTGGGGTAGCATATGTATCCTACAAAACTTCAAGTATATACGATATTGCTTACAAACTACAATTCATTACATGAACTTATGTGTTTACTTGATTACTTGCTCAGTGGTTGCCTCAATAAGTATGATTATACGCCCCCCTTTGCACTCAGGTCCATTTGTATCGAGTGGAAAAGGGACCCATATCCGAGTACGTTGGTAGCCCCAACTGGAAAGGACCTTCGTTTGTTCTTTGCACTCAGGTCCATTGCATCGAGTGTAAAGAACCCTTATGTACTCATTTCACAAGTTTCATGGAATTGTATGATTTTTACGTATTATATCAAACTGTGGGAATCTCACCAGCTATGTTCATAGCTGACTTTATTTTATACATATGTTACAGGTGTATTGATACGAGGATGAAAGTTAGAAGACACATAGCATTCCTGTAGGATATTCAAAGAACAACTCATCTTTTGTTTTTTTTATTTGTTACAACTTTTATTGTTTGATTAACTTGTGTTACATGAATATTTAAATGAAATAATGTTATTATGGTCACCTAATAGTGTCACGTGTGTTTGAGCAATATGTACGTCACACTCAGGCGTTTTCGCTTTAGCTGGGGTGTTACAGATTGGTATCAGAGTCGTGGCTATAAGATTTAGCATTAGACGTAGTGTTCTAGGTTGCTATAGCTTATTTGATTATTTGTTAGGGTTGCATGATAGAATTATGTGAGCCTTTACTTGATTGTTTAAACGCACTAACTATTATTGGATTACTGTACTGCTGATTTCATTAATGACTCATGAACACAAGTACACACACACAAGTCCAAGGCTTAGGCCTATAACAAGTTTTCTCAAAAGCAATTTCAAGCAATTCTCAAATTCGGTATTCTGATATTTCATCTTCTTAAAGAACATGTCCTCTTTATGATAAAGATATGGTTGCACCCCTTAGGATGTCAAACAAGTCATGGTGGTTCATGCGACGTGTGACTCCGACCCTCAATGTTTTACAATGTGTTTTAACTAAAAGTCTGACAAGTCGTGGTGATACACGAATAACCAGCTTTTGGTTCGATTTGATTATGCATTTTGATTTATACGTTTTAACTGAAAGTCTGTCAAGTCGTGGTGATACACGAATACCCAAATTTCGGTTTGATTTGATTACACATTTTTATTTTTATTAGGACATACAACGTGTGATTCCAAATACTTAATCATTTATATTGTGGTTTTGACAAGTCATTGGGATATGTGAATGCTCGAGTTTCAATTCTTTTCTGTGTTTATATTCATTGAAATTTTTAAAAGTCATGCTAGTACATAAATTGTTGAATTTCAACCCGTTTTCTTAATTTATAAATTCAATTAGTATTATAATTTGAAAAAATTTGAAAGGTCATGGTGATACATGAATAGTCGAGTTCCAGTTCGTTTTCTTTATTTGTATATATTCATTATTTCTTATACTTTGAATTGAAAATTCGAAAGGTCATGGTGATACATGAATAGTCGTGTTTCAATTTGTTTTCTTTATTTTTTTATATTCATTATTTCTTATACTTTGAATTGAAAATACGAAAAGTCATGGTGATACATGAATGGTCGATTTTTCAATACTCGTTTTCTCGTGTGTTTTAAATTGAGAATTCGAAAAGTCATTGTGACGCATGAATTGTCGATTTTCAATTCGTTTTCTTTATATAATTTGTTTATTATAGTTTTAATTGAAAGTTCGAAAAGTTATGGTGGTATATAAACACTCGATTTTCAATTCGATTTCATTACTCATATTAGGTTTGTATTAATTCCATGTTTTTATTTCAAAATTTGATATTTTTTTTAGTAAAAAATTTACGAGATCAGTACTGACTCATGAGCACTTCGATTTCGATTCCAAATTTTGCTTCATTCAATTATACTTATTTATTTATTTACATATTTATAGATGGATTCCGATTTTAGGAATCTCTCATGTAACGTTTCTTTTGATTTTGATATAAATTTCATAGTTACGTCCAATGTCACACTTCATGCCTTCTCGTTATCCTCGACGTTGCCCTCGAAACGCAATCCATAAAACGACAACCCAGAGCATCAAGTAAACGACCGTCGTGATCCCGGCCATGATTCCACTAACCCCAACAAATCTCAAAGCTATGCCTAAGTCGATCCAAACCCAACATAACTCTTGGATACTCAAACCTAACACAACAAAGATATTTACACGAGAACCCACCATTTTGTGTAACACATACTGTTCCACCACTCCGCTACCGCGATGTCAAAATACTTCAAACTGTGATAATTTCGGTCACCTCATCACCCATGCCGAGAATCTTTACATACTCAACACCACCCATTCATTTCCGCAACCGTTACCTAACCGTTTATCCCAACCATATGCTCCTGCTTCAAGCTTGCTATCATTTGAGTACCCGAACACACCCGCAATACTCTGAAGAACCTAATTCGTTTCCTCCATGCCATACTTTACCCCGCATCCTCTACCACATAAAGTATATTCGTTTTTCGGCCACAATTCTTAACCTTCTTCAAACATGTCTATATCATGCATATTTCCCATGCTTATTACATTTATAAACATCTTTTAATCAAAATTTCAAATCCCTATTGTTTTTAAATAACCACCTAATAAATATATATAATCATATATTCACAAAATATTTTGTTATACTAAGTATAATCAAGTTGATTTTCTTCAAAAGAACTTTACGATAATTCAAATGGTTCACTATTATTATTATTATTATTATAATTATTATTATTATTATTATTATTATTATTATTATTATTATTATTATCAACACTATCAATACCTTTATTATTATTATTATTATTATAATTATTATTATTATCCCAATAAAACCTTTAAAATAAAATATTTTCCATAAAACAATTCCTAAGCCGTGAGGCTATTATATTATCATCAACGAGTCATCTTATTTAGCAACCTCTATTTTTTTTATTTATTTTTTTTTCTTCTAAAACGCCATCCAACAGAAAAAAAAAATCTTTTTACATTAAAAGTGTTACAAAGTTTTCTAAGCTTTAGCGCTAGCTAAGGATATAAATTTTTTTTTGTGCAAATTATTAATATTATAACTTTTTTTAAGTTATAAAAGCATCAATTTTTTTACGAACGATATTCACAAACTCGAACGAATCTCAAACGATCAATTCTTCTCCCTTCTTTGCCAACGCCAACGAGATTCGGTTAATAAATCATACCACCGCCCCCGTAACAACTTTCATACCGCAACCCATCTTCGAGAAGACAAGCATGGCAAATTACTAATTGTTTTCTTTCGAAGGTTGCTATAAACTAAAATTTTTTTCCTTTAACTTTCTTTGTATATTGTTATAAACATTATTCTGTTTGGACATTATCGAAATAAATTTATGTATTGATTTCCTTAGAAGGTTGCTTACGAAGTTAATATTGAGTTTGAATATTCGTTAATTAGTGAACTCCTTTCATTCGTAGATGCATTTTTGAACCGGTTTACTTTGCTATTTCTCGCGGTCTATAACCGATTTCCCATAAACGCAATCGTCTAGTGAAAATTGGGACTATGTACATGTTGAGTTTATTATTATTACACGAATTGTTTTGGTTATTTTATTCTTTTTCCGCTCAATGTTTTAATCGAATCATTTTGCATTTTTGATTCTATGTTTCATCAATTTGACCAAAGTTTTACTATGATTTTGAAGTTTCAAACATTTTATTCCCGATGCCTTATCAATTTGAGACCAAAGTTGTACTTTGATCTCAAAGTTACAATTATTTATTCATTCTTTATCTCAACGTTACCCTTATTTACATTTATATTTTATTTATTTGGAAACATTCAAGTGTTTAACGAGTCATTATTGGCTCCAAGAACTTACACTATTTTGATATTTGATATTAGAGTTTCGTTTATCTTATTCTCGAACCCAATGCCTTATCGATTTACGTGGCTCAATGCCACATTTATTTACTCTGTTATTCTCGAACTCAATGTTTTCGTTTAATTACAATGATGTTCATGACCTCGATATTTTCATTCAAAATTCGTATTATTTTAAGATACGCTTATTCGTTTAAACTTCAATAACATCGTCTACTTCGTTTAAACTTCAATGATTTCATTTGTTTGACCTAATGTTTTGCTTATCCTTGACCCCAAGGACTTGGTTATATGTTCTCCCTTATTTTCAATCCTTATAGTTTATCATCCTTGGTTTAAAAGCTTTCATATAAGAATTTATTTTATCTTAACCCACACAATGGGACGGATTATGTGGACCATCCGACGATAAAGGTAATTATGGGTCGACACGTAATTATCCAAGTCCTCGCATGGAAGACATAATAAGTATGTTGTGTGCAATAACTCGAAACCTGGAATGATTTTGAAAGACGGGACAAATGAAATATGATAAGGACATGGTGGATACGCCGCTGGTACATCCTATATATAAGTGTCCTTACCATATTCCCATTTGTGGCGTCTTTTGGGTCATTCAAAGATCGACGTTATTGTTTTTATTTAAATATGTATATAAAAATCGTTAAAACTTTTAAACAACCCCTTGTATTAGTTGTTTTTTTTTAAATTTTATTTTTATTTTAATTTCGGGACGAAATTTCTAAAAGTTGTGAATCCTGTAACATTCGTTACTTTTCAAATCCGAAAACCCGGCCCATTTTAAAAATGTTCAGTTACAGACACACACACACACACATATATATATGTGTGTGTGTATGTATATGTATATGTATATGTATATTATGATGTCGTTATCATGGTTTGTTCGCTTCCTATTCGCGTTGTTCATTAATGAAACTTCGAGTTTTAACGTGTTGATCGATTTGCGAACTAGCGGGTATAATACGTAAAGTATCCAGGTAATATAATTTCGTTTTCATTTTTCAAAAGTTTAAGGTCCAAGCTGAAAAGTTATATTTAAATTTTGATTTAAAGAAAAATATAAACTCCAAGGGTTGAAATTGTAACTTTATTTAAATTATAATATTATAATAATATTATCCCAACCCCAGCCATCCCCTTCCCCAGTTCACCCCGTCTTTCCGACGGGAAGGGCCGGCGACAGAGGGAATATTCCGGTGACCCTTATACGTTACCAAGTCTCGCGTTTCAAATCAATTAAGACCCGTTTAACCTTTAGAACAAACTGTCAATCAGCAATAACACATTAAATGGAGAATTGAATCCGTTAGCGGCCGATAACCCGTAATTTTCGGCAATCCCGAAATTTCGGCAACACCCAAATCTTACTTAAAACGCGTTAAAATCAATTAAAGACTCATAACTCGTCTATACCTAATGGGAAACACACAATCATCGTCAAAATTTCATTACAACCACTAATAATGAACTAATCAATCCCGAACTTACCGGAAATTCATGAAAATCGCAATAATGATAATTAAACATAATATGCTTCAATTGACACTATAAATAGGTCCTAGACTCATAACTAAACTTGCACCAAACATCAAAATACATAAATTACCCTCTGTAATCCCCTATTAATTCTGTCAAGTTCGTATTTCCGGCGAGCCGTGTTCGTCATCAAACCAAAACATTACCAAGTAAGTATTATATGTTTTTGATTCGCTTCTCTTCAATTAACAAAATCCCTAACATAATTTAAACCAACATGGAACGAATCAAGATGATTAGATGCTAGGGTTTTGAATAATGGAGATGGTGAAGTTTTCATATTAAGTTATATATATCTATTTCTGTCTTTAAACCAACTTGGTCTGGTGGTTAAGTCTCTCGTGCATAACCTGGGGACCCGAGTTCGAACCCGGGTCATAGCAGTTTTGTAATTCATTTTTTTGTAACCAATTCTTATTTTTTTTACCAAATAAATATTAAAAATCATAATAAAATCATTAAATTTTTTTATCAAATAAAAACTTTTTAAATGAAATATAAAATATATTTAATCACTTTTCCTTTTAAAAACCCAACTTTCATTTTCGCAAGCCATATTTAAAATCCGTTTATTTATTAAAACGCAAACTCTAATTCTTTAGAACGCTTTCATTGAAAACTTGAAAATATAAATTCTTCGTGTAAACGTTAGTCTAAGTGTTTTTTTTTTTTGCAAACATCTAACTTCGTATCTTTTTCGTTGCGCCCTTTACATCGTAATATTAACCGGGTTTCCGTTATATAGAAATATTATTAAAATAATTAAAAACTATAAAAATAGTAATTTTATATAATAAAATAATAACTAACTTCTAAATAAATTCATACTTTGGTGATATTATAATAATAACTTAAACCTAAATAAATTTATACTATTATTAAACTACTCGCTAACACTTAATACACTTTTAGCATGTAAAATCCGTACCTTGTAATATCGTAACTCTCATATTAGTGTTAAAAGTTATAATATTAAAACATTATAAATCATTAAAATGCTAATTAACTCAATATTCCGCTAACCAAATATTTATAACATTTTCAATCCCGATAGTTAGATTTTGTTTGTGTTTTATTTATAGTTCTTGAAGTTCGGTTGCTTCGGTTTCGTATTATGCTTTCGACTTTTATTACAAGTTGTCTTCGAGTTCGAGGTGAGTTTCTCACCACCCCCTTTTTAAATGTTTTCATATTTTGGGGTAGCATATGTATCCTACAAAACTTCAAGTATATACGATATTGCTTACAAACTACAATTTATTACATGGACTTGTGTGTTTACTTGATTACTTGCTCAGAGTTACTTGCTCAGTGGTTGCCTCAATAAGTATGATCATACGCCCCCCTTTGCACTCAGGTCCATTTGTATTGAGTGGAAAAGGGACCCATATCCGAGTACGTTGGTCGCCCCAACTGGAAAGGACCTTCGTTTGTTCTTTGCACTCAGGTCCATTTCATCGAGTGTAAAGAACCCTTATGTGCTCATTTCACAAGTTTCATGGAATTGTATGATTTTTACGTATTATATCAAACTGTGGGAATCTCACCAGCTATGTTCATAGCTGACTTTATTTTATACATATGTTACAAGTGTATCGATACGAGGATGAAAGTTAGAAGACACATAGCATTCCTATAGGATATTCAAAGAACAACTCATCTTTTGTTTTTTTTTTTTTTTGTTACAACTTGTATTATTTGATTAACTTGTGTTACATGAATATTTAAATGAAATAATATTATTATGGTCACCTAATAGTGTCACGTGTGTTTGAGCAATCTGTACGTCACACTCAGGCGTTTTCGCTTTAGCCGGGGTGTTACAGATAATCTTATCGTGCAGGAGATGATCCAATATTTGAATAAAATAAAGATAAAATAAAGTTGAATTTCTTTGCAAAATAAAATAAAAACAAAGCAGAATTTTCTTCAAAAATGAAAGCATGCACACACAGTAATCATTTTGACTTTTGACTTTTCTTTAAATCAGATATTGTATCAATCTTTCAAGATGTAATTCCACTAGGTTCGGCTTTCATTATATTTATATCTTATTAGTTCCTATATAGTTTGTCAAGCCTATCTTCGCATATCATATTGTTGGATTTACGGTAATTTTTAATCTAGTTTATCCATGTACTAGATCAATCCCGTCAATATACTATCATTTTCTCTTTTTGCTTCAAAACTCATTTTGAGGAGCATTTTTCATTGTTTTTGAAATTTTTCAATATTTGAATGTTTTTGGAGTTTTTAATTTTCTCTGTATAAACTGAAAACACAATATTTTTTGTTTATATATTTTCTCCCCCTAAAAACGACAAAAATAGAAACAAACAAGAAATAAAATGATTTAACCAAGCTTTTGAATCTCTTTTAAAGTTTTTAAACCATGTATACCCAACAGATATTGAAAACGTGTTTTGTCAAACGCTTTGGTATAAAGGTCAGCCTTTTGAAAATCCTTGTGAATTTTATCAATTGATATTAATTTCTTTTCAAAACAATCAAATATGAAGTGATAACGGATTTCAATATGTTTGGTTTTCGAATGATGAACCGGATTTTTGGTGATTGAAATTACAGCAGAATTATCAAGATAAATGGGAGTTGTAAGAAACTTCAAACCGTAATCCCGCAAGTATTGCTGGATCCAGAGAACCTGTGAGCAGCAACTCGAGGCCACCACATACTCTGCTTCGGCTATTGAAGTTAAGACCGTTGTCTACTTCTTACACTGCCAGGAAACAAGCCGGTTTCCTAAGAATTGACATCCCGCTGATGTAGACTTGAAGTTGATTTTGCATCCTCCGTAGTCCGAATCAGTAAAAGCGGTGAGATCGAACTTATCATCTTTAGGGTACCATAACCCGATGTCTGGATTTCCCCTTAGATAATGTAAGATGCGCTATACTGCCGCCAGGTGAGTCACTCGGGGACTCGATTGGTACCTAGCACACAAACAAACAGCAAACATAATATCAGGTCGCGATGCAGTCAAATACATGAGAAACCAATCATAGCACGATATAGGGTTGGATCAACGATATCCTCGAATTCATCCGGTGATAAATTGTGACCCACGGGAAGAGGTGTTGAGGGAATTTTGCCGTCAGATATCTTGAATCGGCTCAAGACATCGTTCACATATTTTGTCTGATGGATAAAGATCCCGGTGTCAGACTGGTGAACTTGCAAACCCAAAAAGAAACTCATCTCTGCCATCAAACTCATCTCAAACTTTGTCTGCATCGTCTTCTCAAAATCTTTACATAAGCTGTCATTTGTTGAACCGAAAATAATATCGTCCACGTAGATTTGGACGAGGAGCAGATCATCACCCACGTTCTTATAGAATAATTTACAATCCACAGTCCCTCTCTTGAACCCACTTTCAATCAGATGGTCAGCCAACGTGCTGTACCAGGCTCTCGGGGCCTGATGTAAACCATAAAGAGCCTTGTTTAATCGATAAACACGCTCGGGAAAATCTGGATCCTCGAAACCGGGAGGCTGCTTCACGTATACTTCTTCATGAATAGCTCCGTTTAAAAACGCCAATTTCACATCCTTTTGATAAACCTTAAAATTCTTATAGGCTGCATAGGCAAGAAAGATACGTATAGCCTCCAGTCGTGCTACCGGAGCATATACTTCAGTGTAGTCTATGCCTTCTTGTTGATTATATCCAAGTACGACCAATCGTGCCTTGTTTCTCACGATTACCCCGCGGTCGTCCTTTTTGCACTTAAAGACCCATTTAGCTGGAATCGCCTTCTTTATGCGATCGGGTTTATCTATTAAGTCCCATACACCCAGTCGTATGAACTGTTGCAGCTCCTCCTGCATAGCTTCAACCCAAGATGGTTCCTTGAGTGCCATTGTGACACTTGTCGGTTCTATCTGTGTGTAATGCCCCGTTACCGGAAGCCCTACTTTCGCGTCGGATTTACTCATAAACACAGTTCTTCAAATCAGAGTTTATTAAAACTTTTCGCGGAATATAAAACATCAATCATTTGTTACAAATCATTCAATCTTTTCTTTGATACCATAACACAAAACTTTATATTTAAAACATCTTTACTTCTTTCTTCAGATGCCAGCCGTTCAATCCATGCCGTGTGTCATCCTCATGCTAACTCTATAATCAGCTCACCTGCGTGCATACTAAAAGTCAGCTACGCTGAGTGAGTTCTAGTTAATCAAGCAACTTATCATACAACCACTTCATACAATATATATATACGTATCCGAAGACACATAGTCCACTGTCTAACATGCCACTGTTTAACCACTTAATTACCCCTACAGCTTAGACACTTAATTACAACGGCACGTATAGGCTTTCCCTATCACGCACTCACGCTATGCCACTTAATAACGAAGGCACGTATAGGCTTTCCCTATCACGCACTCACGCTATGCCACTTAATAGCGAAGGCACGTATAGGCTTTCCCTATCACGCACTCACGCTATGCCACTTAATAACGAAGGCACGTATAGGCTTTCCCTATCACGCACTCACGCTATGCCACTTAATAACGAAGGCACGTATAGGCTTTCCCTATCACGCACTCACGCTATGCCACTAACACCCTTACTAGACTCCTGCTACCTCTAACACACTCTACCTCAACCTGCCTTGGTCACACTCAAATTAGTTTAGTATTTACGTAGTGAACAAGTCACATCACATCATTCATACACACTATCAACCACTTGGCAATCGCTATCCTTGGCGATACGTGCAATATCCGAAGATCGTTCACGTACCGACAAGCATTATAAATATATACCTCATATAACATCTATAGCATACACTTACCACTTAAAGTAAGTGGATTCACACTTCACATCGAGTATGCACACAGCCCCGAAAACATAACAAGGAAATGGGGCTAGAAACTCACCTGAATACGGTTACGTTCTCCGTTGATTGAAATTCCTTTCTTTAACTGGGCTCGGCTAACTGTATAATATTTACACATATCAATTAACTACTACTACTCGTTTTCGATAACTGCCTTAACACATTTTCCATTAGGTTTTTAATTCATTTCATAAACGAACTTCGCTTCAGGCGAAGTTAAACCTTAGGCGAACTCGGAAACAGCTTGGTTCTGGCTTGATTCGATCGAATAGGAACACGTTCGATCGAATAGGAACACGTTCGATCAAACAGGAACACGTTCGATCGAATAGGAACACGTTCGATCAAACAGGAACACGTTCGATCGAATAGGAACACGTTCGATCGAATACAACACTCATTCGATCGAATACAAAACTCATTCGATCGAATGAGTTGGAGACTATTCGGTTGCTTCCCTATTCGGTCGACTGGACTTGTTCGATCTACGCATTCGATCGAATGGACTGATTCGATCGACTGGTTCGATCGAATGAGTCTGATTCGACTCCTTCAAGCTGGGCGACGGAGAAACCCACGGGTTTTCCAGATTTTCCAGATTTTTGACCCAAAATCGAAGTTTTTGACATGGAAATGCTCGGGATTGAAAGGGCTATCGATTCCTTGTACTTTTAAACACAAAAGCTTGCATTTTGACATCAAAACAAGGCGGTTTTTGACCCGAAAACTCAAGTTACGAAAATAGGGAGTTTTTGCTCGATTTGAGCTCGAAAATGGTTATGAAAACGGATGATTTTCGAGAGGGACTTACCAAAAACGATTAGGAACTAGATTGTGGACTCGGATTTGTGATTTGAGAACTTTCTCTCTCTAGCTTCTCTCTCTAGAAATGAGAGTGTTTGGGTGGGTGTAAGTGAAGGAAGATGGTGAAAATGGTGGAAGTGTCAAGAACTTTCGTTTATATACTACGGGTTTGGTTAGGCTCGGGTTGGCTTCCTACGGGTCGAGACAGGCCGAGTTCATAAAATAACTAAGCCCAAGACCCGTTCCTTACTCGACATTAAATAACTAAAACGTGAAATTACTAAACATAACTTTCTTTTATTTATCAATATAAAAATTTCGGGATGTTACAAGTCTTCCCTCCTTAAAGAGGTTTCGCCCCCGAAACCTAACTTATTCCCTATAAACGGAAAACTTCTTATATTTACACGCTTTACCATCACACAACTATTTATTATAACCAACATGCATTCAAGTTAAATTCATAGATCGTTCATACTAAAGCACAAGAAGTCACAAGTACTTCATAACATAAAAGGAAATCATTCAAGCTTGCTAAACAACATAGGTTCAACTGTAACATAAAACACTCTTTAACTACTAAACATAAAACAACTGTGACATGCCACTTATTCTCCTGCAACCTCCTCAGCAGCTAATAGACCATCCCTTCACGCGTTTCCTCTTCCTTCCCTCACTGCCACGGCTTCTCTACACTCCCTAGCTATGTGACCTGACTTACCACACCTATAACACTTCTGGTCCTCGGTGCATTCACGGGAGAGGTGCCCCTCCCTCCCACATCGGTAGCACTGGTTTGGACCAGCCTTGCATTCCCCCAAGTGCATCTTTCCACACACCTTACATGCTCCACTCCCTGCCATCTTCTGTGTCCTTCTCCCTGCATGTTCCACGATATCCCCAGCTCTTTTAGTTCCTTTCCCTTTTCCCTCATCTTCCACTCCCACATCATCCGCCGCCAGATCATCATAGACTATCTCCGCCAACTCGACCGCAGACTCAAAGGTAACAGGTTTGTTGGCCCTGACCAACATGCGGACCTTCTGGGGAAGTCCTCTAACGTAGCACTTGATCCGTTTCGCCTCGGTGTTCACCATGTCAGGTACCAACCTAGACATGCGGTTGAATTCAGTGGTGTACTCACGATGTGTCATCTTGTCCGCCTTTAGATTCAGAAACTTCATCTCGGCCCTCTCAACCTCAGCATCAGCACAGAACCTTTTCATCACTAACTCCTTAAGGTCATCCCACCTCATGGCCTTAATCTCCTCTCGGGTCTTCCTTTGTTCGACCGTTTCCCACCAGTACATGGCCTCATCTTCAAATGACTGAGTGGCATAACCCACTGCTTGGTCAGGACGACACTCGCTAATGCGGATAACCTTATCCATGGCGGTTATCCACTGAAGAGTAGCGATTGCGTCTCCCAAACCAGTCAACTTAGGCGGGTCACAACCTTTGAAGGACTTATAGTTGCAACCGCCTCGGCCCCTCTTCCTTTCATCATCTTTCACAGACTTTACCTCACTCGAGTTATCCCTTTCCCTCTCGTCATTCTTTCTATTATTACCACCTGCCCCTTCAACGGTTCGTTCACGGCTTCCAGCAGACCCTTCGGGATTCAGGTTCTTCACAGCAGCAACTACAGCTTGAACAATGGCTGCTTGAACTGCAGGGCTAAGTTGAACTTCTTCGTTGTTGTTCTGGTCTCCTCCAGCTGCGCTTCCTTCATCTTCGGTGTGGGAAGCTTCTTCCACCGAGGGTTGCCGGACAAGACGAGGCCTGCCACGACGCCCAGTGCGACCCCCAGTTTCAACAAATTCTCCAGCTCCAGCCATCGTAATCTAAAAGGGAAAACACAAACATCATCACTCAAGGATCTATCTAGTACAAGGATAGTAAGGCTAACAGGTAATAACAGTGGCCAGTTGTGATTAGCTGATCACGTTACTTTCCGTGTCCTATACACTTCCCTTTATGAGTCCATTTGTGCTGGTTCTACATAAGCAGTTTGTCAAATCAAACAATCAATTATTCCTATCCCTAACGTTCACATATCTTTCTTTTCTCATTAACATATATCATTTAATCATACACCTTACCTTTACTGATCTTGCTTGAGCGACACATGGCATTCTTGAACTGGCATCTTCTTTCCTTTCTTACTTAAATCCCATTTTCTGTTCGAGTCTAAGCATGTAGGATGCTTAAATCTCTCGAACTTATGCTCTGATACCAACTTGTAATGCCCCGTTACCGGAAGCCCTACTTTCGCGTCGGATTTACTCATAAACACAGTTCTTCAAATCAGAGTTTATTAAAACTTTTCGCGGAATATAAAACATCAATCATTTGTTACAAATCATTCAATCTTTTCTTTGATACCATAACACAAAACTTTATATTTAAAACATCTTTACTTCTTTCTTCAGATGCCAGCCGTTCAATCCATGCCGTGTGTCATCCTCATGCTAACTCTATAATCAGCTCACCTGCGTGCATACTAAAAGTCAGCTACGCTGAGTGAGTTCTAGTTAATCAAGCAACTTATCATACAACCACTTCATACAATATATATATACGTATCCGAAGACACATAGTCCACTGTCTAACATGCCACTGTTTAACCACTTAATTACCCCTACAGCTTAGACACTTAATTACAACGGCACGTATAGGCTTTCCCTATCACGCACTCACGCTATGCCACTTAATAACGAAGGCACGTATAGGCTTTCCCTATCACGCACTCACGCTATGCCACTTAATAGCGAAGGCACGTATAGGCTTTCCCTATCACGCACTCACGCTATGCCACTTAATAACGAAGGCACGTATAGGCTTTCCCTATCACGCACTCACGCTATGCCACTTAATAACGAAGGCACGTATAGGCTTTCCCTATCACGCACTCACGCTATGCCACTAACACCCTTACTAGACTCCTGCTACCTCTAACACACTCTACCTCAACCTGCCTTGGTCACACTCAAATTAGTTTAGTATTTACGTAGTGAACAAGTCACATCACATCATTCATACACACTATCAACCACTTGGCAATCGCTATCCTTGGCGATACGTGCAATATCCGAAGATCGTTCACGTACCGACAAGCATTATAAATATATACCTCATATAACATCTATAGCATACACTTACCACTTAAAGTAAGTGGATTCACACTTCACATCGAGTATGCACACAGCCCCGAAAACATAACAAGGAAATGGGGCTAGAAACTCACCTGAATACGGTTACGTTCTCCGTTGATTGAAATTCCTTTCTTTAACTGGGCTCGGCTAACTGTATAATATTTACACATATCAATTAACTACTACTACTCGTTTTCGATAACTGCCTTAACACATTTTCCATTAGGTTTTTAATTCATTTCATAAACGAACTTCGCTTCAGGCGAAGTTAAACCTTAGGCGAACTCGGAAACAGCTTGGTTCTGGCTTGATTCGATCGAATAGGAACACGTTCGATCGAATAGGAACACGTTCGATCAAACAGGAACACGTTCGATCGAATAGGAACACGTTCGATCAAACAGGAACACGTTCGATCGAATAGGAACACGTTCGATCGAATACAACACTCATTCGATCGAATACAAAACTCATTCGATCGAATGAGTTGGAGACTATTCGGTTGCTTCCCTATTCGGTCGACTGGACTTGTTCGATCTACGCATTCGATCGAATGGACTGATTCGATCGACTGGTTCGATCGAATGAGTCTGATTCGACTCCTTCAAGCTGGGCGACGGAGAAACCCACGGGTTTTCCAGATTTTCCAGATTTTTGACCCAAAATCGAAGTTTTTGACATGGAAATGCTCGGGATTGAAAGGGCTATCGATTCCTTGTACTTTTAAACACAAAAGCTTGCATTTTGACATCAAAACAAGGCGGTTTTTGACCCGAAAACTCAAGTTACGAAAATAGGGAGTTTTTGCTCGATTTGAGCTCGAAAATGGTTATGAAAACGGATGATTTTCGAGAGGGACTTACCAAAAACGATTAGGAACTAGATTGTGGACTCGGATTTGTGATTTGAGAACTTTCTCTCTCTAGCTTCTCTCTCTAGAAATGAGAGTGTTTGGGTGGGTGTAAGTGAAGGAAGATGGTGAAAATGGTGGAAGTGTCAAGAACTTTCGTTTATATACTACGGGTTTGGTTAGGCTCGGGTTGGCTTCCTACGGGTCGAGACAGGCCGAGTTCATAAAATAACTAAGCCCAAGACCCGTTCCTTACTCGACATTAAATAACTAAAACGTGAAATTACTAAACATAACTTTCTTTTATTTATCAATATAAAAATTTCGGGATGTTACACTGTGATAGGAAGCAGGAGTATTGTGCAATACTAAGGATACCCGAAGAGTGCAAATCCGCATCAGCACTAACTATCGAATCCTCGGTAGGAGATACATGATCATAAACTTGATCATCACATACATTAGCTAATTGGTGTCTTGTGCGAACCCCATCGTTCACATCACCAATTATCTGTTCCTGCGGATGACTCGAATGAATCCTTAAGGAAGGATTGGCAACGATAGATACGTTATTACCCAAATTGGTAATATTTTCCTCTGCTGAGTCTAAAGAGACAGTCGGAGAATCATCACTAATTAGAATTAGCTCGGTTGTCTCTGGAGCTTCATGACGATGAATCCACAAAATCAGCATCATCGGAAGATTCAGAAACTTCGTTCGACGTTTCTGATACGTTAGGAGAGTCATTTACATTAACTGAATAACACCTGGGATTCGGAAGACATTGTTCCTCCAAATAAGATCTAATGAGATCTTCAGGGACTTCTTCGACCACTAAAGTAAACGAATTAAATAATCCATCGTAATCAAACATCCAGTCGGGACCAGTACCAGTTGGTGGAGTAGTATAACTTTGGCAATCAACGTGATACCATTCTTCCACACAACTTGAAGAAATATTGAATATCCGCTTCTTAGGAGAGTTGTATCCCAAAAAATATCCCTCAAAGGCTTTTTCATCAAATTTTCCAGCCTCTCTCTTCAAAACTGTACATGGACACCCAAATGGCTCCAAATACTTTAAGTTCGGCTTACGATTATTCAGAAGCTCGTAACTCGTCTTCTTGAGCTTCTTTACAGTTAGTACGTGATTCAGTGTGTAGCATGCGTTATTCACAGCTTCGTTCCAGAATTGAACTGGTAGCTTTGAATCAGCGAGCATCGTTCTTGCAGCTTCAATCAGCGTACGATTTTTTCTTTCAGATACACCATTCTGTTGAGGAACATAAGGTGCACTGAATTCCTGATGAATTCCTTTCTGAATGCAAAAGAAATCCAATACATTATTCCAGAATTCAGTTCCGTTGTTACTACGAATTCGTCTCACTTTTAGCTTGTAAAGTGATTCGGTCTTAGTAATTAGATTCTGAATTAAGAAAGGTGTTTGATCTTTCGATCCCATAAATAACACCCACGAGTAACGTGAGAAATCATTCGTTACTACTAAACAGTAAAAATCTCCAGCAATACTGGCACGGTTCACCGGACCAAAGAGATCCATATGAAGTCGTTCCAGAGGAGTAACAATCGTGTTTAGTGACTTGCTTGGATATGATTTCTTATTTTGTTTCCCCTTCTTGCACGCGACGTAGTAATCATTGAACTTGAAATTATTGAGGGACACACCATCCACCAAATCGTTTGACATAAGAAAGTTCATCTTTCGTAAGTGAATGTGTCCCATGCGTCGATGCCAAAGAATAGAATCCTTTTCAGTAGCTTTTGATACGAAGCAAGTAGCTGAGGGTGAAACCGGTACATCATAACTCATGTCAAGTATATAAATATCATTTGATCGAGGTGATCGCATGACAACCACGTCTTCAAGAATCGTGTATCCTGGTTGAAGGATGACATATTCCTTGTCGGTGAAAATAGTGGTAAATTTCTTATCACAAATCTGTGACACACTCAACAGATTATGATCCACCTTTTCACAATAATTAACTTTTTCAAACGTCACTTTCCCGTTTAAAACTTTTCCCTCCTTCGTAATCATTCCACCATGGTTACCAACAAACGCAACATAACCCCCTTGAATATATATATCAAACAATCAATCATGCCCAGTATAACCCCCTTGAATATCTTTGACGTTATTCAGAAGATCCAGGTTTCCGGTGATATGCCGAGAACATCCACTATCCAATATCCATTTGTAATTAGACACGGACCTAGATGTACTCTGCACAAACAAGTAAAATGATTAGTTCAAAAAGGCAGCCCAAGCCTCAGTCTTGGGCTCTCCCTTTGATACTTTCGGAGAATATGATAACTTAACACTTGTATTCGGTACTTGAGAATAAGTGACAAGTTTCTTGTTTTTCTTCTTTAAGTATCCATCACATATTCTACCCGAATCAGTGTTTAAACAAATAGGTTGAGCACGGTCAACACATTTTTTTGATACATTAAATTATTCAATCCTAACAATTTTCCTAGGATTGACTTCATAATACATTATGACACTTTCATCAACTTGTTCTTCTTTTGTTCTGAAGTTCATATCAGTGTTACTAGTTAAAGACACTTTGAACTCATTAACCTTTGCTTTACAATTTTTAGAAACGTGTCCCGGTTCTCCACATTTAAAACATAACCGCGAGTCTAAAGTCTTATGTAGTGATCTACTTGTTTGACTTTCAAGCACGAGTTGAGACTTAGAATCTTCAAAAAAACACTGTCTTAGTACCAACAGATGTAAATCCCTTTTTATTTTGGAAAAATTCTAGGTTGGTAGAATTTGATGAATTCTCCATCCCAGATGATTTGACAAATTTTATGGGTTTAATTATGGTGCTTTTTGTCTTTTCTTGAACATGTTTATATTTGCTTTTGTTAAATTTTTGTTCAAGTTCGGTAACTTTTGAAGTATCATCTTGGAAAACACTTTCTATCATTTCCGGATTTAGAAGATTCAACGGAACTTCCTTATCCGAAAAAACTTTTGAAAGACCTTTTAATTTAAAAATCTTTCCACTTGAAGATTTCGGTTTAGGATTAATGAATCTCATCAACTCCTCATCAGACACCGAAGGCTTGTCTGATTGAGATACATTAGATGTTACCTTAGAAATTACCTTAGGAATTTCTGAAGTGTTTGATGAAACACCCGAAGGCTTTGAATCATACACTGCTTGTTCAAAATCTTCGGGTTCACACAGAATGTGATTGTCAACTGGTATATCTTTGTTTTTGACAATCTCATCTGGTTCAGACAACTCCTCGATTGAACCATCCAAGTCATTTTTGGTAAAAACATTTTTACTTATGATATGAATCGGTTCACGAGTAGTTTCAATTTTATCAACATTTTCAGATTTAACAGTAGGCATATCTGAACATTTGTCCACATCGGGAATGCTACTGTAATCATGCTTAAAAGGAGGTGGAATTTCGACATATCCCAAACCTTGTTTTCCATTTTTCTTATGTGAATGGTTAACTTCGATTATTTCATTTAAAAGAAATGAAGAATCTCTGAATTTTCCAAGCTTATTTTTAAGTTCCATTACTTCATTTTTGAGATTGGAAATACAGGTTTGGAGTCGAAGAATCTCCTTAAAATATTGATCAACTTCAATGATCTTACACTGAACCTTAGCTTTAAGATCATGATTGCTTTCAGAAAGTTTTTGAATTTTAAGAGTTGATTGCTCTAGCAATTTTGTTTTCTGTTTGTAGCATTCATTGATCATAAAGTGATCTTTTGTGAGAGTATTGTTCTGATTTAAGGCTGTTTCAAGTTTGGCTTTAAATACAGCACATTCAGCACAATCAATTACTTCAGTTAAAGATTCTGAAACATTAATTTGAGGTTTAGGACATACCTCATCAATCTTAGCCATACATGCATAAGATTCAACTTGATCAGGAATTGATTCGGTTTGAGACGACAGACTTTGATCAGTATCTGTCTCAGAATCCGATGAATCACTTCCCTCAGATACATTATCACTGCTAGCATCTTCGAATTTCTCTACTGGTTCAACAATTGCCACATTTGCTTGATTTCCCAACAAACATTGAGACCAATCAACAACTTCATTAACCACCAGAGCTTGAGTAGCAGGAGACTTATCTTGTTCATCACCAGATACAGTCGTTTTACTCTATCCCCACCAGATGGATTCTTCCCTGAAGATCTTTCTGAATTGTGTGGCCCAGAGTATTCTTTTCTTGGCTTATCACATTCTTTGGCAAAATGGCCAAAGTCCCCGCAATTGTAACATTTCACCTTTAGTTTATCAAATCCGACCCTTTTATTCAAAGCAGGAAGATCTTTCCCAGTACGCTGCATGAATCTCTTTACCTTTCTAACGATCATAGCCATGTTCCACTTGAGATCCATTAATTCAAGATCATCCGGGTCAATTTGATCATAATCTTCATCTGTTAATTCACTTATGGCAATCTTGCTTCCAACAAGTTGTTCATATGAAGTCATGAAAGCACACAAGAATGCAAACTGTTGTTCAGCCTCTTGCAGATTTACTTTAGGCAAGCTTGATGATGAAGCACTTGTGTTTGCATTAGCTCCATTTGCCATAAAGCATACACTAGGAGGACAGTTTACATTAGGATTTTCTTCTTGAGATTGAGCAAAGAAAGCATTAATTGGTACAGAACTTGAAGAATGATTTGCTGGCAAGGCACCCCATAGAGTGAAGGGTTTTGAGTTGAAGATTGCTGATTTTGATTTTCTTTCAACAAGTTTTGACATTTAATATCAAATTCCCTTTCTTCAATCCTGTTGATGAATTGCACAGCTGTGAGCTCGGTGTTTCGAAAGAAACCATTTTCTTTCAATACAAATAGAAAAGTTGAATATGAAGGAGGTAAAGCATTCTTCAGTGTATCAATCTTAACTGATTCAGTTGGCTCAAGATTGACACTTGACATCTCCACAATCAAATGACTAAATCAGTTAATCATCTCTTCAACTGTCTCGTTTTTCATCAAAATAAAATTTCTAAATTGAAATTTTACGAGCGTCTTCTTACTCTCAAGTGTATTCCCCAAACTTCTTGTTTTCAAAGTTGTGAACAAAGAAGCACAAATCTTAATTGTACTGTATTGATGAAAAATTTGTTCCGGTAATGCCATAGTGAGAGTTGAGTAGGCTTTAGTTTCATTCTCAAAATCTTTCAATTCTTGAGTTTCATAATCTTTGAATTCCTATGGTGTCCATCCCATGTTGTCACTACCTACCAAAGGTGCCGCATACACGTCGTCTAGAAAAACGCACACTACTTGGATGCACGAATACCAAGTGAGCACGAAACCTCGATTCCCAGCGAGCAAAGTCTGACAATTTCAACAATTTAGGACATTTGTTGTGACTTCCAATTTCATTATCCATGGTTAGCATCTGTTGCAGTAATACGTTCTGAGAGGCTAGTAAGACATGTTTTGCAAAGCCATGATGAAACGATGGTTAAACTTCAAGGACTAAACTTGTAAAACTGTAAACTTAGACTTACTGTTCAGACGAATGTGATCACAGTGACGAATGGATGATTAACGAATGAATTGATATTCGTTATGAATTGACACGAAAGAGAAATTCCCAGCGAGCAAAGTCTGACAATTTCAACAATTTAGGACATTTGTTGTGACTTCCAATTTCATTATCCATGGTTAGCATCTGTTGCAGTAATACGTTCTGAGAGGCTAGTAAGACATGTTTTGCAAAGCCATGATGAAACGATGGTTAAACTTCAAGGACTAAACTTGTAAAACTGTAAACTTAGACTTACTGTTCAGACGAATGTGATCACAGTGACGAATGGATGATTAACGAATGAATTGATATTCGTTATGAATTGACACGAAAGAGAAATTAACGAATGAGTGTAACGAATGTGTGGACGAATGGAATCTTAGCGAATAAGGTTTTAAGCGAAAGGAGTCTGAATAACGAATGTGAGTATAATGAAAGTGAGAGATTAACGAATGAGTCTGTAAATTTTAGCGAATAAGCAGTTAATTCTTAACGAATGATCAATTAAGATTTAACGAATCAGTATTCATTTGTAACGAATCAGTATTCATTTTTAACGAATCGGAACTCATATTTTTCAAACTTTCACAAACTCAGATCTTGTCTAAACTAGTCCGAAGCTCCTGAACACGATACCTATCAACTTATAAACTAAATCCGAACACGTTTGTGATCTCAAACCATTCCTGACATATCACTTATCCTTAATAACCACAAACACCAATTCAAACTAAGTCCAGACGAAACATTCATCAACTAATCCTCAATTCGTCCTCAAATTAACTAGAAACCTCCATTACTGAATCAATTTTACCTTAATAAATCCTTTAATACACTTAGAACAGTGCTAATTACAGTCAATTATGATCCTCTGTTTCAACTTGACACAATTAAACTTCGATTACTATCAATTCATCATGAATAGAGCTTCAATACACTATGAATTGAACGATTAATCAACTGAGTAACATCGAAGATCAGATCTCTAGCTCTGATACCACTTGTGAAAGTATATGACGGATCTAGATCTTGTGATTACATCGATGTTCATGTTCATTAGATATACGATTAGGCTAGATATACGTTAGTAGGTGTAGTGTGTGTATCGAGATGGCAATCGGACAGAGTAACGAGAGGATTCAATGAATAAACAGGACTCTATATATTAGAATAGATTACAGGGATATATATAGGAAGATGACCCTATTCGTTAAACTTATCTTAACGGTCATTCGTTACAAATATCTTAACGAATAAACATGCTTATTCGTTAATACATGAAGTGATAGCGAATGGCCCTCATTCGTTATCTCATTCATTTAAACAGGGTTAACGAATGAGCTTACATTTAGACGTTACGGAGTAACAAATGTAACTTACAATAGAGTGAATGGCCTTTTAACCATATTTACATAATAACCCCTATACTTTAATTTATTACATTAATAACCCTGATAAAGATCGAGACGTACAAAACATGTATCAACAATAATTTAAAAAAAAAGTTAAATACCAATAAATACATGTTTTAAATAGTTTTAAAGATCCGAATTACGTTCCCGATTCAATTTAAACAAATATGAAAAATCCGAGATGTTACATGAGGTTTGTAAACAGTTTTTAGAGTTATATTTTATGATTAATATAAACGACAATTAGTCATTTAGTTCATGTTTGATTATCGAACCGGGACCTGACATGTAAGATACAACAATCCTCCAACCAAATCATCCACTACACTGGTGTCATCAACCTACAATGTTTCTCCACAATTAATGGGTGTTAATCAAAGCAGTTTTGCAATTACACATCACAAACCTTTTTATGAGATCATTTGCATATTTGTTCTTTGTGACACTTCTAACCCGAGAAAGTATGTTATCTTCCTAGGATCAGACATTTTGAATTTTTCAACATTTTGGCATTAAACTCCAACAATAGTTCCTTTGAAGGACTTATATACGCAATGTCATCAACATTCTAACGCACAATTATAATACCCTTGTCACTAACCTTCTTTATATTAACTATGGGCTCACTTTTAATTCTATGATAGGAGTGTTTAATTCTATGATAGGAGTGTTGATGATAAGAATCAATACATTCATACCATGCTCTTCACTAAATAATATGACATTGCAAGGACTTCCTATTAGACATGCGCTTGTTATTCTTAGAAGGCCTAAAACTCGCAATGTGGTATAAATAAAAGTCTCACTCACACCTCAACAGACTCTAGCATAGCCATCACCTTACCTAGAGCAGCATCTAGGCCGGGGAAAAATGGTATACAAGAGCTATAAGGGATGCTCTTAAGAGTTGTGATAGGACATATCCTGCAACCCACTTTAATCGGGCCATCCCATCCGCATGATGGCAGGCCCGACAGAGAGCATGTAAGAACATACACACCCTACACAACCACTGACTCAAGACCTTTAAAGTCTGACCAACTGAAGCAAACAAATCACCATTAGAAGATCATTTTTGTCAATGTGAATTTTAGAAGATGATGCCATATATGACGGGGTAAAGTTAATAATTTTGAACTAAACTATCAATGTCAAAAAGTTAAGGGTTAACTGGCAATTAAAGAAAGTTATAGGACTAAATTGCTAAAATTGTCAGTATTTAAAATTATTTTAGGAACTAATTTGTCATAACTAGTAGTTTAGGGACTAAAGTATCATTAGCTTAAAATTGATAGATGAAGGTCGTAAAGTTCCTTTTAAATCTTTGTCAACTGAAGCAGAACGCGCGTTCCTTTTGAGTGTCACTGCTGAATTCACCAAATTGTCGTCGAAGATAAACAAAAAACACTAGATTTACCGTTCTCTGGTATTACAACACCGCTGAACTTTCGTTCACGACACAGTTAGTTGGATAACGGTGGTGACTATAACTTCTCAAATTTCATTTTCAAGATTATGCAGAAGCACTGTGTCACTGTGTGGTTCTGAAGAAAGAAAAATTTATGATGTATCCAAGATTTGTGCATAGGTGATTATAGATAATCAGCTTAAACATGTTGCCAAGCCAGGCATTGCTCCAAGAAAGACTAATAGTTTAACATAGTCGATATTTGAAGCCACGATGAAGTATACTAGCTATCAATATACGTACAAGATGAAATGCCGAAAGTTTGGAATGTTCAAAGAAATAGAAGGCGGAGAAGGGGGGGTGTCAGGGTAATAGGTTGAAAAAGAAGTTGAACAACTACAACATACTCATGTTATAGAATTTGACATGTTATACGTGATCAAGTCGAGCAGGGAAAGTATATTGAGCTACCAGTATATATATGACTCTGAAGGAACAGACCCAGACGCTCAACCACTTACGAACACAGAAACCCATTGGCGTCATCAGATTAGTTCGAGAACAAATTTTATTTAGATTTGTTTTTATTTCCTTCATCGGTACTACTTTAATCTAACTTTGCTAATGCTTCTTCCCCGAGATAGTGCTAGTAATCTTTATGGTGGTTTTTGATGATTGTAAAGGAGGATGTTTTGTTACTTTTTACATTTTATTAGAATGTTTACAATTTCATCACGTAGAAGGAAAGTGAATTCCATTGATGGAGACTTTCCAATTTCATTTCCTTTGTCTAGCCAACCTAACATAATTTTTGATAAAATGTTTTTCATTTCAAACTTCAGTTTCAATGAATTCTTTGAATCAAAAGAGACATTAAAATACATGAGAGAAGCACCCGTTTCCTCTAAATACCATTACAGAAATTTGTATCCACCGCCAATCACCTCCACTAAATAACATATATATTTTATCTACACATAATTGCATAGAGAAATCAGAACCACAATATATTTACGCCCATTAGCAACGATATTTATATAAATAATAAATTTAATAATATTCGTTCGCCCTCCAATATTATAACTCCATGGTCGTTTGTTCCCTTGTGGATAACTAAGTAACATCTTGTAGGGCTTCAATAATTGGATGCACATGCTTCGTGGTCTACAATAATAAATAAATAATAGATATTATTACAAAGAGTTCTTTTAGAAATGTAGAACGAATTGTTAATTATTAATGGTATCAAATTAATGATTAATACTGATTTGATGGTTGAGTTATATACAAATAATAAAATACTTCAGAAAGTAAAAGTAATTTAACATTTGCAATTTTAACATTCAAATTATTACCGGTATATATTTCACAACTTGATGTTGGTCGGTTTTAAATATAACTATTGGAATGTAGATTATAGGTTGTTAGTATTGAGTTCACGGGTCAAGTTAAGTATCTAGTGTTTCGTTTCAATCTCTATATATTGTAAATTGTAAGAATGGTAAAATAGTTGATCGATCATTTCTTGATAATGAATTAAGTATACGGAAACTCAAGCCCTAGATATCTAAGGTAGACTCGTAGGGTTACACTAATAATAATATACAATAACATTTTAAGTTAGTGTCAGTATCTTAACAAACTTAACTCATACTAACCGAATTCATATTAGCGCATTGCCGCAACACGACGGGTACATAAACAGGTTCCAACTATCCAGGCGCATGTACCCTTCGTTTTGCGCCAATGCACTAATATGGATTTGGTTGGTATGGGTTAAGTTCGTTAAGATACTAACACTAATTAAATAAAAAAAAATTATCTGTCAACGAAGAAAACAATAGCAACGCTCGTAATTATAATTAAAAAATCAACATATTGAAACGTTTATAACCGTAATGATGGAAAATTCATTCGGAAAAACCCGTTGTTGCAGTGGTGAGTCAACACGAATTCGGTCGATATTGGCTATGTTCGTTACGTTACCGGAACAAAACCTAAAAAATAAATTCGCTAAATTACCATATTTAAAATCATCATCATTATACTCAGTGTATCCCACCAATAGCAAAGCTATGGTGGAGTCTGAGTAGGGTAAGATGTAGACAGTCTTACCTCTACCATATTTAAAATAAAAAAACCCAAAAAAAAAGTAGCAGGCGCTACGGCGTTGAGTCGACGCATATTTGTTTGGTATTGGTCACACTCATAACGTTACCAGAATTAAACCCAAAAAATAAATTATTCAAATTAACATATAAACATATAAAGCAATTAAAATATTTGAAACAAAGTTTATTCGGTCGGTAACACCTAGGCGTTGGTAAAACCTGAGTGTTGTTGGTCTCGAGCGTTGTGACAGTGAATCGGAAAAACCCGAGCGTTGTTGGTTTCTGACGTTGTGGACGCAAGTTGAAGCGAATATGTTCGAGTTCTGTTACGTTCGTTATAGTACCGTAACTAAGACAAAAAGGTAGGTAAACCCCCGACGTTGGTAAAACCCGAGCGTTGTCAGTCTCAGGTATTGCAGCGATGAGTAAGTGAGTAGGTAAAACCATGTGTTAAGGTGGTGAGGCGACGCGAATTCGGTCGGTTTCGGTTACATTCGTTATGATACCGAAACTAAAATAAAGTGTTAGTAAAACCCCAGGAGTTGATAAAACCCAACGTTATTAACCCCGGACATTAAGGCAGTGATATAGTAAGTATTCGGTTGGGGTACTGAAACTAAAACTAAAAGATTAAAAGAAAATTTTAATATAGTAAGTATTCGGTTGAGTAACCATATTCTAGTTTTTATAATATAATTACTCTAGTTCAAAACTGTAATTGCTTTAATTATTTGTATGTTTAGGCTATCCTCTCTAGAGAGGGGCAAGGGGCAATGTTTTCCCTCCACAGTACTGTTACTTAGAAAACAAGGTTTCAAAGCTTCTTTTCATAACGACCCACTGTGATTTATCACACTTTTGTTGCCCCATTATATATGCATATATGTATGTGTGTATGAGAAAAAGAGAGAAAATATTAGGTTGGTTGACTTTTAAAAAAAAGGCTACAAATGTTTATATTAAAACCTGAGTAATACAAGTTTGTAAATATTTTCGTAATGTAACCATTTGTTACGACTGTGCTAAAATTTGATTTGTGTAAAAAGGGTATTTAAAATTTCTTTTCGTTGTAACTCGCATATAATACATGTAAAATTTAAAAATTGTTGAATAAAATTCTTTCGGATTTTCACGACTCTAAGTGATTTGTAACTTCTCAAATAATCTATCCTATGTAAATATTTATTTGTAGATAGAACTTGCACGTGGGAGGGTGTAGAGACCCACCATTCGTGGTTCATGTCTTTCTTAGTGTGGTACGGTCAATTCGGGACCTACGAAGATGTGGCCATGCTCGACTACATGTATTCTTTTGGCATTATATTTCTAATTTTGTTTGTGATTTTAATACGTACTGATGATAGTAAAAGTTTTAGTGTAAACGTCATATACCTTTCCATGTCTTAGAAGTGAGGGATATATTGTATTTCTACTCGGGTATGAAAATGAAAGCTTTATTTTTTTAGTATCTTTCACATTCGATGCCTTTTTTTCCAATATATCCTTATACAGTTTTAATTATATTATCCGTCCACACAATGTCATTGTGACCACTAGGAAGAACATTTCTGTTAGTTTAATAGAACAAAAAAATGACCGTTTTATCGTGACTTAAGTTTAACATAAATGACACTTAGCTATAAAGTTTACATATTTTTTTTCTGCTCTTCCTATCTAACTATACTATTAAATCAACAAAAGTTGTACACATGGCATTTAACTAGGCACTCGACATAGAATGATAAGCAGATATCATGTTACTATTTCCTATTATATTACCATGTCAATATTTCCTATTATATTATGACCCATGACCCCATTTTCTTATTATAGCCCATGACCCGTAAGCTTTATAAAATTTTGAAAAATAAATTATGGTGTGATACGGGTTTCGAACCCAAGAACCTAATGTTTCAAACCAAATGGACTTAGCAACTCCACAAAAATGGTAATTGTGTTTGAATTCTTGACTTAACATATATAGATGTGATTTCTCTTCAAGTATAAAACCAAAATTATATTTAATTGTGAATATTTCCATGATTCACAATATCACATTGTTTTCTCATATCTCTTTAACACAATCATTTAATATTGTTTATCGTGTCACTCATTATTTTAAAATCTTTTTATTTTCACTCATAATTGCCATATTAATTGTTTATTGGATTACATCGAAACAGAAGGCAAGCGGGCAACAAGCTGCGCCGCTACCCTTTTAAAATATAATATATTTTTATTTATTTTTTTACAACAAAACCTTATTAATCTTTGTAAATTTAGTTTTTAAATCTGTGACAACATTTTGTTATAAATATCATTTTATACACAAGATATTTAATATAACAATATCGGTATGAATGTTTTATTTTAAATAAATCAAATATCAAGATTTGATTTTCAACTTAAAATTAATGTACATAATATATCAAAAACTTAATAGAAAATGTCACAAATAAAAATTATTATATGAAACAACTGAATTTACGTATTACATATAATAATTTTTTATTTTTATTATATTTTTCACCCGTGTGAAACACGGGCTCTAACCTAGTAGATAATGTTGTATGTTAGGGATGAGCGTTTTTGATTTACCGATTATACCTTATTCGGTACCAATTAGGTACTGTCGGTACCAAGTTTTGAGTTTTCGCTACCGGTATTTCTCGAATTTACACGAAATACGGGTACCAAATATTTTCGAATTTCAGGATCGGTATTTTCTGTTATAGTTTATCGTACCTATATTTCAAAAGATAGAGAGGTTGCTAAAGTGTACCATTCTACATTTTAATAAGTTTTTCTTATTGTTAGCTCTAAGTTTCTTTTTTTTATTGTTAGCTCACTAATATTATATTTTTTAGTAACTTTCTTTTTGTTTAAATTTCATGAGAAGCACCTTATTTTCTAATAAGTAATGATTTATTTAAATTTTTAGTTTTGGAGTCGAGAGTCTCTCTGCAAGGTGAGAGCTAATAAATTGGGTATCTGTTTAAACACGATAAGACTTGTTTTGCAAAAAAGAGTGCACTATACAATTTTATAGCTTTTTTAAGATAATTAAAATTAAGAGGCTAAGGTTCATCATTTCTCAATCTTAATACATAAAAAAAATAAATGTCACATTCAAACCACAAAAAGCCAAGTGTTAGACGAGTTGTTTTAATGTTTGATACTTAATTATGTTAATCGCGTCATCTCTAACTGTTAGTCACTATAAGACATGATTTGTTAACCCTTTAGCAGCCTCTCTATCCTTTAAAGTATAGGTATGATAAACTATATCTTAGTCTCTATAGACACTAACAAATGTTTTGCCATAAGACTATGTGTTGTGGGGATTCGTTGGGGGCTTAAACGGGAGGCTTCAGCCGCCTCAATAGCGAACACCATAACACTTTCTAGCGATCAGGGGCTTCATCCCACCCGCGGCCTCTAAGGGAGTTTGGAAGGGGAGGTTTATTTATTTATGCCTCACGAGCAGAGGATTTATCCACAATAGGGTTAAGTGAGTGAGTATGGGCTTTATCCAAAGCTTAATCAATACGATGTGACGTAATATTAGAGATGAATCCGGAGCCAACAAAGCCCCACAACACATAATATAAGTATGAATTCAAAGGGTGCATTGATTGATTAATAAAATTATTATTAAACATGTTTAAGAAGAAAATTAAAATTAGAAACTTTTCATAGGTTCATCTTTAATATTTTTAAATATATCCAGATTTTAAGTAATATGCAATACTTTTTTCAAAAAAGATCTTTCACAAAGAAATAAAAAGGTAATTTTAAATTATTCTATGAAATATTTTAAAAGGATTACTATATAAAATGGTAATCAAGTTTTGAAATTATTTAAATCAGGTCACTTATAAAATATTTTGCTTCAATCATGTCACTAAAGTTTCTTTTCTGTTCTAATCCTAGATATAATACCTGAATAGCAGGTTATCTAGGTTTTCTTATTTTTAAATAGTTTGACATTGCACAATATTTTTTTAAAAATTGAAAAATTTAGTAAAAATTGAGAAAAATAATTTTTAAATTATAAAAAATTGCAATATATATATATATATATGAAAATTGCGAAAAAAAACACCTAAAAAATTACAATATAATTAATATGTTTCTTATTTTTTTGTATGGAAGCAATTAATAATTTTTCTATTAAATATTTTAATATCACCTAACTTCTTTTTGAAACTTTCCTAAAGTAAATGATGGTTTCTTATAAAAAAATATCTTAACTTAAAAAATGGTTATTTCTTACTACATTTTTTTTTTTTGCAATTTTTCAGATTTTCCTTGCAGTTTCTCGCAATTTAAAATTTATTTTTCATAATTTTTACTAATTTTTTTAATATTAAAAAAAATATTTTACAATGTCAAACTATTTAAAAATATAAAAAAAAACCTACATAACATATTATCCAGGTAAAATATCTATAGCTGAAACACATAGGAAACTATACTGACCTAATTAAAACAAAATATTTTATGAATGACCTGATTGGAAAAATTTCAAAACTTGATATTATATAGAGCAATCCTTATTTTAAAAGTGTAAACCGAAATGTTTATATTTTTGTTATTTAATTTAATACATATAGTGTAATATAATCATGTGACTTAGATTCACGGATGACTAAAATCGGTGATTGGTGGTGGTTGGAGGGTTGAAGAGAAAAGAAGGGATGGCCCTCTTATTTGGAGGATATAAAGTTTCTTATTTATTATGAAACTGATAGATGAGTACTCGTCGCGTTAATGATTGAATTCAACGAACTAGATAATCGATTTACGATATTCTTATAATTATTTAATGCAATTTTTATTTAGTTTTTGAATAATGTTGGAACAACACTTCAAATAACATAACAAAGACAACAACATCGCAACGACATGATCATGCCAACAACACCATATCGGCATGACCAAGCTAATAGCATTGTATCAGCATAACAGAGTGATAAGAAGAGAGCCGTAGGATATTAAGGGTGAGGATCGTAAGAAAACTTTTTGAAATTGAGAACTTTGAGAACCATTATAAACCACTAAAAATAATAAAAATTTTAAAAAAAGTAAATAAAAAAACCCTTCTAATTGTACATATATGCATATTATCATTCAATCTCTGGTTACATAACGTACACATATGTATATTATCATTTATCTTAATTGTACATAAATGCATAAAAGATAACATGTTTGTACAAATATGTACATACGTGTATAAAATTTAAAAATAAGTATTATACATATATGTATAAATTAGCTAAACCAAGAAATTTGTTTATTTATTTTTTAAATTATTTTTGAAACCGGGATGCTAGATAAACATTTGGTTTTTTTTTTTTTGAATCAAGATGCTAGATAATCGTTTTTTTTTTTTACTTTTTTTATTTTTGCGTTTTCTTTGCCTTTGTAAACTTTTTTTTATTTTTTATTGGAGGGGTTTTTTATGTGGTATAAAACGGTTCTCAAAGTTCTCAATTTTCAAATGGTCCTCACACGATGTAACAACTCGGTTTTTCATGTACGAATTTATAGTGTTTATTATATTTATTTAATAATATTTAACTTTGGGAAAATATACGTTTTTAGCCAAAACTAAATTTAAACCCTCTATTGTTTCCACCTTCAATCTCTAAGGGCTAACTTGCAATTTCAGTATAATACTTTATGATCTATTTGACCTAGACCCGTAGCCCATTAACCCATGACCCTTATACCCAATCCGTGACCCGTTTAGATTACTTGAAGCACAATTGTTGTTCTAAACTAGGAATTGAATCATGATTTTGATTCCCCGTATCAATATCGGCCTAAATAATTCAGCAAATTAAGAAACAAGATCTTATAACGACGTGAATTGATTTATAAACTAACCGTCGTGACCTAAAATTGAATATATAGCCTAGGGTTGATCATAATACAATTCTTCACGTCTGCATATCTATAGTCTTAGCACCAACACAAGCCTTATGCTTAATTGAATTATCATCTTCTCGTTGAAGCTTGTTCGTCGTCCTCCAGTGCCGACCCTGTTGGATCAAATTAACCCGTGTATAAACATCGAATCAGGTAATGAATTATATGGTTGAATTCATCTAACATCGTTTGACAAAAGCCCTAACATTAATTTGATAAACATAGAACGGATTGATCGATTGTTGTATCTAGGGTTTATGATTAAAATTGGGTTTTGTTTATTTCTGTATAAAGTTAACCGTTTATATAACCAACTGACACCCTAGCCCAGTTGGCTAGTGTGTGTGTGCTCAATACAGTTTCAGCCATCAGGCGCGGGTTCGAGTCCCGGCCAGCCCTTTTTTTTTTGGTGTTTTTCTTATTTTGAGTGTTTTAAATGGTTTTAAATGAATTATATAATATTATAATTAATATTTAGTATTAAATAAATAATATTTTAATTAAACCGACACCATGGAGTTAACGTTTCATGTCGACTAGTTCGTTCCAAGTTTTCGGATATATGTGTGTGTATATATATATATATATATATCTTATTAATAAAGAACCAACAATTATTATTTATTAAAAACCGACACTACAATTGATGTTTTCTCGTTGCAAAAACGTCTTTATAGATTCGCTCATATTTATTAGATATATATTATATATGTATATATATATGTGTGTGTATATATATATATATATATATATTATTTTTAACACAAAACTATACGTATTAAACGAGTTAAAAGTGTTAATCATATTTTTATCATCGAATTTTCGTTAAGATTTTCAAAATATAAATTTTATGATAATTATATAATTAAGCGTTTATTATTATAGAATATCTTAACTCATATTTATTCAAACTAATTATTTATAAGTTCGATTATACGATAAACAATGATTTTATAATTAAACAATAACAATAATTCGTAGTGATCAATCGTTCAATCCATAATATACCAATCATAATTGTAACTCAAATCACATCGAAACCTTAAATTCGTTATACATATTGTATCATTATAATTCACTCGTAATATCATTTAATTAGGATCCTTGTCGGTAATCCTCGAGGAGTGTGATTTCCACCTTCTTGTCGTAATCATTCCCGTTTGACTTATTTGATCGGGTGAGTTTGATCATTCCCCTTTTTATATACTGTTTTCAAATGTTTTGGGGACATATGCGTACTTATTTATAATTTCTATCACACATATATATATATATATATATATATATATATATATATATATATATATCTCAAACAATCGCAAACATGATCTGTGACATTTGTCAATTTCGGGTTATTTTATACTTGTATTCTTAATGTAAACCCGACCCATTTTGTATCCCGAACCTTTCGATATTATCAAAATGATGAATTGTATGTTAAATATTTGTTTTATAGTTGTTGGATAAAAAAAACACCCTTTTCGGTTCTTAAAATTCACCGAAAACGCCCAAAACGAACTCCAGGGACTAAAACTACCAAAATGGAGACTTGAAGGACCCATTTGTAGTTTGTGCTTCTTGGGTCTATAACCAATCCATTTTCATGAAACACCCTTTATGAAAGACCCATTCAACTTACTCTATATATACACACCCATCTTCTTCATTTGTGCTTGCTCATTTCTTCATTTCTCTCTCAAATTCTTGAATTCTATGGTTGTTCTTCATAAGCTAATCTTTCATTTTAACTAACTTCTCAACACTTAAAGCTTGATGTTACAACATATATATAATATACACTCCTTGTTTACCTTCGGTCTTTCATTTCTCAGGTCTCGACCGGTTGAAATGTCGGGCTAGTAAGGCAAGGTTACATAGAGGACTTTGTAGTCCTTGTTTATATATTTAACAAATCTAACCATATAACTTGTTATACTTGCTTAACTTCTACATATTTTAGTTTATTGTTCATATTTATCAAGTTCCATGGTATGGGTATGTGGTGACTAGCCTCGGTTTCATCCCGAGTTGAGAACCGAACCAAAAACCGAACTTTTGTTTAAAAGCATTATTGTTAAATTTTTGAATGTAAAACTTGAGTATTATTATTTATAAGTTATTTTACAAGTTCCATGGTAATTGGGTATGTGGTAACCATCCTCGGTCTTATTCCGAGTCAAGGACCGAACCAAAAACCGAACTTTTGTTTAAAAGCTTTATTGTTAACTTTTTGAATGTAAAACTTGAGTATTATTATTTATAAGTTATTTTACAAGTTCCATGGTAATTGGGTATGTGGTAACCATCCTCGGTCTTATTCCGAGTCAAGGACCGAACCAAAAACCGAACTAAACCGAGTTCACTCGCTTAAGACACACAAGTGTGTTTTTAGTCACCAAAACTCATATTTTCTTCAAGATTATATTTTAAATCAATTTTAGTTAGTTTCTAAACATACTTGGCATGTCGGTAACCAACTTGATCTTATAACAAGTTCGAACCGATAAGGTCGTATACTCGCTTAACGAACGTTAAGGTTCTTCACAATAGAACTACATACTTGGTTAAGTCTATTTTGATTTTATTGAGTTATCTCATAACATTTATTATTTTGGGAAGTTAACTGTGAGCTTGGTCAATTATCAAGTCTCGAACCGACAAACCCGAACACTCGTTTAAACCTCGTTTTGGGTATTCTTATAACCAAGGGTTTTGCAATATCGCATTTTAACCCACATTATTATTTAACATAGGTTGAGTAAAAAAAAGAAAAAAACTAATGAATAGAATACCGAGACCCGGTTTCGAGTAAACTTATTTTACAAAACTCGTTTCTTTAATTTCTCAAATATTTACATTTTAAATCCTAAACTTTATTTATTTACTTTATTTGTCATGTATTTTATTTTAAACCCTTCCAAAACTACCTACTAACGCAAGACCCATTTAATATAGGTCTTGCTCGTTAAACCGATCTCTCCGATTATTCACGACACTATCTTTCAAGTTACTTATTAATGTGAGTACCTTTTCATCCCCCGTTTTCCATCTTTCATTTTGGGGGTGACATTGCATACTTATTCAAATTCAAATGATTTATACTTGAGTCTTAAACCACAACACGTATTGTATATGTTTACTTAAATAAATGCTCGATTTGGTGTTATATGCTTTACATGATTATGTGCAAATTCTTGAATGCTAAGGCGGGTAGCCTCTTGAATGCTAAGGCGGGTAGCCTCATCAAAGTATGATCATACGTTAATTCCGAGTATATATGGTATCCCCATATAGAAAGGTGTCATCAATGTATTCTTATTGACGATTTCATTATTGTCGTCAATGTATTCTTATTGACGGTTTTATTATCTAAATTGTTGCTATTATATATTGTTTCATATACTAGTTGTGGATTTCATACTATATACTTATTGTCCAAAACTAGAAAATTGCTCACCAACCTTCGTGTTGACAAACTCTATTTTATGCAATGTTACAGGTTTGATGTTAGCTTGATTGGATTACTTGAAGAAACTTATTATCTTGGCTTTAGGATATTAGAAAATAAAAGAACAAGTTATTTGTTTATCTATCTATTTGGCATTTTGTATGAACAATTGTTGTGTTATTTATGATGATATGGATTTAAATGAGTTGTTTAAATATTGTAACTTTATAGTGTCATTGTGCAATGAGCAATCATGTCGCGCCTCGATGTTTCCGCCTTCATTGGTCGGGGTGTGACATGATCATTGTGTGTTGTATCAATTAAATGCTATTTGCTAATTGCTATTTGTTTAAGTGTGTTTGTATTTTATTAAGTCTTGGATTCTCATTAGTATGATCATACGACCGTCTTAGTAACCGGAGCCCGTTTCGCTTGGCAAAGGTAAACCGACAATCTCAGTCATTGTAATCAATGCCCGATTCGCTTGGCAACGATTCATTGGCACACTATGGTTGTGATTTGGTTATATACATGCTTTGTTATGCTTTGATTGATTACTATCACATGATTGGTTTACGCATTTATCACTTATCATTTATCAATTATCTATCATATATATATTATTAAATGTTGTGTTAAAATTGGTGATCATCTCACTCAACATGTGTTGTTGACAAACTCCATTTTCTACGAATATGTAAGTTTCTTAGATTGAATTATGGATATTTAGTCAAGACCATAGGTTATAATGAAGACGATCGTTAAATCATGTTTATAATTATTTATTTGAATTGTTTTGTAATGTATGTAAACGTGTGTGAATATTTGAATTAAAAATAATTATTATATATTGTCATTTATATTTATGATAGTATCTTCGAGCTGTGAGCAATCGGATCATGCCCCAGCATTTTCGTCTTAGGTTGGGGTGTGACACACGATTTCAATTCTGTATGTATGTATGCATGTTTGTATGAATGTACGTACGTATGTAGTCTATTGTAAAACTCCACTCATTACATAAATGAAATACGTACTCTTAACTTTGCGCGCTCTCTCTGACCAACTCTCATCATCTTGTCTTTCGTGATCATAACGCTATTGCATCAAACTTTCACAATATATGTAGCTTCCGTATTATATAGGTTAATCACTTCTAACATGTTAGCTTTATACCTGTAACATCATCACTTTGGTTTGGTTGGATGAAATTAGTGTTTTGTTAGAGTACTTCGCCGCTCTTGCTTTTTTTCTTATTGTTTTGTCCATAAGGACTTCCATTGTTACTAGGAGGTCTTCGTGTAGCTTTCATGCTAACTGGTTGTTATCTACTCCATGATAGAGGCTAATGTTTCACCTAATCTTCGGTTTATGTAACTTTCATACTTTCTATGTCAAATCTTTCCATGCAATCTTCCACGGTTTCTTTGTCTTTGCTTTTCAGGTTGTGTAAGGGCATGTGTGTCTTCGAGCTTTTTCTTCATGAAATGAAATTCTTATTGAATACTCTTTGTAAGTCTTCAAAATAGCCAAGACTTTCCATTGATCGATAAACACTAAGAGCGCAACCGCTCTGATACCAATTCAAGTACGAATTGATATAACTCACCAAAATGTAAACACACAATAATTAATATTGAATAACTCTCAACATTACATAGAGAAAATATAACTCAAAAATCGTGTTTCTCTAGATGAACCCCAACTCGGCTACATCTCGTGAGTTAATTTAATGTCAACCATAACTTGGTTTATATATACTAACCTTGACTTGCTAACTATGACATTATTAAATATAATAAAACCCTATTTGCAACCCCACAACCCATTAAATCAATAATGAATCTCATGAGTCTAGTAGATTTAACCAGATCACCTACACATAATAGAGCTGTTAAAATGAAAATTATGTACAACAAAAACGTTTTCTCTATCACATCATAAACGCAAATACAAATAACAAAATATGTAGTAAAAAAATAACGTTTTCTCTATCACATTGTAAACGCAAATACAAATAATAATGATGTTGATATCAATCATGATTACAATAAATAATAATTTCCATATTAAAAAATATATAATATAAAAGCGAATAATATATTGTGGAAACTTATCCATTGGTTTGAAAATGAAGCAAAAGAAAATAAAATGACAAATCCTTGGAAGCCTATTTACACGATTTTAACATAATAAAAAAAGAAGAAAAACACGAGTATGAATTAGCTTTGAATTTACTGCTGCAAGTCTATGAAAATTGTTCATAACTTGTTGTAATTCTCAGAAAATTCTTGTTGTAAGCATCCACACTTTGCTGCCCATGATACAGTTCATGATTAGCCCCGAAACCGACTTCGGGCTTGCTTTCAATCGATGATTTCCCCATTAAAAATGGAAGATATTGGTCGTTCCATTTCATGTAATCTTGCTCTCCGTCAACACCATGTATTTGATTTTGGTTTAGAATTTTTATTCCATCAGTACTCAATCCCCATGGATGATACCCATTGTTCGTCTGAAAGAAACCATTGTTGCTACCATTATTATTATTACTATTACTACTACTCCCCCAGGGGTTGGAGATGGAAGTGTTGGAATCAGTATTAAAGAAAAGATCAGCAGGCGGTTCGGTCGGTGGTTGTTGTTGTTGTTGCGTGTAGCCGAAAGGAAGGAATCCGGTGAGTTGGTGGTGGGAATCTGGTTGCTTGATTGCAGTCTCGTGGCTTGATACGAATCTGTTGAGGAAGAATTCATGTGTGGCTGGTGGAGAGTTGTCGATAGTAGGGTACGATGCAGCCGCAACATTTGGTTGAATTTTCTTGTCCAGAATATACGAGTCTTGTGAGCTCTTCTCGTTACTCCCAGAAGGTGCGATATGATCATCGTTGACCTCAGAAAGCGGTTTATGAGTGTTCGGATCAATCCCTCTTTGCCTTAGCTTCTTCTTGATTGATGAGTTCCATAAGTTCTTGATCTCGTTATCTGTTCTTCCTGGCAGTTGAGCCGCAATTTGAGACCACCTGCATATCAAAGCCACCAAACAGTGAGTGTACTAACACAAAGAAACTAATGAACCTATAATTCAAAAGGTGTAAGTAATGCTATAGCTACACCACCCCATCTGAATTCACACTATCAAATAACCGTCCACAAAACACTATCGGATGACCGTTCTGATCATGAAGTACAATCAAACTTCAATTGTTTTTTTTTTCTTGTCAAAACTATCGTCCGACCTCTTTCCAGTCGTTTGAAACTGTATGAGATTAGATGTGAGACGGTGTGTATAGCTGACAGCAGAATTAATTACTTGTTTCCAAGAACTGCATGTAGCTCAATGATTAGTTTCTCTTCTTGTTGAGAGAATGTGCCTCGTTTCAAATCAGGTCTCAAGTAGTTAATCCATCTGAGCCTACAACTTTTGCCGCATCTTTCAAGGCCTGCAAGTTTAGGAACAGAACTCCAGCAGCCGTGGCCGAATTTGGTGATGTGCCTGATGAGTTTTTCATCTTCTTCAGGGGACCAGAGACCTTTTCTTAGCTTTTGTTTATAACAACAAGAATGCCTTCCCATGTGGATGGATGGATATATGACACAGATTCCACAAAGATTGGTAAAGAGTTTAGTATTTAAGATTACTTTAGTGTGACCAAAAAGGTGGGTTTGATTGTTGATTGCTAGTTCACACACACACAGACAGAGAGGAGAGAAAGAGAGAGAGAGAGAGAGAGAGAGAGAGAGAGAGAGAATAAGGTTTTGAAAATGGAGGGTCAGACCGGAGGCTGAAGTTTCAAATTAATAGACGGAGCCCTCATGAAACTCATTTAACATTTTTTATATGCTTACATAATCGATTCTCATAAAATAAAATGATTTTCTTTATACCTTCATTATGTAAACAACTCTCTTATGACTTTGTAATGTAGTTGATTTTAAATTTTAAATACTTCATTAAGATTTGAACAATTAAGCGGTTGGTATTGTGGTCTAATGGCATGTGAGTGATGATTAAGTCTTATCATCTTAAGGTCTCAAGTTCGAAACCTAACTTAATGGGTTTTTCCACGGTAGTAGGTTTCCTCCTTAATTTTGTTCTTGGGTGAGTCGGGCCTGAAGTGTCAAAATCAATATGAACGATCGGCATGCCGACTCAGGAAGACTCATTCGGGTATTGGAGGTGGTTTGTGAATGGGGTTTTCCCACGGTAGTAGGCCGGTTTCCTCATTGATGTTGTTCTTTGGTGAGTCGGGCCTGAAGTGTCAAAATCAATATAAACGATTGACATCCAGTTTTAAAAAGACTCATTCAAGTATGGTTTGTTGTTAAAAAACTAATAACCAAATAAAAATTGAGCAACTCAACCCCGTTAATACTATTAACATTATGGCGTCGTTTACATCTTCTCATACCACATAAAAAGTGGGTAACAAAGAAAGGTCATATCTAGATATGCCAAAGTGTGGCAATCCCATATTTTATTTTATGATTTTAATCAATGAATGAGTCGAAACTCACTATACGTACATGTTTAAGTATAATAAGATGTGTTTTGAAGCTTCAAAATGACCATAAAAGTTTCATGCCATGATTGAAATCTAGCTCATCGTGAAAAGACACTATAGTGATACTTAGTAAAGAGACAGTAACGAGAAAGCAAAAATACTCTGTGTTAAATAATTTTTTTCTTAAATAACTTCTCGTCTCACTCGACTTTTTGTAAAAGTTTCACTTGATAATAATCAAAGTTTCAAGTGTTGAATAAAGTTATTGGAAGTTATTTTTCTTTTTTTACTTTATCTTTTGTAAAAATAAGCGAAACAAATAAAAAATGAATCTATCTTAATTACTAATAAGTTTAAAAAAAATTATTAACTTGAATTATGAGAGAATGATGAAGGAAAAACAATTACTCAATTTTAATTGAGTAATTAAAATAATCGTTCAATAGTTAACAAAATTCATATATGTTTTAGTAGTGTCAATTTAATTTAATATTCTTTTTTTAAAGAAGATTGAAACATCTAGTGAAAGTTGAGTATCTACAAATAAATAAATAATTAAGTGGTTTTTGAAGAATAGTTGAAAAGCTTAATACTTTTATATGTAAAGTTATACCTAAATAAACTATTTCAACTCCATTGATACAATGCAAACTTTAATTTTTCTTTCAATAGAGAGAAATCCATACCAATTTTAGGAAGAATATAGCAAAAGCAATCGATACAATGTAAAGACAATATAATGAATTTACTTTGGGTTATTAATGAAATGGAGGTTAATTAGTAAACATCCACTAGAAACACTATATCTTCGTTTTTTGTTCAACAGTGTCTCTTTAACCTTAAAACCCTTAACATCATGTTGCAATTTCTTAAAGTAAACCACATATTCAAAACCAAAATTTTATGCATAGGTCTAACAGATTAAAATGTACCAAAACATGTGAGATGGTGTGCCAACAACCAAATTGTACGTGATACATAAGGTTTTGGTTATCTACTTCACGTAAATATCTAGTTATCGGGAAAAAAAATCAAGAAAATAACAATTATTTTATAGCATATCTATCTATTGATATGTCTTGCATATCTAAAACACATTGCAATGGTGAGCAAAAATGTGGTTGTCGATAGAAGTAATGGTTCGTGTTGACATCTTACGTGTTTTGGTATATGTTAAAGTACAAGGTCAAATTTCCAAACTAAAAACACCTCAAAAGGTGAAAAAAAGTCAAAAACCATATAAATGGTCCAAGAGGTGTCGATCTTGAATGTCCGGCGTAACCTAAAAAGCCGTAAAAAACACAAGAAATGGCGTGTGTAGCGTTGACTAACTATATTGAGCTAATTAAATAGTTGCTAAAAGGCCAAAAATCATATTAGTGGTTTTTATTCTTTTACATATTTGTAAAAAGCAAAATTGTTTACACTTTACTTTTATTTTTCTCCATTTAATTTATTCACAAGTCTAATTCAACTAAAAAGCATATTAACTATAGTTTTCTACATTATTTCTAAAATCTAGGTATGTATTTCTTCATAGGGACTTTATAATAGTGTCCTCTATTCAAGTTAACATATTATAAGAAACATTTGTACGAACACTACCGACTGCTGTGACACGTCTCATCTCATATTTTGTCAAAACTTGTACAAACTTTGCTAAAAAAAGCAAGTTGAGTTGTCACAAAATTTGTACAAGGACTATAACTGTTAAGATCTAAAACAACAGGGCGTTATATTGAAAAATGTGTGTGGGTGAAATATTTAGGAATCAATGAGTTGTGATATGTGACTTGTGACAGCAGTGGTGGGTTGGGGTTCAGAAAAGGACAGATATATTTTTTAATTTGGTAAATACCGACAGCAACTCGAGGAACAAATCGTTTTCATTACGGTCCATGTCAATAAAAGCTTCACATGAATACATATTTAAATATTTTAAAATTTAAAATAAAATATCGTAAATAATAAACATCAACTTTTGTGGTAGTTCATATTTTGTTAGTTTTCTTATCAAAGACTAAAAACATGATGTATGTATATACTAACAGTTTTTAACGTGAGATTCGTAGAATAACTAGAGTAACTATTATTTTACAGTTTTCGAACTCGAGTAGTTATTGGCACATTTAATAGGTAATAAATAATAATTACTCTAACTATCCGCACGTTTAATAGGTTAATCACACTTTTACCAGAACCCATCCGTAAAAATATGTGACTTTGGTTTCATAAAAAAGTTAAAATGACTAATTTTTGAAATTTGATTATGGAGCGGATGAAAAAGACTGTAGGGGTAGCAGTTCTTGGAGGGAATCAAATAAAACAGAAAGAGGTTTATTAGTTGTGATTTCAGAACAAATTCATATATATAATTGCATGATACGTATTGCAACTATCGTGTAATATGGTTTATCGTGTAATATACTGAAAATAAAGTATATGTAAATTATATTCGTGTATCTACATTTTAATAAGTATACCTAAAAATGTGTGTTTGTTTACGTATAATAAATGATACGTGCTTTTGTATTATGCCATCATCTAAAAATGTCTTTTTTATTTTTCACATAACCATGTATCATGTTCCGGTATCTAAATTCTACATTCATGATGCTAACTTTTCATGTACTGTTGTAAAATTGTTCTAATGTAATTATAAAATAAAAATCTTCTATTTGTTTCTCTATATTGGAACCACAAGATACTTTGAACCCAAATTAGGTTCCAAAGACACAAAATCAACAAAAAGATTCGTGGTGTGTTTCCATGGAGATAAGAGTGCATGATAAGTCTAAGTCTAACATAAAAATATTTTAAAAAAACAAATAAATTATACATGTGGGTCCTGAATTAAACTTAATAGTAATTCAAACAAAAAAAAGAAAGTAATGCGTCTTACATGTGTCTTTAGGCTATTTATTGTGGCGGGAGGCTATAAAGCCCCTCCACAGTGTCACACCATCGTCACGTGGGTAATAGGAGCTTTAAAGCCCCAAACTATAATGCCTCTCTATGGTTTAACGTTTCGAGGGGCTTTAAACTTTTTTTTTTCATAAAACCAAAAAACCAACACAATAAAATAAAATAATAACAAAAAACTAAATTAAATTTAAAAACATATAAATAAAAATTAAAAAAGTTACAACTATTTTTAGTCATCGCCATCATTTTGCTTGTTCCTCCAAAGATGTTCAACCAAATCCGATTGAATACTGTGATTTGTTTCCTTTTTTCGTGTTCTTAATAAATTAGCAAGTTTCTCATCATCATTTAGTGTTAAGATCAGCTTTGGCTCATCGTTGTACTTGCCTTGACAAATTGCTCTACCCGAGTCCTATAATATCATATTACGTAAGATAATACTAGTGTAAATTATATTTCTTAACTTATCAATTTGGTGAAAACGAGCCGACTGTCTAATGATAAACCAACGTTTTTGTAATAACCCGAATACATTTTCGATGCCCTTTCTTGTGGACTCATGCTTTTTCTTGAAATATTAACGTCTATAGTCATTCGGGCACGTAAAGCTAAGAACTAGAGTGGCCCACTCCGAATAAATATCGTCGACTAAATAATATATGTATTCGTAGTTGACATCATTTGTGGAAAATGAGGTGTCCGGTGCAACTCCGTCTATGATGTGGTCAAAAATAGGGGACGAATGTATCATAACTATATCATTGTGTTACACCGGGCATATTAAAAAACGCATACCATATCCAAAGATCAAATGATGCGACCGCCTCAAGCATAATTGTTCGGCCATCATGATCATCCCGATGATATTGACCTTGCCAAGAATCTGGGCAGGCTTCCCAAGGGCAGTGTGTGCAATCGAGGCCGCCAAGCATCCCAGGAAAACCGTGTCTTTGTTGTTGAACCTCCTATATTTTTTGTATGCCATTTTGAATATGCTTCCTCAAATATTTTTTACAATATAGTTGAGTATTAATAATTTTAACAAAATTTATAAAATTTGCACTCAAAATAATAAGGTTTAGAAGTCAATAATTAAAATGATAATAATACTCACATTCGCATAACGTGTGAAGGGCTTTATGACTCACTGTCTCCGACATCTGTAAATACTCTTCCATGGCGTCGCTCATAGTTCCGTACGCTAATTAATGAATTGCCACCGCACATTTTTGCATAGGAGAAAATCCTGGTTTACCTCTCGCGTCCTCTAGCTCGTTGTTGGAAAAATGCATAATCATGTTCTAAATCACCAACAATTCGTAAAAATAATTGGTGACTTATCCGAAAATGGCGTCGAAATCTTTCTGAATCAAAAATAGGGTCCGGCGAAAAAAAAATCTCTTATCAACCTGTCATGAGCACCTATAGTTCCCGTTGAAGATGATGTCGTCTTGTTCGTGGTTGTGAGTTTTCACAATGCTTGACTAAGAGTTGGGCAGCCTCTTGAATCGCACTAAATATCACGTCATCCTCTGAATCCGAATCCGAAATAACATTGGGATACGGGTAATAGTCGGGTGTCAAAGATGAGTCGGAAAACATAATTTTGGAGAAAATTTTATAAGTTTAAAAAAGTGAATATAATGTTTGTAAAAATTGAGTGAATGAGGGATATAATATAAATTAAATATATATATATATATATATATATATATATATATATAGAAGAGTTATCCTAAAATCAAGTAGTTTTCTATGAAGATTAGAAATAAATGATAGCCATTGGATCATGTTAACCAATGGTTGAGATTTAAAATTACCAAAAACTGACATTGTTTCATAAAATTGTTCATTCACCATAGGTTGCAATGACACATGTCGAAAATCTATTGGTTCTTGTCATTCCTAGTAAACTTCTTATTTTTATTTGAACCATTTTCTATATATAAAGAAACATAATCAAATACATTTTTTTCTTAACATGAAAACAGCGAGAACTAATTAGCTATTATTATTAGGTTTATTTTTATTGGTGTTTGCTGTTATTTTTTGTTCGTATTTGCTAATTTTCGATTATGAGACGTTATCAGTATTTGTTGATTTATATTTTGTTGTTATGATTAGATTTTTTCTTTTGCTGTTATAAGTATTTGCTGGTATTTGCTGTTATTATTTTTTTCTTGATTTTGATTCTTTTGTTGTCATTTTTAGTTATTTTCTTTGTTATTATAAATAAAATTTTTATGTAAATTGGTATTTTAGTTGATATTGTTTCTTACGTTCTCATTTTTTTATAAATTGGTATTATTTTTTACATTCTCGTATTAACATTAAAATGTGTATGAACTTTCTACTATATACACACACACACATAATTTTGAAATTTTTTTTATTTAAAGTGGTCATATTACCGTGATAAATGGAGGATGGCCCAAATCCTCACCCCATAGCGCCGGTCTTAATGAGCCCCCCCCCCTCCCACCTGGACGCCCCTACGTTAGCGCCCCCGACGATACTCAAACCCAAAGAGGCCCAACTCCACCCATAACTAACTGGCTTAGGGTATATATTAGAAAATCCCTAATAAAAAAACTTCCTAATTTAAAATCAAGTTTACAATTATTAATATGATAATCAATTATTTTAATTGGCATGTACAGTTCGACATTCTCTGACAGCCTGCCAGACTTTTCCCTTTGGTAACTTCCATTCTGGAACATGAATGCTATGAGCTATTGTACTGTACCACCATTGATGCATGCTTTCCATATCTTGACTTTTGGTTTCAGACATTGAAGCCAGAATATTTAAGCATTAACAATAATATGATCCGTTTAATCAACAAGTAATGATTGCATAAAATAATATTTTATTTTAAGTCGAATATAAGAGTTCCGATTCTACTAACTCCCGTAGATGAGTCCACTTGTGTTTCATCGGCTTCGTACAAATATAAAAACTAACCACTTTACTTTAGAATTTTTAGTTTCAATATTACTCTTACTCTAATTTACATAAATAATTTAAAATACTCATTTACCTAAATTAAATCTAAGATATGTCTCTATCTAATGAGCTAGTCTCATATTACCACGAAACACTTTAAGGATGACTTATAAAGTCACTCTAGTTGAGAGAACTATAAAAAACCGACCGTGACACTCTAGTAACCAAACCTGTTCGGTTACTTACAGATTATGTAGGGAGTATAGGAGACTATTGACCATCTTCTTAGTTCTTATTATTTTGCCACATTAGTTTGACAACTTGTTAATAATTGGTGGCAAATTTCCCGTATTTATGCTTTCTCGGCTCGAGATTTACTCCGAATTCATGAAGCGAGCAATTTGGATTAAAGAAGAAACAAAGCGTTATATGGGGTGATTATTACGGCATGTTGGTGTATTTGGAAAATAAGGAGTGAGATTATCTTCAAAAACAAGCCGGCTTGCTTTACGAAGACGGTGATAAACATAAATATTTAGGGTACATACAGATCAAGAATCATTTGTCTTATAAAAGTCTACTATGGAAATAGTAGGTGTCATTTTTTGTTGTAACTGTTGTTTGTCTCTAGCATCTAGCTTGTTGATTTTAATAAAATTTGTCGTTCCAAAAAAAATGTTGATTTAAACTCCACCAACCTTTTCAAGATCTAACAAAAAGTCAAATATCACATGCAGTGTGTCAAAAATGGGCTTTCGCCACATGAAAAACCGTGGCTGTAGGTCTTTGACCACGTATATTTTTTTTTCAGCTCAAGTGTGACCAAAGGCCGCGTTACCATAGGTATCATACTGTCACACTCACGATTTAGTGGCCGTAGCAATCCAAAAGTGTGGCTAAAGGGTACCAATATTTGTTCATGGAGTTATTCATTTTGTTCCAACAAGTGTGACTAATGGATACCAACGACCACATCTATGCCTTTTAAGTGTGCAAAAAAGTATGTTTTGGTCACATCCATTTTAAAAAACCGTCGCCAATGAGTTGTTGGAATCAAGCAAATGTGGCTAAAGGACCAACGGCCGCATGAACGTATTGAAAGTGTGGCCATTTGTTTTATATGGTTAAAAAAACTATGTTTTGGCCACATCCATTTCAAAAAACGGTGGCTAAAGGGTTGTCGGAATCAAGCATAATAGATGTGATTAAAGGGTAGTAATGGCACCAAAATGTATTTTAAGTGTGACCTTTTCTATTATGCAGTCACAAAAAGTATGTTTTAGTTACATCCGTTTCAAAAAACTGTGGCTATAAAGGGTGGTTGTAATGGATCATAAGTGCGGCTAAAGGATAGCAACGGCACAGGCGTGTATTCTAAGTGTGACCGTTTCAATTATATAGTCACAATAAAGTTTGTTTTAGCCACATATATTTGAAAATATCATGGCTTAAAGGATTCTTGTAGTGTATTATTTTTATCTAAATAAGGATGGTTAAAAGGTAGCGATGACCACATGCTATGTCTTAAGTGTGGCCGTCTGTATTATATAGCCACGAAAAAGTATGTTTTAGCCACATCCATTTCGAAAACCCGTGGCGAAAGTCAGGGCTGGCTCTTAGAATTTACGTGCTTCAGCCGAGCTGGAAAAAATATGTCTCTTAAACCTTAGCATACTAAATAATGTAAACATACATATTTTTATGCACCGATTAAATTTATGGCAATAAATATAACAATCTATAAAATTATGGTACTAGATTGAGTTTATGACATACTAAATAGGCTAATAGCTAATCGATGATTTGTGAAGCTCTTATAACATTCTTGATAGCAAATTGATGAATCAACTCTTCGTAGTTTATGCTTTCTAATATTCCGTTATCGATAGTTATCATTGCCAACCCGCTAAGTCTTACTTGGGGCATTGTGGATTGTAAATAATATTTCAATAACGATAATTTCGAAAAACTCATTTTGTAGATACTACCGTGATTGCTGTTGTTCAAAGTTGACTTTGTTGTTATCCCACTTATTTGTTTCTTTTTTATTTATTTAACTCTTATTATAAATTAAAATTAATAGATCCTTTTCAATTTATAATTGGTTTATAAGTTTTTGAGTAATCTAAAAAAAATGGGCCTAAAAGGTGTTTGAATATTATAAAAATAGTGAAATTTTAAGCATTCGGGTATTCTATATATAACATCTGGAATCTATAAAATTTTTATGCCAAAAAAAAAAAACATGCACCGACCGAGCGCCGACATGATACACCCTAAGAGCCGGGCATGGCGAAAGTGTTGTTGTATTAAACACTGTGTCCCATTAAGTGTGGCTAAAGGGTAGCAACAACCACATGAATTAGTGGGAATCGTGGTCGTTTGTATTATATAGCCATATATGTAACATCTCGGACTTTCGTATTGGTATTCGTTTATGTTTAAACCGATTAGAGAATGTAATTCGGATCCTTATTATTAATAAAGTCATGCATTTATAAGCATTCATGGATGTATTTTCATTTCATACCCTTAATGTTATTTAAACTTGGCATTTTATGCTTAAAAACTCTTTAAACACCAAAAATTTACACTTTATCAAGTACAAGGACTCAACTTGCCAAGTTGGAAACCCCCACTCCCTTGACGATGCCACGCCATGCAGCCAAGAAGGTAAAGTTGGTCGCGTGGCGCGGCCAGTTTGCTTGGCAAATTCTATCGTTTTTCGTTGTTTATTCGTTTAAATACATAAACGTTGCCATATTTGAACCAAATCTCATGAATTATGCTCCAAGACACCTCCATTACTGATGAAATAAGTTTACAAATTTTTACTCCATCAATACAAATTTATTTGGTTGATTTACTTGCTCTTAATTCATCATTAACAATTATTCGGTTACCTAAAACGAGTCGTTTGACCAAAGAAACGTTTTGTACTAAATATATTAAGTTAAACGACCTAAAAACATCATAATTCTCTATATCCTTTCTACCTCCATCAATTTCTGTTGATACACGATTCGAGCGTCTTGGACTTCATATTATTATTATATTAGTTTATAATGTAAAGGGCATTTTGGTAATTACATATTTAGCCCATTCGCCTTAATTGAAAGGCTCATTCGTTACCTAGTAACGAATGAGTCATATTCGCTATAAATGTAAGTGTCATTCGTTAACCAAGATTAACGAATGAGACAGTGAATGTAGGGACATTCGTCTAATGTCAATTGTAACGATTGACTAAGGTCATTCGTAGGGTTTAATGTAACGAATGACTCATTCGTTAAGGCGTGTCTTAACGAACGAGGTCATCCCTATATATACTAGTAAAGTATCTTAATGTATTAACTGTTTTTCCGATAATCGTATTTCCTCTCCTTTCTTTACCAAAATCACTCCAGAACACATACATATCACACACACTAAAGTAATTGCTTCATAATTGTAATCATAACAGTAATACAATGGATCCAAACAATACTTTGTAATCACAAGATCTAGATCCGGCTCGTTAAGCTTTCTCAAGTGGTATCAAAGCTTGGAGATCTGATATTCGTATTGTTCATTGATATAATTGTATTGAATTAGTGTTAATTGGAATGTATTGATATGTTAATAGTATAATTAGAATAGAGGATTCTAATTGAGATTGATTTACATCAATTAGGACTGATTTAAGTGTATTAGAGGTTTCGAAATGTTGTGAATTGAGGCTTATTGAAGGATTGGATAGTTAATTGGATTGGAATTAAAGTTTGAATTGAATTAACGGATATGGCGGGAATGGTATTTGTTTGTGATATGCGTCGGATGAAATGTCTATAAAAATAAATGACCTTCACAAGTAAGCTTTAAATTTAAAACGAAAATCCTAACACCACACACAACCGGCAAGTGTACAAGTCCCAAGTAGTATAGAAGTATAGACCTAGGATGTCCGAGTATCCAACACGAGGACACGTATAAACGCTACTGATCACTAACCCTAGACAAGACCTACCCAAGAATAATATTTAATTGATTTTGATTTTAATTTTTTCTTTTTATAAAATAATTTAACTGGAGTGACTAACAAAAGTTACCAAAAATAGAAAACTTAACGACAAACTAACTGTGTTGACTTTGGATGGAGAAAAACGTCTACCTAGGTTTGAATCAAACTGTAGGTCTAACAAGAAAATGGATTGAATGATATTAAGACTTCGGTTCCTAAAAGTGACATGACTAAGGCTCGCTCGGGCTTACTGGATCACCTCTCGGTCTCACTCAACAAACCTTAACTACTCTTAGTCGGCTAAAAACAACCAACCGGAAAACAAATGTTAACGTGTTCTAATGTTGACTCACCTCTTGGTCTCACCAACACTCAACCCTAATGGTAATGAATACTACATAACCAAGGATAGAGGAACAATTTAATTTAAACCAAAATAGATCAACTAGTCGCTCAAAACACCTAAACCGGACAAGAAACGAACTCGCTCTCGCGCAATCCTTATTCTAGCATGCAAAGGTAATGAGACAACCCTAACTTCTTATCACCTCTTGGTCTCTAAGAAGGCGTCTAACCACTGTACTTTAACCAATAATTCATGCAACAATACACTACGGTTGTACCTACCGCAAATAAACCCTAAATACAAAGTCTAGAATCAAACAAGCACCGATCAATCAATACAAAACTAATTAACAAACACAAGGCGTTTAAGCAATAAATTGATATAATTTCCAGCCATCAAACACAACCTATTTCATTTCTAAATCAAACTTTACAATAACAATTCAAGTCTATCAATCAAACAATCCATAAAACTCATCAAACACTAACAATAATCATCATTCCTAGGTAGAACCGACAAGTTTAGCCTAACATAATATTTGGACAGCAGCTATTACTCAATAAACACATCAAATAACTCATACCAATCATCATAACAATCATTCAACAATCAATAATAATCATAAACACTTCAATCTTTAAAACAATTGCAAAACTATGTAACAATTGATCAAGAAAAATAAAGTGATGAACAATGTTATAAAAGAAACGATATGTAACAATTGATGGAAAATCATTTATTGCCTCCTTCTTCTTCCTTAGCCGCCACACGATCAAAAACCTAGCTTGAAAAACTTTTTCTCTTTTCTTCCTTGGCTGCTGCTTGCGATCGGACCAGATGGGATGGGCTTAGGGTTTTATTTTATTTTTGTATTATAATATAAAAGTAGGCTTGGGTTTATCCATGATGTAAACGGGCCGGGCTTTATGCTTTGTCTTGAAATCGTATGCATCCAAGGTCTTTAAGCTCTTCATGAAGTCCGGTTTTTCTTTCTTCAACCCGTAACCTACAAGATACATATAACTATGTAAAACCAATATAAAATAAGTAAAAAGACATTAACTATAATATAAAAACTTAGATAAAAGGTGCGGAAAATAAATGTGTTTTACAACACATCAGTTTGAATTGGTTTGGATTGGTGGATTTGGTGTCCGATTTTACACAAGTGCGGATTTCTGGAAAGGATGAGTGCTCATTCGTTAGTATGAATGCTTATTCGTTAGTTTGAGTGCTCATTCTCTAGTGAGTTAGTTACACCTGATTCGTCCATCTGCCATTCGTAACTGCTCATTTGTGTGAACTTATTCGTTAATTGGGACTCAATCGCTACACTGTACCTATTCGTTAAATCATTCCTCAAAATACTCATTCGCTATTCAAATATATTCGTTAATACAGTAAAACTCTTTTGTTTGACATTCGTTGTGTCATTCGCATAAATAGTAAACCATTGTCGTTCGTGTGAATTGTATTTATTCATTCGTGTTCCTAAAGTATTGCACCTTTGTGTAAATAGTGACTATCTCATTCGTGTGAGACAAGTTTCAAGAATTGTCAATTTTAGTCCTTGACTATCAAAAGTTTATAATCATGTCATCCCCTGCACCAGCTTCGTATTATGATCTTGCCTCACAAAATGCTCTAATGCAACAGATGCTCACAATGGATAATGAAATTGGATCTCATAACAAGTGTCCGAAATTGCTCAAATTGTTAGATTTCGCAATATGGGAACCGAGGTTCCAAGCTCATTTGGGATCAATTCATCCAGGTTGCATTAGACATGTTGATGTTGTGTACTTTCCACCACAAGTTGGTAGTGCAACAACTAGGTATACAGACAAACTCTTTAGTTTGTATGAGGCACATGAGATCAAAGACATGGAGAATGAGACAAAGGCATACTCAACATTGACCAGGGCATTACCAGAAAATATCTTCCATCAGTTTAACCATATTAAACCCTGTGCTACCTTATTTGCTCAACTGAAGATACGTAGCCTGGGTAACAATCTTGAGAGTAAGAAAACAATGGTCAAGTTTCAATTCAGGAACTTCACTTTACTCAAGAATGAAATCGTTGAGGAGATGATCAATCAGTTTTGTCATCTTATTGCCGAGATGTCTACTGTTAAATTAGAGCCAACCGAGGTGGATAAGATCGACACCTTGAAGAATGCTTTGCCCCCAATGTATTCAACCTTCCAGCTGGTTTTGAAGGAAAATGGCTACTACCTTAATGATAATCTCACGGCTGAAGAGTTTATCAATAAACTTGAAGAAAGAGAATATGATATGAAATGTCAAACGTCATTGAATGATATCCAGAATCTGTGTTTATATGGTGATCGCTGCTGGTAAACAACACTAGAGGCTCAATTCCTATTACAACTTTCTACTCACAGATCTCCTGATGGAACTCCGAGCTATAATTCGACACCTAATGTATGCTTCATGGCATCTGGATCCAGTACTGGATCAAGTTGGTCTAGCTCACCGCCTAATGTTAACATGAAAGATGCGGAGAAATAGTTCGCATTTATGTGTGCTTTCATGACATCTTACGAACAACTTGTTAGGAGTAAGATTGCTACAAGTGATCTGACTGATGAAGATTATGATCAGATTGATCCGGACGATCTTGAACTCATGGACCTCAAGTGGAACATGGCCATGATAGTTCGTATAGTAAAGAAGTTCATGTAGAGAACTGGTAAAGATCTACGCACTCTCAACAAAAGGGTAGGTTTTGACAAGTTAAAAGTGAAGTGTTACAACTGTTAGGAATTTGGGCACATTGCTAAGGAATGTGACAAGCCAAAGAAGGAATACACTGGTCCATGTAACTTTGATCGTACTTTAGGTAAAAGTTCCAATGTGTCTGAAAAGAAGAAGACTACAGATGGAGATCAGGTCAAAGTAAGTAGTTCACAAGCTTTAGTGGTAAATGACGGGTTAGACTGGTCATAAAAGATGTTGGGAAACCAAGTAAACCTTGCTATTGTTGAGCCTACTGAGCATTTCGAGGATTCTAGTGGGGATAATTTATCTGAAGACAGTGACACTTCTGAGCCAGAAACCAATTCTGACAACTCGAGTATTGAACAAACTGATTCGTTCGCTTGCATGGCGAAAATCGAGGAGGTTTGTACCAATTCTTCGTTTAATTTATCTATTAATGAGTCACATGAGACAATCACTACTCAAGTAGTTACTGAGTGTGAAAATTGTTGCGAGCTCAAGTGTAAACTTGAATATGCTTTGCAACAAAACGATCTACTTGTTAATGAACTTTCTATGTTGAAGGAGTGTCACAGACAAAAATCCAAACTTTTGGATCAATCGACATTAAAAATAAAAAATTTGTTTGTGAGCAACCATGACTTGAAAGCCGAGGTGAGTTACAAGCTTGTGATTACGAACAACATTTTCAAGAAATCCTAAAATTACGAACCAGCGTTACTAAACTTGAAAATGAAGTTTTAGAACTTAAAAATAAAATCAGTAAGTTTAGAGATTCTTTGTTTCTTTTGAATGAAATCATTGAAGTAAATCATTCATATCAAAAGAACGGAAGGCTGGATTGGGATTTGTGGAAATTCTTCCACCAGTCAAAAGTGATTACTCGAGTATTCCAGAAGTAGTTGATACAAAGACTGTAAACTCTAATACAACTTCTGAAAAACCTGAATGTAATCCTGTGAAAGTTGAAAAAGTTGAATCGATTAATCTAATGATTCAGTACACATTAAGAGTAACTCGGTCTTCACTGAGAATGAAATTGATGGTTCGATCGAGGAGTTGAATGAACCAGAAGAAATTGTTAAAAATAATAACATTCCTTCCGATAATAATATCCTTTGTGAACCAGAAGAATTTGAACAAGCGGTATATGGTTCGAAATCTTCTGTCAACTCATCGAACAAACAAAAGGCTTCTGTTAATGTAAAAACGTCAGACAAACTAAAAGTGTCTGATGAGGATTTAATGAAATTTGTTAATCCTCAGAAAGAGTCTAAATTAAACAAAGATCGGGTTTTCAAGTTAAAAGGACTAAACAAAGTCTTTTTGGACAAAGAAGTTCCTTTGAACTTATTGAAACCCCAAAGAAAGCGTATTCAATGACGACACGTCTAAAGTTACCGAACTTGAAAATGAGTTTCTCAAATAAAAAATATCTAAAAATCAAGCCAAACAAACTGTGAATACATTTAAACCTATAAAATTTGACAAATCTTCTGGTTTAGAGAGTTCTTTGAACACTACAAACCTACAATTTTTACAAAAACAAAAAGGGAATAAAAGACACAGTTTCAGACCCGGTAACTCTTGCGGATCCTAAGGTTGAAATTGTCCAACCTAAGCCTGAAAACAAGACCACGGTTGCACCACAAAAGATTATTAATGCTCGTCTTTGCTTTAAATGTGGTGGAACTGGTCATGTAGCTAAAAAATGCAGGGCTACGGTTGATAATGCTAAACAAGAACAAAAAGATATTCCTACTGTTGACTTTAAACGACAACCTATGGAATCACATGTGGATGAATAATACATAATTTATTCGAATATTAATCCTCGAAAGGTTGTTAGGGTTAATGATTCTAATGTATCTTGCAAATCGTTTGACCATGTTCAACCGATCTGTAAGAACACAGATTTGGGAGTGATAAGAGACGGTTACTTGAAAAAGAAATCTAAGAAACCTATTACTTATTCACAGATACCTCAATCATTCCCGAATTCATCTTTTAAAGTAAACGTTTCTCCAAAATTATCGAAAGGAGAGCCCAGGACTGAGGTTGGGGCTGCCTTTTTGAACTAATCATTTTACCTCATGTGCAGAGTTCATCCAGGACAATATCTGGAGATAAATGGATCTTAGATAGTGGATGTTCTCGGCATATTACCAGAAACCTGGACCTTCTAAAAAATGTTCAAGATATTCATGGGGGTTATGTGGCTTTCGCGGGTAACCATGGGGGTATGATTACCAAAGAGGGAGAAGTATAGAACGACTGTATTACGTTCGAGAAAGTAAATTACTATGATAAGGTAGATCATAATCTATTGAGCGTTTCACAGATTTGTGACAAAAAGTATACTACCATCTTCACTGATAAGGAGTATGTAATCCTTCAGCCAGGATTCACTATTCCTAAAGAGATGGTTATCATGCGATCTCCGAGATATGATGATATTTGTGTCCTTGACATGAGTATTAATGTATTAGTTTCGCCTTCTGAAATGTGTTTTATCTCAAAAGCAACTGAGAAAGACTCGATTCTATGGCACAGACGGATGGGACACATCTACATTCGCAAAATGAATCATCTAATTGCGAACGATCTTGTGGATGGTGTGTCTCTCAAGCATTTCAAGTTAAATGATCATTGTGTTGTATGTAAGAAGGGGAAGCAGAAGAAGTCACACCCGAGCAAATCGATAAATTCGATTGAAACTCCATTAGAGCGACTTCATATGAATTTATTCGGTCTAGTGAATCGTGCTAGAATCGCGGGTGATTATTATTGTTTGGTTGTCACTGATGACTTCTCACGTTACTCATGGGTTTCATTTATGCGGTCTAAAGATCAGACACCTGTTTTGATTCAAAACCTAATCACTAAAATTGAATCACTTTATAAACTGAAAGTGCGACGTATTCGTAGTGACAATGGTACGAAATTTAAAAACAACGTGGTTGACTTCTTTTGTATTCAACGAGGAATACATAGGGAGTTCAGCGCACCGTACGTGCCACAACAAAACAGTGTGTCTGAACGGAATAACCGAACGTTGATTGTGGCGGCTAAGACTATGGTAGCGGATTCTAAGCTTCCCGTTTAATTATGGAACGAGGCTATGAATACCGCTTGCTACATGCTTAATTGAGTCCTAACGGTTAAGAAGTTAAAAAACGACAAGTTACGAACTTCTTAATAACTGTAAGCCGAATTTAAAGTATTTGGAGCCTTTTGGGTGTCCGTGCACGGTTTTGAAGAAAGACGCTGGGAAATTTGATGAGAAGGCGTTTAAAGGATACTTTTTGGGTATAACTCACCTAAGAAGCGGGTATTCTATTTTTCTTCGGGGTGTGTTGAAGAGTGGTTTAATGTTCACTGTCAGAGCTACACTACACCTCCAACCGGTAAAGGACCCGACTTGATGTTCGATTATGAATCATTATTTAATTCATTTACACCGTCGGTTGAAGATGTTTCTGAAGACTTGGTTCGAGCCTATTTGGAAGATCAATGTCTTTCAAAACCGGGTTCATCTACATACAACGAGAATAAGTTATCTATTCAATCGGAAACATCAAACGATGTTTCTGATTCCTCCGGTGAAGCAGAGTTTGTCGATTCATCTTCGGTACCTTTTGAAGAAGCTCACGAGTTACCCGAGCCTATTCAAACTGAAGTCGAGTCGCCAACTGTCTCTTTAGACACAACATAGGAGAATATCACCAATCTTGGTGATAACGTATCTGTTCTTGCGGATCCTTCTTTAATTATTCACACGAACCATCCTCAGGAACAGATTATCGGTAATGTAAGTGATGTTGTTAGAACACGACATCAACTTGCTAATATATGTGCTGAAGAGGCTGATTTTAATGTATCTCCTACTGATGAGGATCGATGAATCATTTTCAAAACTGAGTGTTAAGGATAAAAACTGGAAGGTTTATAAATTTAAAGGTGTTGACAAGATGTATTCTAATGAGCTCTTTCGATAGCTCTTGTTAAACCCGAGTGTGTTGAAAAAGTTTATAACTGTGATCACTCAAATTTTCTTAATTGTGATGCATCAGTGATGCCTCTTGGGGAAAGGAAAAGGTTAAAATCAAAACCCCAAAAGGAATCTAAACCAGTGTTGTTTCAACAGAATAGATTTGTTAAATCTACTGGTTCTGATGTATTGGAAAATTTTGCACAGTGTTCAAATCTTGAATTTTTCCAAAAGAAGAAAAGCGAGAAAATTCAACCCTTCGTGTCTAAGATTTTAACAAAGTCATATTCGACGCATGTTGAAATGAGAAAGTGTTTTTATGGTAATGTCAAAGGACATTTTATTGTTGATTGTCCTTACAGGAGAAGACTCAAATTGCCTGATGCTTTTAACAAGGTTTCTTTAACTTTTGGGCAATTTGAGACACTTGAACAAAAAGCTAAACAACAAAGAGTTTATCTTAATTCTTTGTTAAAGTCTCTTGAAACGTCTCACAGTTCTCATAATGTTAAATTTTTGAGACATCAAGCTAATAAATCGTTATCATCTTGGAAACCAAAGATTCCATCAGCTGTTGCTGATCATGTTAAGGATACTGGTCGACCTAAGACTATGGTCTGGGTTCCAGTTTCTCATTAATTATTTAGTTTTTGTGCAAAGATATCCAAAAAGATCTATCAACATCATATGGATTGTTGCTAAATCAAATTTGTTGATAGTGGATTATCTCGGCATATTGGTTTAGATTGACTTGATTGATAATTGCAAAGATTTAAAATTCATAAAAATTTTAACCGGCAAACTTGTTTACCATTCATTTTAAGATGCAAGATTTCTTTTTGGTGAACAAGATTTTCAAAATATTTATCCATGTTGGAAGATCGTTTTTCATTTTTCGTTATTTTTTCTGCAAATTTTTGTTATTTTTTTATATTTTTAGGGGGAGAAATCAGAAAAGTACAAAAATAGTGTGTTTTCTGTCTGAAAAAAATATAAAAATACAAAAATATGTTCTTAATTTTGAATAATATAAAATTTGAGAAATGTGATCCTACATATATGGGAAATGATAGTACATTGACTTAGCGGACCAAACACATGAATAAAATAGACTAAAAAGTGTAGTAAGATCAATTGCATGACGTACATGATAGGCTTAACAGATCGTATAAGTGCTGAAAAGGTATATGTTAGAGATATGTTAGAGCATGAAATGTCTAGTACTTAGGTCTTGTGTTGGTAGGTCAAGATAATATGTGAATTAGAGTTGTACGTTAAAGTTTAGAACACAAAAGAGACAACTTATGGAATGCATAAGTTATGCGACGCATAACTGATCTAGACACTAAGTAATAAATTCTAGACTCTTAACTAACTAAAACTACTAACCGGCAAGTGAACCGGTCCACTCTAGTACAGCGAAGTAAGTCCGGATATCGAACCCACGAGACTCTTTAAATTACGTAAACTAGCTAATTAGACTCAACTAATACTAACACGATTATTTGTTTGTTAAAGGGGGGGGGGGGGGTTGTTTAAAATACTAAATTAAAACTAATTAAGAAAAACAAGTAAAATAAATGAAAACACAAGTTTGATTAAATCAGATGATGATGAGATAACTACTTAGGCTAGAATCCCCTAAACTTCAGTTGTTAATTGATCGGGAAAATATTTAATTATGGAATGAGTTCGTAAAATAAACACTTAAGAGAAAACTTAAGCATGACACCTGACCCTTCTCAAGAGACACCTATAGGTTTCTAATAAGTTTTCACGCAAACCAGTATAAAACTCAAGTTTCCTTACGGACATCTAATTAATTATGACTTAGTTCCTTTATACGAAATCCTACCTTACAACGCGAAAATCAAAGACAATTTAATATATTTAATTGATTTAATAGACAATAATAAATAATCAAATATAGAAGGACTCCTTACGAAGAACTAAATCTAGCAAGATTAAATAATAAAGATCTATCAATAACCTAGCACTTTACAAATTTTAGGTTAGCAGCACACGTAGGTTTAAATAATTAATAATTATTATTCCTATGATCTTAATGCATATCAATCATAAAATAGTCAAAAACACAAAGTAGATGACCTAATAGCAACCTATGATAATGACAAACAATAATCAAGGCAACTAAGGAATAATAACAATTAATCAAACAATCTTAAGTATCCATATGCATCAATTTAATATGATTAAACCATTTACTAAATCATAAAAACCATAACGATAAATAATCCCAAGTCAAATAAAAACATTAAAGTAGGTTCATCATAAGCCTAGGGAGAATGTTTAGCCTAGCATCATAAAATAAAACATAACAATAATAAAGGAATTCATAACGGAAGATTAAAGGAGATAAAACCTGTGGTCTTCGTCCTTGGATGATAAGCACTTCACCAGCTGATTCCTTACCTTCAAACCCTCCAAAAGATCTCCTCTTGAGCTCCCAAATTCGTCCAAGTCGGCTAGGGTATTCAGGTTATGTTTAAGGTTGAGTTTAGGGGTCTTTAAATAGGAAAATCAAGCCCAAACCCTAACTTTCGTGTAGAACAATATGGAAGAAGGCCCACAGCGCCGCGCGACGGGCTTGGCCTCCCCGGTCGCGCGACGCTTCGCTATAGAGAGAGGGGGCCGGTCTAGGCCGGTCCGGTTCAGTTCTGGTCTGGTCCGGTTCGTTTCCTGATGCGCCGGTTTGCCGGTTTTGCTCATTTTTGCTTGTTTTTCGCTCTTTTTAACCACGAACAAGTCCCGAGACCTAGATTATTCAAATGTGTTAGTAGTATACAAATCTTAACAAAAACCAAACATAAACTAATAAAATATTATATAAAAGGTACACGGGATTTATGTATATTAAGCATTATATCAATAACTTTTGCACTGCATAAGTCCCCAAGCAAGTCTATAAATAGGTTGCTTGGTCTTTGTTTTCGTTTATCCTTCTGACCTTCTGGTTGAGTTGGTCCATGTTGTATCTGATCTTTATAGTGCCATATCTTTTGTACTTATCATTGCTATCAATGAATAGATGGGGAGATTAAAGAGACATTTTTGTGTTTTTCACTTTGTTATGAATTCCGCTCATAGCATCGTAGGGTAGATATAGCCATGGATGTTCGTACACGTCACTCTGAAGACCCATCCTGGACTTTTAATATAAATCTAAATTCTTGCCAAATTTTTGTGGTGTTACATCTTGATGCATAGTTAATATCTGTATTAAGTACCAAAAAGTTTAAAGATTGATATGTGTACATGCGTTATTTTTGCAAAGAAATTCGTCTTATTTTTCTTTTTATTTTGCAAAGAAATTCAACTTTATTTTTTCTTTATTTTTTTTTTCAAATCTTGGATTCTCTATTGCGTGATAGTCATATCCGACTTGAGAGTTAAGATTTGGATATTCTACTTTATTTTCTTGGTGTTTCGTATAAAGCCTTTTACTTTCTCCGCGTGATAATACGGTATTATCTGACTTGATTGTTAAGGCCTTATACAATTTCAACTTATTTTATCTTTTTATTTTGTTGTAATGGAACCTTATTTGCGTGTAGTAATACCAATCTTAAGAGAATATTTTAACTTTCTGCTTTATTTTCTATTTTTTATTTTGCATGAGTCACAGCTAATCATTTTAAAAAAGAAAAAGTATATACATGTGAAATTCAATGTGTAAAAGATATAAAAATTGTGTTTGATAAGTGGGATCCACATAAGATTTGTGCTTGATTGAATTTTTTTACATATCGTAAAGTTACTGAAGGATCTATATAAAGTTTAAAGTGGACAATTATATCTGCAATCATCGTTGGATTATCTGCATAATAATGTCGAAATTGAAGTGTCGTTTAGGACGTTACTAGTCAATATGATACCATATCGCGATCTTTCTCACAAAAATATGTATTACTTTTGTTTTCATTTTAATTTCTTTTCGTTATTTTGGGAAAAATACAAAAAAAATTTGGTGTGTTTTGATATATAAACTTTGAAAAATCAAAAATATTTTGGGTGTGTTTTAGTGTAAAGTTTATAAAAACCAAAAAGATTTTTATTTCCATATTATTTTTGATCTTCCGACAAGCGCTACATTTTCAAATTGTTTTGCCGAGTTACAAAAATGTTTTCACCATTACACATTCTTGTTCATACTATTTGGTGCTCAAATGTTAAATCAAGATAAACTTTATGGTTTATTGATGGAATTTGTTGATTGACTGCAGTGATGAGAGTGATGATTATTCAATCCTTGAATCTTCTCAAGATGGTGAATTTAAGGTATGGCAGAGTTATTCGTGTTAAGGGGGAGTGAAGATGCTGACCGTGTGTACAAGATCGATGTTGATAAAGATTGGAGACGTACATCTAATGCCAAGGGGGAGTTTGTTAGTGCAATGTTTACATGGCATTATATGTATAAAGACACACGTGAAGACCAACTGAAAGCTACAAAGACTAAAATTTAACGAACTCCAACAATTGACAAGGGGGAGTCTGTTAGTACATGAAATGTGACAAATGCTGGAAGTTGAACCGACGTCTCTTTGTCTTTGTCATTTGGTCTCGATATGTGGTTCATTCGTTAAAACATGGAAGCATGCAAATATAACAAGGGTGCATAATGTGCATGCATGGAAAGCAACAAGATTAACGAATGGGGCCGCTGATCAAGTATGTAACGAATGTGAAATAGAACTATTGAATGGAAAATGAATAATGGGATTAACGAATGAAGAACATGGAAGCTTAAGCTTAACGAATGAGGATGTCAAAGGTGTATAGTCTCATTCCTTATTATGTGACGTTAGTATGTAATGAATGTGATAGGATTGTTCCGAATGTGCATGTATAGTATAAATAGTGAATACGCATTTACAAGTTACACACAACAGTTCATTTCTTACGAGACACCGAATTGCACTATAACTCTGCTGATATTTATAACGAGCTTCAACGACTTATTATTTTTATCTTATGTATGTGCTCGGTCGTTTTCGTTCACCGATTAGTACCGAAACACACCGAAACTAAGTCCGTACGTTTTTGGTTTCGTAGATCATTTCGAGTTCATCGATCCTTATCGGGAAAAACAAGTGGTATCAGAGAACTTAAGGAATCTAAACCTTCCGTGATGTGTGCTTACGCGGATATGCATGCCACGAGAATCATTAACATTGCACGATACACCTGCTTCTTATCTCAGATTGAACCGACGAGTGCCACGATGGCACTTAAGGAACCAACTTGGGTAGAAGCGATGCAGGTGGAGCTGCAACTGTTCGTCAGACTGGGTAGGGGTGAGCATTTGGATCGGACCGATCCGAACCAGGATATACCTGACCCGGACCGATACCCGGGAAATCACAAATATAAGAACCGACGATCGGCCCGCTGGACTAACTTTGGGTATCAGGTAACATCGGTCTTCGCAATCTGGTTAACGAGGAAAGACCGAGACCAATTAATCTTCATTCAAGTTGTTGATTTAGATTGCAACGTTAATGTTTTCAGATGAGTGGGAATCATCTTCAAGCCAACTTTTAGTTTGGAGGTAGGAGAAAGGGAGGCAGTGAGATGGTAGGTTGACAAGCTTGTCATCTTCCTCTTTTCAAGAAGGTAAAAATGAATGAAGATAGAGATATGATAAAGAAAATTTAGACAAAACAAACAACTTGGTCATGATAAAGAATAAAATATAATTTTTTATTTGTACAACCTATTACTCTATGACCTTTCAAGTATGACCTCTTACCGACAAACTCAACCCATGACATCTTTTGAATTTCTAAAGTTACTTTAATGTATTTGAAGAAACGTGGATCTACTCACTGGTAGCAGATCTACTTTCCTCGGGTTTTGATTGTACTATTTCACCGATGGTTCTTCTGGATCTGTGTTCTTCCACCTACAAAATGAACAACGCCGTTAACTTACCCCTCAGAAAGGGACAGAGGGGTCCTCTTTGGGGTAACCCTCCGGCGTGAGAATAAGTATGTGTAGGAGAAGATAATAATGTGAGAGTAAGGGAATCTGGAGAGTATTGCTTAATAGCTGAATACTGTATGATTGTGTGACTGTGTGTTTGTATGTAACTGACTATGAGTGAATGTAATTCAATATGATTGAATGTGATATCACTGCCTGTAACTGTCAATGATTGAGTATGAATGTCCATCAAAGTGGAGTTGATGCTGTACTTATAGTGCTAGGGTTTCCACTGATTGGGCTCAGCCTCGTTGGCCTCCTCCAATCGCACTGCGCCACGTGTCCTCTGGGACACCTGGCGCTTTCTCGTTGGTTGTAATCACGTGGTAGCACATGTGTCATGCTGAGTTGTCGACCTTTCATTTGGCAGCTGTTAACATCAGCATATTCTTACTCCTTAAAAAGATACCTTCTGGAAGGTTGTCTGACGTGCACAATCAAGGTTGCCCTAATCCTGATTTGGATAAGGACGAGGTCGATTATGTGCATGTGTGATATGCGCCAATCCTGAGGATGCGCGAGGTCTTCTCTTTATTCTCACGCGCAGATGTTTCATGCGCAGATGTGATATGCACGATCATGTGATATGCGCCGCGCGCTGATGCGCCGCGCGCATATGTGATGCGCGAGCATATGTGTGCCTGGGCATATGATGCCTGAGCATGTGTGGTGCCTGGGCATATGATGCCTGAGCATGTTTTGTATGCGCCATGCGCATAGGTTTTGGCTTTGTGCCTTTATAATGTCTTAATCTTGTGGGTTGACCCGCCTTGCTCGGTGTTGAGGCGGGTACATACCTCTTCAAGCCCCCCCAGTCTAATGTGTGTCTTATCTCGCGCTAGCGCGGTAAGATAGATATTAGACTTACTGATTTGGTCTTTTTAATGGGGTTTTGTCGTTTTCTTGGTTGTTTCCATCGTTGCGCGAAGTTCTATCCATTTGGTTGAAACGAAGGGTCCAAACACGTGGTTGGTTGGTGGTGACGTGCGCCAGAAACGTTTCAGATGTTTCGTGTGCTCGAGGTGCTACAGTTGCCTTTCATGTCCCCTCTGACAGCTTTCTGGAACACGTGTCGCGCTCGCATTGGTTTGCACCTGCGAGTGGGGGCGCGTCTCTGCTCCGTGGCAGTTCCGTTACGTTTTTATGTCCCCTCAACAGTGTTAGGGACACGTGCCGCGCCCTCGTTGGCTTACACCTGAGAGTGGGGGCGCGTGAAATCCCATCAGTTGCCACTTTTCTCTCTCCTGGGCCTATAAAAGCAGGCCCTTAGGAAAAATTTTTATCTTCATCTTCATTGTTGTGTACTCCAAAGCTTCTATCTTTCCGATTTTCTGGTTATTGCTTCCAAATACCCTGTTATCTGTTGCTGTTGTTATTGTATGTCTGATAGCTCAGACTCCTCTAACCCCTCAATCACCTCTATTGTCTCTCGAAGACGTCGTGTGAAATCTGTGGTGATGTCGACATTGAAGCAAAAGGGCAAGGGGAAGAGGGTTGTTGAGACCACATCGGAGGAAGTAGTGAGGACCAAGGCCACGAAAAGGTGGAATGAAATCCCCTGCAAACTAAGGCAGGCCGATCTCGACAGCCTCATCTCGTCACAGGGTTTTCTCCCTGTGTTTGGCTGCATGTTGCCTGTGGCCGGGCAAACGGCGGCGGACCCGCCTCCCGGGTATATTTCACTGTACACCCATTTTTTCACCCACTGCAACCTTCGTCTTCCGATGACAAGGTTTGTAGGCGCGGTGTTACGGTTTTTCGGGATACATATATCCCAAGTCCATCCATTTGGACTTGTGCGCATGACTCATTTCGAGTTCATGTGCAAATCACAGCGCGAGGAGCCCACCCCTCGTCGCTTTCAATTTTTTTACAAGCCCAAGATCCAAGATTCTTGGATCTCCTTTATTCCTCGCAGTCAGAAGGTTAAGTGCAGCACCGTGTCATTCAAGAGCCTTCATGACTGGTCTGAGAGGTTCTTCTACATCAGGGCTGGTGTAATCCCCATCCGCATGACGATGCGCGCGATCGATTCTGCGCCCGCGGATGCGGATGTTATTAAGAAGCCAACCGGCGCCTGGGTTAAGAAACTGACCGCCGAACCATCCCCCGCCAAGAAAATTCGCGAGGAGGCGCTGGTGGGGGTCGGCATGAGTAAGCTGTGGGCCGACAGAGCGGCGGAGCCTGTCATCCAAGTGGACGGCTTGCGTAAGTTATTGCATTGCTTTATTTCCGCGCTAATAAAATTTGCCTTTGCTGATATTATTTGTCTTGTTTTTGCGCAGTAACCAAGGAGTATTTCCACGCCGCCTACGACGATCAAGTGGAGGGTGGCTCCGTCCCGCTGGGCGCTGGGGAGGTGGGCTTCCCAGATCGCTTCGATGACATGTTCATCCCTGTGGATCTGGAATTTGACTTTGATAGCGACGCGCCTGGTAAGCCTTCGCACTTATGCTTATTCCTTTAGAATACCAAAGTTTACTAACAGTTCTGTTGCTTGTATTTGTAGATGCGCTCGAAAACTACGAGCTGGAGCTCGCGGAAGAGGTGGAGGAGGAAGAGGAGGCGCCCCTACTAAAGCGCAAAGCTAAGGGGAAATCTGGCGCAGGGGGCAGTAAGAAATAGAAGAAAAATGACACCCCTGTCGCTCATCCCCATGCTCAAACGAAGGGACCTGAGGAAACCCAGGTGTTTACCACCAAGGTTTCTTTAGGTTCCCTGCCTGTGAAAATGGGCAGACCTCCTGTCCACTTGAGGTATGGTGGCGTGACCTCCTCCCTTCGCGCGGCTGAAGAGAGAAGCAGTGTCGCGCCTGCGAAAGGTATACTTTGCTTACCCATAATGGTTCAGTGAGGGCGATTCTGATTGAATTATTATTAAATCTTTTCGCATTTGAATGTTTGCAGGACCGGCGACGGTAGCAGATCAGCCGCAGGCGCAACAAGGTGCTGAGGCTGCGCCGGGGGCTGCTTCGAAGTCCCCTGTTCTACCCTCAGAAAAGGGTAGAATGAACTTTATGGCGATGTTCGCCGCGCCAACAGAGTTGCGCGAAGGTATGTTTTGCGCCATTGTCTTCTGAATTTTTTGTTTTGATCAAATCATAAACCCTTTTTTGTTGTTGATTTGTTCATAGGAGTTGTAGCTGGCGTAGAAGCTGCTGGTGACACTCCTGGCGCCGTTGCCGGCGCCGCTGGTTCTGCTCCTGCTCCTGCTCGTGCTGAGTCTCCCCTTATTGGGATTACAAAGGAGTAGGAAGCCGTATTGCGCGCCGAACTGGCGGCGTCGAGACCTCCCTCTCCTCCTCCTACGCGCAGCCCTCTCCACGAGGCTGGTTTGGAGCCCTCCAGGTCGCAGGAGAAGAGGCCGATTGAAGAAGATGAGGAGGATGAGGGAGCTCAAGCTGAAGACTCCTTCGGAGTCCGTGCCGGCCCTGCGATGCCACAAGACTTCGCAGCGCATACTTCTGGTGGGGCTGGCGCTGACTTTTCTGCTTCATCCCCGCAGGTATGTTTTAATTTGTTGCTCCGCTGCGCGTACTTCCATATAAGTATGTTTTTATGACTTAGAACATTTCTTGTGTTTTGCAGGAAGGTGACCACGTTTACCGCCCGAGATGGAATATTAACGAAGACAGTTCCTTCCAATCCATGGGTGTATGCGATGACTTCTGGGCTCATGCCGTGCCTCCTACTGAAAGGAGGTATCAGGAGGGGCGCACCCGCGTTGACTTGCTCAACGATCACATTTTCGCTGGGTCGGCTTTCTTTGCTGCCTCCCAAGAGCTTCATCGTGATTATATTAAAGTACGCGATGCTCTTGTGGGAGCCCAGCAAGAGGCTAAGGTGGCTGCCTGGAACCTTTCTGATGCTCGCGCACGAGCTGAGAAACTCCAGGCGGAGCTCAGCGAAAACCGAGCAAGTTCCAACACCGCTTTTATTAAGCGCGGGCATGAGCTCCAAGCTGCGCGGGAGAAGCAGCAGGTGGCGGAGGCCGAAGTTGCCAAGTACGCGCGGAGAGTGCGTGACTTGGAACTGGAGGCGGAGGCGCGTGACCAAGCTATCGTCCAGAATATCACTGAGAAATCATCACTGGAGAGTGAGGTTGCGCGCCTGAAGAAGTATTTGGCGGCCGCGCAGGCCGATAGAGATGAGGCCTTGGCGACGGCAGCGTCTAGCCAGGAAGCACTTGATGCTGCGCAGGCGGAGAAAGAAAAAATATTGGCGGTAGCAGCGTCTGATAAAGAGGAGCTAAGAAAGACCAAGGAAACTGTTGAGTTATTAAACTCCCAGGTTCCTGCCCTCGAGACGTCTGTTGCTGGCCTCGCGCAGGATCGCCAATGGCTGGTGTCACAGGGCATGACTCGTTGCGCTTTGGCGATGAAATATTCTGGCGAGTTTCAGGCCCTTGTGATGGACTGCAATGCTGCCGCGCGCTTGGTGGGTCGAGCTGAAGGGTTTACGGATGGCTATGAATATGGCATGTTGAAGAAGAACCCATCCGAGTACCCTTACAAGAGCGACGCGGCCTGCGCGGACATGGCCGCGGTGGGGGAGAAGTATATGAGTACTCCCATCCCCATCCTTGTGCAGGTACCTTGACCTTAATGAGTTTTTCTTGATTAATTTTCCAAGTGTTTTGTACTCAATACTTTTCTAATGATTTGCAGATAGCTGCGCTTGCTGACCAGCCCGACCTCGGCGCGCTAAAGAAGTTGCTCGATGAATGCGAGGGGGCTGGTGGCGATGATGGTGGCGCGGGGGATGTTGCCTCTGCCAGCGGCTCTGGCGCGGCGAAAGAATCTGCTCCTGAGACCGTCGTGATAGAATACTCCATTGAGGAGGAAGAACTTGACTATGGTCAGTTTGGAGATGAGGAGCGGGCCGCGCCAGATGCTGCGGGAGATGATGAGGGTGATGAAGTGGCTGACGTCGACGTGGAGACTTGAGAAGCCCTTCCTCTTTCTAATTTTGTTTTTTGTTATACTTGTAATTTGTAACTCATCATACTTGTAAATTTCAATGCTATGGAATGAAATTTGTTTTCCCTTTTTCACATCTTGCGCATTTCCATTCATCTCTTCATGTTTGCTTGTATAGATATAAGATATGCTTGCACGTTAAAATAAGAACAAGGTTGTAAGGAAATTATTTACTTAACCATAGTCCTATTTTGTAAGTGGTTTCGCAGTATCTTGTTTATGCTGACACGCGCGATGACTTTTCACTATTCCTTTTTTGCGCGTCGCTGTCGCGCGTTTTTTATGGAATTATGAGTTTTAGCCAATACATGTCAGCATGTGTTACTCAGATATCCACTATGATTCTGCGCGCGACCTCGACCTGAGACCTTAACAACTATGATTTGGCATGTACTTTGCCTTAGTTGTGTTTAGGGATTTTTATGATCAGGCTGCGCGGGATGTAAGATGGATGTTTGTGAGTGTTTTGAGCTAAGGCTCTTTGTTTTGGGCTAAGGCCCTGACGTTTTTAGAGTTAAGACTCGTTAACGTGTTTGAGCTAAGGCTCGTAGGTTTGGGCTAAGGCCCTGACGTTTTAGAGTTCAAACTCGTTAACGCGTTTGAGCTAAGGCTCGCGCATGTATGTTTTACTTCGTTTTATTTTGTTTTGAAGTCAATATAGTGTTGTCATATTGCTCCAAATTAATAAAGGAAGTGTGAAACATGTATGCAAAGGTAATAGAACAAATATTGAAAGATAGCGCGAATCATCATTCATGATGGCTTAAAAGCCTTGATTACATATTTGAATTTTTACATGAAGCATTTTCTAAGCTGTGCTGCGTTCCACGGGCGCGGTATCTTTTTTCCATTCAAATCTTTTAAAGTGTACGCGCCTTTCCCCAATTCTTCTGAGATTTGATAAGGTCCTTCCCAATTGGGGGACATTTTTCCTGGGGGTATTGCGCGGCTAGCTTCATTGTTTCGAAGGACAAAATCATTTTTCTTGAAATGGCATTCTTTAACGCGCTGATTATAATATTTTTCCAGCTTTTTCTTGTATTTGGCTTCATTGATGATAGCCGCTTCTCTGCGCCCTTCAAGCAAGTTGATGTCCAATCTTCTTTCGCGCTCGTTATCAGTCTTGCTCATCATGAGTACCCTATGGGATGGGCATCCAATTTCTGCTGGGATCATAGCCTCTGTCCCATAGGTTAGGCTGAACGGGGATTCGCCATTGCTAGTTTTGCTTAATGTCCTGTGCGCCCACAGGACATTAGGTAACTCTTCGACCCAAGAATGGGATTCTCCCTCCAACCTTTTCTTCAGCCCATTTAACAAACTTTGATTCGCGCGCTCCACTTGGCCATTCCCCTGAGGGTGGTAGACCGAAGTGAAGATTTGGTTGATGTGCAATTCTTTGAGCCAGCTGGATATCTTCCTGTCAGTGAATTGTTTGCCATTGTCGCTCACAATTTCCATAGGAAGGCCAAAACGGCAAATGATGTGGCTCCAGATAAATTGCTTCATCGCCTCAGCTGTGATTTTTGCTAGTGGCTTGGCCTCAACCCATTTTGTTAAATAGTCTACCGCCACTACCAAAAATTTCACTCGCCCTTGCGCTTGCGGCAGGGGCCCCACAATATCAATGGCCCATTTGTGGAAAGGCCATGCGGAGGTCACTGGAATCAAGTTGTTCTTTGGCCGCGTGGTGTTTGGCGCGTAGCTCTGACATGCCTTGCATTTTTGGATTTCTTTTAGCGCATCCAAGTACATGCCTGGCCAATAGTAGCCTGAGCTCATTGCCTTGGCAACCACCATGCGCGGGCCAGCGTGTATTCCGCAGATTCCTTCGTGAATCTCCCTAATCACATAGCTTGCTTCTTCAGCATCCAGGCATTTCATGAGCGGTCCAAGATAAGAGCGTCGATATAATGTACCATCAAGTAGTTCATAGTTCTGCGCCTTGTGTCTTATCTTTCTCGCCTGTGCGCGATCGTCCGGTAACTTCCCCTCCTTCAGGAATTCCATTATTGGAGTTATCCAGGATGAAGGGGTTGTATGAATTACAAGGACAGATTGCGTTTGCACTGACGGGTTGCTCATCACTTCCACCCTGACATCTTTGCCAAAGTGATCAAAATTAGTTGATGCCATCTTACTCAGCGCGTCAGCGGACTTGTTTTCGCTGCGCGGGATGTGTATGATTTTGAAGAAGTCAAACTGCTCAACGAGCTTTTTTGCCTGCTCTAGATATAGAGGCATGGTGTTCTCCTTGGCATCATAAAAGCCATTGACCTGTGCAGCTACCAAGTAAGAATCAACATGGGCCTCTAGCCTTTTAACTCCAAACTTGCGCGCAATGCGCAGACCAGCCAGCAGGGCTTCATACTCAGCCTCATTGTTGGTACTCTTGAAGTCCAACCTAATAGCATAAGTATATTCATGATTATCAGGGTCCACCAGTTTGAGGCCTGCGCCGGACCCTTCGCTGTTGGAGGCTCCATCAGTGAATAGCCTCCAAACTTCTTCTTCATCATTTGCTCGCGGAGGGTCTACCTCGCGCTGAGCTTCTTCAATCTTTCCCTCTGGGATTTCCGTGATGAAATCCGCTAAAACTTGACCCTTTATTGCTGGACGGGGCTTATAGGTGATCGTGTGTTCACCTAATTCCAGCGCCCACTTTGTCAGCCTTCCGGAGAGCGCGGGGCGTCGCAAGACTTGCTGGATGTTGTAACCTGTCAGAACTTCAATAGGATGACCATTGAAGTATCTATGAAGCTTGCGCGACGCGTGTGTTAGTGACAAAACTAACTTTTCCATGATGGAATAGCGCGTCTCAGGGTCTGTCAGCACCCGACTCACATAGTATATTGGCGTTTGGATCCCCTTGCGATCCACCAATAATACCGCGCCGATGGCGCGGTCTCCCGCTGACAAGTACAATGTAAGGGTTTCGCCAGGAAGTGGAGCTGTGAGCGCGGGCAGCTTTATGAGACATTCTTTTATCTCACTGAAAGCTTGCTCAGCCTCAGGCGTCCACTTGAATTGGCTCTTCTTCAAGCAGTTCCTCAAAGTGTTAACGAATGGAGTAGATTTGCTGGCGTGGTTCGCTAAGAACCTGTTGATTGACACCAATCTACCATTCAGCTTCTGAACCTCTTTCATGGTGGATGGTGAAGGCATGTCAAGGATGGCTTCCACCTTTTCAGGGTTCACCTTGAAACCATCCTTAGTGACCATTACACCAAGAAATTTCCCCTCTTCCGCGCCGAAAGTACATTTGCTCGGGTTGAGCTTCATGTTGACTTCCGTTAAGCGCTGAAGAGTTTCCTCGATGTCTTTGAGCATTTGTCTCTCCTCCCTGCTCTTGATCACCAAATCATCAACGTAGACTTCTAGATTTCTTCCGAGTTGTTCACTGAAAACCGAATCCATAAGTCTCTGATAAGTGGCGCCCGCATTCTTTAAACCAAAGGGCATTTTTGTGTAACAAAAAACACCCTTGTCGGTTCTGAAGGCAGTCTTGTCTTCGTCTTGTGGTGCCATTTGAATCTGGTGATAGCCTTTGTAGGCATCCAGGAAACATTTGAGCTTGAATGGCGCCACGGAGTCCACCTTTGCGTCGATGTTTGGGAGGGGGTAACAGTCTTTCGGACATGCTTTGTTGAGGTCCTTGAAGTCAATACACATCCTCCATGACCCGTTGCTTTTCTTTACCATCACAGGATTGGCTACCCACGTCTGGTATCGGATCGGGCGGATGATGTTTGCGCGCAACAGGTCCTCAACTTGCTCATTCATGGCCTTCGCCTTTTCATCCCCCATGATTCTCTTTTTCTGAGCAATTGGCTCCACCGACTTGAACGTTTTAAGAGAATGCTGCGCCAAGTCTCGCGGGACCCCAGTCATATCGGAGTGTTGCCACGCGAAGACCGACGTGTATTTTGTGAGCAACCTTTTCATTCTCAATCTCGTTTCGTCTGAAATGGTAGCGCCAATTGTGACCGTTTGCTCTGGGAATTTTGGGTTTAAAATCCACTTCTCTGGCGCATTGTCCGCCATTGGAAGTTTCATTCTCCCTTCCCGCGGCGTACTTGTCACTGCGCACAAATGATCGCGGTAAACAAATGTTACGCCTGTTGGTGTAGGGAACCCCAATGCGCCGTGCGCTGGCGACGGTATAGCATTAAATTGGGCAATCGTTCCCCTACCCAGGATCATATTGTGGCATGACGTGGTGGGCAAGACCAAGAAGTTGACAACTTCGGCTCGCTTGTGCTCATCATCCCCCATAGTTAGTTCAAACTGAATTTGACCTAGGGGATGGATGATTTCATTTGAAACACCACAGATTGGTGCGTTCACCATCTCGAGCCACGCTTGGTCTGCCGGGTCTAACTTTCTGAAACATTTCTCATACATAATGTCAGATTCGCTTCCAGTGTCCACCAGGACCTTTGACACTTCGTAATGAGCAATGTGCGTGGTGATGACGAGAGGGCTGCTGATTGAAGGTCCTCCCCTGATTCTTGGGAAGATAACTTGCTGCTCGCGCCAATCTCCGTTGATTTGCGCGCTTCTCTTTTTTGACGTCTGCCCTTGTCGTCCCCCCTCAGCCACACAGATTCTTTTGTATTTCTTGCTGGCAGAGGCTCCTTCCGGTTGCTCATCTTCCATTCTTGGGTTTTTCACCAAGTGAGCCAGCCTGCCTAATTTTACATCCTTCTCGATCGCATCCTTTAAATGATGGCATGCGTTGGTGTTGTGGCCCGGGGACCTGTGAAATTCACAATATTTGCCACTGTTTTGCGGTCCCTTGTAGTGTAGTTGCTTGGGGGGCTTGAATTGGACATTCTCAGTACTTAACACCTGTGAAGGTGTTTTAGTGAGGGGAGTCCATATTCTTGGCAGAGGTCTGCTAGGATCTCTGCCGCCCTCCTTCTTGTCACCCTCCCCGCGATTACGAACATCTTTTTGGGGCTGGGGTGAGTTTGGTTGCGTTTGCTTTTCTGCGGAAGAAAAACTTGTTGGTTGCAACCTGGACCATACAGAGTTCTGTTTGGCCCTCTTCTCTTTGCTGCGCGGTGATTCAGCCTGATGCGCTCTTTCTCTTGCGCTATCTTGGGCAATCTGTTTTTCATTTCTCGCGAAGACTCGTGATGCTTCCATTAGTTTTGCCCAAGTGGTGGGCATACCCTCTCTGCTTACGAGAGCTCGGCGGAGTTGATCACTGCGCGCGCCTTGTATAAAAGCCACGCGCAGGAGTTGCTCAGTTATACCCCCGATTGCCAGAGACTCCTGATTGAAACGAGTGATGTAGTCCTCAATCGTTTCATCAGTCCTGCGCACGCAGTGCATGATGTCATCAGGATCGCGCGTGTGTCTGCGCTTCTGTACGAAGTGGGCTTGGAACTTTTCCAATAGTTCCTCGAACCCATCAATTTGCCCAGTCGGCAAGCTCTCAAACCAGACACGCGCCGCGCCCGTAAGGCAGCGGGCAAACATGTGACACCATGTTGGCATCGTCCAGCTCTCTAGGTTTCCCGTGTTATAGAAACCTTGCAAAAAGTCATCTGGATCTGTTGTGCCATCATATTTGCCCAGACCACTTGGCATCTTGGTCTTGTGCTGGATGGGGGCCTTAGCGATGCGCTCAGTAAATTTTGAGTGCTTCACTAAGATGGCCGGCCTGTACGGCGTGGTTACGTCCACTTGCCCCCTCACTGGCGGGCTGTACGGCATGTGCAGATCCAGATCTGCTCTGGCTCCAGGCGCCATGTTCACAGGCGCGCGGAGTTGTGAGCCTCCTGCATGAGTATCTCGCGTCTTCCTCATGCTATGCACTTCTTCATCACTGAACTCAGTGTGTGCCGTGTGAACCGAATGTCCGTCTTCCGGCGCGCGCGGCCTTTTTGTAGTCTGCTTATCAAACGCTTGCCTTTGTGTTTGGTCGGCTAGCTTTTTCTGTTTGACCATTTCATTGTACTTTTCCATTAGACGCCGCTGCTCGTTTATGAGCCATTCATTCGGATCATTTGTTTCTCCTTCTGGACCCATTGGTCCTTTCAGTTTCGCGCCGGCAAGATTTTGTAACGTGAGATCGTCTGGAGGAGTTTCAGTCTGGCCGTGAGGGGTTGTGATGAAGGGACGGTTACTGGTGGTGCGCGTAGAATCACGCGGCACCCTCAGAAACTGATGTCCCTCATTGACACCCTCACGTTCAATATCCTCCAGAGCTTGATCAGCGTTAAGAACGCCAGAAACCATGGTGATTGATTTTTGTATGTAGATCTGATGAGATCTGATTGCCGTTTGTCCCACGGATGGCGCCAATGAAGAAACGTGGATCTACTCACTGGTAGCAGATCTACTTTCCTCGGGTTTTGATTGTACTATTTCACCGATGGTTCTTCTGGATCTGTGTTCTTCCACCTACAAAATGAACAACGCCGTTAACTTACCCCTCAGAAAGGGACAGAGGGGTCCTCTTTGGGGTAACCCTCCGGCGTGAGAATAAGTATGTGTAGGAGAAGATAATAATGTGAGAGTAAGGGAATCTGGAGAGTATTGCTTAATAGCTGAATACTGTATGATTGTGTGACTGTGTGTTTGTATGTAACTGACTGTGAGTGAATGTAATTCAATATGATTGAATGTGATATCACTGCCTGTAACTGTCAATGATTGAGTATGAATGTCCATCAAAGTGGAGTTGATGCTGTACTTATAGTGCTAGGGTTTCCACTGATTGGGCTCAGCCTCGTTGGCCTCCTCCAATCGCACTGCGCCACGTGTCCTCTGGGACACCTGGCGCTTTCTCGTTGGTTGTAATCACGTGGTAGCACATGTGTCATGCTGAGTTGTCGACCTTTCATTTGGCAGCTGTTAACATCAGCATATTCTTACTCCTTAAAAAGATACCTTCTGGAAGGTTGTCTGACGTGCACAATCAAGGTTGCCCTAATCCTGATTTGGATAAGGACGAGGTCGATTATGTGCATGTGTGATATGCGCCAATCCTGAGGATGCGCGAGGTCTTCTCTTTATTCTCACGCGCAGATGTTTCATGCGCAGATGTGATATGCACGATCATGTGATATGAGCCGCGCGCTGATGCGCCGCGCGCATATGTGATGCGCGAGCATATGTGTGCCTGGGCATATGATGCCTGAGCATGTGTGGTGCCTGGGCATATGATGCCTGAGCATGTTTTGTATGCGCCATGCGCATAGGTTTTGGCTTTGTGCCTTTATAATGTCTTAATCTTGTGGGTTGAGCCGCCTTGCTCGGTGTTGAGGCGGGTACATACCTCTTCAGTATTATTTGAATAATATATTAAAATTTTTATTTCATTTCTTACACAAAGTTACTTCAATCTATTATAATAATTATTACATATGCATGTATCTTGTCAATTCCAAAGTTAATTATATTTAGTTTTTTTAGTTAAAACTCTTTCAAATACAAAGAACATTTTTATGTTTTGTTTTTTTTCTATCTTCACCACTTATGTCTCTCACACAAGTACCAATATTCTCCGGCAACCATGAGTTCAAAAGCTTTTCCAGCAGCCATGGAACAAAGGATTGTTCATCATGTCACTACCCTGTCCCTGTAAGCTGCAAATATGAAGTCATTGGTGTAAACCCACACCTACAGTCCCAGAACCCTTAGATTTTGATTACACATTTGGGTCGGTCCAGAAATAGGCGGTTAACCCGGGTCTCGGCCCGGTACCCGACCTGAAACCAAAATCCACTGGATATATGATCCGATGAAAGACCGAAGGTTATAATAGGTCCGGGTTTCAGTCTTTTTCGGTCCGGGTTATTGGGTTTTTCGGTCCGGCTCTAATTATGTGCACCCCTAAGACTAGGTGTATGGGACTTAATCGAGAAACCGACAGAGTTAAACGGCCTATACCGACAAAATGGGTGATTGGTCGTTCTTGGTTATAATTAGCAAGGAGGCATAGATTACACAGAGGTGTACGCTCCAGTAGCACGACCGGAAGCGATACGCATTTTTTGGCCTATGCAGTTTACAAGAATTTCAAAGTGTATCAAATGGATGCTAAGTCTGCGTTTTGGAGCGGGGAAATTCATGAGGAGGCGTACGTGAAACAACCTCCTGGCTTTGAGGATCCTGACTATCCAGAGCATGTTTACCGATTAAACAAAGCTCTTTAAGGTTTACACCAGGCCCCGAGAGCCTGGTACAGCACACTTGCTGACCATCTCATTAATAGTGGCTTCAAACGGGGGACTGTAGATTGTACACTTCTCTACAAATATATTGGTGATGATCTGCTTATCGTCCAGATATATGTTGACGATATCATCTTCGACTCCACAAACGGAAAACTGTGCAAGGAATTCGAGAACACGATGCAGAAAAAGTTTGACTTATCCCAGATATTTGTTACTTAACATATATGGAAAAATCTTTGTACTAAAATACCCCTTATACTAAAATAAATAATAAATAAAAGAAAAATTATGATTGGTTGTAATGACTTCTCACACTTGTCCCATTAAGAAACACTTGTGAAATGAACGTACTCATATATATATATATAGGGGATGGTTCATGCGAGAAGTGATATTATGGCGAGAAGTAAATAATAGCCATTGATTATGTTGATCTATGGTATAGAATCAACATGGCAATATTGTAATTTTTAGCTTCTATATTTCAATGCATTTTAAGACAAAAGGATAGGTTTGTCTTTTTGTTGTATAGAAGCCATGAATGAAATGTACTTATCTTAAATAAATCCCAAATTTTTTGCTACCATTATCTCTTAATTTCGGTTACTTTAAAATTATTAAAATCATCATTGGTTACAAAATAACTTACCTTTCAATAATTCAGAATATGGATTACTCATTTTTTACAATAAGCGACAATGACTTTTAGTAATCTAGTTTGGATTTTGATTTTTAAAAATAAGTATGTGTGGGCTGCTAAAAATATTAGGTAGTTTTATGTGAACTTCTTTTGCTTATAAATATAATCTATGTATGCTTATGTTAATTTTTTGTGTGTTTATGCTAATCTAGTTTTCTAATATGTATAATCTGGTTGTGATCATACATTTAATTTGTGTAGGTTGTTTAAAATTTGTGTATGTATATAAGTTAATTTAGTTCTCCAAATATATATACATACATAACTACATACATCCATACCTACATACATACATAACTACATACATGTGCATGCATACATACATGCATGCATGCGCACGTACATGCATACTACGCACGTACATACGTACATACATACATATCTACCTATGTACCTACCTACATACATATATGTGTATGTACATACGTACGTACATACATCCATATGTACATACATACATGCATACGTACGTACGTACATACATCCATACATACATACTTACGAGGGGCGGCTATGATAAAAAAATATAATATTAAACTCACACTAAATGACGATAAAAATCGCTCATTGTAACAACATTTAATGTGATTTTCTTCTAAATTCATTCGGTTGTCATCATTATTTGTTGTGTTTCGATTTTGTTGGTTAATCATCGTTGTTTGTGTAAGCAAAAACAATTAGATATGTACATGCCTATGTAATAATGTAAATACATACATTCATAAAGTGTATGGCGTACGTATGAGTTTCATATAATTTGAATATACACGATAATTTCGATAATTTTGTAATAGTTATTAAAAATTCATGTAAGATATATGTGTCATCTAACAAGCAAAATAAAGAAAATACAGATAATATTCAAATAAAATTTAAGTTACAACATTTCGGTTTCTAACTTACTAATAGTAAGTAATAGTTACCACAAAGAAAATTGTTCACTTGACTAACATGCCCTTATAATTAATAATTAAATAAATAAGAAGAAAATTTATGATTGGTTCTGATTACTTCTCGCACTTCTCAACCTAAAAATATTTCTGAAAAGAACCAAATCATATATATATATATATATATATATATATATATATATATATATATATATATATATATGGGTGGGATCAAATAAAAATTCTTCTTAAAGAGAAAACTTAAAACTCTTAAAGAATTATTTTCAACTTAAAAAAAACATTTTTGTAGTTTCTTTTTCTTTTTTTTTTCAATTATTGTTATATGTTGTTATTGTTCCAAAAAAAAACCTCTTCGGTTCAGCGCACATATGTAATAGTGCGCATTGAATATATGCGATAGTGTTGTATTGTATAAAATACAACACTATTGCACATATTTGATACACATTGTTGTATATATGCAGTATAAGACTAATACGCACATCGAATACATATTAATACATATGTGTAATACAATATCAATGCACATGTGCGCTACATCGTTTTTTTAGCATATAATACAACACTACTGTACATATACAATACACAAATATTGAATATATGCAATTAAACACTATTGAACATAAAATTACATAGTAATACACATGTGTAATTCAACAGTATCGCACAGTAATACGTATGTGCATTAAGAGTCTTTTTTTATTTCTTTATTTTACTTTTTTTTATTTTTTTCAAGTGAAGGGTAACAAAATATAAGAATAATGGAAAAAATGGAAATTGAAAATAAAATTTTATTTTTAATTAAAAATAATTTTTTTGGAGTTTTTAAGTTTTCTCTCGATTCTCTCCATACACACACACACATATATATATGTGTGTGTGTATATATATATATATATATGTGTGTGTGTATGTGTGTGTATATGCATATGTGTGTGTATCAGAAAATTATGGATTATGTCTGAATTCGTCTCAAATTATACTATATATAAAAAACGAGAAAATTACAATTTTTGTCCTTTTGAATTAGATAAACTGTGAAGTGGGTTCTTTTTGAAAACGAGTCACACTTTTTTTCCCTTTATTTGCATGTTTTGCTCTATTTTTGTCTTTTGCAGTAGCGGATGTTAAGATTCTTTGCTAAGTCACTCCAAGTGCACTGCACATGAGGGTATTTTATCCTTTTTTAAATGTAAGGCTAATAATTTAAGATTTGATTCATACTTCAAAATTTTAGGGGCCATTTATGTCTACATCTATGAAGTAAATCAACATGTATGAGTTGGAAGATTTTAAAAACATATGACCATGTATAACAGAATTCCAATAAAAACCCCTAACTGCTTTTACCAACGGAAGATTCAACCACAATTTCGATGGAGTTATACGAGTGATTCATAGGAAAGAAGGATGGTGAAATCATGGATGCAATTTAGGGAGAATAAGAAATTAGGGGTTTGAATTCTTTGGTTAACAGAGAGCGGTGATGGTGACGATGAGCGTTGGGGAGTGGGTGGTGGTTTCTGGTAGAACGAATGGCGGCTGATGGTTGTTGAGAAAACTTCAACCTTTTTTTTTTTTTTTTTTGTTCTTTAACAAAAGACTTGACCAATTTAACGATGATGAATTGTTAGGGTTTTGATTCTCAACATAACATGAAGCCATTTGAAATATAATTCTCCTTCTTTAATTCACAAATGATTTAAAGATCTAAACTTTAAATTTGTGTTGAGCAAGTTGATGGATTTGAGCTCCTTTTTTTTTGAGGAAAATGGTGCTCTATTTTAAATATAAAAAATTATGTGGAATTTAGGGGTGGATGTTGGAATATGTGAGAATGCATGAATAATCATTGTACGAGCTTAATCGGATCTTGTGTGATTATAGTTAATGTTAAGTTATTAGGGCTCATTGTGTGTGTTTCGAAAGAACAATTTGACAGAGTAACGACACTGATGTTATCCAAATAACTGAATCGTAAATTAGAAATAAGATTACAAGGAATATTTAAGATCTGGCCTATTCACTAAGTAAACTTAGCGAATGAACCCCTTTCGCTACGCCATACGCTAAACAGAGCTTAGAGAATGGCCTCTAGTAACATAAATCTATATACTAACATCCCTAGCTCATGGGCGAACCAAAAACAAGACTCATTCGCTAGATAATCCTAGTGAATGAACTTTCATAAATAACAAAACAAGTCCCTAGACTTTAACTAATGACAAAAACATGCTGAACAAAGAACGAGACGACATAATATGTATCAACAAACTCCCCCCTAATCTTGAGCTTTGTCTTCTTCACCTCTTAAAGGTCGTAGTGTTCTAATCAGCTCCACAGTGAATTCCAAATGCAAAACAAGTCAGAATAACCCATTGGAATTGCATAGCAGGTTCATTATCTTTATTGTGCGCCATCTGATTTGATTTTTGAATAAAGCATGAATACCAGATTCAGATAAGTTAACGAGCCACATCATATCCAAAATCCGAATAAACTTCACACTTCACAAGCACCCAACACTATCACAGCTTCACCGGTTTTATCATCATAATACCACCGATTAAATTCCTTATGAAAAGTCCTATGGCATGACTTTAAAAGGGATTTTCTTCAGTGTACCAGATGGTTTCACTTTTAACACCATCTTTCCCCACCCTGCTCTTGGATCTATGTCATCGAGTCTTTAGCTCTTTGGTACCTGGGGTAGGAAGAACTTAAAACCACGGTGAACCTCATGAACCAAGTGTCTGTAGAACCAGCCAACCAATTCATTCTTTCCATTATTCATAAACGGTCGACTGAGCAATGTGTGTACATCCTATTGAGGCATTGAGAGATTATCTGTGAATATTTCAAAGTACTGAATTTCATTCTCCCACTTCAAAATACATACTTTCATGTCAGGCTTGCATATCCATGACACTATATCACCTTTCAACATCTTGACAGTAATGAACTTCTCTATTTGGTTTGCAGAAACCTTTGCCTTTATCTGAACATAATACTTCTATGGGGCATTCCTCACAGACTCCAACCACTTGTTGAATTTCTTCGCATTGTAGTTAAACAAACCATTTGACGTTCGTCCTTGTTCTTGCTTGGGTACAGATGTCTCTCTCTCCTTATTCATCTTTTCATTCACAATTCTTTCTTCGACCATATTAAATGCTCTATAGTAAAGAAAGGAATCCCCTCGTCTCAACATCATCATAATGAGTATCCCAATATAGAATATCTTGATCAACCCCAACATCTGCAACATCCTCAACCTCTCTATCTATTCGTTTCTCTGACTCCTCCACATCTTACTTGTTAAGATTCAGCTGAATGGTGATTTGTTCTTTTGTAAGACAATGATCAACAAACTCGCCTTCCTCAATATCATATGCGTTTGCCTGACTCTTTGTAATCCCATTCATATGAACAAATAGAATGATCTTTACTTTCAACATGCTCTCCGGCTACACCTCAGTTGAGTTTTTATAAACAATTACCTCCTTACCACTGGACTCCCCTTGGGCAGGTGATGGACCAGATGTTGTTACACCTGGTCTTCGAGTGTTGGCCTGGCATATTGGCTCATGTTTGGTTCATAGTACGGTGTTGCCGTTATGTGTTCCATTTGATATTCTTTCGATATCATGTCGTCCAGTGACCCGTTCTTGATTTTTTCAGTTACTTCTCTCGCACGGTCGCGCATTCTTTGATGAAAAAGTTGTTCGGGGTTGGGAACTGGCGAAACAAGCTCAGGTGCGGGTGTAAAGGGCATTCATGACATATGAAAAATAGTTGAACGAAATCTAACTATGTATAACTAAACTAAAAACTAAACAAAAAATTAAAAAAAAAATAGATAAATAGAAATATTTAACCTTTTTACAATTATAGACAACAATAAAAATAAAACTTAGATCGCTCTTAAGTAAATTTCTCCATGTCCCTGGCATCAGCGCCAAAAACTTGGTGTTCTGTGTGTGCGTGTATAAAATGAGTTGATTTATTTTCACACAAGACCGTGCTTTAAATTTATAAAAATCATTTCTTCCAAGATTAAACCACACACAAATAGGCAAATGTACCTATCGTATATGTAGGATAGTATTGGTAAGAACCAAGTATCGATCCATGAACACGAATGATTATAATAATAAATCTTTGTTCTAAATTAATCGGAAGTAATAATCATTAAAGGTTGTAATATGGTAATTTAGCACGAGGATGTGTTGAATGAGACACGGGGGTGTGTTTTGGGTGCCAGATTTTTATATTTTTGTCTTTTATTGGAAAGGTGACCATGGGAGCGTGCTAGGTTAGACACAGCCCCGTGTTGGCTTTATCAAATTTTGTCTTTTTCTTGGAAAGGTGACCACAGGGGTGTGCTAGGTGAGATACGACCCCGTGTTAACTTAATCAGATTTTGTCTTTTCTTGAACATGGGGGTGTGTTAAATTGACTAATATACAATTTCTTAATTTTTCATCGTGTATCCACTCGTTTTATGTTTTAGGTTGGAATAAAATTGAAAATAGAAATTAACATAATAAGTAGCTATTTGAACTAGATAATATGATAAAAGATCATATTTTGGAGATTATTGGATGCTTAAAGGATGTATATTTTATACACATCATCCTACTTGAGAGATCTTGTGCTCGAGAACGATGCCTTCCTTTACCATAAAATGACATTTTACCCAGTTTAGCACAAGGTTGGCTTCCTCACATTGTGCTAGCATCCTTTTTAGATTTTCGGAGCATAGATTGAGAGAGTTGCCAAAGACAGAGAAGTCATCCATGAAGACTTCTATTGAACCCTCAGTCGTGTCGTGGAATATAACTACCATACAACGTTGCAAAGTAGCTGTAGCATTGCATAGCCCAAGGGGCATTCGTCGGTAAGCGAATATACTATAGGGGCATGTGAATGTTGTTTTCTCCTGATCTTCATTTGAGATCGGAATTTGAAAATAACCAGAGAATCTGTCAAGAAAGCAGTAGTACATCTTTCTTGATAGATGCTCGAGTATCTGATCAATGAACGGTTGAGGAAAGCGATCCTTCCTTGTGGCATCATTGAGTTTGCGATAGTCTACACAAACTGGCCATCCCGTGAAGATTCTCATAGGAATCAACTCATTCTTGTCATTGGTGACTACCATCATTCCCCCTTTCTTTAGGACTACTTGAAGATGACTTACCCAAAGGAGAATCGGATATGGGGTAAATCAAGCATGCATCAAGCAGTTTGAGAACTTCCTTCTTCACCACGTCTTACATGTTCGGATTTATTCGTCTCTGGTGCTGCACTATAGGTTTGAAGACTTCCTCCAATAAAATCTTGGGAGTACAAAATGACTGGCTGATGCCTTTCATGTCCATGATTTTCCAAGCGATGGCTTTCTTATGAGATTTAAAAACTTCGAGTAGTCTTTTTTCTCATCGTTTGAAAGTTCGGAAGAAATGATGACATGTAAATGAGAATTACATTCAAGGAAAGAGAACTTGAGGTGCTTGGGTAATTATTTAAGTTCTAAAGTAGGCTAATCTTCGATAAAAGGTTTGGTTTTAGGTTCTAGATCTTTGTCTACTGTTTCAAGTGTCTCATTTGAGTTACTTTCTTCTTCCTCCTTCTCTTGACAAACAACTTTATCCTCTAAATTGATGGCATGTGTTTTTCCTCGATCAATTGTGTGTCACATGCATCTCTTTCAGTTTTTATTCATAGATGACAGCTCACCCTATTCACACATATCTAGGAAGTATGCATAATCATTGGTGTAAAGCGGATGTTTCATCGATTTGCCTATATCGAAACTTACCTCATCATTTTTCCCTGAGAGTTAGTTTGCCGGTACCAAAATCTATGAGTGCTCTAGCAGTAGCTAAGAATGGTTTTCCTAAGATAAGGGGTACAGAGTTGTCTTCATCCATGTCTAAAATAACGAAGTCTTCTGGAAAGACAAACTTATCGATTTTGACTAACCCATTTTCCACTATGCCTTTTGGGCATTTAACTGATTTTTCAGCTAGCTGAATGCTCATACGGGTTGGAGTAGGTTCTCCAAGCCTTAACTTGAAGATAACTACATAGGGAATTAAGTTGATGCTAGCTATTAAATCGGTAAGGCATTATTGACAAAAAAGTTTCCTATTAGACAGAGGATAGTGAAACTTCCAGGGCCAGTCATTTTCTTTGGAAGCTTGTTCTGGAGAATGGCGGGGCATTCTTCACTAAGTATCACGCATGATAGTTCTTTTAGCTTCCTTTTGTTGGATAGAACCTCTTTTAAGAACTTGGCATATTTTGACATTTGGAAAATGGCTTCTATCAATGGAAGGTTAATATGCAATTGATTAAAGAGTTCTAGGAATTTGCCATATTGTGCCTCCGTCTTTTCCTGCTTCAACCGGGCTGGATAAGGAATTGGTGGAACATATGGTTTCATAGGTTCTTTGACAGATTTAGGAGTAGTTGATTTTGGTTGATTGTTGGGTGTGTCAAGAACCTCAGTCTCACGTTTAGATTGGATAGGTGTGACTTGTGAAGTTGTTTTGTAACAGTTCTGCCACTTCTTAGGGTTATGGCATTGGCTTGAGCATTGGGGTTAGTAATTGTGTTACTAGGGAGTCCTCCAGGCTGTCTCTCCGAAAGTAGCTGGGCTAACTGACCTACTTGGATTTTGATGTTTTGCAAGGAATCCTTCTGGTTCTTTAAATCTATTTCGTTCTTCAGGAATTGTTCTTTGGTTAATTTGTTTAAAGCTTCAGTACTTGCTGTGAGTTACATCAAAAGAGCCTCTATTGTATATCCAACATTCGGTTGTTGGCTGGTAATTGCACCTTGGCTCTAGTATGGATGTTTAGGTTTAGAGGGTTAATTTTGATTGAAAGTTTGTTTATCAAAGCCAGTTGGAGCTTGATTGTTGGCTCCATCCCTTCATCTAAAGTTTGGATGGTTTCTCCAACAAGAGTTGTAAGAGTTGCCATACATGTTATTCTATCAGCTAAAGAAATCACATTCTTCGATGGTCATAATTTAGCAGTATTTAACCTTGTGATTGACACGAGGTCGAAAACTCGCACAAAAACAAACCAATTACAACTAAATAGATAGCGGTAAATGGGTATCGAACACGAGGAGTTTGTGGAAAATGTGTTAACAAGTAGCTTTAACAGAAAATAGAATTAAACTAAAATTGTATAAAAGTAAATTCAGATTTGATTGTTTGATTTTTAGATTAACTAAAATAAAATAAAACACTTGCAAAACAAATATTGAGATTTGTAAACAAATTAAACAAAAGCGATCATCTTAGATTTCAGGTTTAAATCAACACTAATGTTCATGCTTACTAGAAAGAACCACCTAGACATAGTTCATGTTTGTTTACTTTTTTGTGATAAAAGGGAACTAAGTACTTGGATTAACAAAATGCAAGGTTGTTACCCGATAATCAATTGACTAATGTTTAACCCTAATTCTTCCCGTGATATCTCAATTGCCAATGACATCAAGAACGTATGGTTTAAAAATGATCAAACATAAGCAACAATTTACAAATAATTAATCAAACACCATAACAACTCACAAACATTGCAAAGTCATTATTCTAGAAATCAAAGCTTAACATAGTGTATCAATTAAACCCTACATCCAAGATGATCACCAAGAGGAATTAGCCACTCATGGTTTGAGAAATCATCATAATATCAATTGTATGCAACATCAAATGAATTAAAATGCACCAAACAATGATTACCAATCACCAAATATTGTTCTTCACTCCCAGAAATCGTCCTCTAATGTTTCTTGTTGAAAAGATAATGAAAAGATTAGCCCAAAACGGCTAAGTAAAGTCTAGGACTCTTGCTGTTACGACATGGACCGTTGTCCACGGTCTGGACCGTGGGCCACGGTTCCCTCCACGGTTCTCATTCAACCCACGGTACGGTGGGTTCTGCCAGATTTGCTTCAGGTGGACCGTTGTCCACGGTCTGCACCGTGGGCCACGATGGAGTTGGTTCAAATTTTCTTGTTTCGTTCATAATTTTCTTGTTCTAGCTCCGTTTCTTCACCGTCATCACCTATGATCTTGTTGTTTCGTCCTTTATCTCTTTAAACCTACAATCACATGACATAGTGTAGTAATCCAAGTCATTGAAATTAAACATAAACACGCATGATTAAACTGAAATGACTACACTTAAGGGTGGGTCTATGATCCACCCATCACATCCCCACACTTACATGTGCTTGCCCTCAAGAAACACTTGAACCACAATTGCTTTCAAAACACACTACCAAACAAGCCGCAAGACCGGCTCAGTTAAGGTTCCGAGTCATACCCTATTCCCTCATAATTAGAGGTTTGCACTAGCTTACTTAGTATTAAATTTTAAAACATAGAATTCTAGTCAATTTTAACATGCTTTCGGTCTTTACTCATACATAAAACACCGTCACTCATTAACTCACTTATCGGTGACCATTCCAAATATCATAATCATACTTGATTCTCCTCGCATACGCTTGTACCACCGTCAAATCTCCACCTACTCGTTCTTTAACATAAACGCAAATCACGAGGTCTTAAATGGGTTGTAATGGGGCTAGGTGTAAGGGTATGGAATAGGGAATATTGAAAGTGGGTCAAATGATCCGACCCGGCTTGTTACATCAAAACTAAAATAAGCAAAAGAACACACTACTATATACGCGACTTGTATCATTAACTCGATACACATGACTTTAAACATTGCTTCAACTTTTCTCATGTTTTTTCATTTTTTTTAATAATAACTTGCATAAACACTTAAATACTACTCCCTATTGATTAAAATCAAAACAACTACAACTACAAAGAAACCTATCAAGCCGGATCGTCTCACAAATACATCGAGGTTAATTAAATAGGAAGAATAAGCCCAAATAGGTTTACTAAAGGAACCAACCCCTGCCCCTCTCATTACCCACGCTCATATATGTAATTTATGAGGCCCAACCCCCAAAACCCGCACTCACACTCATCCGAGACAAGGCTTTAACCTAAGTGCCTCAATCACTTTTGCGTTTAAGCTAAGCTAAGGTCTCGAAGTGCATTTATGGCACAAGTTCTAACGGAGAATAACCATTCCGTCACCGCTCTTCGTTTTCCCAATACCCAAGTGACTATGGGCATGTTATGTGATTTGATAAACCGAAAGCATGCTAACCTTGCCTAGAATACTACTCGACCACATTTTTAACATAGCTAAGCAAACATGAATTTTGGGGGAATTATGACCATGAAAGGGGACCAAAACTTTGCCCCGCCAATCTTACCACTTTCCAGTGTTTTTCTTTCAATTGTTCTCTCTCTTTTTTTTTTTAAAAAATTTTTAAATTTAACGAAAAATTTCCCATCCCCACACTTGGGATACATTGTCCCCAATGTAAAGTTTTTAGGAAATAAAACACACAAAACACCACCAATTGTCATAACCATAACATTCTCCTCCCAACCCCCCAAATACACAAAACATAGCATAAAACACCTATATACACAAAATATACAAAACAAAGTGCACCTGGTATGATGAAGTCCAATCAGTAGTAGGGCGGTTGTGGCAGCCCGAAAATGGAGGTCATAAAGTCCGAAAATTCACCAAAGGTAAAAGCTCCACTTCCGCCGCTGCTGCCTTCTCCCGATGATGGTGGTGGTGGTGCCATCGACTGCATTGGGTCCACCCATATGGAGTGATGGAATGGAGGCTCGGGGTATCGCACAGAGCCGTCGTATGGAGGCAAAGATGTGCAATCCACACTTGGTGGATCTGGAACGACCTCTTCATCTGCATGCCATTGTTCGTGCATTCTCCTATTTCGGTCATCCATATACCGCATGTTTGATTCGTGCTCCTATGCATAGGCGTGAGCATGGTTCCACATCTCGTTACGGTCATGCCTCTCTTTCTCGGCTCGTTCATGATATGCCCCTATGAAAGTTTGGTGGTCGAAAAGGGCTCCCGACCAATTATCGAAAGTGGAGGGCCGATGCCTCTCCACCACCTCATTTATCGAGCCCATGTGGGCCTAATTGTCTCCATATGACGCATATCCCAAAGAATAGTCCCAACCCCTTTGTTGGGATCCACTACCACCCGCATTCTCATCACTACCAACCACCTCCATGTCTTCATCGTCACTTCTTTCCTCCATTATTTCCTCCATTATTTCCTCCTGGTCTTCACCCTCTTCTTGTTCAACATCCTCCCTTAATACTCTCCATTTCTCATTACCGTTCTTCAACTGCTGGTATCTTTTGCTCTTGGTATGTATCCAACCTGGCCCCAACGCATCCAACTTGTGTTCCATAAATATTAACCCAATTGTGCCTGCTGGAATGGCGCTATGCAACTTCAGTATCGCTGTGATCAATTGGCAGTGAGGGATTAACTTTCTCTTGTTGCTCTCTCTACTCATCCATATGTTTAACATAGTAAGTAGCGAAAGGAAATTAGCGGCTTGCCAGTCATCAATGCGGCCAAAACAGGCATGTCACTGTTTCTTACCACTAAAATGACGCTCCGACGTGGCACCACATTGGATAGACATATTGTCATTAACAATTGAGCCTCAATCCTCAACTCTCTTCTTTTAAAATTCGATCCTGTACCTCTTCCCTCTTTCAACACGGACGATAATATATTATACCATTGCGGACTTTTGTCAGGATGGTCAAACAAATCTCTAAGCGACGGATAGACGTACGAATTGAATGGCTTGCTGTCGAACTGAGCAATTTGATTGAGTGTCTCAAAAGACATCTCCACCGTCGTTCCACCCACAGTACCGATTAACTTCATCTCCGAACCCTTCCTAAACGGTGGGCACCTCAAGGTAGATACCCACTCCTCAATCTCCCTATCATATAACACCGTGCTTTCTCCATCGTAACACTGGAGAGCAGCTTCCCAACCTAATGCTTCGAATTTGTCGAACAAGCCAAATTCTTCAAACCCTGAGTCGGTCACATCCTTCTCACACATGAACCCTTCCAACCTTTCTCTTATGGTACTCATCTTATCCTTGAACAACTCAGGTTGCCATTCTAAAGCATAACTCGATAATACCCCACCCTTCCAGTTGGGTTTTGGGATTTCTACTTGCACATGCTCTTGCTCCTCTCTCAACCGCTGTCGCTTAGCTTCCGCAGCCCGACCAGTCGAAGATGTTGCCTTTCCTTTACCTTTATCCGAAGATCGTCCCATCTACACATAAAAACCACCAAAACAACCAAATCAATTCAATATGTTTCTCCCCACACTTGCTTGTTACCATAGTTGTGGATAATCAACTCATTATATACTTAACCTATATCACAAAACTTCAATAAACACTCAAATTTTCAATTTTTCAATGAAAAATCACCAATTTCAAGCATTTATCTCTTATCCACAACTATAATTTGTAACCATTATAACCAACAAGCAAGTGGGTTTACACAAATCAACACTACATTAACAATTGTTACAATGTATTCAAAGAATTGATAATGAACATACCTTGATTTGATGTTTATGGTGATAAACAAGCACTTGTCACAGGCAAACAAGAAAACCCCAAAAATCTTTGAAATTTTCGGAATCCTAACCCTCACAATTGGGTTACAACTTACAAATGAAAGGGAATAAGGTTTGTATTGTTAATCCTCTCACAAATTCACTCACAAAGTGGTTAACATACTTAGGTTTTGGTGGTTAATTGGAAGAAGTGATGGTGAAATTAGGGTTTGAAAGATAGAGTATGAAGGTAGAGAAGATGGTTGGTGAAGTTTGTGGCTGAAATATGTTGTAAAAAAATAAAATTTCGTTTATGTCCTTAAAGCCCGTCAGACAGCAGCAGTAATCAGCGAACCGTGGGCCACGGTGTGAACCGTGGTCCATGGTTGACCGTAGTCAACAACCCAGCCATGCCTGAACGTGGGCCACGGTTTAGACCGTGGTCCACGATGATGTTGTTCCAAAATTTCCAGAGTGCACCGTACCATGGTGACTTGCTGGACTGTGGGTTACGGTGACTGGACCGTGGGCCACGGTTGGAACCGTGGTCCACGGTGAACCTTTTTTTTTTATTTTTTTTTACTAAACGAAACAAAACTAAATATTATATAATGTTTAAACAAAAAGAAAACTAAAATTACCCTACCCCCCCCCCATGAAAAACCCGAGTTGTCCTCAACACGGTAGAGAAATTCCTATGAACTTCCCCGCATTTGGTTCGAACACACTCGCATGATAAAGGTAATTTTAAAAATAAATTTTTAACAAAAGCTATTTACACTATACAACATACATGGGCCTTTCTTTTACGAAACGGGGCTATCCGGTGAGCTTAGAGGGAAACTCACCTTGTCTTTATCAATCATCTTCAAATCCTTACCTTCCAAATAAGGTGTGAGGCGATGTCCGTTCACAACTTGCTTAACTTGACTTTGCATGTCTTCAATCTCCACATCACCAAACCTCCTGACTCTTGTTATCACATACGGGCCCATCCATTTGCTTTTGAGCTTCCTGGGAAACAGTTTGAGTCTTGAATTATAAATCCACACTTTTTGCCCAACCTCAAATGTTCATTTCCTTATCTTGGAATCATGCACCCTCTTCAATTTCTCTTTGTAATTCGAAGCTCATTCATATGCATCATCCCGGATTTCTTCCAATTCGTTCAACTTCAACTTCCTTAACTCACCGGCTTCCTTGTAATCCAAATTAACATTCTTAATTGCCCTTAATACCCTGTGAGCCAACTCCATTGGCAAATGACACCCCTTCCCATACACCAACCAATACGGAGTGGTACCAATCAGTGTCTTGTATGTCGTACGGTAAGCCCACAAAGCATCCTCCAACTTAATCAACCAATCTTTTCTATCAACCCACACCGTCTTCATTAAAATTTCTTTGATTTGTTGATTCGAAACTTCAACTTGGCCACTTGTTTGAGGGTGGTAAGGTGTTGCAATTCGGTGTTTCACACCATAACGTTTCAACAATTTTCCAAACGCAAAGTTCTTGAAATGCGACCCACCATCACTTATGATAACTCGGGAATCCCGAACCTTGAGAAGATGTTGGATTGAACAAACTTGCACACCACGGAATGAGCATTAGTTCTTGTTGCAACTGCTTCAACCCACTTTGACACGTAATCAACTGCAACAAGAATGTGTAAGTACCTGCATGAGTTTGGAAACGGGCCCGTGAAGTCTATGCCCCACACATCAAAAATGTCCACAACTAAGATGGGTTGTAAAGGCATTTCATTCCGTTTCGATATACCCCCCATTAGTTGGCAATTTAAACAATGCCGAGCATACTCACTAGCATCCTTGAAAATTGTTGGCCAATAGAATCCACACATAAGTACCTTGTACCCTGTTTTAGAACCACTAAAATGGCCACCACATGCCGATGAATGGGCATGTTTCAAAATCTCTTGTACTTCATTCTCGGGTACACATCTTCTCACTACTTGGTCTGCTCCAATCTTGAAGAGATCCGGTTCATCCGAAATGTATTGCTTAACTTGAGTTGCGAATTGTTGCCTTCTCTTCTTTGACCAAAATTCCGGAATCACCCCCATGGCCAAATAGTAAACGTAATGAGCATACCACGGTGCGGTTGAAACAACAAGCAACTGTTCATCAGGAAATTTCTCATTTATTTCTTTTGGATCATCAACACCTTCAAGGATGATCCGCAACAAGTGACCCGCAACTACATTCTCACAACCCTTCTTGTCACGAATTTCAAGATCAAATTCTTGTAGCAACAATACCCAACGAATCAAATGAGGCTTTGCATCTTTCTTTTCCATCAAATAACGCACCGCACTATGATCCGAGTACACTACAACTTTACTTCCCCAAATATATGACCGAAACTTATCTAAGGCATACACCACCGCAAGAAACTCCTTTTCGGTGGTGGTGTAATTAAATTGTGCATCGGATAAAGTTTTTCTTGCATAATAGATCACCACCGGCTTTTTGTTCACTCTTTGACCGAAAACCGCTCCCACCGTGCTATCACTAGCATCACACATAATCTCAAACGGTTTTGACCAATCTGGTGATTGTAGGATTGGTGCTTGTACTAACTTTTCCTTCAAACTGTCAAATGCTTGCAAACACTCATTAGTAAACTCAAAGGGGACATCCTTCAATAGAAGATTACATAAAGGTTTTGAAATTGCACTAAAACCTTTTATAAATCTCCTATAGAACCTGGCATGTCCCAAAAACGATCTCACCCCTTTGACATTTTTTGGGGGTGGAAAAGATGAAATTACTCTAATTTTTGCTTGATCAACTTCCATCCCCCTACTTAAAACCACATGACCCAACACAATACTTTCTTGTACCATGAAATGACTTTTCTCCCAACTTAACACCAAGTTTATCTCAACACAACGTTTTAAAACTTTTTCTAAATCATTGAGACAAGACTCAAAAGTTGAACCAAAAATAAAAAAGTTATCCATAAAAACCTCAAGTGAATCCTCGACCATGTCTGAAAATATGCTCATCATGCATCTTTGAAAAGTAGCCGGGGAATTACACAATCCAAATGGCATCCGTCTAAAAGCAAAAGTACCATATGGACAAGTAAAAGTGGTTTTGTGTTGGTCATCGATGAATGAATTGCAATTTGATTATAACCCGAATACCCATCCAAAAAACAATAATATTTTTGACCCGAAAGTTTTTCAATTATTTGATAAATGAATGGTAATGGAAAATGGTCTTTTGAGGTGGCGTTATTTAATTTTCTATAATCAATGCACACTCGCCACCCGGTTACCTGTCGGGTGGCGATTTGGTCACCTTTATCATCTTTTATTACCTGGATGTCGGCTTTCTTGGGCACTACCTATGTCGGGCTCACCCATGAGTTTTCTGAAATGGGATAAATAATCCCTGCATCCAGCCATTTGATTACCTCTTTCTTCACCACTTCCTGCAAATTCACTTTCAATCTCCTTTGAGTCTCCCTTGTTGGTTTAGCCTCCTCATTTGTAATTATTTTATGCATAACAATAGAAGGGCTAATACCTTTTAAATCTGCAAGCGTCCATCCAATAGCGGCTTTATGTGCTTCCAACACCTTCACTAATGCTTGCTCTTGCTCTTGCTCCAAATTCGAAGCAATGATAGCTGGGAGGGTTTCATTCTCCTCTAAAAACACATACTTCAAATGACTCGGGAGCTCCTTCAACTCCACTTTTGGTGGACACTCCAAAGATGGTTTGGTATCCGAATTGATTTCCTTTGGCAAACTCTCCCATTGTTGTGTCCATGGTGGTCTTCCCTCTTGTAGAGCTAGCGCATTCTGTTTTTGTTCCTCCATCCGCAAAGCACAAACGTGTACCTGTTTAGAATCATCACAAAGACAAGCCTCTACACAATCCTCATCATATTCATGAGGATTGCAATGATTCACCACATCTGCCAAAAAACATTCTTCACCACTCAAAGAATTAGCAACATTAGTAAAAACATTTAAACGCATTTTCCGGTTGCCAAAAACCATGTTAACGGTACCATATCTACAATCAATGATTGCATGGGCCCGTGTTCAAAAATGGTCAACCCAAGATAACATTTTGTTGTTGACTTGAGTCACCTGATGAATAATCCAACACGAAAAAATCCACAGGATAATAAAAATCCTCTACCTTCACAATTACATCCCGTACGATTCTACGTGGATGTTTATGAGATAAATCGGCCAATACAACCGTGGTCTCCACACGTTTCAAAGGACCAAAGTCGTATTGGTCATATAAACCCCCCTGAAGAATACTCACTCCGGCCCCAAGATCCAATAACGCCCTAGACATTTGAAAATCACCCACTTGAATGTTAATTAAGGGTGTTCCCGGATCTTGAATCTTAGGAGGGAGGTCTCCTTTTAAAACCGCACTTACTCGCTCGGTTAAATCTACCCGTTTAGGCACTTTTTGTTGCCTCTTTTGAGTGCCTAATTCTTTTAAAAATTTTGCATAAGCGGGTACTTGTTTTATTGCTTCAAGTAAGGGAAGATTGACTTTAACCTGTTTGAATACCTCCCACATCTCCTCCTTTGAGGACCCCATTTTAAAATCACGTTTTTCTTACCCGGATCGATCAAAGCTGAATCTTTGTTTGAAAACATGGAATTGGAACCTCTCCCACTTCCTTGCTTTTATCATTTAAAAGTTCATTTTGACCCGAATCTTTGTTTGAAAACTTGGATGGTTTATGGGGTTGAATGGGTGAAGCTTGTTCATCTTCACTTTCTACCCCTTCACATCCTCTATCACACCTTCAACTGATTCCGGTGTGGTATTGATTTTAAATTCCTTACCACTTCTAAAAACACTTACCTGATTAATTGGTACATTGTGAGAAGTAGTGTGAGTAGGGTTCTCTTTGGTGTCACTCAGGAGTTGACCATTATTCTTCTTCAAGTTAGATACCTCGGTTGCAAGTTGGCCCATTTGAGTTGTCAATGATTGAATGGCCTTGTCACGAATTTCATCCTTTTGTACACGAGCTTCATCCAACTGATTCCTCTTTTGCATCTCTTGCTGCATCATCTTAAGCATGTCCATCACTTCATTCCCACTTGATGAACTTTGGCCCGAAGACACACCTTGATTACCACCCGTTCCTTGAAATTGATTTTGATTACCTTGGTTGAAGTATTGTTGAGGAGGGATAAAGGTGGTTTGAGAAGTCCCTTGGAAATTCGGATTGAGTTGAGTTGCTTGATTTCCATAATGGAAATTCGGATGATTTCTCAACTCAAAGTGGTAAGTGTTTGAGTTCATGTTGAAATTTCGATTACCACTCCCTTGACCTTGAAGTGCATTCACCTCTTCAACTTGTGCTTGACCTATCGTACACACATAAGCCCCATGACCCAACTCATTACAATTGGTACAAACATCAATTCTTTGATTAGTAGTTTGTACCCCCACATCTTCCACGGCATGAACTTGCGGTCTTCCAATTGCCGGTCTTCCTCTTCTTGCTGTTTGAGCCTTTTTTTGATGTGACCGACATTTGTTCCAAGAATGCCCAATCAACTTGTTCATAATTGGTACCGAAAGTACCATTTGTGATTGACATCAAATCCCGTTTATCTTCCGCATTCATCCCATTATGAAAAGCATTCAACAACTCCCAAAGAGCTATACCATGATGAGGACAATTCTTGATCATCATGTTGAACCTCTCGAATGCTTCATGAAACATTTCACCAGATTGTTGTTGTAAAGACCTCAAACATTGTCTCGCGTCATTAGTCTTTTGGGCCGTGTAAAACTCTTCCAAAAACCTTTGTTGCATTTCAGCCCAAGTGTAAATCGATGCGGATGGCAATGTGTAAAACCATCTCTTCATCTTATCCTCCAACGAAAATTGAAATAAAACCAATTTCACCTCATCCGGTGTAAAACCTTGACCCCCAATCGTGTTGCAAATAGAGTCATATGCCTCCAAATGAAAATAGGGTTCTTCCGTTGCAAGACCCTTGTACTTTGGTAAACTTTGGAGTGCATTAGTTCTCACCTCAAACGTTCTTCCATTTTGGTTTTGAGGAATAACCACCAGAGATGGGTTGTTGGTGATGACCGGTCGAAAATGAACTGCAATTCCCCTAACCATTTGCCTTCCATGTCTTCTTGGTAACCCCAATGGTACTCTTGGTTGGCCCATTTATCGGTAAACAGGCCTTTGTTGCATATTTTGTTGAACTTGCGGTTGGGAATTTGGTTGTTGAAATTGCGGTTGTTGTGGAACTTTTTGCAATGGTTGTGGAACTTTTTGCAATGGTTGTGGTTGTTGTATTTGATTGACATGTGATCCACCCCGTTGTTGCACTTGTTGCGGTTGAAAGTCGGATCCATACCCAAACTTCCTTTGAATTCTCAACTGATTACCATCAACCCCACTTGCATATCCTTCTTCGAAATCTTCATATCCTTCATTGCCAGCACCATACCGTGGCCCACCAAACAAATGCGGGCCCGATCTTTGACCCGGTGAAGTATGAATTATAGGTGGGTCTTGGGTAAATGTGTATGGTTGTTGATAACGTGGATCTTGTTGAGACTGGAAAGATGATTGTTGTGGTGACTTTGATGATTGTCCTTGAATAAGCATGAAATTTGCCAAGGGTGGGAGGTTAACTGATGGCTGAAAGCTAAACGTAGCTGAAGTCGGTTCACTTGTGGAATTGGTGGTGGTAATGGGTACAGTAGATGGTGGGTTTGTAATTAATGGGTGGTGACATTGGCGGTATGGTTTGTTCTGAAACCATGATTGTTGTGTCAGTTGTTTGACTTTTTGTGCTTGGCGACCCAACCTTGTGTTCCCTATGTAGAATCCGGTCCTGACAAAAGGTTCTCTCGATTTCAGGATCAAACGCTAACGGTGATGAAGACAGAGAGCGTCTTGTATGCATATACCTGTAAGTACCTCCATACTAGCACAACCCGCGTAAAACTGACAATAAAAATTTAAATAACAACTACAAAAATAACACACGTTTCGCACTACTTCCCGGCAACGGCGCCAAAATTTGACACTAGGTCGAAGACTCGCGCAAAAATAAACCAATTACAACTAAATAGATAGCGGTAAATAGGTATCGAACAAGAGGAGTTTGTGAAAAATGTGTTAACAAGTAGCTTTAACAGAAAATAGAATTAAACTAAAATTGTATAAAAGTAAATTCAGATTTGATTGTTTGATTTTTAGAATAACTAAAATAAAATAAAACACTTGCAAAACAACTACTGAGATGTGTAAACAAATTAAACAAAAGCGATCATCTTAGATTTCAGGTTTAAATCAACACTAATGTTCATGCTTACTAGAAAGAACCACCTAGACATAGTTCATGTTTGTTTACTTGTTTGTGATAAAAGGGAACTAAGTACTTGGATTAACAAAATGCAAGGTTGTTACCCGATAATCAATTGACTAATGTTTAACCCTAATTCTTCCCGTGATATCTCAATTGCCAATGACATCAAGAACGTATGGTTTAAATCATGATCAAACACAAGCAACAATTTACAAATAATTATCATACACCATAACAACTCACAAACATTGCAAAGTCATTATTCTAGAAATCAAAACTTAACATTGTGTATCAATTAAACCCTACATCCAAGATGATTACCAAGAGGAATTAGCCACTCATGGTTTGAGAAATCATCATAATATCAATTGTATGCAACATCAAATGAATTAAAATGCACCAAACAATGATTACCAATCACCAAATATTGTTCTTCACTCCCAGAAATCGTCCTCTAATGTTTCTTGATGAAAAGATAATGAAAAGATTAGCCCAAAACGGCCAATTAAAGTCTAGGACTCTTGTTGTTACGACATGGACCGTGGTCCACTGTCTGGATCGTGGGCCACGGTTCTCATTCAACCCACGGTACGGTGGGTTCTGCCAGATTTGCTTCAGGTGGACCGTGGTCCACGGTCTGCATCATGGGCCACGGTGGAGCTGGTTCAAATTTTCTTGTTTTCTTCCTAATTTTCTCGTTCTAGCTTCGTTTTCTTCACCGTCTTCACCTATGATCTTGTTGTTTCGTCCTTTACCTCTTTAAACCTACAATCACATGACATAGTGTAGTAATCCAAGTCCTTGAAATTAAACATAAACGCACATGATTTAACTGAAATTACTACATGTAAGGGTGGCTCTATGATCCACCCGTCAGTGATCTCCCCCACACATGTTACATTTGACCTTTGCTTTGGCCAGCTTAGACTGAAGCTATTCAAATTTCTTCGAGAGGGCTTCGAATTGTAGAGAGATAAAGGTACTATTGACGACATGGTGTATGCCTTTTTGTGACGGGGTTGATTTTGGTGGATTATAGGCAAAGCTTTTCTTGGCAGCTTTTTCTAGGATCTCGAAGTTCTGAGATCTCCACCAGAGACTTGATCGATTACTTGTTTGTTTTGACTAGTTTGAGCGTCAACGAAAGTTTGAACTCAAGGAAACTTTTTCAATAGATGGCGCAGACATCGTCGAAGAAGGCTCTTGTATCTCTCCCATGTTGCATGTAGTGGCTCGTCTTCATCGGTCCGGAATTCGGTGATTCTAGCACGATACTTGGTAGTTTTTTCAGTTGGAAAGTATTTTAGAAGGAATTGCTTTAACATCAAATTACAGTTGCTAATGGCACCGGATGGTAAGAATTCAAGCCATTCCAAGGCTTGGCCTCGAAGAGAAAATGGTAATAGTTTAAGTCTCTCTTGATCTTTGGATCAATTTTTGATTTTGAAAGTTCCACATATTCAAAGACATCGGGAAATATAAGATAAAGGATCTTCATCGAGAAGCCCATGAAAGTGTCGGCTTGCCATATTGGATCATGTTTAGCTCGTTGTCTAGTTCCACCATCATAGGTTCCTCTTGCTTTTCCTAGGTTACTGTATCTCATTCCTGTTCATCCTTAACTCCTTTGGTTGCTTTTCGTGCCCGAGAGTGTGCTCTTTGGTGAAAGTGGCGTTCGGATTTGAAAAGTGGTGAAACTAGTTCGGGAGTAGATGTAATGACCTATCTAAAACTTATGCTAAAATAAGCAACTTATAAAACTAGAAAGATGAAAATAAAAAATAAAGAGGATAAAAAATAAATTTTGTTCTTTTTCGTAAATTTATAAATATATACAATATAACCAAGGTTTAATAAATACTCGTATTGTTTGTAAAAATTCACAGTGTGTCCCTGGCTATGACGCCAGAAATTTGATGGGCGTTTGTGTGGTGATAGTATATATGAAAAAGCTTGTTAAGCTTTTCAAAAGGTTGTTTCACACAATTGTAACGCCCGTTAATTCCGGTTTCAAGAATTAAAGCTTGTAGAGTATGTATAACTCTCGGGATTTATCCGACGTTTCTCGGAAGCCTTTGTGTCATCTCGATACATTAAACCATTTAACTTTTCTTCCATAATGCCTTATGTTTCAAATTGGAGGGACTTGCATGTAACTTTTATTTTATATCATAAAACAAAAGGTTAACCCTAACCCTAACCTCAGCTGCGATCGGCCGAAGAACAGCCCCCCCTTCTTTGCTTCGACTTTTTGAGCGATTCCCAGGCACTTAGAAGTAGTTCAAGGTATGTACTACAATCCCCAACACTCTTTTCGTTCACCCCTAATCGTTTTGATGCTCAATTTGGTCGATTCTTTTCGTTGGACAGATTTCGGCCAAGGTGCAATTGACCCGCTTCCCATGGATAAAAATTAGAGTTTCTGGTGTAGAAAGATTCCCAGGTATGGAATTTACATCATATTAAAATTTCCTGGCCATTGGAGGTGTTTAGGTCGGTCAATCAATTTTAGTTCGAAAACTATGGTTTATCGGGTGTAGAATCGTCAATTGTTGAGTTTGATGCGTTAATCGATTAAATGACCAACCAAATCAGTTTGTACAACCCTAGGGGGGTTTAAGGGCTGTGGGAAAATTAATTTTTTGGAACTCGGGGCTGTTTAGGTTGGTGATTAGTTAATCGAGTCGGTTGTGCGCAAATTGTCGTTTAAACGTTAAAGTGAGTGATGTAAAAAGGAACCGCCACCCATATCGACTCGTGTGGTATGTTTATGATAAATGGGCAGGTTATGATGGGAATTTGGTCCATTTGGGGCTGATTTGCTTGAAAATTGATTTAAGAACTTATTTTCGCGCGTATTCGACTCGATTGGCTTGCAAGCGGGTAAATGTACATCATGGTTAACCCCGATCATGATGGTAGGGTGGGTTCGGTTAATTGAAAGGTTTTAGAGGCTGAGGTAAAGTAATTGGGTATGGGTTGGGCCTCGGGCCAAAGTGTTGGGCTTGAATGGCCCATTAGGCAAGTGTGTTCTTACGGTCTAGTTTAGTGACGCGTTGTGTACAATTTACAGGCCCTTACTTGTGAGTGTGCACTTAGGGATTTCCTAGTTTGTTACAACGGAAGCACATTCAATTTGCAGCGGGAACTAAAACTTTTACATAACAACTTCTTTCTCTTACTAATCTTCAATATGGATAGCCTCGTACGCACCTCAAGCTCGCCACATCATCTATAATATCTGCATGCATACTAAAAGTCAGCTACACACTGAGTAAGTTCTAATGTTTCTTTGTTTTCATAAAATATAGTTTATAAATAAATTGCATCTTTCAAGCATTCATACACAACATAACATTTCTCATTCATTATTTACTTGTATTATGATTGTCCATCCATCATTTCCTAGCTATGTTCATACACGTTTGCTCGTAACCGAGCATCTTATTCTTGCTCATAACCGAGCCATCTATTCTTTCTCATAACTGAGCCTCCTATTCTTGCTCATATAATCAAGCCTCTTATTCTTGTTTATAATCAGGCCTTCTATTCTTGCTCATAACTGAGCCATCTTTCCTTGCTCACAACCGAGCCATATAAAGTTAAAGGGATTTGCCATCCTAACTTATTGTGCATGCTTGAGGTCCGAAGGCTCTACACATGAACACGTACCCATTATTCTATGCATAATATTCATACACATTTACATTCATAAAAACATTCTGCACAAGTATTAGTAGGGCTTGCTCCTTAACTCTTTCTGTTCTATCAACTAACATTCCAGAATTTATATTAATAAATTAATATATAAACACGTTCTTACAAGATGTACATCATTAATATAAATTACGTACATTAATTCTTTCACATACGAGTATGCATACAGCCCCAAAAATGTTTAAGGGAAAAGGGGGGCTAGAACTTACCTAGATTCTATTAAGCTCACCTTGAATAGTCCATCTCCTTAACTGTGCACTGCTAACTGTTTGTCATATATATATATTTGTCAATTAAACGTGTGACTAACTATCGGTACTAATTAAGTTTGTATTTAGTTAACTAGCTTACTTGATAAGCTAGATTCGTTTGTTTAGTTCAACGGATATAACGGGGTTTCATTATTTAACAACGGCCTTTATTAAATTTCTTCTTGTTCCTTACATTTGACGTCTGAATTCTTCCATTATTCTATTTATTTCTTTCATTCATTATATGTATGTTTCTTTTAGTTAATATATATGTATACATACAGTTCTTTTCTTTACCGGCTAACTAGTCTTTTAAAAAGTTAAAGGGACTTAACGGAGTTGACGCTTGGCTTTATTTGTTGGATTAGCTTTGGGTTAAGTAGGACATAGGCCTAATCAACTCATGGGCTTGGCTAGATTCTAACTTCCATCCCCTAGGACATGTACCTCACATTCCATCCCCCAGCTCACATGTCCGTGCCTTAATCACTGCTCCACCAAAATTTAATGTTATACTACCACCTCATTATGCTCCATCCCCCAGGACATGTACCTCACATTCCATCCCCCAGGCTCACATGTCCGTGCCTTAATCACTGCTCCACCAAAATTTAATGTTATACTACCACCTCATTATGCTTTTATTATCATGTTGCCGTTACTAGTTCACACCATTATTAAATAAAATTCAAATGTTGCATGTGAGATTCGAGTTAGGGACCTCTCACTCCCTAAACCATGCCTTAACCACCGAGCTGTCAGATCCTTTTGCCTATTGCGTCCCTACATGTCTTTAATAAACCTAGGTTCTGGTTATTCCTATTTCCCATTTGCCTGTTTACCTTTATTATCGTGATTATTATTGTTATTATTATACACGACTGCTGCTTTTTCGTGTATTATTATTATTATTATTATTATTATTTTCCTCATCTAAATATACGTGTTTCCATTTTACGAGTTAAACAAACCCGACTCATATACTTTACATTTTAACGCCAAGTTTATATTTTTGTTAACCCTTAGACCGCGATATAAGGTTGTACCACATTTTCATGGAGATCTAAAATTAAAAGAACGATCTTTAGGATAACACGTACCTTAAACGAACCGGATTGAGCTTGTTCTTGAACCGGATAGATCTTTAACAGATAGCGTTAGTCTTGTCGTATGAAGATCGTAAAATGAGCTTCAAATGTTGCCCTTGAATCCAAAATGGGAGAAACAATGGGTGAGGAGTGCGTGTGTGTTCTTGAGTGAGTGTTTGGCAAATATGGAAAGGTATAGAGTTACGAGATCTAGGTTTTAGGCAGGGGTTTAAGGTATATAAATACCTCAAGCCCATGAACCATAGGCCCAAAACACTCGTTAGTCCATACTTTAAATTCTATGCCCACCCTTTATGAGCTAATTATTTACTCAAAAGTAAATAATTATTCTCTAACATAAAATAATAATAAAAATATTATTATTATTATTAATTATAATTTATGGATGTTACAAAATGCCAATTAAGACTGGTTAAATTGGAAGGAATTAACCTTGAGTTACCAAGTATTAACCCACAAAACTCTTGGGCAATTATAAAACTCATGTAATAACCATCCAAGAGTTGTTTAAAATAGGTTATGTAGCACACTCACTTGACAAGTAATTTACCGATTTTAATGGAAGAACCTCAACAACCCGTTTTCACAACATTGTCAACATTGCCATTTTAAGATGATCAATTACTACTATACTTAATTTGGTTCATGTTCATCCTAGGATTTAGGTTTTTTTCTCAACTAAGCCCTTACAAGAATGGCAGTTCGCCGACTTATCATCAAGCTTGGTACTTGGTGTCTCTTTTAAAGTTTATTATCTAAGGCCTCACAAGAGTGGCAGTTCCCTGACTTATCATCAAGCTCGGCACTTGGGATATCTTTCAAGAGTATTTTGACATTACATATCAAGTGATAATTATAACATAACTTTTACTTATTGTAAACGGATCACGTGTTTAACCACTATTGTTAAACTTCTGTTAAGATTCATTATATACGAAGATGATACTATAAAAGTTTAGCTGATAATAAGCATAATGTTATACATCAAAGTAAAAGATACAAACATGATCAATTAGAACATTCTAACCAATTTGGATGACCAATCCTTAATGCTAATGACTTCTTGCTAGAGCTTAATCTTCTTGATCTCCAAAGGGTGGATGGATGGGATAATTTCCTTATTAATGGTGGTGAAAGGTGGTGGTTGAAGTGGATTTACTACTCTTCAAGGTGTGTTGAATGTGGTGGATGAACATTCAATTTATAGGCTGATCTGGGAATCAACGCGGCTCGTTTTGAGCTTGGCACGTGTAACATTTCAGATCTTTTGTATTCGTATTTTTTTACTTGATTCGAGAATGTAATTTGGATCTTTGGTATCAATAAAATCGTGCATTTATTAGTATTTAATTTCGTTTAACTTAGTTTTAGATTTCATAACTTTCAATCATGCCAAATAGTTATTAGAAACTCTTAAAATCGCTTAAAAATGAATTTACAGAAGTTCAGGGACTAACAATAGCATTTTCTGAAATCCAGGAACTTTCTCGCTAGATAATGGAATTTCTCGCAAGATAACGTGAGATATCGCAAAATCTCTTCTGCAGCTTGTTTTTCAACTAGTTATTCGTTTTTTATTGCATAATCCTTCCTAAACGACCCTAAATCACTAAAATTAAGGTCCAAGTTAATTAATATACTATTGCATCATGTCTAAGTTCGTTTTCCTGATGAACACACCGAAATCTTGGAGTAATTTGACCCGATTTCCTCATCAATATGTTATTCTCTTTCTTAATCGAGTTGATTTTCAAATTAATAATTATTACCTCTTTATTCTTAATCTAAATACATTCTCAAACCCAAAATCATAATTGCAACATCAGCCTCGATAGTCCTCAAGCCTATTCCTTTGATATTTTTGGTTTTTTTCGTCAAGTTTCATCTTCCGGTTTGACTTTAGTATTCAAGAGACATTTGACCACGAATTTCTCCTAGTCCTAATCAATTTCAGGGTAAGTTTTCTTCTAAGTGTTTATTGGTTTTTATCTTATAACAAAAGCACTCAAGAAATTTCTCAGATTGAGGGAGTTTCGATGATCAATTTGATCCCGACAGGTTTAAGAGCATAATAGTCGAATCCTTCAAATATTCAATTACTCAACCATCTCGTCAAAATTAGCGTTCGGCCCAAAATACTTTTTGTTCCACATTTAATTTTGAGTGCACTTGTCAGAGCACGACTCCTGAATCAAAGTTTAGATTATGAACAGTACTAGCTCGCTTAAGTATTTAAAATCTCATAATTTAAGTTTTACATCTCCGCTTAACCTGATTCCAATTGCAATATTCTTGGTTTTATTTCTAGTTTATTGTCTCTAAGTTTCAGGTTGATTTGGATCAACTCAGTTAGCGTGCTAAAAGTTCGGTTTCACGTTTTATTCTTCTTATCATTCAAAAATCGCCTAGTTAATGAGGTGAGAGACCATTCCCCTTGACTTTTACTGTTTTCAAATGATTTTGGGGACTTATGCGTATTTATTCATATTTTATATATTATATATACCCAACTAGCAAACTTGAATATTGTGCGTTGATCGGTTAATTGCTTATTTGCTTACTTGTTTACTTTATCGCATTCGGAGAGGTCCATCTTAATCACATTATACTATGATCATACGACTGCCTTAGTATCTAGAGCCCGATTCGCTAGGCAATGTTCAACTGACACCAACTATTTGCTCATGGTTTGATTGATTTACGCTCACCATATCAGTTTTGCTCATTTATTCACATATTATTATAATATCAAAGATGGTGATTTTCTCACTCAATCTTGTGTAGACAAACTATATTATTTTGTATGCATATGCAGGTTATCATTTGGTTTGAAGATAAGGTGAAGAAACATTTAGAGATACCCTAAGTTAATTTAGTAAAATGACTATTGTGTTTGTTTTATTATTTTGAGATATTTGTTTTATTGTTTTGTAAGTGATTAAAAATGGTGTACTTGGTTTAATGTTGAAAGAATTGAATATATTAGATATTGTCCTATTAAATTGCATTATAGTGTCTTGTGAGCTATTAACCAACGGTTAGCACCCCGACATTCCGTTGTAAGTTGGGGTGTAACAGATTGGGATAAAAGGCGAAGATGGTAAGATGGGTTGTTAGAAATTCCCTAGTAGCATGCTTAGGAACCTATACGTGCTTATTTGACTGCCTTGTGTGTTCTATTTTATTTGTTTACAACTTATTTATTTATTTAGAAAAATTAGATTTTAATAATCCCAACTTTATTTATTAGCCTATAATAATCCAACTTAGTTTATTGCTACCAGTGATCCCAAATTTAAAAAAGTTGGCTCTCAGTGGTCCCCCATTAAAAAAAACTAATGGTGTTAAGTTTTCTCCAAATTTCAAACGATTTTTAGGGCTTTTGATCGGAAGGAGGATACGAGTCGTTTAACGTAAGACTTATCATGAAATGATACTTCAAATGGCTTGATTAGTGCTTCAAATCGGGTTTTTAAACTTCAAATTAAAAAAAAATTAACTTGTTTGGTGTATTGTTTCGAGCTTAGATTTACATCAATCAACTCGTATCCTTTTTCCGATCAAAAGCCCTAAAAAATCAGTTTGAAATACGGAAAAAACTTAACGCCGTTAGGTTTTTTTTAATGGGGGACCATTGAGAGCCAATTTTTTTTTAAATTTAGGACCACTTGGGGGAATAAACTAAGTTGGGATTATTATCGTCTAATAACTGAAAGTTGGGATTATAAAATCCAATTTGCCATTTATTTATATACTTATCTATATTAATCATCTACACGCACACACAAACTCCGAGGCCGTGCCTCATTCTAAAAAAGATTTTTATTTTTATTTAGTAGATTGTTTTATTTTTATTCATAATCTTAATTTTTAAACAAATTTGTTCATTGCCTGGATATCTCCAATTATTCGCATTATTTTAAATTCCGACTCATCATTAATTTATGATAAATTACTAGCACAATTTATTTGAATTTCATTCCTCCATTAATTTACTCATGAATTCGCATAACTTACCCTTCATCTTATGACATTTTATCTTTGGTCATCGCAAAATGTCTTCGCTAAGAAACCACCATCGTACTTAATGTCGCTCATCTGGTTGTCATGGTCCTCGTCTGGCTGCAATAATCACCAAAGAATTTGCCGCTTCTATGCTTACTATTGTGACTCAAATCCAAAGTCTTAGTTCCCATGGTTCTGCTACATCTGCTGCCCACTTCAAGAATTTCACTAGCGCTGAACCACCCCAGTACTTTGGGGAGGAGAATGCCACTAAATTCCTCCAGTGGTTTGCGGAAATAGAGAGCGTATTCATTCATTGCGAATTCCCGGACGACAAATGGACTAAGTTCGCCTCGAGCGTCTTCGACGAACAGGCTCTCACTTGGTGGAACTCTTTTAAAACCGTTGAAGTAACCGAGTTTGCTATGGCCATGCCTTGGGATGAACTAAAGGAAGCTATGAAGCAAGAGTTTTTCCCTGAACATGACATAAAAGGCTTAAGACCGAGTTTCGGGAACTCAAGCAAATTGGGGTGATAAATCTAGCTATTCAAACCGTTTCAAGGAGTTCAGCCTGCTAATACCCCATCACATAATGTGTAACACCCCGTAACCGCAGCGGAAACGTACACGGGATGCAACAGACACCTCTGATATCAACCACATTGTTTATAAAGAAAACCGAATGCATTAATATACTTCAAAATTACATTATCTCATCTTTCATTACCGTCTAGGTGATACACACATCATACAATACGGTTCATAATTCTATATGTTATAATGTATCCTAACGTCCAGCACGCAAACCTTACACACATCAAGCACTTAGCACGTAATCAATCACTTTATCTTAGTTGTACCTGAAAAGCATGTGAGAAAACGGGTCAACTACGAATAGTTGGTGAGTTTCACAATTTTAGTAAACCATGATAAATCCATATCATAATATAATATTATCTGGGGACACTGTTAACCCAGAAACACATTTAATAACCTCTGGGTCAATTGTTGACCCAGAACACTTCCAATAACCTCTGGGGACACTGTTAACCCATAACACTTCCACTAACCTCTGGGGGCACTGTTAACCCAGAACACTTCCAATAACCTCTGGGACACTGTTAACCCAGAACACTTCCAATAACCTCTGGGGACACTGTTAACCCAGAACACTGTTGCGGGACCTTTCAATAATAACAACTCAGACAATTACCATTTTAATACATTACCGTACGATTCCCGTACAATAAACATTATATAAATACATTCATTTCCATGCGATCAGCATGTACTTAAACCTTTTGATAGAAACATGCTTTCCGCCCTGGGAAAATATTTAAAACATTTTAGTAAAAAAAAAGGGCTCGTGAAAACTCACCTTAGCACATGCAAGCAGGTAACAACAATCATTATCAATTAACACGTCCAATCTGTAATATGATCCCTACGATCGTTATTATACAATTATTGTTTATATAATCTTTAACCTTATCAATCGGTACATCTGGGGACACTGTTAACCCAGTACTGTACCTGTTCCGGGGGCAATGTTAACCCAGAAGTACTTCTCCGGACTCAGATTGTGATATCGTTTAGAGTTCCATGGTCACAATTTCTATTAGTCGTTTTCTCGTTTTGCGTGCCTAGCACGAATATCCGTTTTATGTTTCAAAAATGAGTTTGGTCACACACGACCCGAAAATAGCGGTTGTCTGATAATTTGATTTAAAATGTGAAATTATAGCTCGGTTTAGACGTCCCGATTGGCCGCGGGACTCGTTTCCGTCTTTGGCGTACCGGAAACCGTTAAAATCGGTTAAAAATACCCAAATCATCCGACTTATTTTCGGATGATTCATTTTTACTTGTTTAACTCAATTATATGAAAATAGTCCATTTTTAAGGTTTTTATACACCAGTCAGCTCGCTTAAGCGAACTTCACCGGTTTACGCGTTTTAACTTTAAAAGTTTGATAATCAGCACGATTAATTATCCGTTTACTCTCGGATCTTGAAATTTTGTACAAATCACTTTTTAATAGTGGGGAATTTTATAAAAATATTTTCAGAATTAATTCTTATATTTAAAATTTATTTATCTATTTTTAAACACCATTTAAACACTAAATATGTCGTAAATACCAAACGACCTTAGAAAAATCCCAAATTTTTCCTGGATGTCCCCTGACATCCAAATAGTCCCCTGTAATTTTTTCCAGAACCAAAACCTTCTTTTACATGTCCTTTTTCCAAAACCGAGCTAGAAATCCCTAGAACTCGTTTAACCGAAAAGCCTACTTAGACTTCTCCAACGGACCTCAAATTTTGTGTGTGACTTATACATTATATGAAAAGCTTATCTGAAATTTTCCAGAATTTTTCATAATATTTAACTATTTTTCACCATTTTTGGCCAAAACCGAGCATTAAATTCACCAAATATTCATCCTTTATCCAAAAATTACCAAAAATTCACAAAACTCATCTTTTCATGTGTTTAACACCTCTGTAAAATTTCATGACCTAACTCTAAAGCATCAACAATCTGTCCAAATTTCCCAAAACCGAACATAACCGAATATACCTTTCGTTTTCCGCCACTACAAGCTACAAACTCATATTTCCGCCTTATCTACCACTAAATACAGAGCCTACAAACAACATACCACAATACCAAGCAAGTTACACTCACGATCAAGCCATTTCTTTCATGGTTACGATTATGATACTAAAAACAAAGATTTAACCGTAAAAATTCGTTTTTGATTCGTTTAACTCATTTCTTGGACCAAGATCCCTTGTATGACCCGTATACATCACTTGATCATGCAAGAATCGGTTTTCATCTTTGAAACCTCATTTTCTTGCAAACAAACTCAAGAAACGAAGATGGAAACGTGATTAACTCGATTCTTTACCTTGTTTTTTTGCTAATTATCTCGGGTTTTGGATCATGATCTTGAGAGAATTGATGAATCTTTGAGAGAGTTGATTGAAAAAAAAGAAAAAAAGAAAATTAGGGCCATGGAGCCGATCGGAAATGGTAATGGGGTGGGGTGGGACCCACAAGTTCATTCTTGGCCACAAACTTGGATTTCCGAAATCTGGATAATGTTTTGGATAATCTGGTTCAGTTCGTTTCTCGGTTAAATGTTTAATTCGGCTTAAAACGAGGCTAAAACGGTCGTTTTTGGTCTAAAAATTGAAATTTATATAAAACCGATTTAAAAACTTAATCCATGACATTTATTAACTTAAAACGTCATATTATTAGTTATTACGCATCTTTTTCGGCTTGATCGATCGTCTCTTGCTCGGTTTGGTATTAAAGGTTTCGTTTAACGTACCGACGTACTATTAAATCGAAATCCTTTTTCTGTGCTTTAATCCACTTATCCCGAAGCTTTAATACTTCGTAACATCACTAAATATCATATATCTCGTCTATAATTGAACCCTCGATTCATTCGGGTTTCAATAACTATCGATCGTTTGATCGCATATTCAATACGGTGAATTATATATTCACGTACAATCAATACAATGAACCATGTATTCTCGTATAATTACCATGGTAACTCTTGTACCCGACATTACATATGACGTAACTAACGTCTACCGGTTAGGGTATACCTGGTTTCGTCGGAATCGTTACATTCTCCCCCCGTTAAGAAATTTCGTCCTCGAAATTTTACACGCCCACTATCTCCTTTCGAGAGAAAGGTGGGGGGTTTTTCCTTCAGAATTCACCCTCGCGTTACCAAGTATAATCTGGTCCTCGCTGTGAATTTCCACGTAATCTTAATTAATAACGCTTGGTATGTCCAAACTGTTTAGTTTTCCCGTCTACTATCTCTACGGAATTAGTTATGATATCAAACATGTCTTCTATGAGTACCTCTATTACTAGTACTTTCGTTGCCTCATCGCTTAGGCACTTTTCAATCCGTATACATGGCAAAATATCATGTATAGTACTTAGCCCCTGGAATACTTTAATCAATAAACTAAGTGACCAATCATGGAGATAATCTAATGAGGCCCAATATATTAAGGAGCTATTTTCGGTTTTGGCAAACCTCATATCACCTTTCTAAGGTGATGCCTTTAAAAATGCCTTGTCACCTCTTTCCAATGACAATGGTTTCCTATGAATGTTGGCATAAATCCTTTGCCAATCTCGCGATGCTTTCAACTCATCTTAAATATTATAAATCCGATTGGTTGTTTCTCGAATCAATTCAAATCTTATGGCTTGATTGACGCCCATTTTCAATTTACAAATTGGTGATAATTACTTCACCCATAGAAAGCTTCAAGCTCTCGATGCTTCCTTCCCCGCCTTCCAATAATGGAAGTAGGATGACTATTTTGATCTGAGATCATTGAAAATGGTACTCCACGACGACATACCATTTCACCATCAGGAATTTGGGCAAGAATTCATTGTAATATATTCCCACTATCATTGGTGAATTTTCTGTCGTCGTGGCGTTCCCTAGGGTTTTCGGTGTGCAGCCTTATCTCTGGCATAACTCAATATTCACCAACACACGTAACCATATCTTTCTCCAAACTCGGCCATTAATAAAAATCCTTTTAGATATCCGTATCATCAATAGTCAAATCCGATCCCGGATGTATGGATTATTTCGATCTATGCACTTCGTCAATGATTAATTCACGAAGGTCATGGAGGGTCGGGATCCAAACCCGATTTTTGAAGTAGAGAATTTAGGTCCACGCGCTGTTCGAAATTCTCCTCATTGCCGTAAGGTTCCTTCTTTTCCAATTGTTCCTCTTTCAACGCCTCACGTTGAGCGACTCGAATCAGGTTCGAAGGTTCGACTGGACTATCATCCCCAGCACTTGCACTCGCAATGGCTTAACCCGATCTTTCTTACTCAAGGCATCGGCTACGACGTTAGCCTTGCCAGGGTGATAACGGATGTCACAGTCATAATCGCTTAACAACTCGACCCATCTTCGTTGCCTCATATTCAGTTCCTTCTAATCAAATATGTGCTGCAAACTTTTATGATCGGTGAAGATGGTGCACTTCGTATCGTGGAGATAATGTCTCCACATTTTAAGTGCGAAGATAACCGCTCCCAGTTCTAAGTCGTGAGTAGTGAAATCTTACTCGTGTATTTTTAACTGTCGGGAAGTATAGGCTATGACCTTATTATACTGCGTCAACACGCATCCTAACCCTCTACGCGACGCGGCACAATACGCGACAAAACCATCGTCTCCATCGGGGAGACTTAAAATCGGCGCTTGGCACAATTTTAACGGTTTCTATCTTATTTGGATCTTTGCGTAATCCTTGTTGCTTTACAACATGACCAAGGGATTATGCCACATTCATAGCAAGTACAACTGTTTGGCATAATTTGATTTCTTCGGATGGATTGTTATTGAAGTTGTTGGGTTCGGAGTGGTTGTACATGAATGGGTTGGGGTTGCCGGTTCACATGGCTTCAATTGGTTCTACAAATGGGGCATTACGTCCATCTTTACCATACCCGTGGCCTACTATCACTTCGACATTCTTCTTTCTGCCGATAACCATGTTTTCCACAGTTAGGGAAGGACCCTTCATGTGGTTCATGTTTTCACACCAGAACTAGTCTTAGTATAATTCTGGGTTGTAGGACATACCTACTTATTCAAAGCCTATCTTGCACTATACCTTTATCATTTCTCTTCTCTATTACTCGACGTCTCACCTAACGTCCTTCCAGTCCGCTTCCCATAGAGTCAAATATATCAATGCTGGCTTGTGACACAACCCTTCTGAAGGTTGTATGTTTTACAGGATTGACTATACTCGTTATCGATGGAGTTAGTCCCCGATATAGCGCTCACTTCGCTTAGTTTCAGGAGAAATTAGCCATGTTATCAGACATGACAATTCCTTCAAACGATTAGCGTGTTCTAAGTGATCAGCACACAACATTTCTATCTTCCATAGCTCAGTTTCCAACTCTGAACTCAATTACTCGAATAAAAGTGCTCTAGCACAAGAATTTTAATTTCTGACCATATCATCTGAGTAAAAATTTTCTAACTATAATTTTGTACCATCGTGTTCCATCACGACACAACATAATTTACCAACATATCTGTAGCATATTTCACTACACAATGTTTTAGACTCTTACCAATATCCTTAACCATTTCGATCTTTTCTATCCACTCGCTAATCTATTCCTCCCTTTACCATCAGTAACTATTAATGATTTCCTTACCACAAACAACAACATATCCTTCATACCGGATCTAATTCATTACGACTACTATTCATGTTTAGTTTATAACTAATACTTGTGGTCACAATAGTATCAGGTGGGACATTATCACTCTTAGTAATAACACTAAGAATTGAAATATTCATAATCATGTGATTGCTCGATCTATAAGTCTGCGATCACATTTGCATCAACACTAGCAGTGATCTGCGATACAACATTCGGTATCATTATCTGCTATCTTTGAGCAATCAACTGAATCATATCAATCTCCATCATTGGAGTTACTCTTTTTATGTCATTCTGCCGTACTCATCCCGTACGCAGTAATCAATACTAATCTCACCATATAACTCGTTACAAGCTCAATCATAACAACAGGTCACATACACACCAAATATTATCATATATATTACACATACCGGCATCTAGTATATATGTCCCACAAATATAATAACATATAGACTTAACCTGACGTCGGTTAACGTCTAAATATGGTTCATAACCCTTGTCACCACCTGACATATAGATCTTTCTCAACAAAATCAATGTTTAATATTCATGATTTCAATGTCCTTCTGCATGTCAGTATAACCGATACATGCTCACCATGAGCACCAAATGATTACGTACCACGGAGTTATAATATCCGTGTCTATTTGTATATCCGGCATACACGGTATACCATCTACGAACGAACAGCCCACTATGCTATAATGACTCCAACACCACTTTGTGTATGGGTAATCATTCTATTCGAGCATACATGGGCGTAGGCATCTAACGGATATAAGGATAACATAGGGAGTTGCAAGGTTCAAGGTAATCGCGCAACATGGGTTGCCTTCAAATATTATTAATTACTATTATGGGAAATTCTATCACTTGCTCAGTCAATGTCCTCAGGCGTTCTAGGTTCGTTAAAATCGGTAATTCTCGATTTGGAGGTGGTATGACTCATATGTTTGAGAGTGAGAAATACATATATATATTTCTATACATTATTTTTTTATCTGCTGATTTATTATCAAATTTATTTTTATTATTATTTTATTTATTTATTTACCTTAATGGAATAAGAATGGGTTCAGGTACGGATCCGTCCGTACGTGAGGGTCGACGGTTCGGGTGAACATCTGGGGTTATTAGGATATACGGTACCGGTGTTGGTAGGGTAAGGGATTCATCAATTTTGGTTGGGAGTGACGGTTACTAGATATTTCTGGCTAATGTCAAACGGAAGATCTAACTTGGTACTATCATAACTATGGCCCGATAAGTCAGACTCATTATCAACCGATGCTCTAGAAATCTCAGCATCCTCGGTACTTTTTATTATTTCCTTCCCCGGTTCCTTATCCGGGTCCTATTTCTCAATACTTGTACCCACAAGATACGCACATATGTATATACACCTTAGCACGTATAAATAATATTTTATACTTTACACATATGATGCCATTTTTACCTATTAATGTACCCCATGACTTCCCCTGAATTCCCTCGTGCGGACAAGTCTGTTATTATGTTCCGGACCATAATAACTCACTTGTCCATCCAAGTTCATCCAGCTCTCGTCACTATAAATTATTAGTTGATATTCAGATCCTATAATACTTAAGCTACTGGTTATATTTTAGGTATCTTTTAAAGACATCCTAATTCTTTTATAACCAATGGCTCTGATACCAAGTTCTGTAACACCCCGTAACCGCAGCGGAAACGTACACGGGATGCAACAGACACCTCTGATATCAACCACATTGTTTATAAAGAAAACCAAATGCATTAATATACTTCAAAATTACATTATCTCATCTTTCATTACCGTCTAGGTGATACACACATCATACAATACGGTTCATAATTCTATCTGTTATAATGTATCTTAACGTCCAGCACGCAAACCTTACACACATCAAGCACTTAGCACGTAATCAATCACTTTATCTTAGTTGTACCTGAAAAGCATGTGAGAAAACGGGTCAACTACGAATAGTTGGTGAGTTTCACAATTTTAGTAAACCATGATAAATCCATATCATAATATAATATTATCTGGGGACACTGTTAACCTAGAAACACATTTAATAACCTCTGGGGACATTGTTGACCCAGAACACTTCCAATAACCTCTGGGGACACTGTTAACCCAGAACACTTCCACTAACCTCTGGGGCACTGTTAACCCAGAACACTTCCAATAACCTCTAGGGACACTGTTAACCCAGAACACTTCCAATAACCTCTGGGGACACTGTTAACCCAGAACACTGTTGCGGGACCTTTCAATATTAACAACTCAGACAATTACCATTTTAATACATTACCGTACGATTCCCGTACAATAAACATTATATAAATACATTCATTTCCATGCGATCAGCATGTACTTAAACCTTTTGATAGAAACATGCTTTCCGCCCCGGGAAAATATTTAAAACATTTCAGTAAAAAAAAAGGGCTCGTGAAAACTCACCTTAGCACATGCAAGCAGGTAACAACAATCATTATCAATTAACACGTCCAATCTGTAATATGATCCCTACGATCGTTATTATACAATTATTGTTTATATAATCATTAACCTTATCAATCGGTACATTTGGGGACACTGTTAACCTAGTAACCCAGTACTGTACCTGTTCCGGGGGCAATGTTAACCCAGAAATACTTCTCCGGACTCAGATTGTGATATCGTTTAGAGTTCCATGGTCACAATTTCTATTAGTCGTTTTCTCGTTTTGCGTGCCTAGCACGAATATCCGTTTTATGTTTCAAAAATGAGTTTGGTCACACACGACCCGAAAATAGTGGTTGTCTGATAATTTGATTTAAAATGTGAAATTATAGCTCGGTTTAGACGTCCCGATTGGCCGCGGGACTCGTTTCCGTCTTTGGCGTACCGGAAACCGTTAAAATCGGTTAAAAATACCCAAATCATCCGACTTATTTTCGGATGATTCATTTTTACTTGTAACTCAATTATATGAAAATAGTCCATTTTTAAGGTTTTTATACACCAGTCAGCTCGCTTAAGCGAACTTCACCGGTTTACGCGTTTTAACTTTAAAAGTTTGATAATCAGCACGATTAATTATCCGTTTACTCTCGGATCTTGAAATTTTGTACAAATCACTTTTTAATAGTGGGGAATTTTATAAAAATATTTCCAGAATTAATTCTTATATTTAAAATTTATTTATCTATTTTTAAACACCATTTAAACACTAAATATGTCGTAAATACCAAACGACCTTAGAAAAATCCCAAATTTTTCCTGGATGTCCCCTGCCATCCACATAGTCCCCTGTAATTTTTTCCAGAACCAAAACCTTCTTTTACATGCCCTTTTTCCAAAACCAAGCTAGAAATCCCTAGAACTCGTTTAACCGAAAAGCCTACTTAGACTTCTCCAACGGACCTCAAATTTTGTGTGTGACTTATACATGATATGAAAAGCTTATCTGAAATTTTCCAGAAGTTTTCATGATATTTAACTATTTCTCACCATTTTTGGCCAAAACCGAGCATTAAATTCACCAAATATTCATCCTTTATCCAAAAATTACCAAAAGTTCACATAACACATCTTTTCATGTGTTTAACACCTCTGTAAAATTTCATGACCTAACTCTAAAGCATCAACAATCTGTCCAAATTTCCCAAAACCGAACATAACCGAATATACCTTTCGTTTTCCGCCACTACAAGCTACAAACTCATATTTCCGCCTTATCTACCACTAAATACAGAGCCTACAAACAACATACCACAATACCAAGCAAGTTACACTCACGATCAAGCCATTTCTTTCATGGTTACGGTTATGATACTAAAAACAAAGATTTAACCGTAAAAATTCGTTTTTGATTCGTTTAACTCATTTCTTGGACCAAGATCCCTTGTATAACCCGTATACATCACTTGATCATGCAAGAATCGGTTTTCATCTTTGAAACCTCATTTTCTTGCAAACAAACTCAAGAAACGAAGATGGAAACGTGATTAACTCGATTCTTTACCTTGTTTTCTTGCTAATTATCTCGGGTTTTGGATCATGATCTTGAGAGAATTGATGAATCTTTGAGAGAGTTGATTGAAAAAAAAAAAAAAAGAAAATGAGGGCCATGGAGCCGATCGGAAATGGTAATGGGGTGGGGTGGGACCCACAAGTTCATTCTTGGCCACAAACTTGGATTTCCGAAATCTGGATAATGTTATGGATAATCTGGTTCAGTTCGTTTCTCGGTTAAATGTTTAATTCGGCTTAAAACGAGGCTAAAACGGTCGTAAAAAAATTGAAATTTATATAAAACCGATTTAAAAACTTAATCCATGACATTTATTAACTTAAAACGTCATATTATTAGTTATTACGCATCTTTTTCGGCTTGATCGATCGTCTCTTGCTCGGTTTGGTATTAAAGGTTTCGTTTAACGTACTGACGTACTATTAAATCGAAATCCTTTTTCTGTGCTTTAATCCACTTATCCCGAAGCTTTAATACTTCGTAACATCACTAAATATCATATATCTCGTCTATAATTGAACCCTCGATTCATTCGGGTTTCAATAACTATCGATCGTTTGATCGCATATTCAATACGGTGAATTATATATTCACGTACAATCAATACAATGAACCATGTATTCTCGTATAATTACCATGGTAACTCTTGTACCCGACATTACATATGACGTAACTAACGTCTACCGGTTAGGGTATACCTAGTTTCGTCGGAATCGTTACATAATGCCTGTGTCTCGGGGTATTCGGATATATATCTGTGGGTTACCAATGATCTTCTGTGATGCTGTGCTTATTCGCAAACCTCTCTCTATCGGTAAAGTGATTACCCTTGCTGCTGCTCTTTCAGTTCACCATGTTAGGGATGGGACCCTGACCTAAGAAGATTCCAAACCTACCCAGGATAAAACTAAAGCCGAGTCCTCAATCAATCTAAGGCCGAACCCAAATCGGCTCAAAAAAACAACTTTCACTGCTACCACAAAAACAACAACGGCAACAGCAACAACAACAACAAACGTAAGTCCATCCACCAAAACTATGCCGTTAACCAATCCAACCATCAACCTCAACAAAACCAAAATGCCCCAATCAAGAGACCGAACACCGGGCCCCACCCGTTATGCTCCAAGTCTAACCGTTATCATCCAGCCCAATCCCCATGTCGTCATTGCACCCGATGCAATCGGTACGTCACCTTGCTAACACTTGCCTTATGTCGCCTTGCGTGAATACCACCCCACAACGGTCTGTGTCGCGTATTCCTAGACCCACTACTACATATTATTCTCAACTCGGTGCACTTACCATACGTGCTTACTATAACTGTGGAGACCCTAACCATCTCCGTAACATGTGCCCTCAACTTACCCATGCCCATCAAGTCCAAGTTATGCTTGTACCCTACTATGCCGCTCACTCTCACCAAGCTCAAGTTTTACCCGCGCCTTACTACATTCCTTAAGTTCCTCAGCTCATCGCCATCCAAGCTCCTTCACCGAATCAAGTTGCTCAAGCATCCCATAGTGATAATGGACATGCTCTTATGATGAATATTAAGCAAGTTCAGAACTCCAACTATGTGGTGAATGGTAAGTTCCTTATTAATGATCATTTTTCTTCAGTGTTGTTTGATACTGGTGCCGGTAAGAGTTTTATATCCTTGGATTTTGCGTATATTATTGATAAGCCTTGGTATAAGTTATCTAAGCCCTTTTTTAGTAGAAATAGAAAATGGGAACTCTGTTATTATTGATCCGGTTGTTTAGAATTGTGTCATAAATCTTAATAAAGAAAAGTTCCATATCGATCTTATATGCAAATGGGTAGTTTCAACATCATTGTTGGATTGGATTGGCTCTCCTTAAATTGTGCTGAAGTTGTATGCTTCAAGAAATTTCTTCGTATGCCTCTCAAAGATGGTCATATTCTTAAAGTTTTCGGTAATACGCCAACTTCTAAGCTTAATCTCATGTCGTGTTTTAAAGCTCAACATTACCTATGTAAGTAGTGCGTTGCTTTCTTAGCTCTTGTGGTGGAAAAGGATTGTGATAAGAAGAAGATTCTAGATATCCCAGTTGTGCATTATTTTCTTGACGTCTTTCCTGATGATGTTTCTGGCTTCCTCTTATTCGTCAAGTCGAATTTTGTATTGATCTTGTACTAGGAGAAAATCCCGTAGCCAGGGAAACCTATCGTCTTGCACCTTCCTAAATGCAAGAACTTTCGAATCAATTACAAGAACTCTCAGACAAGGGGTTCATTCTCCCAAGTTCTTCTCCTTGGGGTGTACCGGTACTGTTTGTGAAGAAGAAAGATGGCTTGTTCCGCAGGTGCATTGATTATCACGAACTCAACAAACTCACCGTCAAGAACAGTTATCCGCTTCCTCACATCGATGAACTTTCGATTAACTTCAAGGAGCCACATGCTTCTTGAAGATCAATCTCCATTCGGATTATTATCAACTTTGCATTAATGAAAATGACATCCCTAAGACCGTGGTTTTCATGGATCTCATGAACCGTTTGTGTAAACCCCACTTGGATAAATTCGTAGTTTTTTTCATCGATGATATCTTGATTTACTCTAAAACCGAAAGTGATCATAAATAGCAGTTGTAAGCCAAGTTTTTAAAACACGAATTTTGGCTTAAAGAAGTCAATTATTGGGTTATATTGTCAACGACTAAGGTATCTATGTCAATCCCGAAAATATTGAACTCATCAAGAATTGGAAAAAACTGACTTCACCCACTGAAGTTCGTTCTTTTCATGGTTTAACAGGATATTACCCTCGTTTTGTTCGGAATTTTTCAAAGATTGCGTTGCCCCTCACCACTTTAACACACAAGGGCAAACAAGGGCTGTTTAAAACCGAATATCCAAAGTTTCAGACTTCACTATCCGAATCAGATTCTGAAATTTTGGATATCCGATCGGATAGTGAAACGGATATCCGAAAATATGAAAAAAAAAACAAAAAAAAAACAAAACAAAACAAAACTTGTTATAATATTATAAACCATACATCACCAGATTATCTCAAAAAGATTCTTTCAAATACAACAAACAAAACACAAAATAACCAAATCCATCTTGAGAATTCAAATCAATCTTCTAAATTATCACAACGCATTGTTCTAAAAAAAAAATTTTGGGAATTCAAATCAATTTTCCAAATCATTAGTCCATAGTTCCAAGTTTCCAACTTCCATGCCAACAATCAAAGAAAACGAATATGAAAATCTACTAACCTTATCTAGAATGGAGATATGAACGGCGAGTGATGTGGTGGAGTGGAGGCTGGATCTATGGAGGAGAGTGGAGGGGAGCCAGACTGCGGTGGTCGACTCTGAAGGTGTGTGGTGGAGAAGAGTGGAGGCTAGATCTGTGGAGGAGACTAGGTGAATGGATGGCTATTTAAAAAATACTAAAATTAGTTTATCAGATATCCAGAAAATCTCAAAATTGATATCCGAATCCGAATTTTTGAATATTCAGGATTCGGATAATCGAATTTTTAGATAGTTCGGATACGGATTGTCAGATAATTCCGATATAGATTCTTTTGAACACCCTTAGGGTAAACCTTATGTGTGGGGGTCAAAGCAAGAAGAAGCCTTTCAAACCCTAAAGGACATGTTTTGAAATTCTCCTATTCTTGCTCTTTTTGAAGGTAATGAAGACTTCATCGTTTTCTGTGATGCTTCAAACCAAGATCTTGGATGTGTCCTCATGCAACGAGGAAAGGTTATTAGATACGTTTCAAGACAACTCAAAGCACACAAAAAGAATTAAAAGACGCCCGATCTCAAATTTGGTGCCATCATATTCGCCTTAAAGATTTAGAGGCATTGCGTCTATGGTACCAAATGTGTAGTATTTACCGAACACAAGAGTCCCCAACACATCTTTGATAAAAAAGAACTCAATAACGTCAATGGGCCGAGTTTCTTAGTGACTACCACTGCGAAATTCACTACCATCCTGGGAAAGCGAATGTTGGGGCCGACACTCTCATTTGTAAGAGGCAAGTCAAATCCGTTATTCTTACTTGTATTATTATTTAAAGTGATCTCGAAAATCATATTCTTGATGCCCAATACAAATCCGTCAGTGAAGGTAATATGTATGACGAGATGTCGTGTGGTGCGGAAACTCAATTGGAATCTAAGCCCAATGGTTTGCTTTACTCTCTTAACCTTTTGTGAATTCCCGATCGTGACAATCCACTCACATTCATTACGTACCTAGCTCATAAATCACGGTATTCTATTCATCCCAGTGCGGATAAAATGTACGCTGATTTTCGTTCCATCTATTTGTGGCCTGGAATGAAGAAAGGCATTACTCTTTATGTCTCGAAATGTCTCAGATGTTCAAAAGTAAATGTTGAGCATCATTGAACCTTTGTTTTACTCGAACAACCTCCCGTTCCTGACTGGAAGTGGGAAGATATTGCTATGGACTTTATTACCGTGCTCCTCTTTACTCGTAAACAACATGATAGTATTTGCGTGATCTTTGATCGTTTAACTAAATTTGCTCATTTCATACCGATTAAAGAAATGTATTCAGTTGATCTGTTGACGCGAATTTATGTAGAAAAGATTGTTTATCAACATGGAACTCCATTAACCATTATCTCCGATTGAGATGGTCGTTTTAGCTCTCCTTTTTGGAAGTCACTCCAATAAGATTTGGGAAGTTGCTTGGATCTCAGTACTGCCTATCATATGCAATTAATGGTTACTCCGAGCGTCGATTCAAACTCTAGAAGACATGTTTCGCTCTTGTCCTAGATTTTGGGGGCAATTGGGATTCTCACTTACCGCTTATCAAGTTCTCGTATAATAGCAATTTCATTCAAGCCTTGGAATGGAACCTTTCCAAGCCATTTATGGCCATAAATGTCATTCTCCAATTTGTTGGAACGAAGTCGGGGAATCACAAATCAGCGGTCAGGAATTAGTACAAGAAACGACTGACCGTGTTGCTCAAATTCGTCAAAATCTTCTAGGCGCTCATTGCTGTCAAAAGAGCTATGTGGATAAAAGAAGGAAACCTCTTGAATTCAATGTTGGTGATCGATTTCTTCTCAAAGTGAATCCGTGGAGGGGAGTGGTTAAGTTTGGAAAGAAAGGAAAACTATCTCCAAGATTTGTTGTCCCATTTGAAATCCTCGATAGAGTTGGTCCCGCTGCTTATAGACTTAAACTTCCTCTTGAATTGTCAAATGTTCACCCATTGTTTAATGTGACAAACCACAAGAAGTATCTTGCCGGGGGTAATCTTCAAATACCTCTCGATGAAATTTGTATCAATGAAACCATGCATTTTGTTGAGAGACCCGATGAGATCATGGACCATAAGGACAAAGCCACCAAACGAAGCTAAATACCGTTGGCTAAGGTTCGTTGGTAATCTAAAAAAACGTAGAGTTTACTTGGGAGCGTGAAGATCAAATGAAGTCGAAGTATCCTCATCTTTTCACTACGGCTAATTCTCAAATTTTGGGACGAAATTCCCAAAAGTTGGGGAAACTGTAACATTTCAGATCTTTCGTATTACTAAAATCATCCATTCATTGGTATTTAATTATGTTTAACTTAGTTTATGATTTCATAACTTTCAATCGTGCCAAATAGACCATAGAAACTCTAACAAATCGCTTAAAAACGCTTAAAAATGCATTTAGATAAGTTCAGGGACTAAAATTGTAGGGCCCCGAACCCCGGGAACCCCACAATTGGTAATCATATAAAACACTTATAAAATATTTAAACAAAAAAAAATCAATCGTTCCATTAAGCGACCAATTTCAGAGTAAAATTCAGTGGAAAACGTAAATAATAAAATAAGTTTCCAAAACCCGGGAATTTTGCCCAAAACCAACATAATTATCTTAAATAAAATTTTTTAAAAAGAAATGTTTAATAATAAAGTCTTCAAATCCCGTATGCCCTTCACCGTCCAAGTATCTTCATGCACGTCCAAGCGATAAGGCATCCTCTTCCTAACCTGAAACTCACACTAACTTGCACACAAAGTCAGCTTAAGCCGAGTGAGTTCAAGTAAGTAACAAAAGTCTTAATAACCATTCCAATGGTTTTAAAACTGTAAACGGAAATACATCAGTTAGGTCATCACATTTAATAAATAATCATGCTTACGTATGGACATCTCTATACGTGCATTCCTATATATATATATATATATATATATATAACATTCAATAATAACATTCAGGGCCGAGAAAACGTACAACCCCAACACGTAACATTCCATTCAACGCATGCAAACACAAAGTAGGCATACGTAACATTCCATAGCCGATAACGACTACAACATAATTATCTTAAATAAACCCGGGAATTTTGCCCAAAACCAACATAATTATCTTAAATAAAATTTTTTAAAAAGAAATGTTTAATAATAAAGTCTTCAAATCCCGTATGCCCTTCACCGTCCAAGTATCTTCATGCACGTCCAAGCGATAAGGCATCCTCTTCCTAACCTGAAACTCACACTAACTTGCACACAAAGTCAGCTTAAGCCGAGTGAGTTCAAGTAAGTAACAAAAGTCTTAATAACCATTCCAATGGTTTTAAAACTGTAAACGGAAATACATCAGTTAGGTCATCACATTTAATAAATAATCATCTTTACGTATGGACATCTCTATACGTGCATTCCTATATATATATATATATATATATATATATATATATATATATATATATATATATATAACATTCAATAATAACATTCAGGGCCGAGAAAACGTACAACCCCAACACGTAACATTCCATTCAACGCATGCAAACACAAAGTAGGCATACGTAACATTCCATAGCCGATAACGACTACAACATTCGCCAAATATTGGCCATACAATAATATATATACATACAAACATTCTATAACATTCCAAGGCCTACCAATACTAGCAAGCCTATGCAAAATAGTTTAAAACATTTCATCAAGCAAAATCACTTAGGTGTGCATGCTAGCCCAAAAACTAAAAATGAGTTAAACGGGGCATTGAGAACTCACCTGAAATAAACCGAACATCTGCAACGAACTAGGAAATCCCTAAGTGCACACTCACAAGTAAGGGCCTGTAAATTGTACACAACGCGTCACTAAACTAGACCGTAAGAACACACTTGCCTAATGGACCGTTCAAGCCGAACACTTTGGCTTGAGGCCCAACCCATACCCAATTACTTTACCTCAGCCTCTAAAACCTTTCAATTAACCGAACCCACCCTACCATCATGATCGGGGTTAACCATGATGTACAATTTACCCGCTTGCAAGCCAATCGAGTCGAATACACGCGAAATAAGTTCTTAAATCAATTGTCCAGAAAATCAGCCCCAAATGGACCAAATTCCCAACATAACCTGCTCATTTATCATAAACATACCACACGAGTCGATATGGGTGGCGGTTCCTTTTTACAACACTCACTTTAACGTTTAAACGACAATTTGCGCACAACCGACTCGATTAACTAATCACCAACCTAAACAGCCCCGAGTTCCAAAAAATTAATTTTCCCACAGCCCTTAAACCCCCCTAGGGCTGTACAAACTGATTCAGTTGGTCATTTAATCGATTTACTCATCAAACTCAACAATTGACGATTCTACACCCGATAAACCCTAGTTTTCGAACTAAAATCGATTGACCGACCTAAACACCTCCAATGGCCACAAAATTTTAATATGATGTAAATGCCATACCTGGGAATCTTTCTACACTAGAAACTCTAATTTTTATCCACGGGAAGCGGGTCAATTGCACCTTGGCCGAAATCTGTCCAACAAAAAGAATCGACCAAATTGAGCATCAAAACGATTAGGGGTGAACGAAAAGAGTGTTGGGGATTGCAGTACATACCTTGAACTACATCTAAGTGCCTTGGAATCGCTCAAAAAGTAGAAGCAAAGAAGGGGGGGCTGTTCTTCGGCCGATCGCAGCTGAGGTTAGGGTTAGGGTTAACCTTTTGTTTTATGATATAAAATAAAAGTTACATCCAAGTCTCTCCAATTTGAAACATAAGGCATTATGGAAGAAAAGTTAAATGGTTTAACGTACCGAGATGACGCAAAGGTTTCCGAGAAACGTCGGATAAATCCCGAGAGTTATACATACTCTACAATCTTTAATTATTGAAACCGGAATTAACTGGCGTTACAAGTCCACCCCCCTTACAATGGGATTCGTCCCCAAATCCCGATGCGACAGGAACAACTGCGGATAATGCTTCATCATCTCGTCTTCGGACTCCCAAGGAGCCTCGGAACCCCTACGGTGTATCCACTGCACCTCACCTGCCTAACCACCTTATTCCTCAGACGCCTCTCCTGATGGTCAAGAATAGCAATCGGTTGCTCAACGTAGTTCAGATTACTGTCGAGCTCAATATCATCAAGAGGCACATGGGCCTCTTCATCCACTAAGCATTTCCTCAGATGGGACACGTGAAAAGTAGGATGGATCCCCGTGAGCTCCTCGGGCAATTCCAGCCTATAAGCTACCTCACCAACTCGGGCCAAGATACGGAACGGACCAATAAACCTTGGACTGAGCTTCCCCCTCTTACGAAAACGAATAATGCCCTTCCAAGGAGAAACTTTTAACATAACCAGGTCCCCATCCTCAAACACAATAGGCCTTCGCCTTTTATCCGCATATGACTTTTGAAGATCCTGAGCGGCCTTCATAAAAGCCTTAATCTTATCCAGCTTCTCAGTCGTAGCGTCAACCACCTCCAAACTACCCAACTGTTTCTGACCAATGGAACCCCAACAGACTGGAGTCCTACACCTCCTACCATACAGCATCTCAAGCGGTGGCATCCCAATCGTGGCGTGATAACTATTGTTATACGAGAACTCTACCAACGGTAAGTGACAATCCCAACTACCACCAAAATCGATTACACAGGCCCGCAACATATCCTCAAGAGTCTGAATGGTCCTCTTGGATTGACCATCCGTCTACGGGTGATAGGCAGTACTGATAAGGAGTTTGGTACCCATCTCCTCATGAAACGTTTTCCAAAACCTGGAGGTAAAACGCGTATCCCTATCCTAAACAATAGATACCGGCACCCCGTGCCTAGAAACGATATCACGAATAAACACATCGGCCAACTGCTCGGAATTAAAAGTCTCTCGGATCGGCAAGAAATGAGCGCTCTTGGTCAATCTATCAACAATTACCCAAATGGTGTCATAACTACCCTTAGGAGTACGAGGCAATTTAGTCACAAAATCTATAGTAAGATGCTCCCACTTCCACTCAAGTATTTCTAAAGGTTGAAGCTTACCGAACGGTTTTGATGCTCGGCCTTAACTTGTAGACACGTCAAACACTTACTCACGTACTGAGCCACCTCAAACTTCATCGCAGGCCACCAATAATTTTTCTTCAAGTCTTGGTACATCTTGGTCGCGCCCGGTTGAATAGAATTGGACGACTTGTGTGCCTCATCCAAAATTTTATCTCTGAATCCCCCATACTTCGGTACCCATAAACGACCATCCTTATACTTCACCCTGTCACCGACGTCTTCCAACAATTTATTCCTGATCCCAAACACGTTCTGACATAATCCATTCCACCTACAAAGCCTCATTCTGAACGATGGCCATTTACTTCAAAATATTGGGTTTAAGGATAAGCTAGAAAGATTTTACACGAAACGGCTTCGGTCTCTCCTTCCGGCTCAACGCGTCAGCCACCACGTTAGCCTTACCTGGATGGTACATAATCTCCAAATCATAATCCTTAATCAACTCCAACCATCGACACTGGCGCATATTCAGTTCCTTTTGTTCGAAGAAATACTTTAAACTCTTATGATCAGTATAGATAACGCAAGGAACACCGTACAAATAATGCCGCCACAACTTAAGCGCAAACACAACGGCCGCAAGCTCCAAATCATGAGTAGAATAATTTGCCTCGTTAGGATTTAATTGCCGCGAAGCATACGCGATGACTCGACCTCGCTGCATCAGAACACACCCAAACCTCTGATAAGAGGCATCAGAATAAACCACCAGGTCATCGGTGACATCGGGTAAAGCTAAAATCGGGGCATGCGTCAATATGTTCTTCAACTCGAGAAAAGCCTCCTCCTGCTCAGTACCCCAAGCGAACTAAAATCGGGGCATGCGTCAGTGAAGAAGATATTTTCGAAAAATCGGGAATAAAGCGGCGGTTATACCCCGCCAAACCCAGAAAGCTACGGATTTTAGATGGAGACTTAGGAGACTCCCATTCATTCACGCCTTCCACCTTTGCAGGGTCAACCAGAATACCACTTGAGTTAATAACATGACCCAAGAATTAAACCTCACGCAACCAGAAGGAACACTTAGAAAATTCGCATACAATTTGTTCTTCCGCAGAGCCTCCAACACTTCCATGAGATGACCGGCGTGATCGGATTCACTTTTAGAGTACACAAGAATGTCGTTGATGAACAAAATAACCGAACGATCGAGCATCGGCCTACACACCCGGTTCATAAGATCCATGAACGCAGCCGGTGGGTTGGTCAAACCGAAAGACATCACAAGAAATTCATAATGTCCATAACGAGTGCGGAAGGTAGTCTTAGGAATATCTTCCTCCCGAATCTTCAACTGATGATACCCGGACCTAAGGTCGATCTTCGAGCAAATAAATCGTCGATCCTTGGGAGAGGGTACCAATTTTTAACAGTTAGCTTGTTCAATTCACGATAGTCAATGCACATCCGCATGTTACCGTCCTTATTTTTAACGAACAGGACCAGGGCACCCCAAGGTGAGATGCTTGGTCGAATAAAGCCCTTATCGAGCAAGTCTTCCAACTGAGCCATAAGTTCCTTCATTTCATTCGGTGCTAGGCGGTAAGGAGCTCGAGCAACGGGTTTGGCGCCCGATACAAGGTCTATCTGGAACTCGACCTCGCGATCCGGCGACACATCTGACAAATCATCTGGAAATACATCTGGGAAATCCCGAACAATAGGAACATCACCGACGGTAGCCACCTCGGTATTTACGTTTATAGCATACACCAGACACGCCCTGCTCCCCCGCCGCATCAACTTTCCCGCCTTAAGTATGGATATAATATGTGGCGTCGCAACATTCCGATCACCGAAGACAGTGATTTGGGTCCCATCCGGGGCCCTCAGACGAACAAGTTTCTGACCACAAATGATTTGAGCATCAACACTCGTGAGCCAATCCATCCCGAGCACCACATCGAAACAGCCAAGCGGCATCAAATACAACCGCAGCGGAAATCTATACCCAGACAACTCGATGGAACAACCCTGAATAGCCCTAGACACGGCCACGGATTTTCTACGGCGACCTCAACCTCAAAGATATCGAATGCGCGCTCGAGTGATTTATAATGAGGAATAGAAAGCGGTAGACACAAAACTTCTACTGGCACCCGAATCAAATAAAACTGACGCCTGTAACTCATCAAATAGAAAAGTACCTAGGACGATATTATACTACTGCTTAGCTACACGGTCAACACATACGATTTCAAAGGAACAAGAAATTATAATGGTGGAAGGAAAACTAAATAAAGAAAAGTACCTGAAACGACATCCGCATCATCCTTCGCCTCCTTCTTGGAGATGTTCAAGGCCCTTGCCTTGACCAACCACAACAGCCCCGAGTATAAAAAAAGTAATTTTCCCACAGCCCTTAGACTCCCCTAGGTCCATGCAAACTGATTCGGTTGGTCATTCAATCGATTAACGCATCAAACTCAATAATTGACAATTCTACACCCGATAAACCCTAGTTTTCGAACTAAAATCGATTGAACTACCTAAACACCTCCAATGGCCACTAAATTTTAATATGATGTAAATGCCATAGCTGGGAATCTTTCTACACCAGAAACTCTAATTTTTATCCACGGGAAGTGGGTCAATTGCACTTTGGCCGAAATCTGTCCAACGAAAAGTATCGGCAAAATTGAGCATCAAAACGATTAGGGGTGAACGAAAAGAGTGTTGGGGATTGTAGTACATACCTTGAACTACTTCTAGGAGCTTGGAATTGATCAAAAAGTCAAAGCAAAGAAGGGGGGAGGGGCTGGTCTTCGGCCAATCGCAGCTGGGGGGGGGGGCGAGGGTTAGGTTAATTGTTTTATGATATAAATAAAGTAGTTACATCCAAGTCTCTCCAAATTGGAGTGTAAGGCAAAATGGAAGGAAAAGTTAAGTTATTTAACGTACCGGGATGACGTAAAGGCTTCCGAGAAACGTTGGATAAATCCCGAGAATTATACATACTCTACAAGCTTTAATTCTTGAAACCAGAATTAACGGGTGTTCCAAAAATTAACGTTTTCTGAAATCCAGGAAAATTCTTGCAAAATAATGGAATTCTCACGAGATATCGCAAAATCTCGTATGCATCTTGTTTTTCAACTAGTTATTCGTTTTTTAATGCATAATCATTCTTGAACGACCCTAAATCACCAAAATTGAGGTCCAAGATAATTAACCTACTATTGCATCATGTCTAAGTTCGTTTTCTTGGTGAACACACGGGAATCTTGGAGTTATTAGACCCGTCATCAATATGTTATTCTCTTTCCTAATCGAATTGATTTTCAAATTAATATTTATTAACTCCATATTCTTAATTAAAATACATTCTCAAAACCTATCATCACTGAAACATCAGCCTCCATCGTCCTCAAGCTGATTCCTTTGATATTTTTGGGGTTTTTCGTAAAGTTTCATCCTCCGGTTTGACTTTGGTATTCAAGGGACATTTGACCACGAATTTCTCTTAATCCTAATCACTTTCCGGGTAAGTTATCTTCTAAGTTTTTATAGGTTTTATCTCATTAAAAAAAGCTCTCAATCAATTTATTAGATTGAGGGAATTTCAGTGGTCTATTTGATCTCAGCCCGTTTAAGGGTATAATAGTTAAATCCTTTGACTATTAGATTACTCAGCCTTCTCATCAAACCTAGCATTCGGGTCAAAAGACATTTTTGTTCCTCATTAAATTTTGAGTGTACTGGTAAGAGCCCGACTCCTGAATCAAAGTTCGGATTTTGAATTGTACCAGCTCACTTAAGTCTTTAAAGTTTATAACTTGAGTTTTACAACTCCGCTTAACCAGATTCCAATTACTATATTCTCTGTTTTAATTCTAGTTTATTGTCTCGAAATTTCAGGTTCGTTTGGATCAACTTAGTCAGCGCGCTAAACGTTCGTTTTAACATTTCATTCTGCTTATCATTCTAAACTCACCTAGTTAATGAGGTGAGATATCATTCCCCTTTATTTTTACTACTTTCAAATGATTTTAGAGACTTATGCGTGTTAAATCTAGTTTTATATATTATATATACCCAACTAGGAAACTTGAACATTGTGTGTTGATCGGTTAAATGCTAATTGTTTATTTGCTTACTTGTTTACGTTATCGCATTCGGAGAGGTCCATCATAATTACGTTATATTATGATCATACAAATTGTCATAGTAGCCAGGCCCGCTTCACTAGGCAATGATCAACCGATACCAAATATTTGCTCATGGTTTGATTGATTTATGCTCACAATATCAGTTTTGCTCATTTATTAACATATTATTATAATATCACAACTAGTGATTTTCTCATTCAACCTCGTGTTGATATACTATATTATTTTGTTCGTATATGCAAGTTATCATTTGGTTTGAAGCTAAAGTGAAGAATCATTTAGAGATACCTAAGTTAATTTAATAAAAAGACTATTGTGTTTGGTTTTCTTTTTATGTGATATTTGTTGTATTTTGGTTTGTTTTGTAATTGTTTGAACATGGTGTACTTGGTTGAATTTTGAAGTAAATGAATAAATTAGATATTGTCATGTTACATTGCATGATAGTGTCTTGTGAGTTGTGCACCAACGGTTTGCACCCTAGCATTCTACCGTAGGTTGGGGTGTGATAGCACGGACTAGTTGATCAGTTTTTCTTATTGTATTAATTGCTCGTTGTCAGATGGTACAACAGGAGAGAGAACACGGCCGTTTTGACCTCTTAACACGGGCGTGGTGAGTCTAGAAATATCCATTTTTGTATTTTCTCTTGTACTATCAACATTGGCGTATTGAGGGTAAACATGGGCGATGTTGAGCTTCAGAATATTCTATTTTGTTTTTTCCTCTAGTACTTTCAACATGGGGTGTCTTGAGTTTAAAATTGCCATGTTATGATTTCTTGAATTTTCTCTTTTCTTCTATGTTCTTGGCATGGACATGCCTTGATTCACCATGAGGTGTGCTGAGTTTATTTTCATAGTTTTTTTTATATTTCTTCGGATATCAGCTCGTTTTATTCATTTATGTTATATTTACCAAGAGATAGATGTAACGCTTGTAAATTTCGTTAATCGGCTCGATTGTTTATAAATGTTTGTTTAGAATCCGGGACTCGTCTTGAATCTTCGGGGGCCTCCTAGACGAGCCCATAAGTTGAATTACTTAAGTTTCATTCAAGTGTCGCAACTTTCAATTTGGAAGGGCCAGAATGTAACATTTTATATTATAATCAAAAACCCAAAACCCTAACCCTATAATGATGTCCGATCGGCAGCAGCAACCCACCCCCTTTCCACCTCGTTTTGCGTGCAATCAGCCACCGTCTGGCCATCCAAACTTCAATTCCAGGTCGGTATTATACGTATACAACTCTTTTTCACCCTAATTCATCCTTATGGTGCGCTTATTGGTCGTTAAGATTGAGTTTTGATGATAACAGCTTGCTGATAGATTCGTATACGTTAATTGTAGGGTCTGTAACGCGATGTTAATCCACTGTTTTTGATCGATTCTTGATTCCAGGATATTCTACTTTGAGTCTAGTTTCCAGAAAGGTATAATACGTAATTTTTGGACGCGATTTGAATAGTTTTTATGATTTTATAAAATCGAGTGTCAAAGCTGATGCGGGATGTCGGATTCTGGTCTGTCTTCCCGACATCATAACCTTTTTTCGACAAGTCTAAATTGGTTGGTTCTACTTCTGGAAGTTAATATTTTGAGTTAGAAACCTAACCCAATCGGAATCGTTTAATTTGGCTGGGTAATGAATTTTACAAAAATAAAACCATTTTGTTGCGCAGCTGAAATAGCTGCACATACCTTTCTGTGTTGGAAGAATTTTTATGATTTTTGTGTCCACTAGAAAAATAATAAAAATATTTTTATAAACTTAAGATATTTATGCAACACTGGTAAAAATTTAATAATTTAATTCCATGATTTTCCTATGTAATAAAATACATCTTTTCATGCTAAAATCTGCATGTTATATTCGTATTGATCGATAAGTTCGTTTTAGGCTTAACCGATGGCTGCCCTTTCTCGCATCTTTCGGGGCTGCTATAATTGAAGTTCGTGCTCCGTCAACTTCCTAGGTATGTCACTTGCATCATACTAAAATTTCATGGCCAATGGAGGTGTTTAGGTCGGTCAATCGATTTTAGTTCGAAAACTAGGGTTTACCTGGTGTAGGATTGGCAATTTTTGAGTTTGATGCGTTAAACGATCGGAGGACCGACCGAATCAGTTTGTACAGCCCTAGGGGGGTTTAAGGGCTGTGGGAAAATTATATTTTTGATGCACGGGGCTGTTAGGGTTAATGCTTCGTCAATCGAGTCGGCGGTGCGCGAATTTTCGTTTAAACGTTAAAGTAAGAGTTGTAAAAAGGAACCGTCAACCCTATCGACTCGGGTGACATAATCTTGATGAATGAAAAGATTTAAAATGGAATTTGATCCATTCGGGCCTGAGTCGTTTAACAAATGGTTTTAAGGTTTATTTCGCGCGCATTCGACCCGATTTGATTATTGTTGGGCCTTAGGCCAAGTTGTTGGGCCTTGGGCCAAGTGTTGGGCCTTGGGCCAAAAGTGTTGGGCCTTGGGCCAAAGTATTGGGCCTTGGGCCAAAGTGTTGGGCCTTGGGCCAATTTGTTGGGCTTTGGGCCAAAGTATTGGGCCTTGGGCCAAGTGGTTGGGCCTTGGGCCAAGTTGTTGGGCTTGAATGGCCAAAGTGTTGGGCCTTGGGCCATGTTTTTGGGCTTGAACGGCCCATTAGGCTAGAGTGTTCTTACAGTCTAGTTTAGTAACGCGTTGTGTATAATTTACAGGCCCTTGCTTGTGATTGTGCACTTAGGGATTTCCTAGCTCATTGCAGGTGTTCGGTTGATTCAGGTGAGTTCATGATGCCCTTTTTACTCTTTTCAAGTTTTGGGCTAGCATGCACACCGTAATACAATTTTACACGATTTTACTCGTTACAACTATTTGGATGGTATTACATAGCCTCATTCATATTTGTGCATTTATGAAACTATTTGTGAACTATATTTTATGCCTTAGGATATTGTAGACTCGTTTATGGTCTTATATTCCTTAAGGTTATATACCTGAATATGGTCTAGACTCGATGATGTTAATAGGCTTGGTAGTAATTGAATGCGAGTAGACCTATTTACTTAGTTCATGTATTGGACTGATTAATATATATTACCTTATGGCCCATAGGCTTACTTGGTATTTGGAATGTCTTGGGATGATATATATATATATATTTATATATATATATGTATGTATGTATGAATGTATGGAGGTATGTATGTATGAGTATGTGTTACCTTATAGCCTACGGTTGTGTGATGATATTTAGTTCCTCGAGACTAAGAATGATGTGAGTAGGCTTATTGATGTGTGTGTGCATGGTAATCACGGCCGGGTCAAATTTATTACTCAGGTTTTAAAATTACTTGTGGTCTAGGCTCGAGGTTGCTATTAAGCCTAGTATTAATTCCTAGTATTAAACGATTTTTCCTGATGAAACGTTTAAACTAATTTATATAGGCTTGCTAGCATATGGTAGGCCTTGGGATGTTAAAAATATATTTATACATATATATGTATATACATTATTGCTTGGCCTATATTTGGCGATGTTGTAGTCATCTCGACTACTGATGTTGTGTATGCCTACTTTGTGTTTGCATGCACTGATGTTACGTGTTTGGGTTGTACGTGTGCTCCACCTTGATGTTATTACTTGGATGAGATGTTATGTGTTTGGGTTGTACGTGTGCTCGACCCTGATGTTATTATTTGGACGGTATTTATAGGGATATAAATATATAAATACATGGATATATATAGATGTCTACGTACGAATACTTAGTGTTGATGATGGCCTAACTGTTCGTATCCCGTATTATATTTTAAACTCTTGGAATGTTTTATAATCCAATTTTTATATTTAAACTCTTGGAATGTCTTATAATCTCGTTTTTATATTTAAACTCTTGGAATGTTTTATAATCCCGATTTTATATTTAAACTCTTGGAATGTCTTATAATCTCGTTTTTATATTTAAACTCTTGGAATGTTTTATAATCCTGTTTTTATATTTAAACTCTTGGAATGTCTTATAATCTCGTTTTTATATTTAAACTCTTAGAATGTTTTATAATCCCGTTTTTATATTTAAACTCTTGGAATGTCTTATAATCTCGTTTTTATATTTAAACTCTTGGAATGTTTTATAATCCCGTTTTTATATTTAAAATCTTGGAATGTCTTATAATCTCGTTTTATATTTAAACTCTTGGAATGTTTTATAATCCCGTTTTTATATTTAAACTCTTGGAATGTCTTATAATCTCGTTTTTATATTTAAACTATTGGAATGTTTTATAATCCCGTTTTTATATTTAAACTCTTGGAATGTCTTATAATCTCGTTTTTATATTTAAACTCTTGGAATGTTTTATAATCTCGTTTTTATATTTAAACTCTTGGAATGTCTTATAATCTCGTTTTATATTTAAACTCTTGGAATGTTTTATAATCCCGTTTTTATATTTCAACTCTTGGAATGTCTTATAATCTCGTTTTTATATTTAAACTCTTGGAATGTTTTATAATCCCATTTTGATATTTAAACTCTTGAAATGTTTTTAAACGAATTTATATAGGCTTGCTAGCATATGGTAGGCCTTGGGATGTTAAATATATATATATTATATATATATATATATATGTATATACATTATTGCTTGGCCTATATTTGGCGATGTTGTAGTCGTTTCGACTATTGATGTTGTGTATGCCTACTTTGTGTTTGCATGCACTGATGTTACGTGTTTGGGTTGTACGTTTGCTCGAACCTGATGTTATACGTGGATGTTATATATATATACTGTTATATATATAGGGATGTAATTGAAAGGATGTTTACATATACATTTTGTATAAGTATGTATGAGGATGTTTAGTTTTCGGTAATGATGATTTGATGGATGCACCCTTTTACTTTTAAAAACTTTTGGTATGACTATCATAACTATTACTACTGATACTATTTACTTAAAACTTGAACTCACTCAGCTCAAGCTGACTTTGTGTGCATGTTAGATTGACTTTCTGGTTAAGAAGTGGATGCTACCGCTTGGACGTGCTAGAGACTACTCGGACGGTTGAAGCACATCTAGTCGAAGAATTAATAATGTAAACTGTTTCTTTTAAATTATTACCATAAGTATTTAAATTTTGATTTTGGTCACTTTCCCGGGTTTTGGGAATTTTCATGTTATCTATTCCGCTGTTTGCTACTCTGAAACGACTTTAATGAGATGAAGATTTCAAATAAAACTAATATTTTATTTACAACTGATTTTGGACACCTGTACCCGTGTTTTGGGATTTTTAATGCTTTCCGCTATTATTTACTCTGAACTTGTTTTAAATACAAAGAATCGTTTGGTTTTAAATTTTTGTGAATTTGTGGACGTGATTTCCAACTGTAGGATTCCCGGGATACCGGGGCCTTACAATAGAAATTATAAACATTATTAAATATTTATTCTAATATAATTGCCGATATTACGGCTATTAAGATGTATAAATTATTATGCATCAATACGTTAAGTCAAGGTGTCATAATTTCCCATAAGGTTGGATCACGTTTCTCAAAATATTATATTTTTCAATGTTTTTTTATTTTTATATGTCTCAAACAAAAATCACATTCTTTTTTTTTATTTTCAAAAATTTCTACACCTAAAAAGAAAAACAATGAAAGAAAATAAACAAAAACTGTACAAGGAAATAAAATTGATCAACAGAGCGATTGAATTTCTGAAAATTGTTTTAGACCCTTTAAACCAAGCAAATAAATGAATCTTGCTTTATCAAACGCTTTGGTAAAAAGACCATTCTTTTGAAAATTCGTGCGAATTTTCTCCAAAGAGATTAATTTCTTTTCAAAACAATCACAAAAGTGATATCTAATTTGAATATGTTTTGTTTTTGAGTGGTGCACGGGGTTTTTCATGATACATATTGTTGTAGAGTTATCAACAAAAATAGGATTAGTAAAAAACTTCAAATCGTAATCCCACAAGTTCAGAATTTCCATTTCCTCCACATCGATTGGATCGATGTGTTGCAAATATTCCATAATGAATGAAAGATTGTCGTAAAAATATGGAGAATTCTCTTGATCAACTGCTGATACAATACCAGTTGTTATGTCTATGTGGTAGTCAAATCTTGGTCAGGAGTTGTAACATCCGTATTATGAGATTACTAAATAAAAGAAAATTATTGTTTCGTGTGTGTCACTTGTTTATTTGTGCGCATGTTTATATTTGGATAAGGATTGGGATTGGTGAAGGAAGTGGGTGGTGGGGTCCATAGCCCTCTATATAAGGCCATCCCCCCCATCCCTTCACCATTTCTTCCCACAACACACACACACTCCCTAGAACACACACATACTCTCTCAAGACCCGAATCCGAATCCAGGCTAAAGTAAGGAAGATCTTGGTGATCAAGTGTCTTCAAACAACAAGAATCACGTCCAGATCCTCGACTTGTCCAGATCCGAACCAAACCCGAAGCCAAAGGTGAGTTTTAGCCAACAAGTTTAAGTTCGACATGCAAATCGATATCTTAGTAGATCGGGTTGAAAGATGTAAGAAAAAACATAAACTTGGTGAGTCGTAGCCTCACGGGTATGATATAGCACAAAAAGGTGATGTTCGGACCTCATAAAACACGGGTATACAAAGTTGGTACGACCCAAAACCCATAAAAAGGGTAAAATCGAGTCCTAAGGAGGAAACAAGGAGAAAAATGACTTTAAAATGGTAAAAACGAAGAAAGGCAGGTATTTCGCTTCGCTCAGCCATGAGAAGCGAAACAGGTATTTCGCTTCGCTCAGCCGTGAGAAGCGAAACAGGTATTTCGTCTCCAGGTGAGTTCTAGCCCCATTTCTCTTTGAGATGGTTTCGGGGCTGTGTGCATACTTGTAAGAATAGTAACATATATACTTATGCGCTTAACGTGAATGATTAATGCAAGAATGAAAGAAAGATATATATATCTATGTGATTAACACAACTGATTAATGTAAGAATGAAAGAAAGAGGTTAGAACTTGCATATGTTAGTTGTTTAACTTAACATGTTTGTAAGAATCTAGAAGGAATGTGAAGTAAGAGTCAGGGTGGCAGGCCCTTCTAATGCCTAGGCAAGAATAGAGTGGCCGACTCTACGATATTGGTGCAAGAAGTCGGGTGGCAGACCCTTATAATATATGTGCAAGAAGTCGGGTGGCAGACCCTTATAATATATGTGCAAGAATGTATGTATAATTGTATGTTTGTAAGAATGTGTAAGAGTAGTACAAATAATACTTGTAAGGAAATGAAAGAATGTGTAAGAATAATCCTCTAAACTGTTAAACTAGAACTCACTCAGCGTAGCTGACTATTAGTATGCACGCATGTGAATAAGATGCGACGGGTTGCTTGAGGGAAGACACGTGGCAACAAAGTGAAGACTGGCATCGAAGAAAAGAAGATTCAAGTGTTGTTTACTTTACCTTTTAAGACTTAATGTATTTTGTTTAAAACAAGCACTCATGTTATGTAAGAATGTTTAATATTATGTATTCCGTGAAAATTTTTTAATTAACTCTGATTTTAGAACTGTGTTTATGAGTAAATCCAACGCTAAAGTAGGGTTTCTGGGAACGGGGCCTTACAGGAGTTTAGACAGATTGAGTATCTAGACATTAAAAGTGCTGATTCAATAGTAAAATCATCTGGCGATTTACCAGTAGCAATCAACTTCTTATTTTGAGTTCTCTCTCGTTCAAAAGTAAGTAACATACCATGGAATGTAGTCGGACTCAGATCTTGATAATTTTGTAGAGCTCTTAGTATGATAGCATGAGTGTCCCAATTTTCTAGAAGTGACCTTAGAAATTGGTTGTCAAGAACAGAGTTATAAAAGTAACATCAACCTTTGTTAATTCATTTATTAGAGTTGTGAATCATTCATATTATTGAGTTATACTCTCTCCTCTTTAATGACAAAATGCTCCATACTGGTACCAGAGAATTTTATGAGTATTCTCAAGACTTGTGTAGTTTCACTGTATTGTTCTTTCAGTGTATCTCACAAAGCCTTAGCAGACTTGTAATGAATTAATCCACCATAAATTTCATTTGGAATTGCCATGGCAAGAATAGTATGAGCTTTGGCATCCAATTCAAATTTCTGCAGATCCTGATTAGAATAATCCTTAGGATCCTTCTTAATCGTCTTGTTTTAATTCAACGGATCAACAGCTTCAGAGGAATGAGGCCCATGAACAACTGATCTCCAACAACCAGTGTTAGAGCATAATGTCTATTGCTAGGGTGTTATTTGTATTAGATATGATTGTATAGGGCTAAAATGTCAAATGTATAGTTTGTGTATGATAATCAACGCATAAGTCTCAAGGTCAACGCATATGATATGCGACGTATATGTTATACTTCGTATAACATATACGGCCTTGATGAGCTTGCGAATGTTTCCTATAAATAGGGGACTTATGCTTTTGAATTTAGACTTTTGGTGATTGCTAGAGAGAGAAAGTAGAGAGAGAAAGTGCTAAGAGTGTTATATCTTGTAATAGTTTGATTTATCAATGAATATGAGCTTAATGTTTACTTGATTGTGTTCATTCTCAATGGATTCCTCACATTGAGTTAGGGGTTGTAACAAATAGAGATCATGATTGTCAATTACATCTGTATTCAAGGTGTTCCTACAAGTGGTATAAGAGCATTGAAGGCTCGTTACTAGCTTGAACATTCAAGTTTTCAAGGTTTTCTCTCCAACTACAAATTGAACTGTCAAAAGTTCACCAAAATCTCACACATTGTTCCTTACCTATCCGTGACAAACCCTACCAAATTTCATTCAATTCCTACATCATTTGCACCTTCAAATTCCAAAATTACCAAAATGGAGATCTTCACCGTATATCATGACAGCGTGTAGGTTCCCTGACGGATCGCACGAGATATCTCGGTATACTCAGGTGCGGAATCCCTGCGTAGATCGTTACGAGTATAGAACACGAGTCACACGAACACACGAAACGAACACACGTTATATAATATAACTCAAACACGTGATGTAATATCACTGTTATAGACTCTCGTCCTCACGTTACAATTAACTCGAACCACTGACACGAACTTAAACAACAGATTACAAACCAAGCCGTAAGCTAGGTATATAAATACACGACAACTTCGCCTGGCATGTTCAGGCGAAGTTGTCCATAACTTCGCTTGACTAACAAGTTCGCCTGTTAAGCGAACTTGTCAGTAACTTCGCTTAAACATACAAAACATAATTAAACATTACAGACTCAATTACAGACACTAGACTATGAACTACTGGCATTATGCACCAACAGACTCCCCCTTGGCAGTAGCTTCATATCTTGATCTTTAAGCACTTGTCTTGTAATCTTCAATCTTGTATCTTCACGCATGCACTCCTTCTCTAACACAAACTGACACAACTCTTTGATACTTCCTCGCTTCATCCTTCCAAGCAGGAATATAAAAGATTTTCTTCTCATTAAGCACCTTCAGATCAGCTTGCGATAAGTTTACCAAATGCATCGGATCGTAAACTCTTAGGAGCTCTTGTTCATCCTCGTCTTCCATCACCGCCTCTGCTGTCTCACAATCCACATACCACCACTTTAGGTCTTTAAGCACATCCTTGGGCATTAGCTTCATCGGTACTTCTTTAAGGCACCGGATCGGTTTATACTTCATGACCATCCAAGGTTTTCCATCAGCTCTCAAACCTCTATCCTTGTCTTCAACAAGTTTTCCCTTCTGCGGCTTCAACAGCTCAAACTTCTTTTCTTTTATACTCTCTCTCCATACAATTTTCTCAATGACTCTAGCCATATTATCGTCATTTCGATTGATTAACCCCAATCTGGCTAAGTCTTTCACTTCACATTTCGGCAGTGTATTCAACGACCTTAACATTCTTTTAAAATACTGAACGCCGTCATACCGTTTAATCACAAAGAGCTTCAACTGCTCATCATAGATCCAGCAAATAATCCCTTTCTTCGCTTCAGCATAGCCTTTAATATTGTAACTCTTCTTAAACATTGTAGGGACCGCTGGTTTCTTCGTTTTGACGAACCACTGAGCATAGCCTTCCTTCCACCTAGGCTGCTCCTCCCATTCAGTCTTATCGATTACTGTCTCATTACCCATATCTGCTTTCTCAATATCTGGGATCTCGTGTTCAATATTTTCTTCTACTATTTCACCTTCTTCAACATCTTCTTCAATCACAATCTGTGCGCCAATCTTCTCAATCTCCTCAATAGGCAGCACATCATCATCAAACATCACATCATCATCTAGCATATCATCATCTAATTCTTTCAAAGCATCAATCACATCATCTTCATTATCAACCATCACCACCTCATCACCACCAACTGCACCTGCAGACTCCCCCTGAGCTGTGGAAGTCCCAAGAGCTTGAGTAGTTCTTGGCAACTCACCACCTGCACCTTTTGATGCATTGGGATCATCGTCTCTATCATTTCTCTTCTTTATCCTTAACTCGTCGCCTCTACAGCTTGTCTCCCCCTGAGATGCCAAGAACTCCTTCATAGCATCTATAATTCGCCCATGTTCAACCAGGAGGGACGACTGTAGTTGATTCTTTGCTACAAGGCGCTGAATAGCCTGGGTCTGGATAAAGTTTATCCTCGATTGCTCTGCCACGACCCGTTCAAGTGCAGCTATTCTCTCCGAGTCTGAGAGGGTTGCATCGAAATCAAACCTCATGTTAGATGTGTCTTGAGTATACTCAGCAGGGATCTCGAATGTAACCGGGACATCAGAAGCAGTTGTGGACGTAACCGCAGGTGGTATCGTGACAGACAACCCTGCAGTTGCAACGACTGTCGAATCTACAAATTGTGCCACCACCTCTGAAGGAGTAAGCGTTGGAGGTGGTAAAGACACAATCTCCGGAGTCGTCAGCTGGATAGTAGTGATTGATGGGATGCCAACAGCTGATGTAGCCACCACGGGAACTTCCGCGGCGCTTAAACTTGTAACCTGTACAGATGTAGGAACAATCGACATACCTGACAGTGCGGATGGAGTGAAACGTACAACTCTTGAAGTCTCTCCAGCTCCCATACTTGCACCTGTCCTTTCCCGTCTTGAACGTCTAATCAACTTGTGAATATCCTCTTCTTCTTCTTCTGACTCAGTATCATCAACTGTCCTCTTTCTCTTCCCTAACGTCCTTTCTCGTGTCACCAACATCCTTCTCGCCTCATTCATAACATCATCAAGATCTGAGTCAGCCACCGTCGTAGCTGCTCTAGTAACATTCACTTCCCGAACCTGTGCAGCAGAGACCTGCACCTCTTCTTGCGGATCAAACCGGTCCATGTCGAAGAATCCTTGGCCGCCAAATGCAGCATCAAGGTCTACATCCTCCTCAGCCAACACAACAGGCACAGCAGGTACATCTCGAGGTGCTCCTACCTGTCGTGGTTGAGGGTCTCTGAACTCATCCCCACGAGCTGGCACATACCCCGGGTTTATTAAGTACCCAAAGAGTGGAGTATGCCTTGGACGCAGTTCAGGCTTGCTCCTCGCACTGGATGTGCGGCATTGAGCGAAGATACGTTTGCTCACATTCTCCACGTATCGTATTGGGCGTCGTTGGGGCAACGTGGGAGCAACATGATTCAAGATCATCTGAATGAATCTTGGATACATGATGAACCTCTCACGGGCCATCGCTCTCCTCTGTCTATCGATCTCATAAAAGACCATCTGACTGAAGCTATAACGTTTGTTATAAGTCACAGCAGTCATTGCGGACTGCATGGTCGCACCCATCCCGTCAGTGCCCGCCTTCCTCCCTGACATGCAGACAATCATTACGTGCATGAGGAAGCGCCACTGATCGAGTAGGAAACCCTTCCTCCTCTGAGTATCACCTAATGGACCAGAATAGCCCATTCGGAGAAACGCTCCATCACGGAACGGAGCCACAAACTCTGTAGGGTCATCCCTAGTCTCCTCACCGAACCGTAAAGCCACCCGTATCTGTTCAGATGAGAACTGAACCTCTTGATTGTTGACGGTTGCTCGCATAACCGGGGGCTCAACGCGGCAATCGTATTCCACAGTCTGCCAGAAATCCTCGATATTGGGTAAGGAAATCGGCAGAGTCGTAGTGATTGCGTGGAATATCCTCGAGCGAAGGAGGAATGTGATTATCTCGCGGTAATCCTCCACACCACTCGCTTCCGGGTCTAAGGTGATGAACATGTTGTGACCTGGGAAGAATTGCCTCTGATTATCTCCATCGTCACCTCCAGCACCTCCAGCACCTGCTACTGCAGCCATATCTGCAACAAACGAACCAAGTTAGATAAACGTTAAGGCGTACCATAAGTTCGCTTGTTACCATGTGCGAAGTTGTGATAAAATCTGTATAGGAGAAGTTTAAGTTGGGGCGAAGTTGGGAACAACTTCGCTTCATCTTTAAGTTCGTCTACTAATTAAAAAATTAAAAGGTCCAGGCGAAGTTACGGATAACTTCGCCTCACCACAACATAGCCTCAGGCGAAGTTTAGACTCAGGCGAAGTTACGGATAACTTCGCCTAAACCTTAAGTTCGCCTGAATCTGAAACGGCGACAGTAAGGTCGATTCAACATCGAAAATTTGGTGTTTCGGTCAATTTTGACGATTAAGAACTCCCAAACACAAGATATTAAGAATATATAGACGATTAGGTTGTTCATGAACACGTAAAAACAAGGTTTAAAATCCGGTTCAAAAATCCGTCGGTCCGAGGTATCGAAACAGGTCAAAACGACCTTTGATAAGCATTGACAACACGATGTACCGACACCACGAACCTTGAAATCGAAACGGAATCTGGAAAAAAAGAACACAGAATCGGAATAAACAACAAGTTCGCCGGAAAAACTGGATAAGTTCGCCTATAAATACGGAGGATAAGTTCGCTGAGTTTGAAAATAATGAAACTGTTGACCTTAAGTATTCTTTATATAGGGGCGGAGTTACACAGGCGAAGTTACGGTTAACTTCGCCTAGGCGAAGTTATTCACAAGTTCGCCTGTTTAACAACATCGCCTATATTTACAAGATCAACCCTTATAATTCGAAAATTTTGCAATTAAGTTCTAAAACTTCCCTTTAAGAATTAAATGACACGATCATGTCCAAGTAACCAGTTATAAAATCATAAACTACCTAAGTACGAAAAAACTTTTAAAAAATTAAAGTACAAGGGATCAAATTTCAGTCTCGATAGGGACTACTACGTTTTAGAAAAGATCCGAACAAGAATCATACTAATTACGTGACTGTCACATAGATCCGTGTTCAGCTGTATTATGACATAAAGAAACAGGTTGTAAGCAGGTAAATAACTTAAGATGGTTTTCATCGTTTCTGTGATACGAGTTAGGTTCAATTAAGCTCAAAAATTAAGTGGGCAACAACTCAGAGATTATGATTCCTCCTATCTATTCTCAAAGCATATTTGGCTTTCCCCAAGTCACCCCGAATTGACCTCGACCCATAGTGTCTGATTAAGTTTGTAAGTACTCTTCATCTGCTTCCCGTTCTCTTTCTTACTCCATGATTGAGAAGTCTTGACATTTTCAGCTCTAGAATGTTTTCATAACTCATAATTTTTTTTTTTTTTATGATAAACATTTACATAGACTTCAGACTAGTAAACAACTGCACGTCCCGAATCTGGATCACTGCAGTTTCTTGAAACGCTATCTTCACGGGAATCAGAACACTTACGGGCTCGTGTATGACTGGGTAATCGCTTTTCTGCCTATCATTCGGAAAGATATATATGAAGACATGCAAAACTCGTAAGGAGTTTCCACGTAAAATCAAGTAGTTTTAGTTTGTATCACATCTACTTTTACGCACCATAAAAAGCTACCATGACATACAATAACTGTCCTAAAGCCTTTTAAGCCTAATAACTTCACTAGTTAAGCACACAGAATCAGTACATCTATCATTTTCCAAGGTTGGATCAATTTTCTGTTAAACATAGCAAACGAACTTCTTACGAAGTAGCAGACTTGAAAAATAATTTCATTTCCCTAAAAAAAAATTTTAACATTAATCGCCCCGACCAAAACAAAGTCTTCAGGTAAACGGCTATCCCGAAGATCCAATGGATCAGCTGGACCGACCACATACAAGTATGTGTCCTTCTAACTAAGTATGATCGACTAATTTTAAGCGAAAGAATGAAAACTCATCATAAACCGCCCCAGTCACTTTCAGTCATCTGGTTAATGGCTATCCTCAAATTCTACAAGTAGAAAATGAGGACCAAAACATATCCGAAGACAAGTCCTTCAAACTAAGGCAACCGACATATTGTTAAGCGATAGTGACGTTTTTTTTTTTTTTTTTAACTCAACATGAAAAGCATGGTTACTCGGGATTGATCATCCCATTTAGCTCGATAAGGTTTTGAAATCTTGTTTTGTCAAACGCTTTAGTATAAAGATCAGCGAAATTATCAAGCGTATCCACCTTTTCAAGCACAATCAGTTTCTTCTCAGCACAATCCCGTATAAAATGATGACGTATGTCAATATGTTTAGTTTTACTGTGCTTCACGGGATTGTTAGTTACTGAGATAGCAGCTGTGTTATCAATGCAAATAGGAGTAAGTAAGAAATTCAGACCATAGTCGCGCAACTGTTGTTGAATCCAAAGAACCTGGGAGCAGCAGTTGGATGCTGCCATGTATTCTGCTTCACAGGTTGAAATTGCGACCGAAGTCTGTTTCTTGCATTGCCACGACACTAATCTGCCACCAAGAAACTGACATCCTCCATTTGTTGACTTCCGACTCTGATTGCACCCTCCATAATCAGAATCTGTGTAAGCGACTAGCTCCAAGTCTCCTCCTCTCGGGTACCACAACCCCAGCTTCAGTTTGCCCTTGAGATACCTCAGTATCCTCTTCACACCCTTCAGATGAGATTCTTTTGGGTTTGCCTGAAAGCGTGCACAAAGACAAACAGCAAACATTATATCAGGCATAGAAGCAGTTAAGTACATTAAAGAACCTATAATAGCCCGATATTGAGTTGGGTCCACATCTGCATCACCGTCTGACTCAGCACCCAATTTGTGATTGACGCAGATTGGAGTGTCGAATGGAGTGCTGTCCTCCATCTTGAAGCGTTTGAGCACATCATGGACATACTTGGTCTGATGAATGAACATCCCATCCTTCTTCTGATCAACCTGCAATCCTAAAAAGAAAGTTAGTTCACCCATAGCACTCATTTCAAACCTCTTTTTCATGACGGCCTCAAAATCTTGACACATGGAGACTCTTGATGCAGCAAAGATAATGTCATCCACGTAGACTTGCACCAGCAGGAAGTCGCTTCCATCTCTCTTGAAGAACAACGTGCTATCTATCTTCCCTCTTTCAAACCCATTTTCAAGCAAGTAATCTGATAAAGTTGAATACCAGGCACGAGGTGCCTGATGTAGTCCATACAATGCCTTGCTTAATTTGTACACGTGATCAGGAAAGTCTGGGTCAGGAAAACCCGGAGGTTGCTCAACATACACTACCTCATCAACTTTCCCATTCAGAAACGCACTCTTCACATCCAACTGAAATACCTTCATCTTCTTATAAGCAGCGAATGCTAAAAACAATCTAATGGCTTCCAACCTTGCGACAGGAGCGAACACTTCATTATAATCAATCCCCTCTTGTTGATTAAAACCTTTAACGACTAGCCTCGCCTTGTTTCTTATGATAATCCCTTTCTCATCTCTCTTGCACTTAAACACCCATTTTGTGCCTATCGAATGCACATGCTTCGGTTTTTCAACCAAAGTCCAAACTTCCATTTTCTTGAATTGAGCCAACTCTTCTTGCATTGCTTCGACCCACGAGCTGTCCTTGAGAGCCATTTGATAATTCTTCGGTTCAATCTGGCTGATAAAGCAGGTGTACAAGCATTCGTTGATTATCCCTGTCTCCTTGATGCTTGTGTAAACACAGGTGTGCTCATTCAAGCTACGTCTTGTTTGTACACCTGAGGACACATCACCAATCACATTCTCCAAAGGGTGATCTTTATGAATTCTCGTGGTCGGAACAGAACCGACATGCAAATTGTCTTCCAAGTTAGAAGAGAGCTCGTCAATGGTTGTTTCATGCTGAGAGTGAAATGGATTGTAAAATTCTTCTTCAGTCGGGGTAGCAGGGGTATCGACAGCAGTTTATGAGGAAGGTTGACATTTATCGATCAGCTGTCTTTGCAATAGGTTTTCTTCCTCATCAAGGATCATCTTCGTAGCAACTCTCTCTTCTTCTTCAGCAATATCCAAATACGGTATGTTAAAAGACTTAAAAAGTTTAACATAGTCGAAAAACTCAGCAGGTCCGTTGCTTGGTTTTGGCGGTTGGTAACTTGTGATATCGGTGTTACACACCACCTCAACCTTGCTGGTCGATGTATTAAAGACACGTCTGTTGGGAGTCCCAACAACATAACCGACTAAGATTCCTTCATCGGCTACTTCACCAAATTTAGAATTTGTCTTCAAAATCGAACAAGGGGACCCGAATGGTTCAAGACCACTCAAGTTGGGCTTTCTCCCATGCATAAGCTCATAACACGTTTTACCAAGTCTTTTAACAGTTAAGACTCTATTCAGAACATAACAGGCTGTAGCAATAGCTTCAGCCCAAAACACCACAGGAAGCTTCGAATCAGCCAGCATTGTTCTGGCTCCTTCAATTAATGTTCTGTTCTTCCTTTCAGCCACTCCATTCTGTTGCGGTGTATACGGAGCGCTGTATTGGTGTTCAATCCCTTTCTGAAGGCAGAAGATCTCCATCTCAAAATTCTTGAACTCCGTTCCATTGTCACTCCTGATGAACTTAACCCTTTTATCCATAACGTTCTCAACTTTGGTAATCAAATTCTTCACCATCTGAGCCGTTTCGTCTTTTGATTTCAGGAAATACACCCACGAATATCGTGAGTAGTCATCAGTGATCACCAAGCAATAAGAAGTACCTCCTAGACTTTTTGCATTCACGGGACCGAAGAGATCCATGTGAAGCAATTCTAGAGTACTGGCAATTGAAATGACTTTCTTGGTGAGATGGGATTTCTTGTGCTGCTTTCCCTTCTTGCACGCTATACATTTATCTTCAAAATTGAAATTCTTCAAGGGAACGCCCAGCATAAGTCCATTCCTGACAATGTGGTTCATCTTCCGAAGATGAATATGTCCCATTCTCCTATGCCACAATTCGGACTCCGATTCGCTTGCTTTTATCATAAGGCATGATTCTTCCGTGGCCATTTCAGTCGACCTCATATCCATAACATATGTATTCCTCTCACGTGGAGCCTTCATCACAATCCACTCCTCTGGTATTTGAAAACCAGGTTGCAACACAATCGCCTCATTCTTTGTAAAGTGAACGGTGTACTCCTTATCACAGATCTGCGTCACACTCAGCAGATTGTGCTTCAATTCTTCCACAAAATTAACTTTCTCCAATGTCATCTTTCCGTCCGACACCGTTCCCTTTCCTGTAATCTTGCCACCACTTTCACCGGCAAAGCTCACTCTCCCTCCTTGAACAGGTTTCAAATCGTGTAACAAGTATTTGTTACCCGTCATGTGCCGGGAACAGCCGCTATCTACAACCCAAAGATTGTTGGCAGCCCTGTTCAACTGTTCCTGCACAATAAAACAAAAGATTAGAATTTAGGGACCCAAGACCAATTGGTCTTGGATCTATACATCCCAAACTTTGGCTTTCCAAAGTTAGTATCTTGATAATTCCTGTAAGTCCTATTAGGAAACCTCCTTGAAGATTGATTGTGAGGCCTTCCAAACCTTTGTGAATTGAAAGAATTATAGCTTGTGGTTTGGTTATTAGCAGTGTAAAACTGAGATTTGTTTCTATGAAAACCTGAATTAGTCACATTTTTTAATTTTAAATGGTTTTCATTTTTAGCAGCATGATAATAACTATTAGGCTTATTCTCAGTTTTAGTAGGCCTTACACCTCTGAATCGCTGCTTCAGAGGGCAATCTGCAACTAGGTGCCCTAATTGATTACACCTAAAACAACACCTATGCACAACCTTTTTATCAACCGGTGTTTTAGATGTCGAGGCTTTATTACCGCCCGTTCGTCTCACATATGGTGGGACGTACGGGTTTAGTGGAGTACTCTTTTTATTCGTCTTATCTTTCTCTCCACCATTGGGTAATACCACCTCATCTTTTGCCTTACCAGACTCGGATGACTTATCCGAATCCGATGAGACTGGACTTGGATCAGAAATTTTAACACTTGAAACAGGTGAACTTGTTTCGCCTCCACTAACATTTGGTTCTTTACAAGTTACTTTAACTGGTACTGTCTGAGCAACCTCAAAGTCAACAGATTTCTGAACACTAGGGTTAAAAGTGTAATTGTGATTATAAGGTGGTGGAACCTCATGATAACCGATTCCTCCTCTCTTAGCAGAGGAACCTTGATCACTAACAAGGTGATCAAGAATAGCAGAGGAATTTCTGAACTGCTCTAGTTTTCTATTCAGTTCCACCACTTTTACCTGGTGATCAGCAATCTGTTTTTCTATATCAGCAATTAGTTTGGTTTTTTCCTCCAAAACTTCATAGCTTAAATCAATCACTTCAATTTTTTCAGCAAGTTTTGTTTTTAGACTTTTAACATCTTTTTCACAAGCTTTTATTTTGACTTTATAGCTATTTTCTCTTGCTTTTGTAAAATGATGATCTTCTTTTAGGGTTTTAAATTCAGCATCCAACCTAACATACTGATCGGTTATAGTCGCTAATTGCTCAGACAAGTTTTCACATTTAGAGCATGTAGGTTTAGAACATACCTCGGAGAGCTGGTCATTAACGTCTGCCATAAGAGCTTTTTCTTCTCCGGTAACCTTCTCATTTTCTTCAGTTTCAACCTTCGCCAAATTTGCCTGCTCAAAAGTTTCTTTAGAAAGCATGTTCCAGTTGTATTCACCATATTCACTGGACATCATTGCACTATAATCTTTAGAACCCCCACTTTGCTGTGGAGACCTGCCCTGACTTCGTTCCACACGCTCATTCCTGCATTCATTTGCAAAGTGACCGTTTTGCTGACAATTGTAGCATCTCACCTTTGTCTTGTCAAACCCAGGCTTTCCACTGACAAACTTTCTCCCGGTCTTCCTCATAAACCGCTTCACTCTTCTTACAATCATGGCCATCTGCCATTGCAGATCCATTTCCTCCAGATCATCAGCATCAATCTGGTCATAGTCTTCATCCAACATAGCTGGATCAACAACCTTCCCTTGAATGTAGTTCTCATAGGAAGCAATAAAAGAAGCATAGAGACCAAACTGCTCTTCAGCAGACTTGACACTCATAGGCATCTTGGAGTAGTTGTTGCTGGGAATACTTGGAGAGCAACTACTCTTGCTTACCTGGGGTTGAGAACCACTCGATCCACCTGCTACATAGCAAACATCACCATTTGTGTTGAGTGACACATGACCCTCATGTGATGAGTTTGCGCCCGACTCTCCCTTCGAGTAGTAGGCAGCAGATTCAGTCTTCGATCCTGAGCTAGTGTTGACTTTAGCTCCATACATACCTGGATCTTGAACCTGATCCATAGGTGTCTCTTTTCTGACCATGTTAAGCTCAAAGGTTCTGAGCTTGTTGACTGCCGTTTCTAGATCATATGTGGGAAAGTCTTTGTCTTCCCTCATCAGCACAGTGTACATCTCCCATTTTGGTGGGAGAGCATCTAGAAGCTTCTCAACTATTTCTTCTTCTCGGTAGGAAATTGAATAGTTGCTCAATTCAGTCATCAGATGGTAATATCGAGTGATAATATCATCTAAAGATTCATTCTTCAAATACTTGAAGACTGAGAACTAGGTTTTGAGCAATTTTATCTTTGAAGCACGGATTCCTACATTCCCTTCAAATCTGTTCTCAAGAGCTTCCCAAAGCTCTCTTGCTGACGTGTACTTTCTAAACGTATGAAGGATCTCTTGTGGAAGAGCCATAGTAATAGCAGCATGAGCCTTGCTCTCGGCCTCATACATATTTTTCTCTTCTTCTTCCATTTTGCTATACTTTTTGATTTGATCACGACCTTCATACTCCATAACTGGTGGAATATAACCATCCTGGATGCATACCCACATCTTCGCATCCTGGTATTTGACGTATTGTATGAACCGATCCTTCCATGCAACGAAATCGGTTCCCTTCAGCAATCTTGGGGCCTTAGTAGCTGACCCTGCTTCAACTTCCATCTTCACTAACTCAGAGATGTTAATCGACGACATCTTTCCCGAAAAGTAAGAAACCCGAAAAAAAAAATCAAAAAATTTTCTGAAAAGTACTGTAGGCGAAGTTACGGATAACTTCGCTTAAGCCTTAACTTCGCCGCTGATTTACTTCGCTGAAGAACTTCGCTGATGATTAACTTCGCTTAAGGTAAGCGAACTTAGGAGATAGGCGGAGTTGTAGAGAACTTCGCTGAGTTAGGCGAACTTGAGAAGGTAGGCGAAGTTGTGGATAACTTCGCTTAACCTTATATCTTCGCCGAAACCCTACGTATCCTGACGGCAACTTCGCCTGATGAACACGGACGTTTTTGCAGATCTGGAATCTGGATTTTACGAGGTTTTTGACGGTGCAAAGGCTTGAACAAGATGGTAGGAGGTAAGATTGACTCAAAAACACAGAAAACACGTCCCGCGAATAGTCGAAACGGGACGAATTCTACACCCGCGTGAATATCCCGAACCACACAATCGAGCAAAAGCTCTGATACCAATTGTAGGTTCCCTGACGGATCGCACGAGATATCTCGGTCTACTCAGGTGCGGAATCCCTGCGTAGATCGTTACGAGTATAGAACACGAGTCACACGAACACTCGAAACGAACACACGTTATATAATATAACTCAAACACGTGATGTAATATCACTGTTACAGACTCTCGTCCTCATGTTACAATTAACTCGAACCACTGACACGAACTTAAACAACCGATTACAAACCAAGCCGTAAGCTAGGTATATAAATACACGACAACTTCGCCTGGCATGTTCAGGCGAAGTTGTCCATAACTTCGCTTGACTAACAAGTTCGCCTGTTAAGCGAACTTGTCAGTAACTTCGCTTAAACATACAAAACATAATTAAACATTACAGACTCAATTACAGACACTAGACTATGAACTACTGGCATTATGCACCAACACAGCGTATATGTTCTTCACGTATAACATATACGGCGTATAACATTTACGCCGCATATGTTATAAGGTGACCACTTATACGTTGACCACATACATATACGTTGACTCTTCTTGTGTTTCAAACATATACGTTGACCAGAGAAGATATACACTGACTTTTTTCAAAACGGAAAACCTAAGTGCGTTCGTATCATAGCCGTCTGTCTTACTTCAGAACATTAATTTGGCAAATGAGATGGGTACAGCTAATAAGTCTCCTAAGCTTCTTAGGATGGAAGATTATCCTTAATGGGCTGACAAATTTGAGACGTACGTTCAAGCATTGAACTACGAAACATGGACAACCATTGAAGAAGAATACATCATCCCTAAGAATGAGAATGGGGAAAACTACCGACTGTCACAGATTACTGAGGCTGATAAACCATTATTTCTCCAGGAAAAGAAGATGCTTAATCTTTTCCAACAAGCCATCAAAGACGAGATCTTTTAATTACTACAGCACAATGGTTCATGCTATTCAATTTGGTATGCACTATTAAACAAAGTTAGAGGAAACCCTGACATGATTAAGAGTAAAATAACAATGCTTAAAAAAGAATTCGATATTTTTACTCAAGTTAAGGGTGAATCTTTTACTCAGTTGGTTTAAAGATACTTCTATCTTGTGAATGAGATGAAAAGGCTGAAGATTGATAAGCCTAAGTATGAATACATCGATAAACTTGCTGATGCTTTGCTTGAGGAATGGGGTACTTTTATCATGATTCAACAGTCTAACCCCATTGCTTATGCTTGTTTAAACCTAGCAAGTCTCATCGAAAAGCTTGAAGCTCATGATCTGGAGCTTAGAAAGAAACAAAAGATGAAATCTACTTCCGTATCACAAGATGTGGGTTTTTATTACAAGGGTTCTAATTCTAATGTTACTCCAAATCCCAAGATTCCTACTGCATTTTGTGCTGAGCCAATCAGTCAAGCTTGTGTTACTAATGTTGCCGATACACCTCAATATAGTAGTAGTTACTCATGAAAAATTCCAACTACTCAAACTTCAAATTCAAAGGATTCTGATGCTATCCAGTGCAATATAGCAGTGAATCTGAAGAATACAAGGAACATGACCACTAACAGTATCAAGGAACACATGGCTTTTCTAGGATCTGTTCTAGAATCATATGAGTGTTTGATGGCGGGTTGCATTGGGAATTACAACTTGACGAAAGAAGATTATGATCAGATTGACCTAGAGGAAATGGAGATGATTGATATAAGATGGTGCATAGCAAGGTTTATAAGACGAGCATAAAGATTCAAAGAGATAACTGGTCAGAATGTGCTTGATAGGACAACTTCTAAGTTAGGTTTTGATAAGTCTAAAGTTAGATGTTTTCGTTGCAAGGAGAAAGGTCATTTTAAAATGGAATGCACTAGTAAGAGTGTTGAAGATAACCCTGCTAATCCTTTTGGACGAGACTACTACAAACAAGCGATATATCATCGTTCAGAGGGAGAATCATCAAAGGGAAATAAATCTACTAAAGCATCAAGCTCGTGCCAAAATGCAGCCACAACCCAAGATGATGAAGGTTTCAACTGGAATTCAGTATTCCAACGAATATGGCTCAAATGGTTGATAAAGACAAAAAGGAGGCTATTGATAAGAACGTGGTTAAGATGGATAATGGGGTTGAAGACAAGGATGAGGTTGAGATTCAAGAGTTGGTTGAAAATGAGGAAATTGATGCGGTCAAAAATGAAGACAAGGATATGAATGAAGACGAGGATGAGAATGAGGATTGCAACAAAGATGTTGATGATGAACTTCCTCGAACCTATGATAAAATACATGAGGTTCCTTCTGACTATCTTATTTCATTATTTCCTCCTGAAATTATCGAGAGCTTTACAAGTTGGTTTTATGAGGAAGATGTTCCACATGGGAAAATTGACTTCGGAGTGGAAGAGGATGATGAAATTTTAGAAGACAACAAATCAGGAGATGAGGAGGATTTAGTTACGGAAAAGATGGTTGAGGACAAGGTTGTTGAAGGAGTGGTGGAAGACATCACTGTTGATGACTTAGAAACTTCCAGTGAGGAACTAATTGATCAAGCATTCATGGCAAATAAGGTAATTCTTAACTCAAATATTTGTGAAAAATGTAAATTGCCTTGCGATGAATGTGACTTTAAAATCTTGAAATAAAAGAATTAAAGAGACACTATGATAAGTATTTGTTTGATCTAAACGTTGTTAATGAGGCATACATGAAACTTCAATCGTTTGAAAAGAATTTATGGGAAAAGATTTTACAAAATCAAAAGACAATTTCTATGTTGAAACACATGGTTGAAGACAAACAAATTTCCATTAACAGACATATTGACGAAAACGCAGCACTCAAACTTGAGCTTCAAACACTCAAGATTGAGACTGAATGTGTTAACATAAAATTGGTAATCTTTGTTGCATCGTCATATGTACTTGATCACATTAACCCCAAAACTTCATTGAAGAACAAGGATCATGAGATCGAGAACATTAGAGAAGATTATCATGCCGTGCCTCCACTTATGTGGAATGCTTATATTCCAATGAAACCGAAAGGTTTAAAAAAGGCACTCACTGTGGAAATCAATTAATCACAACATGATATCTCCAATTCTGTTAATAATATTTGTGAGAATAATGAGAGTTCTGGTTGATATTCTACAACTGGAGTGAAGATGGCAGAATCTGTGTTGAATGAAGAAAAAGTTAAACTTGATGGGTTGGGTAAACAAAAGAAAGTTGAGAACTCGACAAGATTTGCTAAAACAAGCTTCTATAATAAGCAATCTTCTCGAGTTAAACAATTTTAAGAGAAAAAGATAATGTTTGTGCATGGCAAAACATCAGAATCTGAAAAAGGAAATTGAATTTAGAAAATAGTCAAATGATAAATTTTACCGTTTGAAAGCAGAACGTGAACACGTTGAAACTACATCTCAAATCAATAAATTCATTGATAAGAGACGTTGTTTTGGTTGTAATGAGGTTGGACATGTGTTTTATGCTTGCCTAATCGATACAAACATGATCACATTCCTCTTCAAAAGACTATTAGCAAGAGACCTGGACTAGGTTATGTGAGTGAAAAGAAACCAGTCTGCATCACTGAAAATGTGAAAATCTTGAAAAGAGATGAGTCAATTGATGTTAAAAAGATTGTTAAAAATGATGGTTAAAAATCAACTGTTTCAAAAACAAATCGAACATCATTTTATAAAAAGAAACAATCTGCTGGTCAAAATTGGGTAGCAAAATCCTTTGATAAGCTACCAGAGAAGGATAAAGTGTATGTGCACTGGCTTCCAAGATCCCATGATTCTCGTTGGATAATGGATAGTGGAGCCTCTAGGCACATGATGGGTACTCTGTATTTTCTGAATGATATTAAATCAATAAGAGGAGGGTATGTCGGTTTTGCTGGAAATCAAGGAGGCCAGATTGTTAGTGAGGGCACTTTGACAAATGGAAAGGTTACCTTCGAAAATGTCAACTACATTTCTGAGTTGGAGAATAATCTACTAAGCATATCACAGATTTCTGATAAACAGTTCTCTACACATTTCACAAACCGAGAGTGTTTGATTTTGAAACCGGGTTTCAAAATTCCAGAAGAGTGGATCATTATGCGTGCTCCACGAGTAAATGATTTTTACGTCATGAACATGAGAAATGCATCAATGTCTTTAGGGTCTGCTCAATGTTTCATCTTAAAAGTCCAGGATGGGTCTTTAGAGTTACGTGTGAGAACATCCACAAACAGATCTACCCTACGACGCTATGAGCGGAAATCATAACGAAGTGAAAATACTCGAAAACATCTCTTTAATCTCTCATCTATATCATTGATATCAACGGTAATGCAAGTTATATGATAATGTAAGACCAAAGTACATAATGGACGTTCCACCAACTGGTCAGGAGCATTAACTAATACAAGTGATCCACTAACCTATTTATAGGTACACATGGGGACTTATGCGGCGTATAAGTTGCAAGACTTATATGGTGTATAACTTATACGCCGTATAAGTTTCCCAACTTATACGTTGCATAAGATGCTTCATTGTGTATCTTTCCATTTTAGTGCACAATCCCTAACATTACATGCTATCAAGACCTAACCAATACAAGACACAAAGTACTAGACATTTTCATGTTCCTACAGACCCCCCCTGGATAGTACTTGTCTTGTGGCATCCAAGCAAATAAACTTTTCGAGCTTCAACAAACTCCCCCTTTGATATTGCTTATATTTATGTCATCGTACTTACTCAATCATCAAGATAAAGGACTTCTCTTCACAATTAAGCTTTCTCGATCTTCTATAAGTGCTTTAAAACTTTTTACAATCAAAGTATTCTACCATCGGCTTGAAACTTTTAAGTCTTCTAACTTTTATGAGTCACACAATATTCAAACCTATTGCTATCTCATTCCAATTCCCATTATCATCCATGATTAATCCTCAAATACATCTTGATAACCAACTTTTAAGCAATTTTGAATTTGGTCCACCAATACAATCATCCAATCACATAGAAATCAACCATCTACTTCCTTGTCTTCTCTCCAAATAACAATTCTTGAATCCTCAAGATACAAGCAAATATAGTTCATAAGAGATAATAACGTATATGTTCATATTTCAACGTGTACGTCTAGTATGCATTGCATAATCTTGTATGAACCAACTGATCTTACAAACAGGTAAATAATTATACTTAGACATTTCAATGGATAAGTGATACGGAGAGGATACGTCATGAAATGTTTATCAACAATTGAAGGCCGTATGTGTTGTAATGTACTTATGCGGCGTACAAGTTATATGACGCATAAGTTATGTGTCGTGTAACTTATGCGGCGCATAAGTTTTCTTGACATGTTTTTGTGGGAAAACGAAGATGAAATGATCTGTTTTTTTTGTATGTTGTTCAACACCAATGATATAACAATCCTTGAAGTTTTGATGAGGTTTGAACGGCTACATAATCTGGAATGATAAAAAATGTGTATAAAAGAAATGTTTTTGAGCTTTTCTAGGTAGATCATGAGCCACAAGGCTCTGATACCAATTAAAAGTCCAGGATGGGTCTTCAGAGTGACGTGCGAGAACATCCACAAACATATCTACCCTATGACGCTATGAGCGGAAATCATAACGAAGTGAAAATACTCGAAAACGTCTCTTTAATCTCTCATCTATATCATTGATAGCAACGGTAATACAAGATATATGACAATGTAAGACCAAAGTACATAATGGATCACTCCACCAACTGGTCATGAGCATCAACTAATACAAGTGATCCACTAACTTATTTATAGGTACACATGGGGAATTATGTGACGTATAAGTTGCAAGACGTATACGGCGTATAACTTATACGCCATATAAGTTTCCTAACTTATATGTTGCATAAGATGCTTCATTGTGTATCTTTACATTTTAGTGCACAATCCCTAACATTACATGCTATCAAGACCTAACCAATACAAGACACAAAGTACTAGACATTTTCATGTTCCTACACATCTCTAGAGCATCTGAACGGGAATCAATTTTATGGCATCGGAGGATGGGACATTAGTTTGAGGAATATGAACCATCTGGTTTACAAGATTCTGGTAGAAGGTGTTAATCTGAGGAATTTCAGTTGAGCGAAGATTGTTTGGATTGTAAGAAGGGAAAGCAAACAAAGAAATCTCATCCAAGGAAAATTGTCAACTCCATCAACCTACCTTTTGAACGTCTTCACATGGATATTTTTGGTCCCATGAATGTCAAAAGTATCACAGGAGAACTTTACTATCTTCTGGTTACTGATGACTACTCGAGATTTTCGTGGGTGATGTTTTTGGAATCAAAAGATGAGACATATGATTCCCTTATGATAATATTCAAGAAATTAGAGACACTGTACAATCTTCCAATCCGTCGGATACAAAGTGATAATGGGACGGAGTTCAAGAACAACAAAATGCTAGAATATTGTAATGACCGGGGGATTCTCCATGAATTTAGTGCTCCTTACACTCCACAACAAAATGGGGTTGTTGAATGAAAGAATCGAACTTTGATTGAAACGGCTCGAACCATGCTTTCAGATTCAAAATTACCAGTTAATTTTTGGTTAGAAGCCGTGGCAGCAGCTTCTTATACACTCAACCGGGTGCTTACAGTAAAGAAGTTTGGCAAGATGTGTTTTGAGCTACTTAATCGTCGAAAACCAAATTTGAAGTGGATTGAACCATTTGGGTCAACATGTACCGTTCTTGACCCAAGTGGGAAATTTGGTCCAAAATCTATTTAAGGTTTCTTTGTATGGTATGCTAGTCTACTTCGACGTGTTTCTATTCCTAGCCTTCACAAGATAATTCAAGTGCAAAATGTCGACTGTCAACGATACACTCCTACCATGCAACGACCGGGGGATTCAAGGCTTTTTGACTATGAAAGTCTTTGGGAATGTTTCAAACTTCCTGAGGAAGATTTTTCCGAAGAAACTTTAACCATGATCAACAACCAACGTTTGTCGGACAATCAAGTAATTATGCATGAATAACCAACGTCTGTTCCTCCAAACATTCTTGATCATGTTCAATAGCGTTGAACTATGAAACCTGGACAACTGTTGAAGAGGAATACATCACTCCTAAGAATGAGAACGGGGAAAACTACCGACTGTCATAGATTGCTGAGGCTGATAAACCATTATTTCTCAAGGAAAAGAAGATGCTTAATCTTTTCCAGCAAGCTATCAAAGCCGAGATCTTTCAACTACTGCAACATAGTGGCTCATGTTATTCCATTTGGCATGCACTTTTAAACAAAGATCAAGGGAACCCTGAAATGTGTAAGAGTAAAATTGCACTTCTCAAGAAGGAATTCGATATATTTACTCAAGTGAAGGGTGGATCATTTGCTCAGTTGATTGAAAGATATTGCTATCTTGTGAAGGAGATGAAAAGGATGAAGATTGATAAGCCTGAATATGAATACATCGATAAACTTGCTGATGCTTTGCCTTAGGAGTGGGGTACTCTTGTCATGATTCAGCAATCTAACTCCATTCCTTATGCTCGTTTGAACCTTGCAAGTTTCAACGAAAAGCTTGAAGCTCTTGATCTAGAGATAAGAAAGAAACAAAGATGAAGTCTACAGCCGTGTAACAAGATGTGGATCTGTATTACAAGGGTTCTAATTCAAGTGTTACTTCAAATCCCAAGATTCCCACTGCATTTTGTGCTGAGTCAATCAGTCAACCTTGTGTTACAAATGTCCCTGCTACTCCTCAGTATAGTAGTAGTTATTTAGGAACAATTTCGACTTCTCAAGCTTCTAGTTCAAAGAATTCTAAGGTTATCCAGTGCAACATAGCAGTAAATATGAAGAATACAGAAAACATGACTACTGATACTATCAAGGAACACATGGCTTTTCTAGGATTTGTTCTAGAATCATATGAGTGTTTGGTGGCGGGTCGCATTGGAAATTATAATATGACTAAATAAGATTATGATCAGATTGACCCAGAGGAAATGGAGATGATTGACATAAGATGGTGCATGGGAAGTGTTATAAGAAGAGCACAAAGATTTAAAGAGACAATTGGTCGGAACGTGCTTGATCGGAAAACTTCTAAGTTAGGTTTTGATAAGTCTAACGTTAGATGTTTTCGTTGCAAGGAGAAAGGTCATTTTAAAAGGGAATGCACTAGGAAGAGTGTTGAAGATAATGCTACTAATCCTTTTGGACGAGACTAGTATAAGAAAGCTATATATCATCGTCCAGAGGGAGAATCATCAAAGGGAATGAAACCCACTGAAGCATCAACATCGCAGCAAAATTCAACCATAGCCCAAGTTGATGAAGGTTTCAAGTGGAATTCAGTATTCCAAGCTAATATGGCTCAAGTGGTTGATGAAGTCAAACAGGAGGTTAATGATGAGAATATGGTTAAGATGGTTAATGGGATTGAAGATAAGGATGGTAACGAGATTGAGTCTGAGATTCAAGAGTATGATGTACAGATGAATCGTGATGTTGAGATTGAAGTTGTCAAGGATAAGTACTTGGACAAGAATGTGAATGAAGATAACAATAATGAAGTTAATCGTGATACTTCCGATGACAAACTTCCTCGAACATATGATAAAACTCATGAGGTTCCTTTTGACTATCTTATTTCATTATATCCACCTGATATTATCGAGAGTTTTGTAGGTTGGTTTTATGAAGAAGATATTCCACAAGGAAAAATTGACTTTGGAGTGGAAGAGGATGATGAAATTCCAGAAGTCAACATGTCATGAAATAAGGAGGAATCAGTTAATGATGTTGAAAAGGTCGTTGAAGAAAAATTTATTGAAGAAGTGGTGGAAGACATCACTGATGATGACACAGAAACTTCAAGAGAGGAACAAATTAATCAAGCATTCATGGCAAATGAGGTAATTCTTAACTCAAATATTTGTTAAAAATGTGAATTGCCTTGTGATGAATGTGACTTTAAAAATCTTGAAATCAAGGAATTAAAGAGACACTATGATAAGTCTTCATTTGATCTCAACGTTGTTAATGAGGCATACATGAAGTTTCAATCGTGTGAAAAGAATTTATGGGAAAAGATTTTACAAAATCAAAAGACAATTTCTATGCTAAAACACACGGTTAAACACAAATAGATTGCCATTAATGACATATTGACGAAAGCGCAACACTCAAACTTGAGCTTCAAACACTCAAGATTGAGACTGAACGTGTTAACCTAAAATTGGTAAGCTATGGTGCATCGTCATATGTACTTGATCACATTATCCCCAAAAACTTCATTGAAGAACAAGGATAATGAGATCAAGAACATTAGAGAAGATTATCATGTCATGCCTCCACCTATGTGGAATGCTTTTATTCCAATGAAACCGAAAGTTTATAAAAGGCACTCAGTGTGGAAATCAATTCACCACATCATGATATCTCCAAGTCTGTTGATGATGTTTGTGAGAAAATGCGAGTTATGGTTGTGATTCAACAACTGGAGTGAAAATGGCAGAATCGGTGCTGTTTGAGGAAACTGTTAAACCTCATGGGTTGGGTAATCAAAAGGAAGTTGAGAACTCGACAAGATTTGCTAAAACAAGCTTTTATAACAAGCAATCTTCTCGAGTTAAATAATTTTAAGAGAAAAGGATTATGTTTGTGCATGACAAAACATCAGAATCTGAAAAGGAAGTTGAATATAGAAAATAGTTAAATGATGAATTTTATTGGTTGAAAGTAGAACATGAACAGGTTGAAACTACATCTCAAATCAATAAATTCATTGATAGGAGACGTTGTTTTTGTTATAATGAGGTTGGGCATGTGTTTTACACTTGTCCCAATCGATACAAACAGGATCACATTCTGCTTCAAAAGACTGTGAGCAAAAAACTTGACTTGGATATGTTAATGAAAATAAACCAATCTGTGCCACTGAAAATGTGAAAATCTTGAAAAGCGATGAGTCAATTGATAGTCGAAAGGTTGTTAAAAATGATGTTTTAAGACCAACAAATTCAAAAACAAGTCAAACATCGTTTTATAAAAAGAAACAATCTGCTGGTCAAAACTACCTGATTGTGTTGAGAAAGTGAAATCTGAATCTGAGTCACCAACATTAAGTGAAAATTCCTTATCATGTGATTCAGAAGTTGAAAATGATAGGTTGTTGTTTAAACATATTAAACAACCCAAGACCAAGAAGGCTTGGGTTTCCTTGTTTCACTGATTCGTTAACTGTATATGCAGGGGCTTCCGAGATCCCATGATTCTCATTGGATAATGGATATTGGAGCTTCTAGGCACATGACAGGTACTCTCTACTTGCTGAATGATGTCAAATCAATAAGAGGAGAGTATGCCGGTTTTGCTGGAAACCAAGGAGGACAGATAGTTGGAGAGGGCACTTTAACAAATGGGAAAGTTACTTTCAAGAATGTCAACTACATTTCTTAGTTGGAGGATAATCTGCTAAGCATATCACAGATTTTTGATAAACAATTTTCTGCATATTTTACGGACCGAGAGTGTTTGATTTTGAAACCGGGTTTCAAAATTCCAGAAGAGTGGATCATTTTGCGTGCTCCTCGAGTGAATGATCTTTATGTCATGAACATGAGCACCGCCTCAACGTCATCAGGGTCTGCTCAATGTTTCATCTCAAGGGCATTTGAACGGGAATCTGTATTATGGCATCAGAGCATGGGATATATAAGTTTGAGGAAAATAAACCATTTGGTTCACAAGAATCTGGTAGAAGGAGTTAACTTGAGGAATTTTCAATTAAGTGAAGAGTGTTTGGACTGTAAGAAGGGAAAGGAAATGAAGAAATCTCATCTAAGGAAACTGGTCAATTCCATTAATTTACCCTTTGAATGTCTTCATATGGATCTATTTGGTCCAGTGAATGTCAAAAGTATCACAGGAGAACTTTACTGTCTCCGAGTTACTGATGATTATTCAAGATTTTCATGGGTAATGTTTTTGGAGTTGAAAGATGAGACATATGATTCCCTCATGATCTTTTTCAAGAAACTGGAGAATTTGTATAATCCGGAGAATAAGAAGTGATAATGGGACATATTTCAAGAATAATAGAATGATTGATTACTGTAATGACCAGGGGATTCTTCATGAATTTAGTGCACCATACACTCTACAAAAAAATGGGATCGCTGAACGAAAGAATCGAACTTTGATTGAAACAGCTCGAACTATGCTCTTAGATTCATAATTATTTGTTAATTTTTGGTCAGAAGCAGTAGCGGCAGCTTGTTATACTCTCAACCGGGTGCTTACGGTAAAGAAGTTTGGCAAGACGTGTTTTGAGCTACCTAATCGTCGAAAACCAAATTTAAAGTGGCTTGAACCATTTGGATCGACATGTACCATTCTTGATCCAAGTGAGAAATTTGGTCCAAAATCTGTTGAAGGATTCTTTGTGGGGTATGCTAGTCCACTTAGACGTGTCTACATTCCTAGCCTCCACAAGATTATTCAAGTCCAAAATGTTGATTGTCAACGATACAATGACCAGGAGATTCAAGGTTGTTTGATTATGATAGTCTTTGGGAAAGTTTCAGACTTACTGAGGAAGATTTTTTCGAAGAAACTTTGACAATGATTTACAATCAACATTTGTCGGAAAATCAAGTGCCTATGCCTGAAGATCCTATGTCTGTTCCTCAAAATGTTCGTGATCATGTTCAATCCGATGATGTTCCAGAAACAGTTTCAGTTTTTGATGACAACGATGATTCAGATGAGGAGATTATTGAAGCTATTTCTCCATCCACTGTTATTCCTGAAGTGTGTGAGAACAATCTCCAATTAGAAGTGTCAGTACCTATCGATGTGGTTCCGAGAACTGTATCTTATCATCCCGAAGAGAATATAATAGGAGATCTAAATGCTGGAGTGAAATGAGACGTCAACTTGACCAGAATCTTCAGTGCTTTTATTCTAAGGTTTTTCCTGTACAAAATCAATTCTTATTTAAATGTTATATTTCTCAGGTTGAGCCGAAATCTTATAAAGAGGCCCTAAATGACGAAAGCTGGTTGAATGCTATGGAAGAAGAGCTTATGCAGTTTGAAAAGCTCGGGTTCTGGAAATTGGTGGACTTACCTGAAGATAAAAAGCAGATTAATACCAAGTGGGTGTTCAAGTGTAAAAAGGATGAAAATGGGATTACTGTCAGATACAAGGCAAGACTTGTTGTGTTGAGATTTAACCAGAGGGAAGGTATTGATTACAACGAGGTTTATGCACCAGTGGCAAGGCTATAGGCTATTCGGCTCTTTCTAGCATTTGCTTCTTGGAAAGACTTTAAGGTTTATTAGTTGGATGTGATGTCAACATTCCTTAATGGGAAGATTAGTGAAGAAGTGTACATAGGACAACCACCGGGGTTTGTCGATCCGATCCACAAAGACAGAGTGTATCTCCTTGATAAAGCCCTTTACAGTCTCCATCAAGCCCCGAGAGCTTGGTATGAGACATTGTCCCAACATCTCTTGGACAACGGGTTTATAAGAGGAACCATTGATTGTACACTTTTCACCAAATCTGTTGATGAACATCTACAGATCGTGCAGATATATGTCGACGATATCATCTTTGGTTTGACAAATGATGATCTGTGCAAGCAGTTTGAAGAAGTCATGAAGAAGAAATTTGAAATGAGTGCTTTGGGGGAGATGAAGTTCTTTCTTGAACTTCAAGTCGAACAGTTGTCCGATGGTATTTTCATCCATCATACAAAATATGTTAATGACGTTTTGACTAAGTTCAATGTGACTGATGCATCGGCAATTAGTACTCCTCTACCGTTGTTTCATGGTATCGGTCCTGATCCCAACGGAGAGAAGGTTGACCAAACCTTATACCGATCCATGGCAGGCTCATTTCTTGGACAAAGTGTTTCTCCTTGATAAAGCCCTTTACGGTCTCCATCAAGCCCCGAGAGCTTGGTATGAGACGTCCCAACATCTCTTGGACAATGGGTTTATAAGAGACACCATTGATTGTACACTTTTCACCAAATCTGTTGATGGACATCTATTGATTGTGCAGATATATGTTGACGATATCATCTTTGGGTCGATAAATGATGATCTGTGCAACCAGTTTGAAGAAGTCCTGAAAACGAAGTTTGAAATGAGTGCAATGGGGAAGATGAAATTCTTTCTTGGACTTCAAGTAGAACAGATGTTAGATGGTATTTTTATCCATCAGACCAAGTACGTCAATGACGTATTGATGAAGTTCAACATGTCTGATGCATTGGTAATCAGTACTCCTCTACCATTGAATCATGGTACTGGTCCTGATCCCAATGGGGAGGATGTTGACCAAACCTTATACCGATCCATGATAGGCTCATTGATGTATTTAACTGCTTCTCGGCCAGACATCATGTATGCTACTTGTTTGTGTACCCGATATCAGTCAAATCCAAAGGTTTCACATCTCATGATCGTCAAAAGAATTCTACGCTATCTCCAGGGATGTCCGGGGGTAGGTCTCTGGTATTCAAAAGATGATGATTTTGTGTTAAGGGCTAATTCTGATTCGGATTATGGAAGCTGTAAGCTGAATGCCAAATCTACAATGGCAGGGTGTCAGTTCTTTGGCAAGCGGCTTGTCACTTGGCAATGCAAGAAACAAACCATAGTTTCATTGTCTACATGTGAAGCTGAGTATGTAGCCGCTTCCAGTTGCTATTCTCAGGTTCTTTGGATATAACAACAGATGCGGGACTACGGTTTGAATTTTCTTACTACCCCTATCTTTGTAGTTAATAATGCAGCTATCTCGATAACTAAGAATCCGGTAAATCACTTTAAGACCAAACATATAGAGATACGGTATCACTTCAATCGTGATTGCTACGAAAAGAAGTTGATTACCATAGACAAAATTCAAATCGATGAACAAAAATCAGATCTTTTCACCAAAGCTTTTGATAAGTCACGATTTTAATACTTATTAAAACTTAATGGGTTAAAAGTTTTGGGCGGTGTTGATAAGGGGTTACCGAGATTACAGGTGTGTTGGATACCTAGTGATACTGAACATCAGAGTCAAATTTTATTTTGTAAATATTTTTCATATAGTTTTTGATTTTAGGGAGAGAAAATTTCAGAATAACCAAAAACATTGAAAAAGTTGGAAAAGCCAAAAACATTATAAAATTTCAAAAATGTCAAAAACATTAAAAAATGTTGCTTCTCAGAAAATGAGGTTTAGAAGCAAAAAAGAAAGATTATAGTACATTGATCATCTGGTCCCAAATCCAGTAAAAAGTAGGCATAAAAGACTGTGTGCTTAATTGTATTAGTGCATTGGTAGGCCTTTAAAACAAATAAGTAAGGAAAAGTAAGTGATATAAATTAAATTTGCCAAATTGATGGGGTTTTAGTTTCTAAAAAAGGTCTTGATGATGAAGGCAGAAATGTAATAGCTGGTCATACTCAAGCCTTTTTAATCAGAATGATTGTTAAAATTTGTTAAAACATAGCTATCAGTAAGTGGTTAACGTTTCAACGATGTATGGTTTTATGGCCTTAAATCCTATATTGATGGGATGCTTTAAGGTTCCTGGATCCATTGGGTCTTTATGCGGTTTATCATTTGGAGATTCGATGAATATTTAAACAAGCTGTAAAAAGCATACCCGCAGATTAAAGCTGCTTTATAAGTCTTTAAACTTGATCGCACAAGTACTTATGTACTAAGCACATTACTGACTTGATCAAAATCTGCTACTAGACACACGTTGTCCCCTTGCTCGCATCTTATTACCATTAAGAAACGGTTCACAAGGGACACAACGTTTGCAAGCCGACAGATGAAATCGTGCATACTCATTTGTGGTAAAGGACCTTAGGGTATTGCTTGATAACAGGGGTATATCTTGTAGTGGGGATTATTTGCTGATTTGCTTAAATCTAAAGATCTTTTTATCATCTGATTCTAAGGTTTAAGTCAAGTTGGGGTGACCGTGAAAATCAAATTAAGCCTGAATCAAGATTAGAGAAAATATTTCCTGATATCTTGTGCTTAATTGAACCTGATTAAATGTAACACATAAATCCCTGAAACATTTGTTTAGAATGTTTAGGTAGACAATAATACCAATGACTGACTTAACACCAGTCATAATAAACGCTGAAAATAAAACTGAGATGGAAGGGCAATTTGGTCAATATGATTCCCTGCTCAAACTCATAAAAATATGTGAATTCAGTATTAATTTGTTAAGTTTCATTTAAAATTTGTTTCTATTGAAAAACCAAAAAGATTTTTTTTTTGACTTAGTTCTTGACTCTTGATGGACAGGTGAACTATATCTCTAGGTGTTTTTCATGAGACAACAAATCTTGTTTTTATCAAAACAAAAATCAAAAGATCAAACTTTTATCTGTTTTACTCAAGGTCATTAATTTGGACTTGATAAAATAGTGATTTTTCAAAACCAAGTTTTTTTAAGTTATTCTTATAATGTACAAGGACATTAATTTGTACTTGTGACATTATATGGGTGTGAACAGATCATAGAATTCAAAGTATGATTGGACATACTTATGCAACGTATAAGTATGAGACTTATACGATGCATAAGTTATGTGCAGTATAAGTCTTATACTTATACGCCGCATATGCCAGTATTTAAATATGAGCGATGTACGACGCATAAGTCACATATTTGCTTGAGTTTTCTGAATTCTCACTGATCTTTGATTCACTTTGCACTCAAAATCTTGCTGATACGTTGATTGTTTATATCTGTTGTGGTGATTTGCACATCATTCCAGATCTTGAAGGTGAGAATCTGTTTTCAGATCTGGGGATGAATAGTAACTTGGCCACGTATAAGTCAATTGGGTCTTAATAACTCATGATTTGTTACAGATTTATGATGTGTTCTTCTTGGATTGACATTACCAGTGTTGTATTAACACTTAATTGAATTAGTATGGACTTGTATTATTAAATCTGTATTGTGAAACTTATCCATTCATCTTCAAATGATGTTTGACCATTTAAACATGATAAATCATGAATATGAACTTATATATATCTTAACCAAACATAAACGATGCGTGTATGATTGATAAGTTGTCCAGATATATTGCTGATTTGAAATTTTTATTTTTGGACATATTGCAGGCTTATACGCCGTATATGTTTAGACATATACGGAGTATATGTTTGTGTATTGACCAAAGTCAAGCCTTAATACATGACTTATACGTAGGCTTAGAACATATACACTGCTATTATACTTATGCATAGGACTTATCCGTTGTTGAACATATACACTTGTAAAATATATATACGTTAAAAACAAACATATGGACATAATATACTGAATTTGATATTAATAAGTGTACTCGTTATGTGCATGCAAATGGGTAAGAAAACTAAGATTACGGATCCAAAGCATTATGTGCTTACTTGAACGAGGAGGATCTAAAAGCTTCAAAGTTCAAAGTTATAATGCCATTTCTGAAAAGATCGAGAATTTTCAAGGCTATTACACACTTAGCTGATCCGTACAAGAGCATTGTTACTGAATTCTGGAGTACTGCTAAAGTATTTGGGAAAGATATTCAAGCTACTGTTCAAGGAAAACAGATTGTGGTCAATGAAGATTTGATTCGTAAAGTCTTGGAATTCAGGGACGAATCGGCTGATCCGGTTGATCTACATGAGAAGATGGTGAAAGGTTTTTTACTCAGGATGGGGTACAGAGACTCGTTGAACAAGTTAGCTTTCAAGAGGACCACATTGTGTCGATCGCACAAGTATGTAGTACATGTGGTTGTTCACTGCTTGGGACACAGGAAGGGTGGTTATGATGATATTTTGGATTACCAGATGAGTACCATGGCTGCTCTATGTCTGAATTTGAAGTACAACTTTTCTCGAATGATCCTGGACAATATGAAGATGAATTTTGGTGATGATCAATGGCTACAATATCCTAGGTTCGTGCAAATGTTTGTGGAATATGTATTCCCTAATGTAAAGAAGGAGGGACCTAAGATATTCTTAGATCATGTGACTGGGAACAACTTGGCGAAACTTACTTCATACAAGAATGTTAAAGAAGCCGACATTCCAAAGTTCAGAGGGTTATTCGGTCATCTGAAGAATTCTGAATATGTGGCTCCGACTGACAATAAATGGAGACATGATAACAGTCATTCTTATAGGGAGGAAGAGAACAGGCTGATGCTGGAATATAAGCTTGTTGGGAAACGTTTTATCAAGATCGAATTGGATTCAGAAGGTGAATCAGTTGCTCCAAAGAAAAAGAAGCAGAAGACTATGAAGAAAGAAGTCATTACTCCTGTTACTCAAGAAAAAGTCTATTCTGCAACATCAGAAAATGATCTAGAGGAGACTGAGTCTGATTCAGAGGGTCGTAGAATGAGATTAGCCAATCCCAGGGCAAAATTCGAGAAGGGTGCTGAAAGCTCGAAGAAGTGTAAGTCTAATGATGAACATGATGATACATATGTTCCTGAAGGTGTTGTGGTGAAATCTGTGAAGAAAAAGGTAACTCATATTAAGAAGAAGTCAAAAAGGACTGCGTCACCAAAGTTAATTGATGACCCTGATAGTGAACTAGAGGTGATTGTGACTCCATCAATCCAACATTTGTTGTTGAAGAACCTATTGTTAACTTGAGCAAGGATGATAATGTATTAAAAACTCCAGTGGTGGAACCGACTCCACAAGCACATGTTCCACATGTTTCACCGAAACCAGCTGAGAAGATTCCTGAGTTTAATTTCTCATCTGTTGATGCAAGTTGTTTTGGGGATTTTCCTACTTTCCGAGACCATGATTCATTAAAGACAATCGTGACTGAGCAAGGAATCAAGATTGACAGTTTAGTAGCTAAAAATGAAAGGTTGAGGAATAAAAATGCTGAACAAAAGAAGATTATTGAAGATGGTGAGATTAGGAGAAAGCAACAGGTTGATCTGTTAAATCTTCATATGAGATATTTCACGCTATTGGAAGATAGATATGAATCAATTTAGTTGAGGAACTTAGGAGATCTGAGGATATAGTATTTACTCAAGTATATGGAGGTGAAGCATTGACAGGAAAGCAATTTCAAAGTACAGTATGATCAAGACCATGTTGAATCGAAAGGTAAAGGGAAAGTAGATGAAACATCTATTCATGTTGATATTCAAGAAATTGGTGTGTCATCATCAAGATTTGTACAAAAACCAGAACAAGAAATAGCTGAACCGGTGATAGAATAGGTTGTGATTGAACCAATTGTTGAAGAACCTGTTATTCAAAATGAGCCAGAAGAGGAAGAGGATAAGGAAGATGAAGAGTTATTGGATTATGGTAATTCTCCTAAGGATGATGATCATAATGATGATAATGATGATCCAAGTACTGGTGGTGGTTTGGGTATAAAGGTTGGTGCTGGTCTGAGTGCAAATGCTGAGATGGTGATTGAGCCAATAACTTAAGCTAAACCTTTTCAAGAGACTACTAGTTCAGGTGGTAATCTTGATGAGCATGAGATACTAGATGCAGATCCAATTGCTTATAAACCTCAAGTGAGATTTTCATCGACTGGAGATGCGTTTGAAGAAGGTGAGATCGAGGTTACTCATGCTGGTTTGGCCAGAATGCTAATCATTACTGAAGAGGAGTTTGAGTTTGATTTTGAGAAAGATATTGGTTTGGTGGAGGAGAATGTGTTGGTAAATGAACACATTGTTGAGGAAGAACTGGAAAAGGAGCCTGTAACGTATGTGAATGTTACTGATCAAGTGTTTCTCGAGTTTGACAAAGAGTTCGATGAAGAGATTGATATGATCAGCCAAGAATTTGATGATCAAGGAAATCCTATCTTTGAGAAAGACAATACAACTGAAGAAGCTGAAGTAAACAGTCAGGAGCAGAAGGAGTGGTTTGAAAGAAAGAAGATTGAGCCGAAACGTATATACTTGAATCCTATCAATTATTATAAGAAGAAAGAAAAAGACGTGAAATTGGGAAAGGTGGTTAGTATTGCTTATCTATGGAAGATAAGGAAAATTGCTGTTAAAAGAACATACGGTGTGCAATACTTTGAGAGCGTATGTGAGTTGAAGTCCTTACCGTGGATGGACGTAGTGGATATTGTTGATAAAGAACTGTTAAACTGTCCTAAGCTTTGACCGGTGAAAGAGATCTGGGATTTTATTAAGTGAAGAGCTAAATGCAGATTCCGTAGCTGGACTCCTCAAACCCCATTTCTTCAAGTTTCAAGAGTCAAGAAAGATCCAGAAACTTATGACTTTGTGAAGACTTGGAGGTACAAACAACCAGAAACTCTGAAGGTGAATCCAATGTACCCGATGGAATAAGACTTTAATTTTTGCTTTCGGTGGTGGTACTATGATTAAAACCATGGGGAAGCTTAGATTGTGTTAAATCAAGACGGAGTGTGGAATGTTGTTGATGTGATGGATCCAATGTGGCTAGTGAATTGCTCTGAGAAGGATATAGAGACGCTAAATAAGTGCAAGATTCAAGTATCACGTGATAAATTTCATGCGTCTACTATGCAATACCAGAAGTTTGTAAAGATTTGTCATAAGTATAGATACATTCTAGTGAAGTGTGGAAAAGAAACTGGTTTGAGATTGGTGAAGAGGAAGCACAAAAGGAGAAGGAAAGAGAGGAGGAGATAAAAGAAAACATGAGAATTGTTGCATTGAAGAAATTTCAATATAAAGGCAATGGAGTCCCAATTCCTACTAATCAGAAGCCTTCTATAAAACGTTCATGGGAGGATATGAGGAGGGAATATCGAGAAAAGAAGTTTGGAATGAAGGATTGAAGATATTGAAGATCAAAGACCTAGCAACATCCAAGGGGAAGTCTGTTAGAGCATAATGTCTATTGCTAGGGTCTTATTTGTATTAGATATGATTGTGTAGGGCTAAAATGTCAAATGTATAGTTTGTGTATGATAGTCAACGCATAAGTCTCAAGGTCAGCGCATATGAAATGTGACGTATATGTTATACGTCATATAACATATACGGCCTTGATGAGCTTGTGAATGTTTCCTATAAATAGGGGACTTATGCGTTTGTACTTAGACTTTTGGTGATTGCTAGAGAGAGAAAGTAGAGAGATAAAGTGCTAAGAGTGTCATATCTTGTAATACATTGATTTATCAATGAATATGAGCTTAATGTTTACTTTATTGTGTTCATTCTCAATTGATTCAGCATATTGAGTTAGAGGCTGTAACAAATAAAGATCCTGATTGTCAATTACATCTGCATTCAAGGCATTCTTTCAACCAGTGGGTTGCAAAGATGGTGGAGCATTCGTTGTGCCAAAATGTTGTATTGACCTCGAACCAACATGGGTGGTTTGGAGTTTGAACCAGTATTGTGAGGATCTTATACAATCGATATGATTCTCAGTTCAACTAGTTTTTTGTTATCAATAGAGTTTTAAGCTGATGTTTAGAGCATTTTGAAATCCACCACCAGAATTATCAAATTGAACTTAGATCTTTGTTTCTGAATTTATTATTAGATCAAATTCATATATCCATGGCTCTGTTACCAATTGTTACACTAGGCTTCCTCTTACTATGGAAGAGGAATAAAAAGAAAAATGTACGCAGTATGGTAAGTCAACTGCAACTGGCAAAGGTATGGTTGGTTCTGTCACGGCAACTGAATCAATATCCAAGGTGAACGATTCTATTGTGTTTACTTCATGTGCAGATGAAGTAATAGTAGAGGAATGGACTGATGAGGATGATGACTCAACCATTGACTCTATCGTTTCTTTAAAGTTGCCTGTTTTGAATAACAATGCTACTGATATTTGTGTGGGCTCTTGTAAGACCCCGAATCCCGGGAATCCTACAGTTGGTGATCACATCCACAATTTCACAAAAATTTAAAACCAAACGATTCTTTGTATTTAAAACCAGTTCAGAGTAAATAACACCGGAAAAAGTTTAAGTATTTAAAAATCCCAAAACACGGGTACAGGTGTCCAAAATCAATTGTAAATAAAATATCCGTTTTATTTGAAATCCTTGACCAGAAATGCCTTCAACCTCCCGAGTAGCATCCAGCACGTCCAAGCGGTAGCATCCACTTCTTAACCTGCAAGTCAATCTAACATACACACAAAGTCAGCTTGAGCTGAGTGAGTTCAAGTTTTCATAAACGACATTCATTAAAAATTTAAATTCCATGAGTATGGAATGTAGTGAAAAATCATGAGACCATAAAATCATAAATAGCTTTTCTTAACCAAATTATAAGTGAATAAAACATTAAACATCTTTTCACGTAGCACGGGCCTCCTCACCCCGGGTCTTCCCCGAGTAATATATTTGACCCAGCCGCGGTTTAACAAAACCGTTAAAATCATGCAACACGAGCCTCTTCACCCCGGGTCATCCCAAAGTAATATATTTGACTCGGTCACAGTTTAATAAAATAAAATCACGCAACACGAGCCTCCTCACCCCGGGTCATCCCCAAGTAATATATTTGACTCGGTCACGGTTTAACATCCAAACACGTGATACGGGCCTCCTCACCCCGGGTCTTCCCCAAGTAATATATTTGACCCGACCACGGTTCATAGAATAGCGGGCCTCCTCACCCCGGGTCTTCCCCAAGTAATATATTTGACCCAGCCGCGTCATAAACATGCAGCACGGCCCTCTTCATCTCGGGTCCTCCCCGAGTGATATATTTGACCCGGTCACAGTTTACCATCACATACAAATTCACATACAAGTTCACATATACAAATACAAACATCTAATTCAAACCTTCAACCAAACAACATCATCACGTTCAATCCATAAATAATGGATAATATAGGAATTAATACTAGGCCTTATAACAACCTCGAACCAAGACCACAAGTAATATGTATAACCTTAATGAATATACGACCACAATGAGTCTAAAATATCCTAAGGCTTAGAATATAATTCAAACATAAATGAATAAATGCACAATCACGAATAAAGCCATGTAATACCATCCAAATAGTTTAGAACGATTAAAATCGGGTAAAATTTGTAATAGGGTGTGTATGCTAGCCCAAAACGTAAAAGGATTAAAAAGGGCATCATGAACTCACCTGAAATCAATCGAACACTTGCAACGAGCTAGGAAAATCCCTAAGTGCACAATCACAAGCAAGGGCCTGTAAATTATACACAACACGTTACTAAACTAGACCGTAAGAACACTCTTGCCTATTGGGCCGTTCAAGCCCAACAACTTGGCCCAAGGCCCAACACTTAGCCCATGGCCTAACGACTTGGCCCAAGGCCCAACAACTTGGCCCAAGGCCCAACACTTGGCCCAAGGCCCTTGGCCCAAGGCCCAACAACTTGGTCCAAGGCCCAATACTTTGGCCCAAGGCCCAATACTTTGGCCCAAGGCCCAACAACTTGGCCCAAGGCCCAATACTTGGCCCAAGGCCCAAGGATAATCAAATCGGGTCGAATGCGCGTGTAATAAACCTTAAAACCATTTGTTAAACGAATCAGCCCCGAATGGACCGAATTCCATTTTAAATCTTTTCATTCATCAAGATTATGTCACCCGAGTGGACAAGGTTGACGGTTCCTTTTTACAACTCTTACTTTAACGTTTAAACGAAAATTCGCGCACCGCCGACTCGATTGACGAAGCACTAACCACAACAGCCCCGTGCATCAAAAAATTAATTGTTTCCACAGCCCTTAAACCCCCCCGGGCTGTACAAACCGATTCGGCCGGCCATCTAATCGTTTAACGCATCAAACTCAACAATTGCCAATCCTACACCCGATAAACCCTAGTTTTCGAATTAAAATCGATTGACCGACCTAAACACATCCATTGGCCATGAAATTTAGTATGATGTAAGTGACATACCTAGTAAGATTTTGGTGCTAAAACCCTAATCAAAACAGCCCCTGAATTCTTCAATTGCACAGCCACCATACAAGTCTACAACAAGTCGTTTAACGATCAATACACGATGTATAAGGATGGTTTAAGGTGTAAAAGACTAGAGGGGACATGGGACTAACCTGGAATTAGATTTTTACACCCTAATGTTGGCTGGAAAAAAGAAAATCGGATGGTTTGGGAACCTTGCAGCTTCCGATCGCAGATCCTAGGAGGCTAGGGTTTTGATTTTGGTTATAATATAAAATGTTACATTCTGGCCCTTCCACTTTATTAAGAGTTGAACTTGCATGAAAAGTTAAGCAATAAACGTTTACGGGAGTGGCCAGGAGCTCTCGGAAGAGAGCCGGGTCAAGCCCGAAGGTGTGCGTAACACTACAAGGCTAAATCTTTTATCGGAAATTTACGGACGTTACAGCTCTGATTTTAAGAGCAAAGACAATTGTTTGGTTGATCTTTCTAGAACTTCAAAAAACAGTGATCTGCTTCTTAATAAATATGATGAACTTAAAAGTCAAAATAAACACTTGTCACCTAAGTTTGTGAAAGAAAAGGGTTCTTGTAATCTCAAGTGTAAAAACTCTAATGCTAAGTCCAATGTTGGACAAACAAGCTCACACAACAGATCAAGACCGGGAATCCGCCACAATGATTTTTTCGTTAAAAGGCAAAACTATTTCACCTATGGCATTTCCGGTTACGTTGCTAGAAATTGTTCTCGTCTCCCGCGTTCCATACTACAGACACTTTCAGAGGACTATGCCTCAAAATACCTACAAGAATTTTAACTCAAATAAGATTAGGTATTATAAGGCAAAGCCCTCTGACGGTGATTGGAGGAAAGGCAAGGCTGACATGTCAAGTTCTCATCAGACCAAGCCTATTTTAGCTCAAAAGCGGAATGGAAACACGGTTTCGGCTTCGAGACCCAAGTGGGCCTCAAAATTGAAATCGATCAAAAGGTCAAAGTCAAAAGTGTCTCCAATCACAAACCAGAGACAAAGCCAACCGCTTGTACAAATCGTAAAGTTTTAAAACCAAAAATACAAATGGTTGCCCAAGTCTCCGGTAACAAAGTCTTTAAAGCCCTCCTGTTTGATTTTCGATAATCAGGAAGACATGTCATGGCAGCCCGTAACACGGTTGAACAAGTCAGGTCTACCCAGAACGACTATAGACTAGGTACCCAAAACTAACTAATTTCGCACATTGTGCAGGAACTGCTATGGAGGAATATTATTAGACCTTGGTTTGTTGATAGTGGCTGTTCCAGGCACACGACAGGAGACATATCTTAGCTGAGCGACATTCAGATTTTTAATGGAGGATATGTTTCGTTTGCGGGAGGAGAGAAGGGAAAGATTTCTCAAAAGGGTACTGTGAGTAATGGTGTTATGAAGTTTGAGAATGTAAACTATGTTCCGGAGTTGAAGCAAAGTCTGCTCAGCGTGTCGCATATTTGTGACAAAGGTTTTTCAACTCACTTTACCAACAAGGAATGTTTGATTCTGAAGCCTGGTATCATTATACCAGAGGGGTGGGTTCTGTTTAGATCTCAAAGGATAGATAATGCCTACCTGATTGACATGAACAAGAACATTCCTGACGAAATCACATGTCAGTTTTCGAAAGTGTCGGAACACAATGCCATGCTTTGGCATCATTGCCTTGGTCATGCATATGTTAAAACCCTAAACCATCTTGCGAAAAACAGCATTGCTTGTGGCTTGCCAGCTAGAGATTTTGTGACAATCGAGAAATGTGTGGCTTGTGCTTTAGGCAAACATCATCGCAAAGCACACAAACCAAAGTTGATCAATACAATTTCCAGCATTTTCAACTGCTTCATGTGGATCTGTTCGGTCCGGTTCATGCTTTAAGTCTTTCTCGCTGAAATCACTATTTGGTTATCACCGATGACTACTCTCGGTTCAGTTGGGTGCTCTTCTTGTCGAATAAAGGTGAAACTACATAATTGATCAAGAGATTCGTGGTGGTTATGGAAAATCAATTGAATTTGAAGCTCTAGGGGATTCGTTGTGATAATGGCACAGATTTCAAGAACTATACACTGAATCACTTTTGTGCCAAAAAGGGAATTCTTCGTTAGTATAGCGGAGCTCGTACTCCATAGCTAAATGGTGTTGCTGAAAGACGAAATCATACTTTGATCGAAGCTCCAAGGACGATGTTATGTGATTCATAGTTACAGTTATTTTTCTGGGCTAGAGCGGTCAACACTGCCTGTTATGTTCAAAATCGGGTATTGATCAAAAAATTGCAGATGAAGACTCCTTATGAGATTGTCTATGGTCACAAACCTACTGTTGCAGATTTTCGAGCTTTTGGTTGTCCGTGTACTTTATTGAATCTTGAATCGACTCCAAAGTTTGAAGCAAAGGCAGACGATTGTTACTTCGTTGGATATGCTGGTCGAACTGCCTACAGAGTCTACAACAATGGATCAAAACAGATCGTCGAATCATGTTGTGCGCTGGCTAGAGGGGAATGAGACCGATGCTCGTGTGGGTCCTAACTGGTTATTTTAATATGAAAAATTGTTTAAGCCGTTTGATGTGTTTCCAGTTGCTGATATAGAGAATTCAGGTACAAGATCTTCAAATGCTATTGATGATGAAGAAGATGTTCATGCTGATATTCAAAAGTCTCGTATGCTGAGATTAGATCCGTTTGAATCTCTGGACACCACTCAACCTTCATCATAAAATCTGGAAGAAATTGCCACCGAGACTGTGTTCCCATAAGAGCCTTCTGTAGCGGAGGCTTCACCGGTTGAGAGGGAGAGTGTCATTCGTCAGATATTTGGTAGAACTTTATTCCCTGATGCCATTCGAAATAAGTATGTTTCCAGTACCTCGTACTCGCATAGCACCGCGACATCGTGATGGAAGAACCCTCTCACTGAAGCCCTCGAAGGTCTAACAAATTACCCTGCAAGCTGTTCTGTTCCTGATCACTCCATTCCATCAAAAGTTTAGCGGGATCACCCTATTGAAAATGTTATTGGTCCCCTTGAAGCTGGCATCTCAATCAGAAGTCAGACAGGAACTATCAACAACTGCTTGTACTCTTATTTTAATTCACAGACTGAGCCTAAGACCGTTGACATGACTCTGCAAGAACCAAGTTGGGTTGACGCTATGCACGAGGAACTGAATCAGTTTGAGAAACTCAGGGTCTGGAGGTTAGTTGAGTTGCCTGCTAGAAAGAAGTCGTTGGATATGAGATGGGTTTTTCGCAACAAGCAAGATGATATTGGGGTTATTGTTCAAAATAAGGCAAAGCTTGTGGTTCTTGGTTTTCGTCAGGTTGAAGGTTTGATTATACTGAGGTGTTTGCTCCAGTGGTTCGTCTTGGGGCCATTCGGAATTTCTTGGCATATGCATCTTACATGGGATTCACGGTTTATCAGATGGATGTCAAGACAGCGTTCTTATATGGTGATGTGAAGGAGGAAATTTATGTGGATCAGCCACCGGGTTTTATGGATTAAAGCATCCGTCGCATGTCTATATGTTGGATAAGGCTCTTTATGGCCTTCATCAGGCTCCTCGAGCATGGTATGCGACGTTGACAGCTCAGCTTTTGGAGCACGGGTATAAGCGTGGAACTATCGATCAGACACTCTTCATAAAGATTGTCGGAAAGGATTTGATTTTAGTTCAGATTTATGTGGATGACATCATCTTCGGCTTTACCTGCATTGCTCTCTATTCTGAGTTTGAGGAAGTGATTTAGAAAAGGTTTGAGATGAGTTCATTCGGGGAGATGACGACATTTTTGGGTTTACATGTTCGTCAAAGCTCGATAGGCATTCGGCTACATCAAGGGAATTACGTCGAGGATATGTTGGCCAAGTTTGAGTTTCAAGATTCCAAGAGTGCGGCGACTCCTATGGCTGAAAGACCCCTTCTTTCATCAGATCTTGAAGGGAAACCCGTAGATCAAATGTACTATTGGTCGATGATCAGGTCCTTAATGTATCTCACCGTTAGTTGCCCAGACATCATGTTCGTAGTCTGTTAATGTGCTTGTTTCCAGGCTAATCCTAAACTCTCTCATTTAATTGCTGTTAAACGTATTTTTAGATATCTGAAACGGCAACCAAAGCTCGGTCTTTGGTATCCCAAAAACTCAGAATTTGATCTATATGTTTTTTTTGCTAACAGCAATTATGGAGGTGATGACATTTACAGTAAATCTACGTCTGCTAGATGTTAATTCTTGGGGGATCGACTCAGCTCGTGGCAATGAAAGAAATAACAAATGGAGTCCACATCCACTACTGAGGCTGAGTATGTTGCTGCTTCTGCCTTCTGCTCACAGGTAATCTGGATGCAACATCAATTGCTGGATTACGGTTTGGAATTTCTTGACACTTCTATTTTCAGTGATAATGATGCCGCCATTGTCATTGTTAAAAACCTAGTTCAGCATTCTAAAACCATGGACGTCGATATCAAAATTCATTTTATTCGTGACTGTTACGACCGGAAACTAATTCATCTTGAACAGGTCCACATTGATAATAATGTGGCAGACTTATTTACGATGCAACGTTTAATGAACAGGTCGTAATAGCCAGATTTAATGTTCTTGTATGGTTTCTTAAGATGCTACGTTTTGATGACTGAGTATTTTTGAGGTTTAAATTTTGTACATAAATATTTTTTTAGTTTGTCATAATTTCTGTAAAAATTTACGGGGAGAAAAATAAAAATACAAAAAAAGTGTGTGTGTTCTTAAATTTAAAAAAAAAATATTTTGTTCTGTCGCTTAAAATTATGTCGGTTACTCACGTTCAACGGACATAATCTCTATGTTTGGTCTCGTTGTCAATCCTTGACTCATGGGATAGCCATTAACCTTAGGACTGAAAGAGACTGGGGCGACTAAATATAAAAACTATATATAAGTCTCGGCTTACCTATTTGATTTCAGGTTCATTTACTGAAAATTATGTCGGTTACCTAAGTTTGAAGGACATGTATCAATATATGTTTGGTCCTATTGTCTACCTGTATATGTATAGGATAGCCATTCACCTGAAAACTGAAAGTGACTGGGTGATTGAATCTAAAATTATTTTCTATGTTATCATTTGGGAAGTGATATTATTATTCAGCTAAAGCTTTGTAGAAGCTTAAAATATTTTCAAATGAAAATGGATCCAACATTTGAAAAATGATAGATAAAATTGATTCTGTGTGCCTAACGTGTGAAGTTAATAGGCTAAAAAGGCTATTGATTAGTCATTGATGTGTATGGCAGCTTTCCATGATAAGCAAAAGTTTAAAGTGATATAAACTAAATCTGCTAAACTTATTGTGGAGAGTTATTTTGAAGATGTTTGCATGTCCCTAGATACATCTCTCTGAATGATAGGCAGAAAAGTAATTACCCAGTCATACACGAGCCCGTTAGTGTCTTTATCGCCAAAAATATTATTTTACTATCTGTATAAAAAAATTTATATGTGATAATTATTGTCATTCAAATTTGTTTTCCAAAAGTTTAAAGGGGTCCTAGGGAACTACAGTGGTGGGGAATACAAATAAGCCCAAAACATCCTAAATATAAGGCTTGTAAGTTCGGATAGCATGTAAGTCCAACGTTCAACCTTAAAGCTTAAAATTATTTGTGTATAGAGAAAAACTTTTGATCAAGCAATAGGGGGTTGGAGTCAAATTGGTTAAATTGGTGTGATCTGGGGAAAGCCAAATACGCTTTGAGAAGAGATAAGGGGCATCATTGGTCCACAAGTGATGTCCATATAAGATTTATACCTAATTGAATCTAATCATATCACTGGCGCAATGAAAATCATGCTAAGTTTCTAATTACCTGCTATCAACCTTTTCACTATGTCACAATAATGCTGAAAATGAATCAATGTGAAAGTATCTTAATCAATATGATTTCATGTTCGGATCTTTTAATAAAAAGGTGTTGCTTGTTTTAAAATAGCTGAAATTTGATCCCAAAATATGCTAAATCTACTGAAGGCCAGAAAGACAAATTATTTTTGTTTTAGTTTAGTTTTTATTCTAATTTTATTTTATTTTTAATTTTAATTTTTACCTCATGTTTACTCGTGTCAAAACAAATGTCGTTAAGAAATCATTTTTCACATGAATCGGGATTGTTTTTAGTGAAATTTGACTATTGCTGGTTTTGATCCTTGGGTCATTCCGTTCGGCCCAACGGGTTCAAATATCGTATGTTCTCGGCCCTTTTGGACACTCGGGCCGAAAGGTTCTATATCAGAAGTTTAAAATTCGGATTTTGGTTATTGTTGGATATTTTATAAAATTTGCAAAACTCTTAACACTCTCGTTCTCAAATACCCAAAATTCCAAATTGCTTAAACAACATTCACGTCTCGTTTTCGTTAAGCATCAAAGGAATTTAAAGTTAACTAAATCGATTTTTCGAATTAAGGTTGCAAAGGCATTTGGGTTATGTTGAAACGATTGAAGTGTGAGATATTACTCGTCTAGATGTTCGCATTGAACAATTGGGGTGGATTAATGGTGTTGTGAGTTTTTCATGAAGTTGCAGGTTGTTGTTCGACCGTGATTGGCATGTCTAAGGAGATGAAGATTGTGAATTCAAGGGTTTTTCGATGATGGTTGACCGAATACCCTTAGTCAAACCAGAGATCCTTTGGTTCAATTATGTTTTCGGTTAAACCTTGATCGAGAATCTGTTCGGTCACCCGAAAACCTGTTTTTCTCGGTGCTTCTAAAATTTTTTGGACCAAAAACACAAAATTAAACCGAAAACTTATTATTTGGACCGAAAACACCTATTAATCTTTAACAAAATTTTTTTGTTTTTGGTCCTAGTTACAGGATTAATGTGTCAAACACATAAGCAATGTATGTTCCACTTGATGCATCATTAATTTAACTCCTTTGAAGTTCATTGAATCTCACAACGTTGCTGGATGCTTAGTTGATCCTCCTCCTAATTACAAGGAGTTTAAATCCATGAATGTTGGACTGAACACCTGAGGATTTCTCATGCCTTATGAGAAAATACCGTCGTATGTAAGAAGATGGTGAATGATTTCTGGAAGCATGCCTTTATCAATCCAAGAGGTGCCGGAGGAATAGCTGTAATTGACTCGAATAATCAGAAAAGGCCAGTCATTGTTTCTGAATCCGTCATCTGTGAAGTACTCCTATTTGGGGATCAACCTCATTATCCCACAGAGTTTCCAATTGATGATGTTGTTGTGATTGTAAAAAGAATGAACTACGAGGGAGTTTACCCATGCCATCTAAAAGCTCTCTCACCCGTAATGGAGATTCTTGATTCACATATTCCTTGCGTGTGTCTTAGGATGCAAAGTGGGTACTGACGAGATAATCCTTACTCAGATGTTAGTAGTTACTGCTTTGATCATGGACTGTGATTACAACTACTCCAAGTTTGTGTTCGATGAAATGATGAGAAATCTTCAAGGGAAGAAGAAAGAGATGTTTCTGATGTACCCAAGGATTCTACAGATGATCTTTGATTCTCACTAATCTGATCTAATCAAATCTATGAAGATGCTCGATATGAAGGCGTTGGGACCAAACACGTTCGGCTTAATGAAACAGTCAAGGAAAAGAACCAAAGTGGTATGCCAAGGCCGTCATCCGTTGGTTAAATTTGGAAGATTGCTGAGACCGAGGTGAATGTGAGTGATGTTGGGGCAGCTGTTGCTGAGGAACACGTTGTTCCTATTCAAAGGCATGCTACCGCCTTTGAGGTATTATCTGATGATGATGATGATGATTTTAATAGTCCTCCATCACAACCTATGGAGACTGAACACCATGTACAACAGTTAGTGCCGACTGCTAAACAAGTCAAGGAATTCGGAGCATTCAAGGAAAAGCTCCAGTCGACTGCATTGAAGCCTCCTCGATCAGTCACTGTGACACAAGTTGAAGATGAAGTTGAAAAAGAGCGAGCCACCGATCTCATTCCAAGAAAAAGACGAAAGAAAGATCCGAGACCGGGTGTGTTGGCTGCTGAAGTGACACCAAATGTTCTACCAACTGTTACTGAGCCCGTGAATGTTGAGGCTCAAGTTGCTCAAGGCTTGTCTGCTATGGCTCAGCAAACTCAAGAACCAATTTTGGAAGACATTACACATGAGTTTGACTTTGAAGCTTATATTTACTCCAACACTGAACCATCGAGATCGTTTAATTCGATTGGTCAAGAAAGCTCAAGTGCAGTTGAGAAGGTGGCTCATATTTTGGCCATGCAAGACAAGTTTTTACAAGATAAGGGCAAGGGGATTGCTCTAGAAGCTGAGCCTATTGATATTCAAGCATTTCAACACAGAGTTTTTGAACTCGAACAAGACTCAGTTGTAAAGGATGTTCACATTAAAGAGCTTGTAGGTAGCCACGTTAACAATGATTCAAAGATTCACGAACTTCAAGCCAGCATGGGTGGCCTTACTGAGATGTATCTAGATCTCCAACAAAAACTTATTCAAAAATTTGGAGATGAATTTAGAAGTGCTGCTGATATTGAAAAAGATAAGCGTCCTGCTCCAAACATCGATACTTCTATTGAAATGGAAAAATACATGACTACACCACCAAAGATAGATGAACAGAAGGAACAATTGATGAGGAAGATGTTGATAAGGAAAAATTCTAATCAGAACGTGGTGTCATCTGATCATCCTGAAAAATTTGTTGTAAATCTACAAAAGAGCTTTTCTTATAAATACGGTGATCGTTCTGGGTTCTTTCATGGGGATATGCGGTGGACAAAGGAATGTGGTGGGTCAAACGGAAATCTGATAGCAGCGAGTATTAAGATAAAATGAAAAGGTTTGGATCTTGAACGAAGGTTGATCTGACTGACTTGTTTCATGCTCCTTTTCATAATCCGAATAACGAACCAAGAGCTGAGAAGTTTTGGAATTTTTTGAGTTCTCAAGTGGAAAGTGGATTTCCGAGCATGCCTATTGCTGAATCCTTTCTAAAGAGAGCTAGTGGTGTTCGAGACCCCTGTACCAACAAGACCATGGTAAATGTCATGTGGCCGCCGACGGATAAAGTGAAGTCAATACCGATCTCCAAGAGATTTCCTGAGGGAGCTCTTGATGAAATGAAGTTTTGGACATATGATGGTGTGATGGCTAAAGTTAACATAAGACTGAACAGGGGTTAATACCATCTTGTTGATCCTTGGGATTTATCAATGTTTGGGGGGAGAGATCTCAAGTCACTTAGCAGATTTCAGATTTCAGCTGAACCATTTTATGAGCCAGCCGCCAAGGAATATGTAAGTTTGATAGGATCGATTATTCATGAAGGCTTACAGGCAGGTGCACATAAGGAAGCAGATACCGATATACTTGAGCATGAATGAAGCAATAAACCAAGGGGGATATTGTTAGGTCAAATTTTATGGTTTATGCTTTGTTATGTTGGGCTTAGTTGGGCTAACATATGTAAACCGAAATCTATTGATTTCGGTGGGCTTTAGTTTGTTTTGAGCCTAGGTTGTAGACTATATATATGTTGTATGTCATTCATTGTAGGGTTGTTCGTCTAAGTTTTTTGTCGATCACCCATGTAAGTTTGTTTAGGGCTTAAGCACCTGACGTATCAACATACGTGTGTTTTGATGCTTGTTCATTGTGTTTGAATGTCATTGTGTTGGTGTTACGTAATCGGCTCGTTGATTAGTTACCGCCTAATCATTGAGTTATATGATATCACATTGAAAGATCCTTTCTCGGGACTTACAGTAACCTTTCAAAGGTCATGTTGCAACAGAACTGATTATTAAACAAATTTACCCAAATGCAAAAAAAGATTAAATAGAGAAAGGAGGAACACTTAGGAGCCATTTTAGGGCAGCCCCAGTTAAGGTTGAGCCGAATCCTTTGCACAAGCAAGCTTCCTTGAGATCCCTAAATATCAGATTGATCTCCATCCTTTCATGGTACTGGGCGACGTGCTCCTTGGGAATCGTAGTTCCATCATACAACTTCATGTTGGGAGTCAAGAATTGCTTCGGTATCTCAACGTCGCATATAGCGGATGCGAATTGTCACACCCAACCTACGACGGAAATGTCAGGGTGCGAACTGTTTGTTCATAGCTCACAAGGTACTACCATACAATACAAATATGAAAATATCTAATTATTCGTTTATTCCAAAATTCCAATCAAGTACACAAAGGTTAAACAAATTACCAACAACTATTCAAACACAAAGGTTTATGCTTTGTTATGTTGGGCTTAGTTGGGCTAACATATGTAAACCGAAATCTATTGATTTCGGTGGGCTTTAGTTTGTTTTAAGCCTAGGTTGTAGACTATATATATGTTGTATGTCATTCATTGTAGGGTTGTTCGTCTAAGTTTTTTGTCGATCACCCGTGTAAGTTTGTTTAGGGCTTAAGCACCTGACGTATCAACATACGTGTGTTTTGATGCTTGTTCATTGTGTTTGAATGTCATTGTGTTGGTGTTACGTAATTGGCTCGTTGATTAGTTACCGCCTAATCATTGAGTTATATGATATCACATTGAAAGATCCTTTCTCGGGACTTACAGTAACCTTTCAAAGGTCATGTTGCAACAGAACTGATTATTAAACAAATTTACCCAAATGCAAAAAAAGATTAAATAGAGAAAGGAGGAACACTTAGGAGCCATTTTAGAGCAGCCCCAGTTAAGGTTGAGCCGAATCCTTTGCACAAGCAAGCTTCCTTGAGATCCCTAAATATCAGATTGATCTCCATCCTTTCATGGTACTGGGCGACGTGCTCCTTGGGAATCGTAGTTCCATCATACAACTTCATGTTGGGAGTCAAGAATTGCTTCGGTATCTCAACGTCGCATATAGCGGATGCAAATTGTCATACCCCAACCTACGACGGAAATGTCAGGGTGCGAACTGTTTGTTCATAGCTCACAAGGTACTACCATACAATACAAATATGAAAATATCTAATTATTCGTTTATTCCAAAATTCCAATCAAGTACACAAAGGTTAAACAAATTACCAACAACTATTCAAACACAAATGTCTTTTATTTCATTAACTAAGGTCTCTCTATGTGTTTCTTCACCTTAGCTTCAAACCAAATGATAACCTGCAAATGCGTACAAATAATATAGATTTGTCAACACGAGGTTTAGTATGAAAAGTCACCAGTTCTGATATAATAATAACATATAACTAAACGAGCAAAACTGATATTGTGGGGATAAATCAATCAGACCAAGAGCCAATAAAGGGTGTCAATTGACCAGGCCTCTCGAACAAATACAAATACAAATAAAGGTGTCAGTTGACATTGCCTCTCGAACACGGGCTATGGGTAATAAGAAGGTGTATGATCATACTGACTTGCTAGACTCTTGATGGACCTCTCTGAATGTGATAAAATAAAACAACTAAACAAGTAGCAGTTATTCATTCAATTGATAAACACACAATATTCACAGTTTGCTAGTGCGTATAATATATACTATGTAAATACGAATAGGTATGAAAATGTCCCCAAAACGTTTAAAATCAGTCAAGTGTGGGGAATAACTTCTCACGTATTCGGCAGTAGAGGCTTCCTCCAATCGTGGGTGTTTCAGGATCACATTTTGCGAGACAGTGGTATATGTGAGATGGATTCTGATTATTCTTGTGCCTTGGCTTGTATTAGTGATATGATTCCAAGCGTTGATTTTAGCAGTTTCACTAACAAAGAGACGGACCCCTATAAAGCACAACATTCATTGGCAAGAGCTCTTTTTAGTAAAATTGTTCATGACATGGAGTCACATTTTGACAAGACAAGTAGGCAAAAAGTCATTTTTGAGTGTCTGCAAGCACCAAATGCTCAAGATTTTCTTCTTGCTATCCCTATAGATGGGCCAGGCCAGCATTTGTCTCCAATGGAGTATGGTACTATCCTTAAGTATCGCCTCATGATTCCTCTATTCCCGGTTGATGAGATATGTCTTGTTTGTCATAAGGCGTGTTTAGACTCATATAGGGAGCTAGCGGTGCGTTGTATAGAGCTCCCAGGGTTCAAGTGCCGACACGATTTTGTTAGGGATGTGCTCTTTGACATATTTAGGCAGGCTGGAATTTCTGTTAAGATAGAGGCACCTGTGGATTTCCTGACTGACCCGTCAAAGGGAAGATCATCTTTGCGACCAGCTGACATTTTGGTTTTTGGATGGGTAAGAGGAAAACAAACTTGTGTGGATTTAACAGGGGTTTCCCCTATGGTAGGCTTAGGGGTACTGGTTTCATAGCTGGTTAAGCTGCTTCAGGCAAGGTGATTAAACATGAGAAGGGGTGTCTTGATAACCAACATGTGTTTATTCGTTTTGCTTTTGACACTTTTGGTTTCCTCGCGTCTGAAGCTATGGAGTTACTTACCCGTTGACACGGGTCATGCATAGTAAATGTTATGACTCCAAGATAAGCAAATGTAGTTTTTAAAACATTGGGTTTTGCATTTCAAAAAGGGGTAGCGGCGCAGCTTTTTGCCCTTTTGCCTTCTGTTTCGATGTAATCAAACACCATTTGAACTAATAATTTCATAATTACTATAACAAGAATAAACGAGAAAACCGTCTTTTAGCGCGCTAAGTTAATCCTAACAGACGTCAAACTTATAGAAAATAAACTAGGGCTAAATCCGAAAACATAGCCGTTGGAGTAAAACCAAACAAATGTATAGAACTCCGGCTATGAGATTTTATGTAAATAAGCGAGCTGGTACTGACCAGAATCCAAACAATGAGTCAGGAGTCAGGTTTAGGTCAGTACACTCAAAATCTCAAAATAAATCTAAAAGTCTTCTGGACGAAAAACTAGTTCTAGAAAAGAAGAGATAGAAATCGATTGGTCAACTTTGTTGACCGTTTTGTGTAAGGCCCCGTTCCCGGTAACCCCACTTTGGCGTTGGATTTACTCATAAACACAGTCCTAAAATCAAAGTTAATTAAAACTTTCGCGGAATAAATAAAACTTCATGCATTTCATTACAAAACGTCAAATCATGTCTTAACATACAAGTAGAGTACACGGACAACCAAAGGCTCTAAAATATGAAACAGTAGGCTTGTGACCATAAACGATTTCATTGGGAGTCTTCATCTATGATTTGTTGATCAACACCCAATTTTGAACATAACAGGCAGTGTTGACCGCTTCAGCCCAGAAGAATAACGGTAACTTTGAATCACATTACATCGTTCTTGTAGCTTCGATCAAAGTACGGTTCCGTCTTTCAGCAACACCATTTTGCTGGGGAGTACGAGCTGAGCTATAATGACGAAGTATTCCCTTTTCGGCACAAAAATAATTCATTGTAGACTTTTTGAACTCTGTGCCGTTGTCACAATGAATTCCCTTAAGCTTCAGATTCAATAGATTTTCCATAAGCACCACGAATCTCTTGATCAATTCTGCAGTTTTACCCTTTTTTGACAAGAAGAAAACCCAAGTGAAACGGGAGTAGTCGTCGGTGATAACCAGACAATGATTACTGCGAGAGAGACTCAAAACATGAAGCAGACCAAACAGGTCCATATGACGCAATTAAAAAACGCCAAAAATCGTATTGATCAACTTTGGCTTGTGTTCTTTGCAATGATGTTTGCCTAAAGTGCAAGCCACACATTTCTCGATCGTCACAAAATCTTTAACGGGCAAGCCACGAACAATGTTGTTTTTTGTAGGACGGTTCAGAGTCTTGACATTTGCATGACCAAGATGACGATGCCAAAGCATGGCATTGTGTTCCGACACTTTTGAAAACAAACACATAATTTCGTTAGGAACATTCTTGTTCATGTCAATCAGGTAGGCATTGTATTTCCTTTGAGATCTAACAAGGACCCAATACTCTGGTATGATGTTACCAGGCTTCAGAATCAAGTATTCTTTGTTGGTAAAGTGAGTTGAGAAACCTTTGTCACAAATATGCGAAACGTAAGCAGACTGTGCTTCAACTCCGGAACATAATTTACATTTTCAAACTTCAGAACACTGTAACTCACAGTACCCTTTTGAGTAATCTTCCCCTTCTCTCCTCCCACAAAGGAAACATATCCTCCATTAAAAATCTGAATGTCGCTCAGCTAAGAGATGTCTCCTGTCATGTGCCTGGAACAACCACTATCAACAAACCATGGTATGATAATATTCCTCCATAGCTGTTCCTGCACGATGTGCAAGATTAGTTAGTTTTTGGTACCCAGTCTATAGTCGTTCCGGGTAAACCTGACTTGTTCAACCATGTCACGGGTTGCCATGACATGTCTTCCTGATTATCAAAAATCGAATAGGAAGGCTTTGAAGACTTTTTCATCGGAGACTTGGGCAACCATTTCTATTTCAGTTTTTAAACTTTATGAACTGTACAAACGGTTGACTTTGTCTCCAGTTTGCAGATGGAAGACACATTTGTCTTTGGCCTTTTGAACGATTTCGATTTTGAGGCCCACTTGGGTCTCGGAGCCGAAACCAAATTTCCGTTCCACTTATGAACCGTAATAGGCTTGGTCTGATGAGAATTTGACCTGTTAGCCTTATTTGAGTTAAAGTTTCTGTAGGTATTTTGAGGCACAGTCCTCTGATGGCGTCTGTAATATGTAACATATGGGAGATGAGAACAATTTTTAGCAATGTGACTGGGAATGCCACAATTGAAACAGGTTTGCCTTTTAACGGATAAATCGTTATGGCCGATTCCCGGTCTTGCTCTGTTGTGTGAGCTTGTTCGTTCGTCTTTGGACTTAGCATTAGAATTTTTACAGTTCAGATTACAAGAACCCTTTCTTTCACAAAACTTAGGTGACATGTGTTTATTTTGACTTTTAATTTATCAGGTTTATTATGAAGCAGATCACTGCTTTTGGAAGTTCTTGTAAAATCAACCAAACAATTGAATTTTCTTAAAAACAGAGCCCACACAAACATCAGTAGCATTATTATTCAAAACAGGCAAATTTAAAGAAACGATAGAGTCAATGGGTGAGTCATCATCCTCATCAGTCCAATCCTCAACTATTACTTCATCTGCACATGAAGTAAACACATTAGAATCGTTCACCCTGGATATTGATTCAGTTGCCGTGACTAAACCAACCATACCTTTGCCAGTTGCAGTTGACTTACCATACTGCGTAGATTTTTCTTTTTCTTCCTCTTCTTTAGTAAGAGGAAGCCCAGTGCAACTATCGTTATATGGAGGGGGAACCATGTTGTACCCAATACCCACACCCTTATTCTCTTTCCATTTCAACTGGTTTCTATCATTGACTCAACGACAGCGCTAGTGACATCAAATTTTTTAAAATTGAATTCAGCATTTTCAAATTTATTAGTTAATTTAGCTATCTCCAACTTTGATACATCTAACTCGGCGGTTAGTTCGGCAATTTTCTTTCTAGCATCTAGGTGGTGACAACATTTTGTGCTGAAATCAGATTAAAATTTTGAAAAATCTTTTTGCTGTGCCTCTATTTTCTTTTTTAATGCCTTTTCCAGTTTCTAAAGGGTAACATTTTCATATTTAATTCCCTCTATTTCTCTAAGCATATTATTGTTGTGAATTTTATACAGTCCTACCTTATCAATACATGATTGGGAGCATGATACAGGACTTACCTCAGAGGATTTTGTGGAGGTGAAGACCATGAAAGCATGTTGAAGATCCCTAACCTGCTTCTCAGCTTCATTCTCCTCTTCTTCGACATCCACCTCAGTAAAGTTGGCAATTTGATTGCTGATACTCAAGGCTACCATTTGATCCTCCGAAGAAAAATTTTGTGCCACCAAACCCCGCTCACCCACACTTGAACTAGCCACATTTTCACCTCTTCCACCGCTCACCGGAACCATCGCCCTCTCCCTATTTCCCTCCTTGGCCGGCTTAGTACACTCACAAGCAAAATGGCCTGGCTCATGACAGTTGTAACACCTCAAAGAACTCTTGTTAAATCCCACCTTCTGGTTTGTTGGCACGTTCCAGTTGTTTCTGCCTGTACTTTTTGTAAACATTTTGGCTCTAAACAGAGCCATGGTGATTTGCCAAGAGATATCCATCTCCTCCACATCATCAGGAAGTATCAGATCAAGCTCAGCAGCTACAACGGGTTGTACCAAATCTCCAGCAAGAAACGCATTATAGCAGTTCATAAAACCTGCCATTAAAGCAATTTTCTCTGTTGGAATTACGTATGCCCGAGACACATACTTATACTAATGTGGCTAACTGTGTTTGATCCAAGTCGGGTCATACCCAATAACAAGCTAGACAACACCAAATGTATTCCTTTAGTGATTTGATCATTTAAAAGAATACCGAACACTACGTGTTTAGGAAATTGGTTTTCTAAACAAACACACTTGAGGATTTAAATAAATTATCTGGATAATTTATTTATATAAATTAATTATTTAATTGGTTAAATAATTATGTAAATGCATGTACATTTTATAAAATTAAGTTTTATAAAATGAATGGAGATGTTTAAATGGTTAAAACAAAAACACAAAAAAAAAAAAAAAAAAAGGGGAGCCGTCCACCCCATGTGGGTGGAGACTCCAAGGTTTTGTCTTCTAGTGTTGACCTCCTTTATACTTCTCCATTCACAACACATGCAATTAGCTTCTTGTCTCATTTTTTTGAATTTTCAAGTGTTGTAACAAAATAACTCTCTCTCTTTCTCTCCAAAACCCACGGCTCCCTTGGGCAACAAGAGGGAGTTTTTTGTGAGCTAGTTCAAGTGTTCTAAATCCTAGCAACTAGTTGGTGTTGTTGATCAAAGCTTGGGGTATCAAAAGCTTGAGGGTTTCTCCTTTGCAACCTAGCCATTCAAAGTCATCATCTTCTTCATCCATCTACATCTTCTTATAAGGTATAAGAAGGTACCATTTACATTTTGTAAGCATATTGTTCTTGTAATATTGATCCTTGGCTTTGGGTTTTAGTTTTAACATAAAGGTATGTTTATAACTAGATTTAAAATCTAAGCTTCCGTTGCGTTTTCTAGTTAAATATGGTTAACTTGAACTTTGATAATCTTGTATAAAACCCAACAATGGCATCAAGAGCCGGTTACAAGGACTTATGTTTCTTACATGTTCATAGATTTCGGGTTTTTTCATGGGTGAAAAAGGGGTCCGAAATTTTGGTGGATTATACCCCTCATGGATTTGTAAGATCTTGACATGCATGGAAAGATCTTAGGAAACCATTATTAACATTTGGATGTTGAAAATAAAAAAATAATAAAAATTTTTTTGGGCCGTAGCCTCTTGGGGGGGGGGGGCCGATTTTATTTGGTGATTTTGGGCATTGGTTGCTTAGGTTGCATGCTTAGAACATTTGGTATGTTTGGATGTGTCATAACCGAAACCTAGACCTTGGATGTGTTGATTGTTGTTTGTGTATGTTGATTATGTTTATTATTCAATATGGTTGTAATAATTCATAATCTTAGGCTTGTGTAATTTATTTATTCATAAGTTGGTTTGTAATAAATAGATTAGTTGCATTTTCTTTTTTTAGAAAAATATGTATTAGGATACATTTTGTAAAAATTGAAGATGCAAGAATTGGTGGATTTGGGCCTTGGACCGAAATTTTGGGCTTGTTGGGCCTCACCGGCCCATCATGGGATTCAAGCCCATTAGGCCCATAAATTTCACTCTTGGGCCCAAGAAGACTTTTGGAAGTTTGGAGCCCATTAACAAGCCCAACAAGAACACAACAACTTGGAAAGGATACTTGAAGCATTTGGATGCAAGGTCAAGTGGGAGTCAACATTCCATCCTTGTGTCATGTTTTGTCCCTTAGGTGTGACTTATGACCTATACTTGTTTCGGCTAACAAGTATGGTCAAACTTAGCGGTTCTCGGTTATGACTATATTTTGCATGTGTTTGCTTGGTTGTTTGTTTTACTTATTGTAATGTGTGGTTGATAGATATTAGGATATCCAAACCGTCACATAGGAACGACAACAAGCATAAAACGGGTTCTAATATATATTTGGTAATATCGCGTCAATTAGTTTAATTAAATGGGTTTATTAAAACTAAGCGATTACTCACATATAATAAAATTGGTTTTATTATAACTTGAACCTTGAAAATTGGTTTTCAAAATCGCCATATTACTAAATGCATGTTAGGATATGGCATAATGTTTTTCAAACTAGAATATTGGAAAACTTAAAATCCCTTTTTCATAATTACCAAGGAAACAAGTCTTACACCATCCTTTTGTATGACACTTAACGTATTAGGGAACTTTAAATGGGATAAAGGTCACCTAACCATTTTGAGCAAACTAATATACTTAGGGTAATATTAACATATTTGTGGGATAAAGGTCACCTAACCACTTGTATGTTAATCTTACATGTTTATACAAGTAGGACGACTTGAATTGGAAACCATGTGATAAAGGTCACCTAAGCATGGGGTCCAATGGTGTTGATGGGATAAACATGCCAACACGAAATAAGGATTTCGAATGGTCCCATACCTCTAGAAGTTGCAAAGGGTTGCAATTGTCAAGATTGACTACCTTGTTAAATCAAATAACGGGATAAAGGTCACCTAACCGAAATTTGATTTATCGTTGGATTCTAGAATTTAATTATTATTTTAAAATTTGGAATAAAAGGGTATTAATAATTAAATTGTTTATAATACTAAAATAAAACTTTGTTAAATTTTGTAGATGGCCGCTAACAATGCAAACACCTCTACCCATAACACCCGTAACCTATCCTTAAGAACCATCCTTGAAAAGGATCGTCTAAACCATAATAACTTTATGGATTGGTATCGCAACTTAAGAATAGTTCTCAAACAAGAAGAGATATCATATGTCTTAGACGATCCCATTCCCGATGAGCCTAACGTGGAAGATGAGGAGGCGTATAACGATTGGGTCAAGTACACCAAAGATTCGGTGCAAGCCTCTTGCCTCATGTTAGGGACTATGATTCCCGAAATCCAAAAGGATTTCGAGCATCATGGGGCATACGACATGATAACTCAATTGAAGGAAATGTTCCTTCAACAAGCTAGAGCGGAACGTTTCGAAACGGTTCGAGCGTTTCATGCATGTCGTATGGAGGAAACCCAAAGCGTCTCATCTTATGTCCTAAAGATGAAAAGCTACATTGAAAAGCTTCGTAGGTTGAATTGTCCCGTCTCAAATGAGTTGGCTACGGATTTGATCCTCAACTCTTTGACCAAAAGGTTTGAAACCTTTGTCATGAACTATAACATGAACGGGTGGGACAAAAGCATTGGTGAGCTTCACGCAATGCTAAGAACGGCCGAAGCGGGAATGGGTAAAAGGGTTTTACCCGTTCTAACAATCAATGAAGGGAAAAGGGGACATAACTCCAACCCCAAAGCAAGTGTTGCTAAGGGCAAGGGCCACGTCCAAGGAAAGGGAAAGAGGAAAGCCATCACGCCCACCAAACCGAAGGAAAAGAAGCAAAAGGTTGCGGCGCAAGATCCATGCTTTGAGTGTGGAGAGATAGGTCATTGGAAAAGGAATTGTCCGACCTATCTCAATGCGTTAAAAGATAAGAGGGATGCGGGGCATACCTCAGGTATTATCTTTACTATACATATTGAACTAAATGTTATTTCTTCAAATACATGGGTACTTGATACCGGATGTGGAACTCACATTTGCAATTTGTTGCAGGGGTTCAAAAGAAGTAAACAACTCAACAAAGGGGACATTAGTCTCTTTATGGGCAATGGAGCAAGAGTTGAAGTCCAAGCCCAAGGAGACTACTTGTTAAAGCTTCCAAGTGGTTTGGAAGTAATTTTGAAGAATGTTTTGTATGCTCCTAAGTTAAGGAGAAACATTATTTCCGTGTCTCTTTTAAAACAATGTGGCTTTGATCTTAAATTTATAAATTGTGATATTCATGTTTTGATGAATGGCATGTTTTATTTTAAAGCTATACCCATGAATGGTATATATGAAATAGATCAAAGTGGTATGTCACATAGTAGTTCAATGTACAATGTCAACACCAAGAAACTCAAGAAGGACTTGGGTGATTCCTATCTTTGGCATTGTCGCCTTGGACATATAAGCAAGAATCGCATGCAAACTCTTCGCAAGAGTGGTATTCTAGAAACAAATGAGTATGATTCATTTGATATATGTGAATCTTGTTTACAAGGCAAAATGACAAAGCAACCCTTTAATAAAACTTTTGAAAGGTCAAAAGAATTATTGGGTATCATACATTCGGATGTATGTGGTCCTTTTAGACCAATGACTAGGAATGGTGAAAGATACTTCATTACCTTTATTGACGATTATAGTCGATATGGTTATGTGTACTTAATGAAACACAAAGATGAAGCTTTTGAAATGTTCAAAGACTTCAAAACTGAAGTAGAAAGACAACTCAAGACCACAATCAAAGTACTTCGTAGTGATAGAGGAGGTGAATACCTAAGTGGTGTTTTTCAAGATCATCTTAAGAGTTGTGGAATTATTTCACAACTTACTCCACCTGGAACACCACAACATAATGGTGTGTCTGAAAGGAGAAATCGTACCCTATTAGATATGGTTCGATCGATGATGGCTAGAAGCACTTTACCTCTATCATTTTGGGGCTATGCTTTACTTTCCGCTGTTCGCATATTGAATATGGCTCCAACCAAGAAAGTGGAGAAGACACCTTTTGAAGTATGGCATGGAAAGGCTCCATCGCTATCATTCTTAAGAGTTTGGGGTTGTGAAGCTTATGTAAAGCAATACACCCCAAACAAATTAGAAGTCCGATCCACTAAGTGTATCTTTATAGGTTATCCTAAAGATGATTTAGGATATTACTTTTACGATCCTAGTGAGCAAAATGTTATTATTGCTCGAAAGGGTAAGTTCTTGGAAACTAAGTTCCTTGAGGAAGGAACTAATAGTAGAACAGTGAAATTTGATGAGGATCAAGAATCACAAGATGATACACAATTGGTTGATACTAGCACTCAACAAGAGGTTGTTGAAAGTGATCAAGTGGTTGATCAAAACACACAAAACGTTCGCAGATCTGGTAGAGTTAGCAATCCACCTGAAAGATATGGATTTTTTGTAGAAGGTTGCTACGTGGTAGATTCGGATGAACCAACCACATACCGTGATGCAATGTCCAAGAATGATTGTGACAAATGGCTTGAAGCCATGAACGTTGAGATGCAATCCATGTATGACAACCAAGTTTGGGAATTGGTTGAACCACCACTCAACTCCAAAGCTGTTGGAAGTAAGTGGGTTTTCAAAAGGAAAACTGATATGCATGGAAACTTGGATACTTATAAAGCAAGACTTGTAGCTAAAGGTTTCACTCAAACTCAAGGGGTTGATTATGATGAAACTTTTTCGCCTGTGGCAATGCTAAAGTCTATTAGGATATTATTTGCCATAGCTGCACATTATGATTATGAAATTTGGCAAATGGATGTCAAGACCGCTTTCCTAAATGGATATCTTGAGGAAGATGTCTATATGGTTCAGCCTGAAGGTTTTGTCGATCCAAAACATCCTAATAAAGTATGCAAGTTAAAGAAATCAATCTATGGATTGAAACAAGCATCTAGAACTTGGAATCATCGTTTTGATGAAGAAATCAAAAGTTTTGGATTCATCAAGAACGCTGATGAGGCTTGTGTGTATAAGAAAGCTAGTGGGAGTATAATTACCTTCTTAGTATTGTATGTCGATGACATTCTACTATTTGGAAATGACATTCCAACCATGGAAAGCGTTAAGGCTTGGCTTGGAAGTAGATTTTCCATCAAGGATCTTGGTGAAGCTGCCTATATTTTGGGAATAAAGATCTATAGGGATAGGTCAAGGCGCTTGATAGGTTTGAACCAAAGTACATACATTGATAAGATCTTGAAAAGGTTCAAGATGGAAAACTCCAAGAAAGGTTTTGTACCTATTCAAAGAGGGACCATATTGAGTTCAGCTCAATGTCCAAACTCAAAGGGTGAGCAAGAGATGATGAAACAAATCCCATATGCTTCAGCTATAGGATCCATCATGTATGCGATGATATGTACTAGACCGGATGTGTCATGCGCTTTGAGCATGACAAGCAGATATCAACAGAATCCAGGAAACAGTCATTGGATGGCTGTTAAGAGCATATTGAAATACCTTAGGAGAACTAAGGATATGTTTCTGATATATGGATCTGGTGAGGAGGAACTCGCTATAAAAGGTTACACGGATGCGAGCTTCCAAACTGATCGAGATGATTCTCGATCACAATCTGGGTATGTGTTCACTCTTAATGGAGGAGCTGTCTCTTGGAAGAGCTCAAAACAGGAAGTGGTAGCATTGTCCACTACAGAATCAGAATACATCGCCGCTTCATTAGCAGCTCAGGAAGCTGCATGGTTGAAGAAATTCATTACTGATCTAGGGGTGGTCTCTTCCATTCAAGACCCCCTAGAAATCTTTTGTGACAACGAGGGTGCGATTGCACAAATCAAGGAACCTCGTTCACACCAAAAGACAAGGCACATAGAGCGGAGATTCAACTACATAAGGGATGAAGTTGAAAAAGGAAAGATATGTATTCGCAAAGTTGGAACTGATCAAAATCTTGCGGATCCATTCACGAAGCTCCTAGAAAGACCGAAACATGAGCGTCATGCGAGTGGCTTAGGACTTCGATATTCTAGTAATTGGATTTGATCTATTTTGTATTTACGTTTAAAAGACTTTTGTAATTTAACTTTTATATGATTATGGAATCTTGAGTTAAATTCTAATTTTGCATGTTTAATCCATGAATAAGTTATCTTATTCTAAAAGTCCGTAGTCGATCACATTTGTGGGAACAAATATGAAGCAAGACTATTATGAACTAGGATTGGTGGATATTCATAAGGAATGAATATGGAGCATAGGTTTGCTGCCAAGGTTCATAGATATTTGTGGGATACAAATATTGGACTGACCCGCTCTCAATATTACTACATGGAGTCGATTGACTTGATCATTAGTAATTTTGAGTAAAGGAGAATTTCATATTATCCTTAGACCTGAGATGTATACTGGGTCTTGATTTTCACCAAGTATTACACTTTGACTCTCCCCTTCGCTATTCGTAAAAGATGGTACATAAGGATGAGCTCGGGTGGAGTATAAAGTGATAGTGAGAGGCGTATACAGTCAAGAAGGAATTTGTTCCTCTTATGTGTTGAGAGTTTAGATGTCTAAGGCCTGATAAAGTTGAATTGTAAAGAGAATGATCGCCTATGTCTCTTAGATCCAACATGACATCTAGTAATCAAGGGATATAATGATAGATTCACCTAAAACATATCAAGTAAGGAACTTGAAGGGATGATGTTATTGAATGGCACTTCGTCAAACACATTAGGGGTGGTGAACTGTTGTTAGGCGGTATTCACCACTTGCATTAATTTTCTATGTATCTCGTGCAAGTGGGAGATTGTTGGAATTACGTATGCCCGAGACACATACTTATACTAATGTGGCTAACTGTGTTTGATCCAAGTCGGGTCATACCCAATAACAAGCTAGACAACACCAAATGTATTCCTTTAGTGATTTGATCATTTAAAAGAATACCGAACACTACGTGTTTAGGAAATTGGTTTTCTAAACAAACACACTTGAGGATTTAAATAAATTATCTGGATAATTTATTTATATAAATTAATTATTTAATTGGTTAAATAATTATGTAAATGCATGTACATTTTATAAAATTAAGTTTTATAAAATGAATGGAGATGTTTAAATGGTTAAAACAAAAACACAAAAAAAAAAAAAAAAAAAAGGGGAGCCGTCCACCCCATGTGGGTGGAGACTCCAAGGTTTTGTCTTCTAGTGTTGACCTCCTTTATACTTCTCCATTCACAACACATGCAATTAGCTTCTTGTCTCATTTTTTTGAATTTTCAAGTGTTGTAACAAAATAACTCTCTCTCTTTCTCTCCAAAACCCACGGCTCCCTTGGGCAACAAGAGGGAGTTTTTTGTGAGCTAGTTCAAGTGTTCTAAATCCTAGCAACTAGTTGGTGTTGTTGATCAAAGCTTGGGGTATCAAAAGCTTGAGGGTTTCTCCTTTGCAACCTAGCCATTCAAAGTCATCATCTTCTTCATCCATCTACATCTTCTTATAAGGTATAAGAAGGTACCATTTACATTTTGTAAGCATATTGTTCTTGTAATATTGATCCTTGGCTTTGGGTTTTAGTTTTAACATAAAGGTATGTTTATAACTAGATTTAAAATCTAAGCTTCCGTTGCGTTTTCTAGTTAAATATGGTTAACTTGAACTTTGATAATCTTGTATAAAACCCAACATTCTCTTGAGTCTCCATAGAAATAGTAGGAATCTAAATGGGAGACAGGATGGAGGCAGCAGTGGGAGCTTGCGGCTTGGTTGTAGGAGCCGATTGTGGGAAGAACACGGGAGCAGCCGGCGCCGGTTGCGGAGTGGATTGACCTTGAGCTGATTTGAACATGGAGAAGGTCTGCTGAGACTGTTGTGGCTGAACTTGTTGACCTTGAGAAGACTTAAACAATGAAAAGTTGTCTTGTAAAATGAGAGCATTGTTGGAGGCAACACTATAACCAGCAGCATTGTAAGTGTTTGCACGATTGATTGCCCGATGCTTGTCATCCATATCACAAGCCTTGATAATCGCCATTACTTTAGAAAGTGTCAGTCTAGCCAAGTCCTTAGTCTTCTTAATAACAGCCACAGTTAGATCCCAGTTTTGTGGCAGTGAGTTGACCAGCTTGTTGTTGATCTTCGCAGATGTGAGGTTTATGTTGGCTGATCTCATTTCGGTGACTAATGAGATAAACCTATGTAGCTGTTTCTCTAAAGACTCTTATAAGACATAATTGAACATATTAATCTGTTGTCTTAGAAGATCCTGTCTGCTTCTCTACGTGTCTTGATTTCCCTCAAACACTTCAATAAGGGCCTCCCAAAGCACTTTTGCAGATTGAAACTCCCTAAACCATTTCAGGTGAAAGTGCCATGGTCAATGTAGCTTGAGCCTTCTCATCCTGTTCAACCTTATCAAAATCTTCATCCGAATACAACTCAACATGCTTTGTCTCCACTTCGTCAGAACCCTCTTGAGGAACCTAGTGTGGATCTAGATCGTTGATTACAACGTGATGTTCATGATATCAATACGATTAATACCAAGTTTATACAGTTAGTGTATGTTTGTGTGTGTATACTGAGAGAAATTTGGCAGAGTAACGAGGTACAAACAGATTAATAAAAACTTCGATTCATTACTGATAATGTTACAGGTATATATAGGAGATGACACATTCGTTAACTTAAGTCTTAACGAATGTGTCATTCGTTATCTTAAACTATAACGAATGTGTCATTCGTTATCTTAAACTATAACGAATGAACATACTTATTCGTGTTACATATACCTAACGAATATCCCTTCATTCGTTTGTCACATTCGTTAAACAAGGTTAACGAATGTGGCTTACGTTATAACGAATGTGGCACATTAGCCTTACAATAGAGCGAATGGGGTTATTTACCAAAATACCCCTTACATTATCAAGCAGTATAATATTAATATAATAAAGACCGAGACGCCCAAGTCGTGTATCAACAAACTCCCCCTCGTCTCGATCATTTTGTACATCACTTCTGCTTCATCTTCCAGTCAATGCAGCTATGGATCTTGAATGCATAATATACACGAACAACGCGTTGAAACTGCAACGCCAGATCATAGTCGCTTAGGTTAGTAAATCGTATCTGATTATGAAATAACGCATCGTTATCAGACTTTGATAAGTTAACGAGCCGCATTAGATCGATCACACGTATTAAACACGTGTTTGATCTGGTACCCAATACAATTACCGCTTCACCCGTCCGATTATCGTAGTATCATCGATTGAACGTAGTGAAAAGACTATGAGGGAAGATCTTCATTGGAGCTGTCTTTATCGTCTTTGGCGGCTAGACTTGCAAGATTATCTTCCTCCACCCAGTGCATGTATCGATTTCGTCAATATACTTATGCGTTGGCACCTACGGCTTGAAGAATTTGAAACTAAATCTGGTTTCATGTTATAGATGATCATAAAACCATTCAGCCCATTGATCTTTACTCCTATTAACAAATGGTCGGTTGGCTAAAGTTCTCACATCCCATCTTGACATAGTCAAAATATCATGTGGACGCTTAAAATAATAAATACCGTGCTTCCGCTTGACAATATATACTTTAAGCTACGCATCGTATTGCCAAGCAACCAAGTCACCCTTTACATCTTTAGCACTCTTGTACTTCTTCATTGGGTATGCCGATGCTCGGACCTTTGCAAGTCTGACTTCCTCCTATTCGTTGTATCTGAAGGTCTCGATCATCTTGTTTATGCATTTCACATCTTGTCCAAACATACCATCTAAAGCACAGCACGTTTCCTAATATTCTCTTTTGCTGATAAGTGACTTGCTTCAGCTTCTTTGTTCCACTTATCTCATTCTTCACATAGACGTTGCTCTGCTGCTTCAAAATGTTCAGTAGTGAAAAACGGAATACTAGTATCATTGTTGTTATCAGCATAAAGATCAGGATATTCTTCAGTAGTCACGGCTTCAACTTCCACCTCCTCATACTTAGGCACATTCCCACGTGGAATGCCTGGATTAGTACTTTCTTCAAACTCAATCTCCACCTCAACAGTCTTTCCCAATTCCTCTACCTCATCATCATTCAGATCTAGAAGCAGGGCAATTTGTTCTTTAGTCAGTGAATGATCAACAAACTCACCCTCTTCGATCTCATCTACATTAACCATGCTGTAGACAATCCCGTTCATACCCACAAATAAAATCATATTAGCCAGTATCACATCGATCGGCCTTGCTCAAGTATAGTCTTTGTATGGCACAATCTGCAAATTATTACCCTCACTACCTCCACCAGTACTCGTTCCAGCCTGATTACCTGCCGACGGTGTATTGCTACCGCCTTGTTGCTGGTCACCTACACCTCCAACATCCGGATCTTCATCATCATTCCTTAACTTCGTCAGCTCATCATCTTTGCATGTAAGTTGAAGGATGATCTCGTCTTGTTTGTCCAATATCTCCCCCTTAGCATCAACCAGTGCCTTTAATTCTCTGTTCTCCTTCTGTATAAACTGCATATGTTGAAATAAAGTCCGCTGCTATACCCGCATCTGTTCTTGAAATAAACGGTCTGATTGCATCTGAGTCTGTTGCAGATGAATAAGATTCAGCAAGTTGAATAACTTAGCATTAGGAGACAATTTATAAAAGTTCGGATGGACAAGTTGCATAGGACCTTGAGGACGATTGAATGCCATGAATGAGTGCTCAGGTGTTGGCAACATAGTAGGACTGACTGGAGAAGCAGGAGTTGTCGGTTAAGGACTAGGCATACGAGGCAGCACAGTCTGTAATACGTCTCCAAAGTACGGATCCGACCTAGCTGTAGTCATCAACGTTATAGTCGGAGGAATAGGAGAAACTGGCATCTGAACTTTAAGTAGGAGATCTTGTAACAACTAGAGATCTCAGAATCATTTGTGGAGTTGGAGAAAAAAGAATTGAAGCAGGAATAGATACTGGTGCAGACGGTCTCGTAGATAGAAACAGTTTACTTGGAATTTAAATACCCGAGCCCCATCTCACCCTTTGTTTCTTTGGTTTCTCCCCCTTTTCCACCATCGGCTCTTTACCCTTTCACTTACATTTCTGGGCATAAGTTAATTCCGGCACTCGGCCCCTAACCACCTTCACCACCATCATTTCCACCATCACCACCCTCACGCTCTGAATCTGAATCATCATGAGCCCAAAGATCATGAGATGGCGCTTCATTGTCTATATTAGCAAGATGGCCAATCAGACGCTTGTACCGCGGCCGATCTTGAATAATTTGACCTATGTAGAAACGTAAACGCCTCATCGTCTCAGCATTCATATGCTCCAACTTCATCAAATTAGCTGGATCTTTAAATAAAGTAGGCTAGAGATCAGCAATAATAAGCTGAAGGAATCTTGGATACATCAAAAAATTTTGTCTGCTAGTGAGATTCTCCTTTAAGTGATAGAAAACCAGTTCATAGAAATTGAACGGTTTGTTAACTACAAGAGCAAAAAATGCCGATGGCAGCATAACACGGCATTCAACATGGCCACCCTTTCCACCACCAAGGCAGTGTATCAGCACATGCATCAAATACTTGTACTGTTCGCACAAGTTTGCCTTATTGTACATAGACTTATCCAACTCCCCCTTGTATCTAATCCTCCCAAACAACCCACGGATCAAACACTTATCGAACTCACACCGATCATCTATCGTATCCCTGAATCCCAAAACATAACGAATCACACCCACATCAACTACCACTCGTTTCCCTTGAATCGTTGCGTCAATTTGATTCTCTTTCTCCTTAAATCTGGAAGCATCCCAAAAGGCACGAATGATACTTTGGTAAACCAAAGCTTGTGTAGAAATCGCCTTGTAGATTCTGGAACGTAGTAGAAAGCTAATCATTCCGCCAAAGATCGGTGAATCTTCGAAATTATCATGTAAGAAGGCATAGATGTTGTGCTTTTTATCCCACGATATAATACGGGAGCCTCTTCAGGTTCAGCATCTTGTACTGGAGCTTGAACCTGATGTGTGTCTAATAACCCTATAAAAACGACCCTTATAACTAAGCTTTAATACTAAAACGAAAATCCTAAAACCACACACAACCGTCAAGTGTACCGGTCGCAAGTAGTATAGACCTAGGAAGTCCGAGTATCGAACACGTGGACACGTAAGACCCTAACGATTACTAACCCTAGACAAGACCTACCTTAGAATAATATTTAATTGATTTTTGATTTCTTTTAACTTAATTGAACTAACCAAACTGACTGACAAAACTTGCCAAAAATAGAAAACTTAACAGAAAACTAACTGTGTTAACTTAGGTTGGAGAAAAACGTCTACCTAGGTCTGAATCAAATTGTAGGCCTAACAAGCTAATGGATTGAATGAATTCAAGACACCGGTCCCTAAAGATGACACGACTAAGGATCGCTCGGGCTCACTGGATTACCTCTCGGTCTCACTCAACAAGCCTAAACTACTCAAAATCTCCTAAAACGACCAAACCGGGAAACAATTTCTAACGTGTTCGAATGCTAGATCACCTCTCGGTCTCACCAACACTCGACCCTAATGGAAATGAATACTACACAACCAAGGATGGAGGAACAATTCAACTTAAACTAAAATAGATCAACTAGTCACTCAGAACACCTAAACCTGACAAGAAACGAACTCGCTCTCGCGCAATCCTTATTCTAGCATGTAAAGGCAATGAGATGACCCTAACTTCTTATCACCTCTCGGTCATAAAGAAGGTGTTTAACCGCTGTACTTATTCCAATAAATCATGCAACAAAACCCTACGGTTGTTCCTACCGCAAACAAACCCTAAACACCAAGTCTAGAATCAAACAATGCACCGATCAATCAATACAAAACTAATCAATCAACACCCAGGGTTTATGCAATAAATCACTAAAATTTTCAGCCACTAAACACAACCTATTTCATGTCTAAGTCAAACTTTAATTAAGGTCTATCAATCAAACAATCCATAAAACCTATCAAAACCTAACAATTAACATCATCCCTAGGAAGAACTAACAAGATTAGCCGATCATATTATTTGGACAGCAGCATATACTCAATAAAAACTCCATAAAACTCATACCAATCATCTTAACAATTGTTCAACAATCAATTCTAATCATAAACAATTCAATCTCTCAAGTAATTGCAAAACAATTCAACAATTAAGCAAGAAACTAAAAGTGTATGAACAATGAAAAAGAGGAGAAAGGATATGGCAGTTCTGGGGCTGCTCTTGCTGTCAAAAACGATGGGGATTCAATCCCGAGGCTTGGTTATTGTGTCTTGTTTCTTCCCTAGCCGCCACAACCTTCAAACCCTAGCCAAAAAAAGATTTCTTCTTGGTTCCTTCCCTCCTGTCTGCTGCTGCGATCGCTACTGTTTTAGCCCCTCTAGGGTTTTTATATTTTTTATATATTATAATATAATATAAGATTTGGGCCTCCATGATGCATACGGGTCGAGCCTTGAGTTGTTTACTTGAAAACGTATGCGTAAAAGGCTCGTAAACCACTCCAAAAGCTCGGTTTCTTTCTTTCTTTCACCCAAAACCTACAACATGAATAAAATTATGTAAAAGCTATCTCAAACGAGTTAAAACATATAAGATATAATATAATACGTAGATAAAACGTGCGGAAAATACGTGTGTTTTACAACACATCAGAACCTCAGGTTATTGTTTGGGAATAACATCTGGTTGTTGCTCTGGAATAGGATTCAAAATGATCTCGCCAGCCATTCTTTTTGAAAGGAATAAAATATTAGTAAAATATTCAATAATATCCTACTGATTAACGAATGAGCTCCTCATTCATTATTATATATTCAAACGAATGTCTCATTCGTATAAAACAAATAGATCATGTTCGTTACTTCTAACGAATCTGTCTTATTCGTTAGACATTCGTTACATTTTAATGAATCAATCAACATGTTCGTTAACAAACATCAAAGTCTCTTTCGCTATATTAGCGAATGAGTTAATCATTTGTTATCATAACGAATGAGTTGATCATTCGTTATCTTAGCGAATGAGTCGATCAATTGTTAACCAGTAACGAATCTGTTTTTAGATTAAATTTGACTATCAAAGGTCAAAATATGAAGAACTTTGACTACTTAAAGTCAATGACGAAGGACTTTGTCAATGATTCAGTAGATTCTCGCATACATTATCAATTAAACATGATCAATCTCGGAAACCATTTTCCTACATTTACATATTATCATATATTATCAATTGTGTTTGTAAAATATCATATTTGATTAATATCAAGATAATTTCTTATCAGTTTTACTAATACACTGATTACACCCCAAAAGCCGGATAATATTCCATGAAATTGTTATCACTGAGATCGCCTTTACCTGTAGAACAAAGATAGGTTAATCAATTGATCTGAAACGGAAGTATGAATTTCTAATGAATTTTGCAAGAGTTTACCTTAGTTGTCGATGAAATAGTGAACAGACGAATGAAAGGTCCATCCGTCTGCCTTGGGATTATAAACTTGAAATAATTTCACGCGAATCGAGGATATTAGTTAGATTTGGAATAACGAGTGTCCTCATTCGTTAAATTATAAACCTTATTCGTTAAACGTATAACGAATTTGATTCACATTCGTTAAAGCTTAACGAATGATACATTAACATTCCATTCGTTAACGGTTTATACGAATGTCTTCCATTCGTTAGCTCAGCAGAAACGAATGTCTTTCATAACGAATGAGGTCATTCATTATACATAAATAACATATGGCTTGACATTTGTTAAAACAGTATTAACGAATCACCAATATCATTAAAGAATGAGACTTAACCTCATTAATGATTTAAATAATCATTAAAAAAACCAATTAGGGTTTTTAATAATGAATTAAATAATCAGTTAACCCAATTAGGGTTTCAATTGAATATATTAAAATACCCGATCACTCAAAGATCGGTAATGTTTAACTTAAATGGATTTTTACTTTAAAATAAGTTAAGCACGATTAACTTAAAACTTTTGGGTTAAAACTTGTCATTTATGATTTGATACTATTTGCCAGCTCGGGTAAATCGAAAATAAAACAGAAAAAGTAAAATCTTTTTGGATTTTGAAATTTTTAAACTAAAATGAAATGCAGTAAATGTAAAGCTGTAAACAACTAACATCTATTAATGCAGTACATATTTTTGTGAGTTCGAACAGAGAATCATATTGACAAAGACATCTCTAAGTAACACTTCAATTTCGATATCATTGTATATGTAACCCAGTGATGATTGCTGAAATAGTTATCCTCTTAAACTATAAACAGACTTTTCGAAAACCTTACGATATTATTAAGGTTCAGTTAGGCACGAATTTTATGTGGACCCCACCTATCTGAAATAATATTTCTATCTCTTATACAGTGAATTCTCACATATATGTTTTTCATTATGACTTTAAACTTTTGATTAACTATGACTCATGCAAAAATAATAAAATGAAAATAAAATAGAACCTTAAAATTATCCCTTAAGATTGGTATTACAACACGCAGATAAGGTTCAATTTAACAAACTGAAAAGATAAATATAAGCAGAAGTTGTATAAAATCTTAACTCCCAATTCGGATAATACCGTATTATTGCGCGGAGAAATTCCAGGATTTCATACAAAACACCAAGAAAATAAAGCAGATTACTCAAATATTAATCCTCAGGACGGATAATCTTATCGCACAGGAGAAAATCCAATATTTGAATAAAAATAAAGAAAAAATAAAGTTGAATTTCTTTGCAAAATTAAAGATAAAACCAAACAGAATTTTCTTCAAAAATGAACGCATGCACACACAGTAATCTTTTTGACTTTTTGAATTTTATTAAATCAGATATAGTATCATACTTCAAGGTGTTGTACCACTAAATTCGGCATTTGTTATGTTTATATCTTATCAGTTCTTATATAGTCTGTCAAGCCTATAATTGCATATCATATTGCTGGCCTTACGTTTTTTTTAATCTAATTTATTCATGCACCAGATTAATCCTATCAATGTACTATCATTTTCTCTTTTTGCTCAACAACTCATTTTGAGGAGCATTTTTCAATGTTTTTGAATTTTTCAATATTTGAATGTTTTTGGAGTTTTTATAATTTTTCTATACAAACAGAAACCAAAATATTTTTGTATTTTTATCATTTTCTCCCCCTAAAAACTACAAATAGAAAATAACAGGAAAAATGAAAATAAATTGATTCATCCAAGCTTTTGAATATCAGTTAACATTTTTAAAACATTTATACCAAGCAAGTACTGAAAAAGTGTTTTATCAAAAGCCTTGGTATAAAGGTCAGCCTTTTGAAAATCCGTATATATTTTTTCAATATTTATTAGTTTCTTTTCAAAACAATCACGTATAAAGTGATAACGGATTTCAATATGTTTTGTTTTGGAATGTTGAACCGGATTTTTGGTTATAAAAATAACGGCCGAATTGTCAATAAAAATAGGAGTGGTAAGAAACTTCAAACCATAATCCCGCAGATGCTGCTGGATCCAGAGAACCTGTGAACAGCAACTCGAGGCCGCCACATACTCTGCTTCGGCTGTTGAAGTTGAGACCATTGTCTGCTTCTTACACTGCCAGGAACCAAGCCGGTTTCCTAAGAACTGATAACCCGCTATTGTAGACTTCAAGTTGTTCTTGCATCCTCCGTAGTCCGAGCTAGTATAAGCCGTCAGATCAAACTTATCGTCCTTGGGGTACCACAACTCAATGTCTGGATTTCCTCAGATAATGTAAGGTACGCTTAACTGCCGCCAGATGAGTCACTCGGGGACTCGATTGGTACCTGGCACATAAAGAAACAATAAACATAATATTAGGACGTGATGTAGTCAAATACATAAGAGAACCAATCATGGCTCGATACAGGGTCGGATCAATGGTATCCTCCAATTCATCCAGTGACAAATTGTGACCCACGGGAAGAGGTGTCGAAGGGATTTTTCGGGCATATATCTTGAATCGGCTCAAGACAGCGTTAACATATTCTGTCTGATGGATAAAATCCCGGAATCAAACTGGTGAACTTGCAGTCCCAAAAATATGCTCATCTCCCCCATCGAACTCATCTCGAATTTTGTCCGCATCGTCGTCTCGAATTATTTGCATAAGCTATCATTTGTCGAACCGAAAATAATATCGTCTATATAAATTTGAACAAGGAGCAGATCATCACCAACAGTCTTGTAAAATAAGGTACAATCCACAGTTCCCCTCTTGAATCCACTATCAATCAAATGGTCTGCCAACATGTTGTACCAGGCTCTCGAGGCCTGGTGTAAACCATATAGAGCTTTGTTTAAATGATAAACACGCTCGGGATAGTTTGGATCTTCAAAACTGGGAGGCTGCCTCACGTACACTTCTACATGAATTTCTCCATTCAAGAACGCCGATTTAACATCCATCTGATAGACTTTGAAATTTTTGTAGGCTGCGTACGCAAGAAATATGCGTATAGCTTCCAAACGTGCTACTGGAGCGTACACTTCTATGTAGTCAATGCCTTCTTGTTGATTATATCCCAATACGATCAACCCATTTTTAGTCGGTATAACCCTTTTTACTCGGTCGGGTTTGTCAATAAGATCCCATACACCCAGTCTTACAAACTACTGCAGCTCCTCCTGCATAGCTTCAACCCAAGACGGCTCCTTGAGTGCCATTGTGACACTTGTCGGTTCTATCTGAGATAGGAAGCAAGTGTATTGTGCAATGTTTAGAATCCCCGTTGAATGGAAATCCGCATAAGCACACAAAATTGGATCATCTGTAGGAGATACATTACAATCAACCATTTCATCGCATACATTAGTCAACTGGTGTCTCGTTCGAACACCATCATTAACATCCCTAATTATCTGTTCCCGCGAATGATTAGTGTGAATCCTTAAAGAAGGATTCGCAGATACAGATACATTATCACCAAGATAGGTGATATTTTCCTCTGCTGTGTCTAAAGAGACAGCCGATGATACATCTTCAACTAGAATTGACTCGGTTGCTTCTTGAGCTTCATCTAACTATACAGAAGACGAGTCAACGAAGTCAGCATCATCGGAAGATTCAGAACCATCATTCGATGTTTCTGATACGTTAGGAGTGTCGTTCTCATAAAAAGAAGAAGAACTTTGAATTGGAAGACATTGTTCCTCCAAATATGATCGTACCAAGTCTTCAGGTATCTCATCAACTGCTGGTGTGAATGAATTAAATAAACCATCATATCCAAACATCCAATCAGGACCTGTGCCGGCTGGAGGTGTAGTGTAGCTTTGACAATCTACGTGATACCATTCTTCTACACATCCCGAAGAAAGATTAAAGATTCACTTCTTGGGATAATTATAACCCAGAAAGTAACCCTCAAATGCCTTTTCATCAAATTTCCCGACATCTCTCTTCAACACCGTACATGGACACCCGAATGGTTCCAAATACTCTAGATTTGGCTTACCGGTTATTCAGTAGTTCATAACTCATTTTCTTGAACCTTTTTACCATTAGGATGCGATTCAACGTATACCAAGCAGTATTCACAGCTTCATTCCAGAAATGAACGAGAAGCTTAGAATCAGCAAGCATCGTTCTAGTAGCCTTTATCAACGTCTGATTCTTCCGTTTAGACACGTTTTTCTATTGAGGAACATACGGCGCACTGAATTCCTAACGTATTCCTTGTTGAATACAAAAGAAATCCAATAAATTGTTTTTAAACTCAGTTCCATTATCACTTCAAATTCATCTCACTTTGAGTTTATATAGTGATTCGATCTTAGTGATAAGATTCTGAATAAAACAGGAGTCTGATCTTTAGAACCCATAAATAATACCCATGAGTACCTCGAGAAGTCATCGGTTACTACCAAACAATACAAATCATATGCAATACTGGCACGATTCACAGAACTGAATAAATCCATGTGAAGTCGTTACAATGGCATGATAATCGAGTTAATCAATTTGCTCGGGTGTGACTTCTTCTTCTGTTTCCCCTTCTTGCACGCAACACAATAATCGTTCAACTTGAATTTCTTGAGGGTTACACCATCCACCAAATCATAAGCAATTAGATGATTCATCTTGCGAACGTGGATGTGCCACATGCGTCGATGCCACAGAATCGAGTCTTTCTCCGTTGCCTTGGAGACAAAACGCGTTTAAGAAGGTGAAACGTTTACGTTAATACTCATGTCGAGGATATAAATATCATTTCGTCGAGGAGATCGCATGACAACCATCTCTTCAAGAATGGTGTATCCCGGTTGAAGGATAACACATTCCTTGTCTATGAAAATAGTAGTGTACTTCTTGTCGCATATCTGTGAGACACTCAACAGATTGTGATCTATTATTTCACAATAATTAACTTTCTCAAATGTAATCATCCCATTTGAGACATCTCCCTCTTTTGTAATCATTCCACCGTTATTACCAGCGAATGCAACATATCCTCCTTGAATATCTTTGACATTTTTAAGAAGATCAAGATTACCGGTAATATGCCGAGAGCATCCACTGTCTAATATTCAGTTGTGTCCTGATATAGACCTGGATGAACTCTGGACATAAAGTAAAATGATTAGTTCAAAATGGCAGGCCAAGCCTCAGTCTTGGGCTCTCCGTTTGAGATTTTCGGAGATAAGTTTAATTTAACCCTCGTGTTTGGCATTTGGGAATATGTGACGGGTTTCTTTGTTTTCTTCTTTAGATAACCATCACGAATTACTCCCGAGTTCGTGTTTTTACAAATAGGTTGAGCAAAGTCAACGAATTTGTTTAATACTTTAGGAACTTCAACCCGAACCACTTTCCTCGAGTTGACGTTTGAATACATTATGAACGAATCATCAATTTAAGATTCTTTTGATTGATTTTTCATTTCAACCATTGGACTAGGTTGTTTAGTTGATGGCTTGATGTTGTCAACCTTGGCTTTGCATTTATTGGCCACATGACCGGTTTCACCACACTTAAAACACAAACGAGTGTCTAAATTTTTCTGTGGTGGAACACTTGTCTTGTTTTCATGCTTCGGTTGAACAACTTCAATATTTGGTTTCTCAATAGTTACCGAATTTGAAACCTCATGAGTTAATACCTTTTTATGTTTCACAAACTTTATATGTTGAATTACATTTGTAACTGGTTTCACTTGATCATTTATTGATTAGATTTTTGAAATTTTTTGTTCAAGTTCGGCAACTTTTAAAGTATCATCATTGAAAACACTTTCGATCATGTCGGGCTTTAGAAGATTCAATGGAACTTCTTTATCTGAAGACATTTTCAATAAGCCTTTTAATTTAAAAACCTTTCCTTTGGTTGAGTCATGTTGTGGATTAATAAATTTCATCAAGTCCTCATCAGACATAGTAGGCTTGTCTGATTTCTTTACATTAAATGACACTTTGAGTTTTTTCAAGGAATCTCCCGAGGGCTTCGAACCATACACAACTTGTTCAAATTCCTCAGGTTCACACAGAATATGATTGTCATAAGGGATGTTATTGTTTTTGACAATCACTTCCGGTTTGAATTACTCCTCAATTGACCCATCTAATTCATTTTCAGTAAACATTGAACTACTTTTAATATGGACAGGTTCTTGAATTTTTGATTTTGTTGTCTCAACAATTTCAGTTTTGATTGGATCAACACCGGGCATATCTGAATTTGTAGATTGCTACACAACAGGAATGCTCGTGTAGTCTCCTTTGAAAGGAGGAGGAATCTCAACATACCCCAAACCCGTTTTACCATTTTTCTTATGCACATTATTGATTTCAATGATTTCATTCAAGAGAAATGAAGAGTCTCTAAATTTTCCAAGCTTATTTTTCAACTCCATAATTTCATTCTCTAGTTTGGTAATGTTAGTTCGAAGTTTGAGAATTTCCTGAAAATGTTGCTCAACTATCACAAGTTTACAGCTAACTTCCGCTTTTAGATCTTGATTGCTTACAAACAAATTCTTGAATTTAAGTGTAGATTGTTCCAACAATTTGGATTTTTGTCGGAAACATTCATTAATCATATAAAGTTCGTTCACAAGTGTAGTATTATGTTGTAAAGCGGACTCAATTCTAACTTTGAGTTCACCACAACAATTACACTCGGTCACAACTTTAGTAGTTACCGTTTCATGTGATTTATTCAAGGATACATTATAAGAAGAGTTAGTACAAACCTCTTCAATATTTGCCATGCTGACGAAAGATTCAGTTTGCTCAAGTGATGAATGATCAGAATCAGTCTCTGAATCAAAAGTCTCACTTCCATCTGTTAAGCTATCACCGCTTGCATCTTCAAAATGCTCTACCAGTTCTACCATAGCAAGGTTTGCTTGATTCACCAGTAATCATTGAGACCAATCCAATCCTTCATTAGCAACAAGAGCTTGTGATTAACCGCCTTATTCTGATCCCCTTCTGATGATTTCTTCTTGTCAGATCCAGAAGAACTTTTTCCTAAAGATCTCTCATCATTACGAGGACTCGTGTATTTGTTCTTCGGCTTATCACACTCTTTGGAAAAGTGTCCAAAGTCTCCATAATTGTAGCATTTGACTTTCAATTTATCAAACCCAGCCCTCTTGTTTAGAGTCGGTAGGTCATTTCCGGTTCGTTGCATAAACCGTTTTACCTTACGGACTATCATAGTCATGTTCCATTTCAGGTCCATGAGCTCTAGATCATCAGGGTCGATCTGGTCATAATCCTCATTAGTGAGTTCGCTAGTCGAAATCTTACTCCCAACAAGTTGTCTGTAAGATGACATAAACACACTTAAAAATACGAATTGTTGCTCCGCTTCCTTCAGAATTACATTAGGCGGAGAACTTGAGGAGCTTGAACCTAAACCTGAGTTGGCACCTGACGCGATAAAACATACATAGGCGAGGCATTACCATTAAGAGACTCTTCTTGAGATGTCTGTGTGAAGAAAGCAGTGATCGGGACTGAACTTGAATCATTGCTCGCGGGTAATGAACCACTATAAAGAGTAGGATTTTGTTATCCTTCAATGAGTTTTGGCATTTCAAGTTGTACTCTCTTTCTTCTAACTTGTTGATAAACTGTTCAGAAGTAAGTTGAGTAAGAAGTAGTAATGACTGATCATTTCTTCCACCTCTGTTGGTTCCAATTTAACAGCAGACATTTCTGCCACAAGATGACAGAAATGACTGATCATTTCTTCCACGGTCTCATTCTTCAAGAGAGTAAAATTTCTAAATTGAAATTTTACTAGTGTCTTCTTTCTCTCCAGTGTGTTCCCTAGACTTCGGGTTTTCAAAGAAGCAAATAAGGAAGCACAAGTCTTGATATTACTGTATTGATGAAAAATGTGCTCTGGCAAAGCCATTGTGAGAGTTGAGAAAGCTTTGGTCTCACTCTCAGCTTCCTTAGTCTCATGAGCTTCATACATATGAGGAGCCTTTTCAGTCCAGCCTAGTGATTCACTCCCCACAAGTGGTACCTTATAAACAACGTTCAGAAATCTCACACTACTTGGATGCACGGATGCAAGATGAGCACGAAACCTTGACTCCCAACGTGAGAATTCAGACAATTTTAGTAGTTTGGGACATTTATTGTGCGACCCAATCTCATTGTCCATTGATAGCATTTGCTGCATCAATGCATTCTGCAATGCTAAGGCATAATACGAGGCTTGACTTTGAGAAACCATGATTTGACACAGTCTAAAAGTCAAAGGACTAAACTTGTCAAATGATAAGACTTACAATTACTGTCACGAATGTGTACTGTTTAAACGAATGAAAATAGTTGTTTAACGAATGTGTAAGGTTAACGAATGAGAAGTAGCGTATGTGATTGTGTAACGAATGGGACAAGGTAGCGAATGTGACTAGCAAATGTTTGGTTAACGAATGAGTAACACGCGAATGGTAAAACACTGTTTTAACCAATGAAGGTTAACGAATGACAATTTACGAATGATCCATGTATAACGAATGATCAGTTACAAAGTTAACGAATCAGTCTTCAACCGTAACTAATCAGTCTTCAACAAGTAAAGAATTATCCTTCAACCCTTCAAACCATTTTTGAATTTTAAACCCAAGTCCAGATTTGTTCGAATTAACCAAAATCTATACCAAAACACTCAGAATTCAATTCCGAACCTCAATAACCCAATCCGAATTCTCAATCAAACCAAAACAGACCTCAATCTAAATTCTCAGTTTACCGCCATTAACACAAATCACATCAAAAAATTAACCAATTCAGTCCAATCGACAACCAAACCTAACTCGATCCGCCATAAAACCTTTCAATTACCTTAATACTGAGTCCAATTACGCTTATTCGAGCTCAATTACAATTAACTAATGTTCCTCTATTTCAAAGAAACTCAATTAAACAATGAATCATATCAATTCATGACTAAATTTGATCATTCAGATATAAACTGATACAATCCAAATATAAACAACACGTAGATCCGATCCTCAGGCTCTGATACCACTTGAGGAACCTAGTGTGGATCTAGATTGTTGATTACAACTTGATGTTCATGATATCGATACGATTAATACGAAGTTTATACAGTTAGTGTGTGTTTGTGTGTGTATTCTGAGAGAAAATTTGGTAGAGTAACGAGGTACAAACAGATTAATTAAAACTTCGATTCATTACTGATAATGTTACAGGTATATATAGGAGATGACACATTCGTTAACTTAAGTCTTAACGAAGGTGTCATTCGTTACCTTAAACTGTAGGTTCCCAGCCGGATCTACACAAGATATCGCGTTCTACGTAGGTGCGGAATCCCTACGTAAAACGTTACGAGTATAGAAAACAATACGATTAACACACGATAATCAAACAAGTTGTATACCAACCTTAAACACGTGATACTATGATCACCGGATACAATACTCTCTGACTCGAATACAAAAACTCGTAAGCTATTAACTGATATAGAATAAGCCGTAACATATAGCTTATATAGACACGACAACTTCGCCTGGCATGTTCAGGCGAAGTTGTCACTAACGTCGCTTGTCTAACAAGTTCGCCCATATCAGCGAACTTGTTAGCAACTTCGCTTATACAAAACATAAAACATTACAAACGCGATTACAGACACTAGACACTGAACTACTGACATCATGCACCAACAGACTCCCCCTTGGCAGTAGCTTCATCTCTTTAGCTTCAAACACGTGTCTTGTAATCTTCAATCTTCTATCCTCAAGCATGCACTCCTTCTCGAACACAAACCGAGACAACTCTTTGATATTTCCTCGCTTCGTCTTTCCAAGCAGGAATATAAAATATTTTCTTCTCATTGAGCACCTGCAGATCAGCTTGCGATAATTTTACCAAATGCATCGGATCGTAAACTCTTAGCACCTCTTGTTCATCCTCGTCTTCCATCACTGCCTCAGCTGTCTCACAATCTACAAACCACCACTTTAGGTCTTTAAGCACATCCTTGGGCATTAGTTTCATCGGTACTTCTTTAAGGAACCGGATCGGTTTATACTTCATAATCATCCAAGGTTTTCCATCAGCTCTCGAACCTCTATCCTTGTCTTCAACAAGTTTTCCCTTTTGTGGTTTTAACAGCTCAAATTTCTTCTCTTTTATACTTTCTTTCCAAACAATTTTCCCAATAACTCTAGCCATATTATCGTCACTTCGATTGATTAACCCCAATCTGGCTAAGTCTTTCACTTCACATTCCGGCAGTGTATTCAACGATCTTAACAGTCTTTTAAAATACTGAACACCGTCATACCTTTTAATCACGAAGAGCCTCAACTGCTCATCATAGATCCAGCAAATAATCCCTTTCTTCGCTTCAGCATAGCCTTTAATGTTGTAACTCTTCTTAAACATTGTAGGGACCGCCGGTTTCTTCGTTTTGACGAACCATTGAGCATAGCCTTCCTTCCACCTAGGCTGCTCTTCCCATTCAGACTCATCGCTTCAATCTGTTCACTCAAATCTGCTTTCTCAACATCTGGAATGTCATGCTCAATATTTTCCTCAACTATCTCTCCCTCTACTATCTCTGTATCAATCACAATATCTCCACCAATCTTTTCTATCACATCACTTGGCAATACATCTTCATCATCAACCAAAACATCATCCATCTCCTCTACGTCCACCACCACCACATCATCACCACCAGCTGCAGTTGTCGACTCCCCCTGAGTTGTGGAAGTCCCAAGAGCTTGATCAGTTCTTGGTCGCTCACCACCTGCATCTTTCGACGCATTGGGATCATCGTCTCTATCATTTCTTCTCTTCGTCCTCAACTCGTCGCCTTTACAGCTCGTCTCCCCCTGAGATGCCAAGAACTCCTTCAGGGCATCTATGATCTTTCCATGTTCTACCAGCAGGGACGACTGCATCTGATTCTCTGCAACTAGGCGTTGAATAGCCTGGGTCTGGATAAGATTCACCCTTGATTGTTCTGCCACGACCCGTTCAAGTGCTGCTATTCGTTCTGAGTCTGAGAGGGTTGCATCGAAATCGAACCTCATATGTGATATGTCTTGAGTGTACTGAGGAGGGATTTCCGATGTCACCGGGACCTCAGAAGTAGAAATAGACGTAACCGCAGGTGGTATCTTCATTGATAACCCTGCAGTGACCACAACAGTCGACTCTATAAAGTGTGCCACGACCTCCGATGGAGTAACGGTCGGAGGCGGCAATGAAACGATCTCCGGAGCCGAAAGTTGAAAAGTAGTGGGTGGGAGGCCAAAAGTAGACGAGGTAGCCACCACGGGAACACCCGTAGCGCTTGGCCTTGTAACATGTAGGGATGAGGGAACCATTGTCATACCGGATAGTGCTGGTGGAGTGAAACGTACCACCCTAGAGCTCTCACCGGCTCCTGATCCTGCACCTATACGTTCCCTTCTTGACCTCCTTATCAACTGTTGTACCTCTTCCTCATAGTCTGACTCGTCATCATCATCTGTTCTCTTTCTTTTCCCATGTAGTCTTTCTCGAGTCACCATAATCCTTCTGTCCTCTACCACTTCATCATCAGAATCAGAACCAGCCACCGTAGCAGCTGTTCTAGTAACATTCACAGTCGACACTTGGGCTACCGAGACCTGTACATTTTCTTCTGGATCCACCCGATCCATATCAAAGAAGCCTTGACCACCAAATTCTGCGTCAAGGTCCACATTCTCCTCCGGTGACACAACAGAAGCAGCAGGTATAGCTTGAGGTGCTCCTGCCTGTTGTGGTGCCGGGTCCCTAAACTCATCCCCACGAGCAGGCACATACCCCGGGTTGATTAAGTACCCAAAGAGTGGAGTATGGCGAGGACGAAGCTCAGGTTTGCTCCTCGCACTGGAGGATCTGCATTGGGCGAAGATCCGTTTGTTCACACTCTCAACATATCGGATCGGACGGCGCTGAGGAAGTATTGGAGCAACATGATTCAAGATCATTTGAAGGAATCTTGGATACATGATGAACCGCTCACGCGCCATCGCTCTTCGTTGACGATCAATCTCATAAAAGACCATATGACTAAAGCTGAATCGCTTGTTGTAAGTCAGAGCAGTCATCGCTGACTGCATGGTCGCGCCCATGCCATCAGTGCCCGCCTTTCTCCCTGACATGCATATTATCATAACATGCATGAGAAAGCGCCACTGGTCAAGCAGAAATCCCTTCCTTCTCTGCGAATACCCCAAGGGACCAGAATAACCCATCCTCAAAAATGCTCCATCACGGAAAGGAGCTACAAACTCTGTCGGGTCCTCTCTTGTCTCATTTCCAAACCGCAGAGCCGCCCGGATATGTTCAGAAGAGAACTGAACAATCTGATTGTTTACTGTTGCGCGCATCACCGGGGGTTCGACTCTACAGTCGTATTCCACGGTTTGCCAGAAATCCTCAATGTTGGGCAAGGATATTGGCAGAGTTGTTGTAATGGCGTGGAATATCCTCGAGCGTAAAAGAAAAGTGATGATTTCTCGGAAATCATCAACTCCGCTCGCCTCCGGGTCTAATGTAATGTACATGTTGTGACCCGGGAAAAACTGTCTCTGGTGATCACCTCCGTCATCACCGCCTGCACCACCTGCTCCAGTAACAGCAGCCATATCTGCAACAAACAGGTTAACTTAGATAAACATCAAAGCGAATCACAAGTTCGCCTGTTACCATGAGCGAAGTTGTGATCAATTCTGTATAGGTGAAGTTAAAGGTGAGGCGAAGTTGGGAAACAACTTCGCTTCAACTTGAACTTCGTCTGATAATAGATAAGTAACATGGTCCAGGCGAAGTTAGGGATAACTTCGCCTAATCACAACATCGCCTCATAAACTGTTTCAAAATCAATAATCAGGCGAAGTTACGGATAACTTCGCCTAAACTGTAACTTCGCCGAATTCGAATCGGCAACAGTTAGGTTTTTCCAACGAGGTGAATCGGGTCAATTTGGAGATTGCGGACTCCGTAAAACTTGATTTTATGAAGATTTGGACGTTTAGGTTGATTACTACCACGTGAAAACACGTTTGAAATCGGGTGTTTAAGGTTTCGAAACACGAGGTTGTTAATCGGGTCGATACGATCTCTGAAAAACATTAATGAACGAGATTATATGAGTCGATTACCCTACACACCTTTAATCGGACTCGAAATTTGAACAAGAAACACGGATGAATCGAAGTTGTAAGTTCGCCTAGGTTTCTGTGAGTATAAGTTCGCTGGGTTTTGAAATAAATGAACAGTTTGACTATAAAACTTCTTTATATAGGGTCAAAACTTTACAGGCGAAGTTGTGGATAACTTCGCCTATTGCAGGCGAAGTTAGGCACAACTTCGCCGGTATTAAATTTTTCAAAACAAACCCCTATAATTTGAACAATTTGCAATTAAGTTAGAAAACATCCTTTAAAGCGTTAAATGATACGATCAAGACCAAGTAACCAGGTATAAAATCAAACAATTACAAAAGTAACAAAAATTTGAAAAATTAAAGTACACGGGATCAAATTTCAGTCTCGACAGGGACTACCATGTTTTAGAAAAGATCCGAACAGGAATCATACTAATTTCGTGACTGTCACACCGATCCGTGTTCAGCTGTATTATGACATAAAGAAACAGGTTGTAAGCAGGTAATCTACTTAAAATGGTTTTCATTGTTTCTGTGATACGGGTTAGGTTCAATTAAGCTCAAAACTTAAGTGGGCAACAACTCAGAGATTATGATGCCTCCTATCTATTCTCAAAGCGTATTTGGCTTTCCCCAAGTCACCCCGAATTGACCTCGACCCGTAGTGTCTGATTAAGTAGTAATTACTCTTCGATCTTAGACTCTGCTTCCCGTTCACCTTCTTGTGTCTTGATTGATAATCATTATCGTTATGAACTCTAGAATTTTTTTTTTTTTTTTTTTTTTAATCTAACATGTATATACACAACTTCAAGTAGAAAGTAACTGCAAGTCCCGAATCTGGATCACTGCAGCGTCTTGACACGCTATCTTCACGGGAATCAGAACACTCATGGGCTCGTGTATGACTGGTAATCGCTTTTCTGCCTATCATTCGGAAAGATATGTATGAAGACAAGCACAACTCTTAAGGAGTTTCCACAAAAAATCGAGTAGATTTAGTTAGTATCACTTCTACTTTTACGCACCATAAAAAGCTACCATGACATACAATGACTGTTCTAAAGTCTTTTAGGCCTTATAACTTCACTAGTTAAGCACACAGAATCAGTATATCTATCACTTTCCAAGGTTTGATCAATTTTCTGTTAAACATAGTAAAGTAACTTCTTACGAAGTAGTAGATTTGAAAAGTAATTTCATCTCCCGAAAAGAAAAAGAAACAAAAATGTTAATTTCAATCGCCCCGACCAAATCAAAGTTTTCAGGTAAATGGCTATCCCGAAGATCCAATGGATCAGCTGGACCGACCACATACAAGTATGTGTCCTTCTAACTAAGTATGATCGACTAATTTTCAACCAAAGAATAAAAACACATCATAAATCGCCCCGGTCACTTTCAGTTATCTGGTTAATGGCTATCCTCAGATTCTACAAGTAGAAATGAGGACCAAACATATCCGAAGAAATGTCCATCAAACTAAGGCAACCAACATAATTCTAAGCGATAGTGAAGTTTTTTTTTTTTTTTTTATTATTTTTTTTTATATAACACAAACACAAAGCATGGTTACTCAGGATTGATCATCCCATTCAGCTCAACAAGGTTTTGAAATCTAGTTTTGTCACACGCTTTCGTGAATAAGTCAGCGAAATTATCTAACGTGTCAACCTTCTCGAGCACAATCAGTTTCTTCTCAGCACAATCCCGTATAAAATGATGACGTATGTCAATATGTTTAGTTTTACTGTGCTTTACGGGATTGTTAGTTACTGAGATAGCAGCAGTGTTATCAATGCAAATAGGAGTAAGTGAGAAATTCAGACCATAGTCGCGCAACTGTTGTTGAATCCAAAGAACCTGGGAGCAGCAGTTGGATGCTGCCATGTATTCTGCTTCACAGGTTGAAATTGCGACTGAAGTCTGCTTCTTGCATTGCCACGACACCAATCTGCCACCAAGAAACTGACATCCACCAGTTGTAGACTTCCGACTCTGATTGCACCCTCCATAATCAGAATCTGTGTAAGCGACTAGCTCCAAGTCTCCTCCTCTCGAGTATCACAACCCGGACTCCGATTCAGTCGCTTTTGACAGAAGACACGATTCTTCTGTGGCCATCTCAGTAGACCTCATATCCATGATATACGTATTCTTCACTCTTGGAGCCTTCATAACAATCCAGTCCTCTGGTATCTTAAAACCAGGATACAACACTATCGCCTCATTCTTCGTGAAATGCACGGTATAATCCTTGTCACAGATCTGCGAAACACACAGCAGATTGTGCTTCAGTTCTTCAACAAAGTTAACTTTCTCTAGCGTCATCTTCCCGTTAGTCACAGTCCCAATTCCTGTGATCTTCCACCGCTCTCTCCTGCGAAACTCACTCTACCACCTTGAACAGGTTTCCAGTCTTGTAACAATTTCTTGTTACCCGTCATGTGCCGGGAACAGCCGCTATCCACAACCCATTGATTGTTGGCAGCCCTGTTCAACTGTTCCTGCACGATTAAAGCAGAGAGTTAAAATCTGGGGACCCAAGACCTATTGGTCTTGGGTCGATACATTCCGTACCTTGGCTGTCCAAAGTTAGTATTACAGTAATTTCTGTGAGTCCTAACAGGATACCTTCTTGTGGATTGTCTATGAGGCCAACCAAACCGTCTTGAATTAAATGAATTATTAGTTATGGTTTGGGTGTTACCAGTGAAAAACTGAGATCTATTTCTTTGAAAACCTGGATTAGTCCATTTTCTGAAATTCGATGGGTTTTCAGTTTTATCATTAAATTGATTACTGTTAGCTCTTTTCTCAGATTTTAAAGGCCTCACACCTCTGAATTTTTGCTTCAGAGGGCAATCAGCAACAAGATGTCCTTGTTGATTACATCTAAAACAACACCTGTTTTCAACTTTCTTATCAAAAGTTGTCTTAGATGTTGAGGCTGTATTACTGCCTGTTTGTCTCACATATGGTGGGACATACGGGTTTAGTGGAGACTTCTTTTCAGATGTTTACTTTTTCTCTCCACTTTTTGGTAACACTTCCTCTTGTTTTGTCTCACACGACTCAGAGGACTTGTCTGAGTTAGATGAGACATGACTCGGAGCAGAAATCTTAATACTTGCAACAAGCTTACTCACTTCTGGTTCTTTAGCAGTAACTTGAACTGGAACTGTCTGACCATAGTCAACATCGACAGATTTCTGATTACTAGGGTCATAAGTGTAATTATGATTGAAAGGTGGTGGAACTTCATGATAACCAATTCCTCCCCTTTTTGGGGAACCTTGATCACTAACGAGGTGATCAAGTATAGCGGAGGAATTTCTGAATTGCTCCAGTTTCCTGTTAAGTTCCACCACTTTTACCTGGTGATCAGCTATCTGTTTTTCTCTTTCAGCTATTAGTTTGGTTTTTTCTTCTAGAACCTCATAGCTAAGATCAATCATTTTAATTTTTTCAGCAAGCTTTGCTTTAAGACTTTTAATATCTGTTTCACTAGCTTTAATTTTTACTTTGTAACTATTTTCTCTAACTTTAGTGAAATGATGATCTTCTTTTAAAGTTTTACATTGCGCATCCAAACTAACAAACTGATCAGTTATAGTTGTCAGTTGTTCAGACAGATGTTCACACTTAGTACAAGGGAGTTCGGTACTTACCTCGGAGAGCTGGTCTGCCACATCTGCCATATAAGCTTCATTTTCGCCAGTTCCTTTCTCACTATTTGCAGTTTCGATTTTTGCCAAATTGGCCGGTTCAAATACTTCTTCAACATGCAGATTCCAGTTATACTCCTCATTCTGTCTGGAAATCATGGCTCTATAGTCATTACCACTACCACTTTGCTGTGTAGATATGTTCTGACTGCGTTCTACACGTTCATTTTTGCACTCTTTTGCAAAGTGGCCATTCTGCTGACAGTTGTAGCAGCGAACCTTCGACTTATCAAACTCTGGCCTCTCTCCGACAAACTTCCTGCCAGTCTTCTTCATGAACCTCTTTACCCTTCTCACTATCATGGCCATCTGCCACTGCAGATCCATCTCCTCCAGATCATCAGCATCGATCTGGTCATAGTCTTCATCCAAAACTGCAGGATCAACGATCTTACCCTGAATGTAGTTCTCATATGAAGCAATAAAAGATGCATAGAGAGCAAACTGCTGTTCAGCAGATTTGACACTCATGGGCATCTTCAAGTAGTTGTTGTTTGAAACACTTGGGGAATAACTACTCTTGGTCGCTTGAGGTTGAGAAGCATTTGACCCTCCAGCTACATAGCACATATCACCGTTCATGTTGAGAGATACATGTCCCTCATGTGTTGAGCTCGCGCCTGACTCTCCCTTAGATTAATAAGCAGATGATTCAGTTTTCGAACTTGATCCAGAGTTAACCTTTGCACCATACATACCCAGATCTTGAACCTGATCGGTAGGTGTCTCCTTTCGTACCATGTTCAGTTTAAACGTTCTTAGCTTGTTAACTGCTGTCTCCAGGTCATAGTCAGCAAAGTCTTTATCTTCTCTCATCAACACAGTATACATCTCCCATTTCGGTTGGAGAGCATCAAGAAGCTTTTCAACTATCTCATCTTCTTTGTAAGCAATTGAATAGTTGCTGAGTTCAGTCATCAGATGATAATATCTAGTGATGATATCATCAAGTGATTCATTTTTCAGATACTTGAAGACCGAGAATTCGGTTTTTAGAAGTTTAATTTTCGAGGCACGAATTCCCACATTGCCCTCAAACCGGTTCTCAAGTGCTTCCCAAAGCTCTCTAGCAGTCTTGTATTTTCTGAAAGTGTGCAGAATCTCTTGTGGAAGAGCCATTGTAATTGCTGCATGAGCTTTGCTTTCGGCTTCATACATTTTCTTCTCTTCATCTTCCATTTCTTTGTACTTCTTGATCTGATCACGACCTTCATACTCAGTAGTAGGTGGAATGTAACCATCTTGTATACACACCCACATCTTGGCATCTTGATACTTGACATATTGTTCAAAACGATCTTTCCACGCTACATAATCCGTTTTCTTAAGCATCTTAGGTGCTTTTGTAGCCGAACCAGCTTCTACTTCCATCTTTACTAGTTCAGTAATGTTTATCGAAGACATCTTTCTCAAAACTCAAAGAAATCCGAAAATAAAAAATTTTATTTTCAAACAGCTCTGTAGGCGAAGTTGTGGATAACTTCGCTTAAAACTTACCTTCGCGTGAATTTGTAACTTCGCTCACTTTCTTAAATTCGCTGGATTGGCGAACTTGAGAATAACTTCGCTTAATCTGAGCGAACTTGGGAGGTAGGCGAAGTTGTGGGTAACTTCGCTTGAGGTAAGCGAACTTGAAGAGGTAGGCGAAGTTGTGGATAACTTCGCTTAACCTTATATCTTCGCCGAAACCCTACTAACAGTAACGGCAACTTCGCCTGATGAACACGAAGTTTCTGCAGATTTGATTTCTGGGTTTTTCGAGGTTTTTGAAGGTGTTATGGGTTGTTTAAGATTGTAGGAGGAGAGTATTACACAAAAACTCAGAAAACTCGTCCCGCGAATAGTCGAACGGAACGATTTCTATACCCGCGTGATAATCCCGAACCACACCATCGAGCAAAAGCTCTGATACCAATTGTAGGTTCCCAGCCGGATCTACACGAGATATCGCGTTCTACGTAGGTGCGGAATCCCTACGTAAGACGTTACGAGTATAGAAAACAATACGATTAACACACGATAATCAAACACGTTGTATACCAACCTTAAACACGTGATACAATGATCACCGGATACAATACTCTCTGACTCGAATACAAAAAATCGTAAGCTATTAACTATATAGAATAAGCCGTAACATATAGCTTATATAGACACGACAACTTCGCCTGGCATGTTCAGGCGAAGTTGTCACTAACTTCGCTTGTCTAACAAGTTTGCCCATATCAGCGAACTTGTTAGCAACTTCGCTTATACAAAACATAAAACATTACAAACGCGATTACAGACACTAGACACTGAACTACTGACATCATGCACCAACATAAACTATAACGAATGAACATACTGATTCATGTTACATATACCTAACGAATAGCCCTTCATTAGTTTGTCACATTCGTTAAACAAGGTTAACGAATGTGGCTTACATTATAACGAATGTGGCACATTCTTTACGGAGTAACGAATGGCCTTACAATAAAGCGAATGGCGTTATTTATCAAAATACCCCTTACATTATCAAACAGTATGATAATAATATAATAAAGACCGAGACACCCAAGTCGTGTATCAACACCTCTCTTTGATAAGTAATAACCGAGGTCCTCTAACAATGCTCCTCTAGAGCTTCGAATCCTTTGATTTCACATATTTTTCAAACCTGAACTTCCACTCAGCAAACCCCTCTAAAGACAGTAAACGGGGCACACGAGTGGTAGTCCCCATGATTGAATCCAGCTTTTGGTGTAAAGTGGCATTAGAAGATGCACTAGCTGATGTGTCCATCTTAAGCTTGACCGAAAACTGAGAGCTCTGATGACAAAAACCGAAAGCACTGAAAGTTTCCTGATAACCTTGAAAGTTGACCGAGAACGGTCAACAATGCCCGAAAACACAATAATCTACCCGAGAACGTCGAAATCTTCCCGAGAACATTGAAATCTTTCCGAGAACACTGAAATCTTCCTGAGAACCTTGAAATCTTTCCGAGAACCTTGAACTCTTTTTGAGAACACTGAACTCTTCCCGAGAACCCTAAAATCTTCCCGAGAACCCAACAAAGTCACCGAGAACTAATAAAAGCTCAAGATATGGTAATCTTTGAATATATAACTAAATCCTGAGAATAATGGGATTTGAATTAAACTCAAGATTTACCAAAAATCTATTCCGAAAACTCTCACCAACCCAAAGAACACGAAGAACAGTTCTTCAAGATCCAGAATTCTTCAACCAAAAACACACCCGTGAATCGTCAGTAGAATCCTTAATATCACCTTAAACCGAGCCTAGAATAGGTCTATAGACTTTGATACCAATTGTAAGTCCTGAGAATAGGATCTTTCAATGTGATATCAATAAACTCGTCGATTAGGCGGAAACTAATCAACAAGCCGACTCTAAAACACCAACACAATGACAAAGAACACGATGAAAAAGCTTCAAAACACACGTATATTGATACGTCGGGTGCTTAAGCCCTTAACAAACTTACATGGGTGACTACAATTATTTACATACATCATATATATAGACTACCAATCTAGGCCCAAAACAAAATAAAGTCCACCAAAATCAATAGATTTCGGTTTACATAAGATAGCCCAACTAAGCCTAATACTACAAAGCATAAACCACCATATATGGGCCAACATAGGTTGGCATGGATTTGTCACCCAACTAAACATTTAAAGAAAATAATAATATAAATATTGGATTTTTTTACGAATTTAACCACGAAATCACCGTGAATTTGGTTTGATAATTTAAGAAAGGTAACCGTCACATTGGTTACGTTGACCACATAAAGTACCGGTCGTATGACATTTTTTCCTCTTTGGCTTATAAGATTGAGTACTATGGTCAGCTTATACTTCAACTATGAAATCTCGTCTTACCTTTGATTCTCGGAATCGTTTTACCAAAAGCCCGACTCATAGAGCTACCCCCCCTTCCAGTTACTACGAGAACATGTCATACTAGGGAATTCTTAAGGAATTTCCCATAAATAAAATAATAATAAATATCTAGGGTTTTTGAGAAAAGATTTAGAAAATATTTTAAAAATGAGGTATAGCTTCGAATTTTGTGTGAGCATAAGATTAAAATAATAAAATAAACAAATAATTTAAATAAGCTTTAAACACCTAAAATAAGCACATAAGGCAATCAAGTATATGGTTCTAAGCATATTACTGGGACATTTCTATCGACCAATCTTATAACCTTCAGCTTTGATACCAATCTGTCACACCCCAATCTATGATAGAAATGTCGGGGTGCAAACTGTTGGTTCACAACTCAAAAGGTACTATCATACAATATAAGTATGACAATATCTAATTATTCACTTAATCCAAAATTCCAATCAAGTACCCAAAGTTTAATCAAATTACCAACAACTATTCAAACACAAATGTCTTTTATTTCATTAACTAAGGTCTCTCTACGTGTTTCTTCACCTTAGCTTCAAACCAAATGATAACCTACAAAGCGTACATAATAATATAGATTTGTCAACACGAGGTAGTGAGAAAAGTCACCAGTTTTGATATATTAATAACATATAAATAGAAGAGCAAAACTGATATCGTGAGTATAAATCAATAAACCATGAGCAAATAAAGGGTGTCAATTGACCATCGAACACGGGCTATAGCTACTATGATCAAACAAATATAAATAAGGGTGTCGGTTGACCATGCCTCTCGAACATGGGCTATGGCTACCAGGAAGGTGTATGATCATACTGACTTTGCTAGACCACTGATGGACCTCTCCGAGTGCGATAAAATAAAACAACTAAACAACTAGCAGTTATTCATTCAACTGATAAACGCACAATATTTACAGTTTGCTAGTGCGTATAATATATACTAATTAATTACGAATAGGTACATAAATATCCCCAAAACATTTAAAATCAGTAAAATGTGGGGAATGGCTTCTCACCTTATTACTTAGGAGAGTTTATATGATAATAACAAGAATAAAAGAGAAAACTGTCTTTTAGTGCACTGACTGAGTTAATTCTAATAGACCTAAAAGTAAAAGACAATAAAATAGGATTAAAACCGAGAACATAGCAACTGGAATCAATCAAAACGGATGTATAGAATTTCGGTTATGAGATTTTAAGTAAATAAGCGAGCTGATACTAACCAGAATCCGAACAGCAAGTCGGGAGTTAGATTTTTGTTAGTACACTAAAAATCTGAAAATAAATCTAAAAGTCTTCTAGACCGAAATCTAGTTCCGCCTAGAAGTGATAGAAGTCGATTGGTCAAGTTTGTTGACCGATTTGCCCTTGAACAGGTTGAAGTCCAATTGACCACCAAGACTCTCTCAATAGGAAAAATAGATTGACGGCTTTTATTCTACAGATGAAAATCTACAATTTTTAAGAAGACAACTTACCCCGGAGATAAATAGAAGAATAAGAAAATCGTGGTCAAAGATGTCTTGAATACTATAGTCAACTAGTCTTGAAAAAAATTCGATTAATCTTGAAGAATATGATAATTCGATTAATCTTTGAGATGAGGACGACCAATACAAGAGTTTAAGAGTTGCAGAATGTCTTTAGATGAAAAATATAAATATTGCGTTAGTTCTTTTAGTAATTACTCGATTAACGAAACCGAATAACATAATTAAGACAAAATCGGTTCAATTAATTCAAATATCTTAGTGTGATGAACAATAAATGGATGTAGACAATTTATAATAGTATATTATAAAATAATTTCCTGAAATTTGTCCATCATATTTTGTTTTTGGGCAAAATTAATCCCTATAGTTCCTGAAAATGTACTTTTTTAGCCATTTTAAGCGATTTTAAGAGTTTTTATCAATATAAACCAAGTCGGGTAAACGAATACAGTTATGAGTATTAAAAATCCGAAATGTTACACAAATCTTGAGATCATGTGACTTCTCAGAACTACTTCGGGAATTGGTTGCACTATCTAAGGAACACTGGAGATCAATTCCTTAAGCTTTTGCAATTCATTCTACACCATTGGACTTATGTCAAGATCCTGCGAAGTGTTAACATTAGCCGTTGGTATATTAAGATTATTATTAAATTTACTAGTATCGGGATTCCAGGCTGAGGATCCCAGAACAACACCAAAACACCTAGTAGTAGCATTTTTGTCGCTTGAACGGGATTACTCGGTCTTCGCTGGTCAATAGGGATGAAATCATCATACCAATTCCCCTGGGATCGTAATGCCTCGAAATTCATGGCTCTTGGTTGCAATAGAGTGAAAGGATCCTCCACGGGCTTCTTCCCTTATTCCCGGATATCCCGGAGCTCCCTCATGACGGAATTGTTGCTTTCTTTCTGAGTTTCCATGTGCTCCTTCATCTGTATTAAATATCAAGTATTTCATTGCTAGAGATGAGAACAGGTCTCGTGTTGGAAGGTCCTGATCCCTGAGCCCGCATGCTAGTGGAAGACCTTGTTGATGGAAAAGGTATGCCACTCGAACCCCTAGATCCTGAGATGTTCACACTAACATTAGTTGTCCTTCTCTGAGTAGCAAGTGGAGGAGGAAGTGATTGAGAAACTCCAGAAGTTGCGGACAACATAGAAGAAGATGAAGCTTTGTATTGAGATGCCATTTTAGTCGAGTTTTGGAAGGTAATGGTTTAAAACGAGTTCAAGTATGGATTTGAAAATGAAAAACACCACTTGCTCCACGGTTGGTACCAAACTGTTTTTGTAAAAAAAATTACCAAAGCAACTTTGTGAATAAACCTAATATGTGAGGTAGTGTGTTCTTCAATAATATGACGAATAAGTGCTGTAAAATTAAATGGTTGACACGCGATGTAGCAAGGAAAAGCCTTAGATCCTAGTGACGATCGTCAGAAAAACCTCGGGAAGGGAAAATTATCACCTGCCTCAATTACTTAATGGTGTAAAAAGGATTACGGCTCGAGGACTTTGATATAAACAATGACTAGAGTATAGTGGTGGGTATTGTGAGTTTATTGAATGCGTCGTATATCGTTTCATCAAGCCCCTTTACATATAAAATGAAATTAACTAATAGTCCAACTAATCCATGAACCCTAGCTCTTGTGACCGTTAATGAACTTATTCTTCTTTTTCACGTGTGCTTCAACCAGTCCTTCAAATTCAGGTGAGAATTAATCATATTAGCCGTTACAAGCTCTTAAACAAATGAGTAGTCTGCAAGCAAAAATAAAAATAGTTATAGACGGTTAGTTAAGGATACTAAAACCTGTTAGAAATCCCAGCTACCGAAATCCTTGTAATTATCACTCTAGTGATATAATGACCTCTAACACTAATATTTTATTTTCGTTCGGTATTTGGGATTTTCTTAAATATAAATCACTAACAGCAAAAGGTAAAAGCAATTATTATATATTAGAAAATCTATAATATATATAAACGAAAACCCTAAAATCCTATGTGTCGTGATGTGGTCGCTCCCTCCTTTTATGGAAGCTACCAGATTTCTTAATTTATAAATGGAGGCCTCTGATTGATTTACCCAAATTCATGTGTATGGGTCTTACCAAAACCAGATAGCTCTTAAACGGGTTATAACATCTCATTAAATTAAAAATTAATCTAACCAATTATTTGATATAAAAATCCTATAAAATAGGGATATACTAAAATTTAGTATCCAATTTAAAAAGAAAAAGGTATTATTTGTAATTAATAAACAATTTTATAGTTAAAAAACATAAGCGTGTCATGGGTCACCAAATCCAGATAGCTTTTAAACGGGTTATAACATATCATTTATTTATGAAACCCTTTCATCATCAAACCCTAAGTATATTATTAATTTTCTTACAATAAAGAAAATTACAATCCAAAAAATAAATATTAAAAAAACAAAAAAATGTAAAACAACCATTCTCTCTAGCCATCAGATTGATTTATTTGTAAATGAAGGCTTCTCACGCATTTGACCCGAATTCACGGGTAAACGTCTCACCAAACCCAAATAGCTCTTAAACGGGTTATAACATCTCATTATATTAAAAGATAATCTAATCAAATATTTGATATGAAAATCCTATAAAATAGGAATATACTAAAAATTAATATTCTATTTTATTTAAAAAAAGATATTATTTATAATTAAGAAACAATTTTATAATAAATAAAATTAACGGGTAATGGATATCACCAAACCCAGATAACTTTTAAACCTAATTATAACAAATAATTTATTTGTGAAACCATTTCATCATCAAACATCAAGTACATTAATTACTTATTTTCTTACAATAAATAAAATTAAAATCCAAATATATATATAAACATTAAAAATGAATAACGTAAAACAACCACCGTAATACGTTGGATAAAAACTAGTATAATATATAATCATTATTAACATGTTATCGTGTATGAGTTATTGCTATTAAAAATTACGTTATCAATCATTTCCAGGAGGCTCTTATGAAAGAATCGAATCAAATTAATGAAATGAAATCGCCATTTATCAGGGATATAATAATTAAAAAAATAATAATTTATTAAAAGATACCATCTTGTTCTGTCTACATTCATTTTCAAATAAAAACACAAAATGTGTACATTAAAATAAAAATGATATAAAATTCTGCCGACAATCATAGTAATAATGCAGCTGTCTTCTCTTGAATTCTACACACGTACATACACATAAATATAAACCAGTTTGAGCCGTTACTGCTACGGGTTTTATTTAGGCTTTTGATTTTAAAAGCTTTGCTATTTTATATTTTGTAATGATTTGTTTTATTTTTTACTATAGTATTTTTATTTAATACTTATAGATTAGTTTTTTACGCTCATTATATTTTTTAGTGTTTGGGATCTTTCAATTGAGATGTGTAGGTTTGTTAGATTTTTTTAACGAATAAAATAAATGAACACGAACATGTTGATTTTTCTCCACGAACAAACATGAGCACATATATTTGTCTTATGAAAAAAGGGCTGTTGATGTACATGACGATTAAAGTTGATGCATGAGAGGGGAGTTTGACGACGACAGGGTGTAACCGGAAGTTAAACTTTGATGGAGAAGATAGACCGGCGACAAAAAATATGTAAATGAGAGAATTTAAATTAGGCTTTGTTGATAATACTGTTTCACAAATAAACTAGATTAGAGTCCGTGTTCCACACGGGTGAAAAATATAATAAAAATAAAAAGTTATTATTTATAATACGTAAATTAAATTATTCCATATAATAATTTTATTTATAACTTTTCTATTTGATATACTTATGCACTATCAATTTTAAGTTGCAAATCAAACCTTTGTGTTTGACTTATTTTAAAAATAAAGCATCCATAACGATATTATTATATTAAATATTGTGTGTATAAAAATAGTATTTATACAAAAACGTTGTCAAAGATTTAAAAATTAAATTTATAAAAATTAAAGTTTGCTTGTAAAAGAAAATAAATAAAAATAAATTATGTTTTTAAAGAAAAAGAGAAATGATGAACAATTTTAAATGATTGGTTTAAAGAGATTTGAGAAGACGATACGATTAGACAAACAATGCAAGACTATATATAAAATAGATATCCGTTGTTAATAAACATCAACGCACGACTCAAAGGGAATTGAAATTGAAACATCGACAAAATGATTGCGATAATTATTGTTTTTCTTTATGTATTATGGGAAATTTGAATTTGAAAAACTACTTTAGTATCAAAATTTTGTTATAATGTAAGATAGCTGAAGCCTTATATAGTTGAAACAAAATGACTTATCTTTTGAATGACTTTATTACAAATTCGAAACCATAACTAAATGATTGCATATTGTAATTTATGAAAATGTCGTAATTCTAATATATTTGAAAACAGTTTTATAGTAAGGAAATGCCAAAACAGAATTAAATTTAACTAGAACATAATACTTATTTAAATTTGTTCATAATTATATAACCCGTTTAAAGGCTACCCGGGTTTGGTGAGTCCCACGACCCGTGAAAATTAATGTTTGATTTTGAAAGGGTTTTAGAAATAAATGAGATGCTATAACCAATTTAAGGATTATCCGGGTTTGGTAAAACCCATATCTGTGAATTTGGGTCAATCGCATGAGAAACCTCAAAGCACAAATCAAGCAATCAGGTGGCTTGAGGGGGTGGGGAGTAACCAGAGAGTGACACGTAGGCTTTGCTGGTAGATTTATATATATAGATAGATAGATTACATATAGGGTTGAGTTATTCTACAAATGCACACAGTAATGAGAAGTGTGAGAGACCATAATTAATTGACGTTCCCCGTCATTTTAAAACGTTCATTACTTTTTCATATGATATGTGTGTGTGTGTGTATGAAAAATTTTCTCCATAATAATAAGTGTCTTTTGTCTTTACTATGAGTATGACTTTGTTATATAAAAATTAAAACAAAAATTATTACATTGTGTTTTTCTATCTTGTTATGTGTCATTATGCTCATCATTGGTTTTTTTACACTAATAAAACTATTGTGTAATTGTAATTTGTAAATATAATGATAAAATAATAACAAATGATCAACTTCATAAAAGACAATGACCTAAAACGTAAAACACAATGGTGAATCCATATTACATAATGACCTAAAACATAAAACACAATGGTAAACACATATTACACAATGACCTGAACATAATACACAATGAGCGTAATTCTCTTTTTAATAAATTAAGTGAATGCCACATGTCAATCCTGATTAAAAGACAATGAACGTAATACACAATGACTAAAACACAATGATAAATTGAAAGACACAATGACGAAAAAAAATGATGAGCAGAAAGATATAATTATGAACAAAAAGACACAATGATGTAATTTATGTTTAATTTTTATCTTTAATACGAGTACTAACTGAAATAGACTATGACCAAAATCTATAATAAAATCAATAATAAACCCAATTGAAAAACACAATAACCAACAAATAGCACAACGCGTAAAACCCGCTATTTCTTTTTTATTTTTATAAAAAAATATGATACTTATATTAAATATAAAAAAACGATTATTATTACGGTGATTCTTTTTTAAAATTTTCGTACGAAAATATTTTGAACGTTTTTAAATGATGCCAGAATTTACATGTGCCTTGCATGTGGAGTGAGAAACTAAACAAATATGCAATATTCTTTTTATGCCTTTTTCATTATTTTTTCTGTTAAATTAATCACAACATTTAAATAGAAGATCAATGAATTGGTTTGTTTTTCACACTTCTCATCTTGTGACACCTTATCATATTTAATAGAGGATGTCTCACACTTCGTGACGAGTTTGTAATAATGCAATTTTTAACCTAAAATGCTTTAAACACTTATCTTATATTTGAGGCTTTTTTATTAATACTTTATTCAAATAATAATACTAATAATTTAATTTTAATTGTTGTATTAAATATGAATTAAATAATATATTAGTTAGGTCAACTTCATTAGATGAGTGTAAATTATGAAGTATTACATATATGAGTTGTACTAAATTTTGTTTAGTTTTTTTTAAAATTATATGATATAACATTGGCGTTCTCTCAATAGATGCTTTAAATATAAGTATATGTATAAATATTAGTGTTTTACCCGGCACGTTGTGTCGTGACAGGTCGGTCAAACACTGATGGTGTTAAATCCAGTGCGTTGACATTTGAGTCGTTAAATTGAAGTTCACGCGAATTTAGTCATCTTTGGTTACATGCATTATCGTACCATAACTTAAATAAAAAAAATTATAGAAATCAAGGTGGACCAATGGGAGGCGTTAGTCGGTAAAATTCAAGCGTTGTTAAAACTCGATCATTGTTGATCCCGGGCGTTGAAGTGGTCAGCCTAAGCAAATTAGATCGTCTTTTATCATGTTTGTTATAGTACCGGAAGTAAAACAAAAAAAAACATATTTGGTTTTTGGTTGGTTTTCGTTACAGCACTAGAACTAAAACAAAACTTGGTGAGTCTATGCGTATTGAACAAGATGTGAAAGAGGGCCTTTGGACCCTAACGATCCTAACATCAAATTCCTTATGTGAAGCTAAACTTGTGACCTTTCTCAAAAGCAGGATATCAACCTTCCCCTGGAAGCATGAGGATATGACAGGTATATCTTGTTGAGTCGGATTTCTGCAAAGGAAGATTGGAATCTTCTCAACCTCCTCTAGAAATCGGCTAAGTATGTACTACGAGCAAGTCTGGATCATCGAGCATGGTCTTCCAGAGCCTTTTGGGTGAATTCTTCTAAGTGTTGAAGGCTTCGAGCAAGCTACACTTCTCCGAGCAAGAGTGTTCTTTTATCGAGTACGGATTGCCAATCGAGCAAATGACTTGATCATTCAAGTTTTAGCCAAGTAATCCGAGCACTAGTGGATAGAGCACATTGGTGACGAGCATGGATGCAATAAGAAGATGTCATATGTTCCGAGTGACTTCGAGCATGGTTCAGTTCCGAGCAAGCTTCACATCCGAGCAAGCTAAAGATTGCTCAATAAGTCACAAGGCTGTATTGAAGACATCAAGAATAATATGCTTTCTCGATGGACAAAGTCGAGCAAAGCATGGATTAGTCAAGAAGAATGAAGTGTGCTAGAGGAGAATATTTTCTATCAGAAAATATTCTAAGTAAAGTATGCTCGAAGTCCCTCATCGAGCATGCACTGCATATCAAGTCTGCTCGAGCAAGTTACATATCATGCTCGAAGACGTTTACACTTGTATTTTATTTGTCATTCATTATGTAATGATTAGGGGATTCTAGAAGGAATGTCAGAGTCTATAAATAGGGTCCTAGGTTTTCATTTAGAGAGAGACAACGCATGTACAAGGCACGCAATACAAGAGCAAAAAACATTCTAGCGAATATTCTCTTTGTCTCCTCGTACCGCCCGCCGCCGTCATGTAACCCTAGACATTCCTTTCACTATGATATATTAAATGAAATGAATCTTTGTCTTTGATATTGTTCTTACCGACTATATTTTATTGGTTCGTTTTTATTGTCTCATACCTTCGTTTCCATCTGTTGAATATTCTGATCCCGCCGGAATACTCAATAGGCCTTTGGGTTATTAGATATGTGTGTTCTTGTCAACCTACTTAAGGTTTGCACCAGATTTACGGTCCTGACAAGTGGTATTAGAGCTTTAGAAGCTCACTGAAGGCCACAGGGCTGACGGTTTTGAGTTAAAGTTTGAAGCTGTAAGGTTTTTGAGTACAGATCTGCAGCAGTGGATGATCAAGAGGTATTAACAAACAAGATTCCAAGGTTAATCGGACAAGAAAACTTCATTAAATGAAAAGTTTTGTTTGAAGCTGCAGTCAACTACAATGATCCAGAGCTGCGGAACTCAATCAAGGATGGACAATACATTCCCTCTCTCACAACAAACAACAATGCCACTATTGAAAGCAAGATGAAGAAGCGAGACGACAATGCACTGTCAATGCTGAAATTGGGTCTCTCTTGGGAGATATTGACCAGTTTCAATCATCACAAAACCGCAAAAGAAATGTTTGATGCAATTATTGACATGTTTGAGGGAAACTCAGAGCTTAGAGACATTAAAAATGACAGATTGAAACAACAACTGGATCGTTTCAAGTTCAAAGAAGGTGAACGACTAAATTCGGTGTTGCAAAGATTCATGACCATTGTCAATGAAATCAAAACAACTGACCTACAGATTTCAGATTTTGAGCTGAACAAGAAACTGCTATCCTCTTAGTCTGGAGAATGGTACACAGCTATCAAGTTCATTAAAGAGAAGGCTAATTTTCCCAACTTTAAGTTGGATGATGTCTTAGCATTCCTAAAGGCTACTGAGCATGAGATGATCTAAAACAATGTGATAAAAGAAGAGAAGCCCAGCTTCCCAGTGACAAATACTTTAGTGGCACCTATGGGAAATCTCACTCTCAAGTCTCAACAACAGCCAATAGTGGAAGAGCCTACTGAATCAGGGTCAATGTATGGAGGAAGCCAAGCAAGGTTTAATGTCCAAATGATTGAAGATGATTCTGCTCCTACGGCCAGTGGACACACTCCTTACATACATAACAACTTAAGTCATGGAATAGATTACCAAACATTATTCTCCATGTTTACTGATTCTTACCATGCCTTTGTTGCAAAGAATCTGATTAACACAAGTATAGTATAAGAAGACCTTGAACAGATAGATGTGGATGATCTTGAGGATATGGACATAAAATGGCAAGCTACAATGCTGGCAGTCAAAAGCAAAAGGCTATACAACAGGACTGGGAGATCATCTTTCTCAGGACCCAATGACCGGATTGGGTTTGACAAGTCCAAAGCCATTTGTTACAATTGTCAACAGCCAGGGCACTTTGCCAGGGAATGTAATCAACCAAATCAATTTGGTAATCAGGTGAATCAGAACCAGTTCTACCAGAACCAACATCAGAATTACCAAGGGACTCAACAGAGAAACCAGTTAGTTAATCACAATCCCTATCAGAATCATAATAGACCCTAGCAACAACAAACTCAGCCACAACAAAGAAACAATCAGCTTCAAATTCAGGGCAATCAAAACAGAGCAAATGCCAATGCTGTGAATCAGGCTAGAGATCTAGGAAACGTTGCAGTAACTATAGTACCACAAGATGGGGAGTTTGTCTGGAGCAACCATGTTGTAGAGATGGAAAAAGCCAATGTTGCATTCATGGCAAAGGTGCAGGAGAAAGAAGAATCTTCAGGATCACATGTACAATCTGAACCCTCTATTTCTGATCTTCTTTTAACAATTGATGAGTTTAACAAGGAGATTGGAAAGTGGAAATCTGAATGTGGAAGAAAGGAGGCTTTTCTAAATGTCTATGAGACAAGTGAAGTCACTTAGGAAAATGAGATTAAAAGCTTGGAGGAAGATTGTATGCAAGCCTACATGATTCAATCAAAAATGACTATTGAAATTGAAGGTCTAAAAAGGATGTATACTGAAGAGAAGCTCAAGAATTCTAAGTTGCTGATTCAAATGGAGTTTCTGAATAACCTGGTATCAACTGGAAATATAGTAGGATATATCGATAAGTTGACCCCTGAAGAGAAATACAAAAAGGTACCACCACCTTTTTGTGACAAATATCCACTTAAGGTGGACAAAGAGAGCAGCAATGAATATCTAAAGCAATTTAATAGTGTGTTTGAGGATAAACAGGAGTTTGTGAAGATATATGAAAATGTGATTGTGAGTAAAGAAGGTGAGTTTGTTTTGCACCAAGTGAGTATTCAGGAACAAGAATGATGAAAGAGGGATAGTTATCAAGAACAAAGCAAGGCTGATGGCTCTAGGGTTCTTAAAAGAAGAAGGAATAGACTTTGAAAAAGTTTTTACCCCTGTTACAAGATTAGAAGCCATCAGAATCTTCTTAGCATATGCAGAATCCATGAATATCAAAGTCTATCAATTGGATGTCAAGTCTACATTTCTGAATGGGAAAATTGATGAAGAAGCTTATGTGACTCAACCACCTAGTTTTGAAGATCCAATTCATCCAAACAAGGTGTACAAGCTAAGTAAAACACTATATGGGATACATCAAGCTCCGGTATGATGAGCTATCAAATCACCTCTTGGATAATGGTTTCTGCCGTGGATCTATTGAGAATACATTGTTTATAAAAGATGGAAGAAAGATCTACTGCTTGTACAAGTGTATGTTGATGGTATCATATTTGGTTCAACAAATGAACAGATGTGTAAAGACTTTGAACAAGTGATGAAGTCAAAATATAAAATGATTTCTATGGGAGAAATGAAGTTTTTCCTTGGATTACAAGTACAACAGAAGGCAGATGGTATCTTCATAAATCAATCAAAGTATGTTCAAGAAATACTAAACAAATTCAAGTGCCAAGACTACAAGACAGTGTCCACACCAATGGACACACATGAAAAGATGGTACCTGATGAAAAGGGGAAGCTAGTGGACCAGCATGAGTATAGGGCCAAGATAGGATCATTGATGTATCTGTTAGCATCTCGGCCAGATATTATGTTTACTGTGTGTGTATGTGCAAGATTTCAAGCAAACCCCAAGGTATCCCACATGTTGGCAGTAAATAGGATATTTAGATATCTTAAAAGGGAAATCAAACTTAGGGATATGGTATCCAAAGAACCCCTCATTTGACTTGGTTGCCTACACTAATAGTGACTATGATGTTTGCAACATGAGCAGGAAGTCAACTTTAGGAGGCTGCCAGTTTCTTGGAAACATGCTGGTGTCTTGGCAATGCAAGAAGCAGACTACAATGTCCATCTCAACTGCTGAAGCTGAGTACATTGCAGCATCTGCTTGCTGTGCATAGGTTCTCTGGATCCAAAATCAACTATTGGATTATGGTCTGAATTTCATATTCACTCATATTCTAATTGATAATATTGCTGCCATGTTTATTGTCAAAAATCATGTTCTTCATTCTAAGACTAAGCATATTGAAATCAGGCATCACTTCATTAGAGACTGTAGTGAAAATGGATTAATATAAATGAAAAGGGTAGATACAACTGATAACTTGGCTGACCTATTCACCAAACCCTTAGACAAAACCAGGTTTCATTTTCTATTGAAATGCCTAGGAATGATAAATGCTTATGAAATCTAATTGATGATGTGTGCTTATGTGTGATGCTTACTGACTATCTATTCGCTGCTCACTGTGATTGAATGCATGATTTGTTGCAATATGTTTAACTAACTAGTTTGATTGAATGAATCATGCTTGTTATGTATTTACTGTTCATGTCTTTAGTACTTGAATATTTGCATACTTGATCTATTTTGAGTGATGTAAGTGCTTCGAGTATGAATTTGTGCTTGATATTACTTTTGTTGCTCTTCGAGCACAAACAATACTACTTGAAAACTCGTCTAAGTATTTCGAGCACAGGTAATAGGCTTCTGCTGTTCGAGCATGGACATGTGTATTGAAAAAAATTCGAACTATTTCGAACACATATCTGTTGCTCAAGCACAATTTTAAGTCTACAACATTTATTAAGTATTTCGAGCACATGCATTGTAATGAAAAATTCTAAGTTTGGTCGATAGGATTCTTGTGTGCTCGAGTGAAAGATTGTTCAAGACTGTATGAGCTTACTGAATTTGTGAATCTTTTAGTGCTATTTATAAGTCTTATGTGCATAAAGGACAAGTTGTTTTACAAAACTACGTGCAAAATGAAGTTTTCGAAGAAAGTGTTTTTGAAACAATTAACATGATTTTTGACTTCACAGACAGTTTTTGGTGATCTCACAAGAGAAATTATAATACTATTCAGTCACAAGCCTTGAAGGAGCTCAAAATGTTTTAAATGGAAATTGTATCCAACCTCTGGGAAATGATAGAAAATTGTTTAATCTCCTAACACATTGATTATAGGCTTAAAAGATTTCGGTTCAAGAACTGACAATTTGTATGGTATCTTCTCATGAGTGTAGTGACCTATGTGATACAAATATGATTATCATGCTAAGTCTGACGTTGTGACACATTTGAAGATCAAGGTATGTTCCCTTACACATCTCTCCAAATGATAGGCAGAAAGGTAATTACCCAGTCATACACGAGCCTGTTGTTGTGTTGGTCACACAAAATTATTTTACAAAGTATCTGAGCAGTTATAGGAAACATTATATATATATATATATATATATATATATATATAACAAATTTCAAGTAAGGAATTAGAAATATAATACATTTAAATATATTCAGACTTAAGCGGCACCAAGGGAACTACAAGGGTGGGGCACACAAATAAGTCCTAAACACCTTGAATGTAAGGCATGTAAGTCCGGATGGCATGTATGTCCAACGTTCAACCTTGAAGTATGATCTATAAATAAATCTGCTCAACTTCTAAAACTATTTTGACCAAGGCATCAGGGGGTTGAAGTCAAATTGGGGTGACTTGGAGAAAGCTAAATAAGCCTTGAGAAGAGATTAGGGACAACCTGAAGTCCATGATGTTGACCATTCTATCTTTAGGCATTAATTGAACTTTAAGTATATCATAAAAGTCATGATAATCATGCTAAGGGCTACTACCTATTGTCAACCTGACCTAAGTCATAATAAGGCCGACTATGATATGTTGTGAATGTTTTTGAACAATATGATCCCATGTTGAGATCTTTCTATAAAATTGTTTTGTAATGACCCATAAACTGAATTTTGATCTCTTATTCACCTTAAACTTGTGCTTAAGTCACAAAAGTGGTTTACATTGATATATATATGTTGACTATTTATGCAAGGCTTGTGTGTGAAAATTGTCTAGCTTGCTAGACAAATGATATTCTATTTGAAATACAATCTGAAATGATACAAGTGTTCTCGAGTATGTTCTAAGGTTTAGAATTGTTTGTACTTGAAACTATTGTTTATACTTGAAACTCTCGTTTGTTGCTCTTCAAGCACAAAGATACAGTTTGAAAAACTTTTCTAAGTGTTTCAAGCATAGATGTAACAGCCCAGCTACCGTCGCACCATAATATTGTCCGCTTTGGCCGGGACGTACCACCATTACGTCACGGATTTTCTTTTGGTTGCCCAAGTGAAGACTTCCCAGGAGGTCACCTATCCTGATACTACTCCCACCTGTGCACGCTTAACTGTGGAGTACTCCTCTCATCCACTACCATTAAGTGCCCAAAACGCATTATAATGGGGAAGGTATCCACCTCCTTATAAAGAAGGCTTAGTTCTCCTCCCCAACCGATGTGGGATGTCACAATCCACCCCCCTTGGGGGTCCAGCGTCCTCGCGGGACCTGGCACCACCGGTACGGCCCTGGCTCTGATACCATCTGTAACAGCCCAGCTACCGCCGCACCATAATATTGTCCGCTTTGGCCGGGACGTACCACCATCACCTCACGGATTTTCTTTTGGTTGCCCAAGTGAAGACTTCCGAGGAGGTCACCCATCCTAATACTACTCCCACTTGTGCACGCTTAACTGTGGAGTACTCCTCTAATCCACTACCATTAAGCGCCCAAAACGCGTTATGACGGGGAAGGTATCCACCTCCTTATAAAGAAGGCTTAGTTCTCCTCCCCAACCGATGTGGGATGTCACAATAGATATCACATGTGCTGCCGTTCGAGCACAGTGATATGCTCTGACATCTTTTCTAAGTGTGTCGAGCATACACAACATCTTTACACTATTCGAGCACACTCTATATGACTAATTGCTGATGTTAAGTGTTTCAAGTATGTATGTCTGTCTGAAACTTGAAATTTGTCTATTCGAGCACAAGTGTTTACTTGACTGATTTTCTAAGTGCTCACGGGCAAACTGATTCTCACGAGTATACTGTATTGCTTACTTGAATTGTATTTTCTTAAGTACTAATATAATCTTGAGTATGATACTATACTTGAGCATGTGTGATTGTTCACAAAATTTGATAAACTCTGACATTTGGTTAAAGGTATCGAGCATGAGCGTACTCAAGCACAGCTTGAAATATACTAGAGGATTTTAAGAAATTCTCTAAGTTCTTTTCTCGAGTATACTGATTCTCGAGGAGATCTTCAATGAATATTTCAACTTAATTGTTTTATTTTAAGAGTACATCAAGCATGATTACGATACGTACTTAAGTACAGGGGGAGACAGCTGTCTATTTGGCTATATGCTCGAGCAAGGGTGGTACATTTAATTTGAATTAAATGACAACTGTAATGCACTAGACGACAAATAGGTATAGTACTATTCAAACGTTAGGTATAAAAGGGGGACTTAGACACTTTTTCGACCATTTCATTTCCCTCTTTCAACCTCAAATGAAAACCCTCTTGCTCGTGTATCCCCTGTTCCTCTTTCAACCTCAAACACAGCCATTAGCTCTGTTTCGACCTTGGTAAGATATCGATTATCGACTATCATATCCCGAGTTTCGAAATTAGGGTTTTTATTGAATGATTACTGATTATTTCTTTGGTTTATGTAGGTTCGCAAACTACTACGGAACAGGTTTTTGAAGACACTTTTCTTATCTAACTAATTCACGACTATTGATTCTGTGTTTATGGCTATTGACTATCTCTTTATTTTGCAGAACTAATGGATATGAAGTTTGAGTCTAAGCACAACATGTGAGCCCTATTGGAGGTTAACAATGAAAATAGAGAGTTGGAGCTAATAATCAACTTTCTGCATAATTTTAATTTAAGGGTAGCACTTACAGAAAACCCAACCATCTATAGAAATCACATTATGGATTTCTGGGGTTTTGCTGCATATGTTGATGATATAAATGGAAGGAGGATTTAGGCATCTGTGTTGGGGCAGGATATTGAAGTAACTAAAGCCTCAATCATAGGAGCATTACAACTAAATGACAATCATGAGGTGATGTCTCTATATTCAATACCAAGACTTCTAAGAATATTTCAAGAGACGATGGGATATCAAGGAGGAGTGAATGAAGGACAGCAAATGTGGACTAGCAAATGAAAAAATAGATGATGATGCATTTACTGCCACTGTGGTCTCTACAGTGACAGAAACTATTCAAAGGATCACACCACCAGACTCACCGGATTCAGTGGAAGACTTACAAGATACTGACTCGTTTGGATCTGAACCTGCTCATGATAATATTCCCTCATATCCTACCACCACAGAACCAATATATTCAAGTCCTGAACCCATTACAAGACACAACTTTCCCAACACTACCAATCTCAACAATCCAAGAACCAATTACTTTCTCACCACCCATGTCACCACTAGCTCTATCTATTCAACAGACACATATTCCTACACCACCAACCTCCCCTGTACATGAACCTGCTCAAGCTGCAAACGTCTCTTACAATGTGCCATCACCTGAATCATCTTCCCCTGAACCACTCTCTGAATCTGACCTTCGACCCACTCAAGAGACAACACCTTCAAGCCCAAATGTCTATACTCTCATAAATGAAAATGCTGATTTCGAGCTTGAGAATGTTATGTTGAAGGAGAGAAATACTTTTCTAGAGAAGAAGAACCTGGCCCTACAGCAAGCTCTGCAGCAAGCCTTACTCAGGATTCAAACCCTGGAGCAGGCTGAGGTTGAGAAGACCTCAGATGCACCAAAACAGGGAGAGAATATCACTCAAGAATGCTCTAAAACTGTTAACTGAACATTATGATGAGGCCAGTGAAGAAGAAGCTGAAGTGGGGACCTCCAATGCTCTGGAGATGATAAATGAGGAATATGTTGAAGATGCTGGAGAAGGGGGGGGGTCAGAGGAGGAAGAAGAAACCCTAGAACAAATTGCAAAAAGAAAACAAAAGGGGAAAGTGGTTGCTCTGTCTCAAGAAGATTTGCAACCAAAAGCCACTCCAAGAGTAACCTCTGAAGATGAAATCTTGGACAAAGATGACATAATTGACCATGATATGGCTGAGGTTGAATCAGTGAAGACTGTAATGAAAATCCTAAATGAAGAAAGTGAGAAACTGGTAGTAGAAGAGGAAGAAATTGAACAGGAAGTATTAGAGGCACTAATTTCCATGAAGAAGAAAGAAGAGCAAGAAGAAAGATTGAAAAAACTGGTTGATGAGTCTATAGGGGCAGCTATGGAGGAATTGAAAAAGAAACAATTTGAAGAACAAACTCCAATAGCACAAACTCATGATGAGCCCGAGCAAGCATAGCCTAAGCCCGAACCTAAAATTCAAACTGAATATGGTCTTGCACAGTCTGAGCCTTAACATGAAACTTAAAATGAATTTGGTCTGGGAGTTAGAGAAGAACTTGAGAAGGATGAAGGACCAAAAATGCCATGGAACACATATGTAAAATTCATTGCTCAACTGGTTGTTATGCTCATAACTTATTATGACATCCTTCTGAATACAAATGAGTATGCACCAGAGACTGTGGCAGCGGCAAAAAGGGCTCAAGCAGCAGAACGAGAAGAACACTAGAAGGCAAGCCAGCTGCTACTAAAAGACAAATCAGAGCCATGAATTGATGAGGTTTTTGATGATGATACTCAGGTCAAAGAGCCCAGAGTTGAAGAGATCATTAATGATGAACTAGCCAATGTGAATGAAGAACCTATAGTAACCGACCCAGTCATAACTGAGCCAGAGCCTGAGGTTATGGGGGTCCATGAAACGAAAAGAAACATAAAAAACTAAGACCCTAAAAGCTAAAAGACAAAAGTTTGTGAGGAAGGTTTATAGGAGAAGGGAAACACAACCCATAGTTGTTGAAGGGCCACAGATAATTCAAACAGAAGAACCCATGATCGGAGCCCTTCACAACTTGGATGATCAAATGGAGATTGATGAAGAAGATGAAAGGCAAAGAAGGTTGAAGACAAAGAAAAAGAAGATAAAGCCTATCTTTTGAGCCTAAAATATGATCAGAAATATCTACAGAGGATGTCCAAAGAAAACATTACACAAGAAGCTAAAGGTTGGAGGAGTAGACCGTCTAAATGAGAATTTATGTTGAAAGCCAGAGATAGACCTACCTTTCTCAACTTGCAATCATTTGATAAGTTTGACAGAATGTACAAGAATGCTCTTGTAGATGATGTTGCAAACTATGTGGACAAAGTGATAAAAGGAAAGGATGAGGGAAAGAAGGTGTTTAAAGAGGCCGAGAGAAGTAAGAAAAGAATTGAAAAGGAGGCTCGTGATCTAAGGGAGTATGAGGAATTAAAGAGCAAACATAAAGATATCAAGTTCGTGCAACTGCATGGATTTGAATACAACAATCTCATTGACCTATCTCTTGAAGAACTGAAGAAGAAAGTGCAATTGGTAAAAGACTCACACAAAGATCAGAAATGCACTGAAGATTGTAAAAAAGAGAAAATATTAAGAATGAAACTTGAGAAGGAAAGACAGGAAGAAGAAAAGAAGAATGTTGAAGCTGACGAATGGTTTAATGATCCCAAACGAGTGAAAACCATAAAAGAAATACTACTACAGAAGCGGATGACCGAAGTGGAATTTGATAGCATGCCTAATGAACAACTGACTGAAGCATATAAAAGAGAGCAGAGGCTATTCTTGGAAAATCAACAACATATTATGGAGGACAGAAGGAGAAGAGAAGAAGATGTTAGAGCTGAAATGATAAGCATTCTGCACAAAAGAGGTGCAAACATGCTAAAGTTGGTAACACAGACTGAGGAGACAATCAAAAGGTGGTTTGAAGAATCAGAAACAGAGCATGCAAAGAAAAATCCTTCATCCAGCAGAAGTGTGATCAGATCAGAGATTGGGAGGCCTGCTGCTCCACTGAGAAACCTAAATTTTCCCACTAATCTCTATTTTGATAAGAGATCAAAGACACTGAGGGTAATCACCGAATATGGTGAAGAGACTTTCACCATCTTCAGAGATGTCTTCATAAATTTTTCAAGAGAGCAATTGCAGAGGATGGCACAGCTAGACCTATTTGACAATTAACAGAGAAATCATTTTGCTGGCCAATAAAGAAATGACCTTTCGATATTCTTAAAAGAACAATCTGAAAAAGGATTTCCATTCCTCAAACAGAAAAGAAAAGAAGCTCATACAGAGGCAGAGAGGGAGAGGAGAAGAAAGAGTAAAAGTGAAGTACACCTGGCTGAAAACTCTCTCTGGTTAATAAAGAAGAAAGAAACACACAAGGCGAGCAGTTCCAGTACGAAAAGAAGAACTTTAAAGGAATGCTTGGCCATGAGAAGGGAGATGAATGAGCCAAACTCGCAAGTCCAACAAAACGGAAGAATAGCTCATCTCACCTACAACAGGAAAGCTGACTCTGTATCATTGAGAAATGCATCAGGGTAAACCATTGCTGTGGTGGAATATGATGAAGACTTGCGTTTTATTCATATCCAAGACCTTCAAGATATTATTAATACAGAAGTTCCTCTTGATTCCAATGGAGTTGAGCTTGAAATGTTTAAGCAGAAGGCTTCCTTGGTGAGACTTAAAAAGAAGAAAGCTGCTGAAAGGAGCCTAGGAGGAAGAGGATGGAGCATTGGATGATCAAACTTGTTCCTGTTTATCTTTTGTGTTGTGTATTATTATGTGTATTTGTTCTGTATTTTGAACAATGCTTGAATCTGATTTGTAATGAAAAAGTGGCAAAATTCCCTTATGTAATGTAATGATATTTGTGCTTAAATTGACTATCTTAGAATTTTGATACATGTGTAACTATATGCAGGTATGTTTTGGTGCATCTGAGCATGTTCCAATATGGGGGAGATTGTTGAGCTGGATTTCTGCAAAGGAAGATTGGAATCTTCTCAACCTCCTTTAGAAATCGGCTAAGTATGGACTACGAGCAAGTCTGGATCATCGAGCATGGTTTACTACCTCGAGCATGGTCTTCCAGATCCTTTTGGGCGAATTCTTCTAAGTGTTGAAGTCTTCGATCAAGCTACACTTCTCCGAGCAAGAGTTTTCTTCTATCGAGTACGGATTGCCACTCGAGCAAACGACTTGATCATTCAAGTTTTAGCCAAGTAATCCGAGCACTAGTGGATAGAGCACATTGGTGACGAGCATGGATGCAATAAGAAGATGTCATATGTTCCGAGTGACTTCGAGCATGGTTCAGTTCCAAGCAAGCTTCACATCCGATCATGCTGAAGATTGCTCAATAAGTCACAAGGTTGTATTGAAGACATCAAGAAGAATATGCTTGCTTGATGGACAAAGTTGAGCAAAGCATGGATTAGTCAAGAAGAATGAAGTGTGCTAGAGGAGAATACTTTCTATCAGAAAATATTCTAAGTAAAGTATGCTCGAAGTCCCTCATCGAGCATGCACTGCATATCAAGTCTGCTCGAGCAAGTTACATATCATGCTCGAAGACGTTTACACTTGTATTTTATTTTTCATTCATTATGTAATGATTAGGGGATTCTAGAAGGAATGTCAGAGTCTATAAATAGGGTCCTAGGTTTTCATTTAGAGAGAGACAACGCACGGACAAGGCACGCAATACGAGAGCAAAAAACATTCTAGCAAATATTCTCTTTGTCTCCTCGTACCGCCGCCGCCGTCACGTAACCCTAGACATTCCTTTCACTGTTACATTAAATGATATATTAAATGAAATAAATCTTTGTCTTTGATATTGTTCTTACCGACTATATTTTTATTGTTTCGTTGTTATTGTCTCATACCTTCGTTTCCATCTGTTGAATATTCTGATCCTGCTGGAATATTCAATAGGCCTTTGGGTTATTAGATTTGTGTGTTCTTATCAACCTACTTTAGGTATGCATAGATTTATGGTCCGAACATATCTAAAAATGTAATAACTCATAAACTTGGTATCGATAGAAATTTCTGGCTTATTCATCAAAAATGAAGAAAGTTTTCACCTGAGAGGAATTTGATTTTCCAAGATGAAGTAAAGAGGCTGTTGAATGCAAGGATGATCAGAGAAGTAAAATTCCCTATATGTCTTGCCAATGTGGCGGTAGTTTAGATGATGAATGGCAAGCGGAGAGTTTGCATTGAGAGTTCGCATTGATTATACCGACAACAATTATTGTCCAAAAGATCATTTTCCTCTAACATGCGTAGAGTCCATGATGGATGCAACCGCAAGGCACGAAATGCTGACATTCAGGGGCGTATCTTCAGGATTCTAATAGATTCAGATGGAGCCCTCAGATCAATAAGACACGATGTTCATGACTCCCAAAGATATCTATTATTCAATTGATATACCATTTGGTTTATAAAATGCAGGTGCAACAAACCAGAGGTTGGTCATGGTGATTAAGTTCAAGAAAATTAAAGACCATCTCAGGGATTTTCGAGAAGCATTTGGTATTCTTAACCACTACAACATAAACCTGAACTCTTCCAAGTGGCAAGTACCACTTTGGAGGGTAGGAGGTGGGGGGGGGGGGGGCTTTCTAATATATGTGTGTTGGGACCACGATTCTTGATCCTTGAAAATCAGTTATCTATGACAGATGTTTCCAGGACTAAGGATCCTTAATGGTTAAAGATTCCTCAACAGCTGATTTCAAATATATTACGACTATTTTGCAGGTATTAAAACGTGTTCACCAGAAAGCCTACTTTTACGATGGGATATTTTACCAGGTCTTCCCCGCTCGTCCATGCTCTCGAACGGTCATGAAGACATAGTAAACAAAACGTGGCCGAGATAATAGCTAAAGTAGTTAGTAGCCGTTGTAATCTTGTTTATTTATACTGAGTTATAGCTGATCACAACACACAAAACATAACATACTGAGAATCTTACTAGCAAAAATTTTGTACTCACGATCAGCTATAATTCCACCTTTTGTAATCCTTTTAAGTTCAATATAAATGGTAGTGATAGTTTTCACTACCCGAGGTTTTCATGCCGGAGAGATACTAGTTACCAAGGGCTTTTCCTCGTATAAATCTTGGTGTTCATTTTCTAAAATAGTTACTTTTATCATATTTGTCCATACAAGCACCAATCCTCACATATGAATTTGGTTACTTGATCCTTAGATCGATTTTTTACCAAAACAATGTGGTTGTCAAAAGAGGGATTGAAGCTAGGCCAAAATAAATCAAGGACATTCATAACCTGAAATCCTAACAAATATCAAAGACGTGAACATGCTGACTAGAAGAAGAACAACTTTGAATTGGGTTATCCCACGATCCTCAAAGAAGTGCAAATATCCTGAAATAAAAGTTTGAATGCCGAGAAAAGCATGAAGTTGCACTCCAGGATCTGAAGAAGTACTTGTCATTAGCACCATTAATAATGGAGCCTGAAAATGGAGAGCCATTATCCCTATACATGGCAGTAACTTGAAATAGTCAATTGAATCCAGACCTCTAGCTAACTTTGTGGCTGATTTAATCAATGATATCCATCTCGAAGTTAACTTAGAAGGGTTACAGCTAAAAGAAGATAAAAGAAATATGGATTTATACACTGATGGTGCTTCAAATATAAGAGGAAATGGTCTGGGGATCATCCTAAAATCACCATAAGAGAACATAATACACCATGTAATCAAATGTGATTTCCAAGCCACTAATAATGGAACAGAGTATGAGGCTTTAATTGCGTCTCTTCAACTAGCTACAGATATAAATATAAGAAGCATTCAATTATTTATAGATTATTTATTGTTGGCTAACCACTTTAAGGGCTCTTATCTGGTTAAATGTGTGAGACTAACCAAGTATCTTTAGATAGTGAAAACTTTGGTAGAAACTCTCTAGATATTTGTTATTTAACATGTAACCGAAGAAGAACATGCCGAAGCTAATGCCTGGGCAAATCTTGGTTCGACCTTCAGGACACCGATGGATACAAGAATTCTAACCATACATATCTTGAAGTCGGCAATAAAAATGCCAAAGCATACCGAAAAAAAGTATTAAGCACATAATATATTAAAGACCAGTATCCCTATATAAACAAAAGATCTGGGACTTTGTCTATCAAGAAATACTTGTTTGTATGAAAGTATCCAGATTCATTATATTACATTATGTTCTTTACAGAAAATCTGTTGTAGGATCATACTTGAGATGTCCTGAAGATCCCGAAATTCAAGAAATCTTTAAGGATATCCACAAAGGTGATTGTGGGAATTACACCAGGGATATGTCATTGTTCTAAAAAATTCCTTAGAACTAGCTACTACTAGCCAGCTATGAGGAAAGATGCAATGACATATGCTTAGAAGTGTGTCGTATGCTAAAGACACAACAACCTCTCTCACCAACTGCAGAACCAATGTACCAAATCATCTCTCCTTAATTGTTCATGAGGTGGGGAAATGATATTTTGGGTAAACTATCAAAAGCCCAAGAGGAAAAATATCCATGTTAGTAATGACAAGTTATTTTCCAATTGGATCGAAGAAGAGGCATTCCCTCAAGTAAGAGAGAAAGAGGTGATATCTTTCATTAAACGTAATATCTTAAAAAGATTCGAGATCCCGATAGAGATAGCATGTGACAATGGTTCCCAATTCATCAGCGAAAGGACTACTGATTTTTGTGCCACTTGGGAAATAAAGATGGTGACCTCTACTCTACAACATCTTCAAGCCAATGGACAAGCAGAGTCTTTCAATAAGATCGTTATCAACAATTTAATATACTAGTTTCTCTTTAGTGTCTGGCACTAAATTCGTGATCCCGAATAAAATGGTTATCCCATAGAAAAATCCTGTTTATAGAAACATGAAACCAATGACAAGAATCATTCCGATGATCTTGACACTGTTGATGAACATAGGGATTTCACCAAACTTCTTATTGCATATTACCAATAAAGGATATCTAAGTCATACAATAGAAACATAAGGGCTAGAAGATTCCAAGTATGTGACCTGGTGCTAAGAAAAGAATTTCATAATACTACTGATAACAGGGACGACAATATAGTATCAAAGTGGGAATGGCCTAACTTGGTAGATACATAAGCTAGAAAAAGAGCATATCAGTTAGCCACTTTGGATGGTAGGATACTTAGCATATCTAGAATGTTGTTGACCTTAAAATCTACTTCATGTATGTTAGAATTTTACTTCTAAGTTGGTATGGTTTGGTTTCTTACCTTACTTATTCATTATTGATTTTATTATTTATTATTAACTAAATCCCATTACTACTTAAGCATCGGAGGGGATTTAGCAAAACTAACACCCACCATCACCAAAGATTACTGTTTGTAGATTTCCAAGAACCATGATTGTTTTGGTCAAAAATTGACAAGTCTGATTTTACAACCAAATTAGTAAAATGGGACTAGGTGCTTGTAAATATGGCTTGAACACAGAGATTTGTTGCGAGGAAAAAACCTGTTATCCTTAGGATAACAAGAAAAAACCCCGGATGGTGAAAACTATCACCATCGATTTATTAATAATAAAGTGGTTACAAGTGGTGGAGCTTAATTAGATCGTGATTACAATGAGAGCGAGTACTAGTAAGTCTCAAGTGCCAAAAAGTGTGTCTGTTGTGATCCGAGTTCGGCTCTATTTATACAAATATAAAGCTAACAATATGGCCTATAATTTAGGAACCAAGAGACCGAATCCAATTAGCCGTTAATCGTTCAATCTAACATGTTTTCCTTTATCAGCCATGTTCTAATAACGGCAAGTGCGAGTCCTCGGGAGATCACAGCAACGGTCTTTGACCTGGTAAACAAGGGAATTCTGCGAACAAATTGTTAGTTATATAACATATTTAGGATACCTGTTATCTTGGAGGATACCGCATCCTGGATTCGTTATGAATATAATATTTGATGAGGATACTGAAAATCCGAGCCCTAACAATTGTCTCCAAATTTAACAGCTGTAGATATGGTTTACAGCTGTAAAATTTTTGAAATTTGAATTTTGAATCTTCGCATGCGTGGTGGAACTTTGATGCACGTGTCAGTCGTCCGCCCTTTGAGTAAGCCCTAGGGCGTCCTTATAATCACTTGGATAAATAACATTTTTAGTCACTTGTTCTTCCGTCTAGGTGATCTTTTCTTACTTTCTTTCCTTTATCTTCTGGAAACTATGAGTCTGAAGCTCCGTGATTCTGGTATTGAAGATTTCGTTTCCCAAAATCTTCTTGCCAACACGGTGAATGAGATATGCACGTTCAACAACAACGATATAACAAGCTTACAGTCCCGAGGCTGCTTCCCTCTGGGAGCTGTTTTCCGAACCTTCGATCCGGCCGTCTTATCTGACCTTGTCTCTAAGACCTGGGTTTGCTTTACGTTTTTGCTGTTTAAAATCGGCTTTTCATATCCATTTCATGCTTTTACTACCGAGTTCTTTATCAGAACCAGTCTCAGTTTTGCCCAAATCATGCCCATTGTTTGGAGGACCTTGTTCGTTTTGGACAGGTTAATTGCTGACCATGCCCTCAATTTTACCCTTTCAGAGCTTGCTTCTGTACATGACCTTCGCAGCCACGGATCTTCAAGATATCTTTTTAATACCAAATCCGGCCGAACCCCGCTCGTTTAGAGAAACAACCAGAATAACGACCAGTGGAAGAGACAATTTCTGGCTTATTCATCAAAAACGAAGAAAGTTTTCACTTGAGAGGAACATGATTTTCCAAGATGAAGTAAAGAGGCTGTTGAATGCAAGGATGATCAGAGAAGTAAAATTCTCAATATGTCTTGCCAATGTGGCGGTAGTTTAGAAGATGAATGGTAAGTGGAGAGTTTGCAGTGATTACACCAACAACAACAAATCCTGTCCCAAAAGATCATTTTCCTCTAACACGCGTAGACTCCATGGTGGATGCAACCACAAGACACGAAATGCTGACATTCATGGGCATATCTTCAGGATTCTAATAAATTTAGATGGAGCCCTCAGATCAAGAAGACACGACGTTCATGACTCCCAAAGGTATCTATTATTATATTGCTATACCATTTGGTTTGAAAAATGCAGGTGCAACAAACCAGAGGTTGGTCATGGTGATTAAGTTAAAGAAAATTAAAGACCATCTCAGGGATTTTCGAGAAGCATTTGATATTCTAAACCACTACAACATGTACCTGAACTCTTCCAAGTGGCAAGTGCCACTTTAGAGGTTGGGAGGGGGGGGGGAGGCGTGGGATTTCTAGTATATGTGTGTTGGGACCAGGATTCTTGATCCTTGTAAATCAGTTATCTATGACAGTTATTTCCAGTACTAAGGATCCTTAATGGTTAAAGGATCCTTAACAGCTGATTTCAAATATATTGTGACTATTTTGCAGGTAATAAAACGTGTTCACCAGAAAGCCTACTTTTACAGATGGGATATTTTACCAGGTCTTCCCTGCTCGTCCACGCTCTCGAACGATCATGAAGAAGTAGTAAACAAAACGTGGCCAAGATAATAGCTAAAGTAGTTAGTAGCTGTTGTAATCTTGTTTATTTATACTGAGTTATAGCTGATCACAACACACAAAACATAACATACTGAGAATCTTACTAGCAAACACCTTTTACTCACGATCAGCTATAATTCCACCTTTTGTAATCCTTTTAAGTTCAATATAATTGGTAGTGATAGTTTTCACTACCCGAGGTTTTTATGCCGGCGGGATACTAGTTACCAAGGGCTTTTCCTCGTATAAATCTTTGTGTTCATCTTCTAAAATAGTTACTTTAATCATATTTGTCCATACAAGCACCAATCCTCACATACGAATTTGGTTACTTGATCCTTAGATCGATTTTTGACCAAAACAATGTGGTTGTCAAAAGAAGGATTGAAGCTAGCCCAAAATAAATCAAGGACATTCATAACCTGAAATCCCAACAAATATCGAAAACGTGAACATGCTGACTAGAAGAACAACAGCTTTGAATTGGGTTATCCCACGATCCTCAAAGAAGTGCAAATATCCTGAAATAAAAGTTTGAATGCCGAGAAAAGCATGAAGTTGCACTCCAGGATCTGAAGAAGTACTTGTCATTAGCACCATTAATAATGGAGCCTGAAAATGAAGCGCCATTATCCCTGTACATGGCAGTAACTTGAAATAATCAATTGAATCCAGGCTCTCTAGCTAACTTTGTGGCTGATTTAATCAATGATATCCAACACGAAGTTAACTCAGAAGGGTAACAACTAAAAGAAGATAAAACAAATATGAATTTATACACTGATGGTGCTTCAAATATAAGAGGAAACAATCTAGGGATCATCCTAAAATCACCATAAGAGAACATAATACACCATGTAATCAAATGTGATTTCCAAGCCACTAATAATGGAAAAGAGTATGAGGCTTTAATTGCGTATCTTCAACTAGCTAAGGATATAAATATAAGAAGCATTCAATTATTTATAGATTATTTATTTTTGGCTAACCACTTTAATGGCTCTTATCTGGTTAAATGTGTGAGACTAACCTTTTATCTCCTGATAGTGAAAAATTTGGTAGAAACTCTCGAGATATTTATTAATTAACATGTAACCGAAGAAGAACATGCCGAAGCTAATGCCTGGGAAAATCTTGGTTCAGCCTTCAGGATAGCGATGGATACAAGAATTCTAATCATACATATCTTGAACTCGGCAATAAAAATGCCTAAGCATACTGAAAAAAAGTATTAAGCACAGAATATATTGAAGACCAGTATCTCTATATAAACAAAAGATCTAGGACTTTTTCTGTCAAGAAATACTTGTTTCTATGAAAGTATCCAGATTCATTATATTACATTATGTTCTTTACAGATAATCTGTTGTAGGATCATACTTGATATGTCCTGAAGATCCTGAAATTCAAGAAGTCTTTAAGGATATCCACGAAGGTGATTGTGGGAATTACACCAGGGATATGTTGTTGTTCTAAAAAATATCCTTAGAACTAGCTACTACTGGCCAGCTATAAAGAAATATGCAATGACATATGCTTAGAAGTGTGTCGTCTTCTAAAGACACAACAACCTCTCTCACCAACTGCAGAAGCAATGTACCAAATCATCTCTCCATAGTTGTTCATGAAGTGGGGAATGGATATTGTGGGTAAACTATCAAAAGCCCAAGAGGAAAAATATCCATGTTAGCAATGACAAATTATTTTCCAATTGGAACGAAGAAGAGACATTCACTCAAGTAAGAGAGAAAGAGGTGATATCTTTCATTGAACGTAATATCTTAAAAAGATTTGAGATCCCGATAGAGATAGCATGTGACAATGGTTCCCAATTCATCAGTAAAAGGACTACTGATTTTTGTGCCACTTGAAAATAAAGATGGTGACCTCTACTCTACAACATATTCAAGCCAATGGACAAGCAGAATCTTTCAACAAGATCGTTATCTACAATTTAATATACTAGTTTCTCTTTAGTGTCTGGCACTGAAGTAGTGATCCCGAATGAAATGGTTAACCCACAGAAAAATCCTGTTTACAGAAACATGAAACCAATGACAAGAATCATGCCTATGATCTTGACACTGTTGATGAACTTAGGGATTTCACCAAACTTCTTATTGTAGCATACCAATAAAGGATATCTAAGTCATACAATAAAAACATAAGGGCTAGAAGATTCCAAGTATGTGACGTGGTGCTAAGAAAAGAATTTCATAATACTACTGATCACAGGGATGGCAAAATAGTATCAAACTGGGAATGGCCTGCATAAGCTAGAAAAAGAGCGTATCAATTAGCCACTTTGGATGGTAGGATACAGCGCATATCCTAGAATGTTGTTGACCTTAAAATCTACTTCGTGTATGTTAGAATTTTACTTCTAACTTGGTATGGTTTGGTTTCTAACCCTACTTATTCATTATTCATTTCATTGTTTATTATCAACTAAATCCCATTACTACTTAAGCATCAGAGGGGATTTAGCCAAACTAACACCCACCATCACCAAAGATTACTGTTTGTAGATTTCCAAGAACCATGACCAAGTTAAGATTGGCTATATCTCTAAGTAAAAGGTATAATCCTTTATAAAGTTTATAGGTTCTCACCTTTCTACGAATTGGGTTTGAACACTTCGCTTGAACGCACGATATCCAATTATAGTTATAGATAGTGGGATCAGTCTATGTTTTAGTAGCTAACAATTTCGCTACTGTTGACTATATGTTTGAACTTAAAATATTATCAATAGAATTACATGGACATGTTATACATCGGGCATGACTCAAGAATTTAACATTGTCATGTTACCTAAGGTTTTTGGCAGATACATGTCACACAGGGTGCGCCCCTGATATTTAAGTAATAGATTTTCCATAAGGTCAGAAAATTTAGCATTTACTTGCTAACTTAAAATTTTTTCAAAACATTTAGACTAAAGTGGGGATATCCCTAAAGATCCTACATCCAAAAGACTAGTTTCTCAAGAAAAATACTATGGAAACAGCTGACTTGCTCACCAATAATGCACAAGGGAGCAACCAGGATTATCAAAAGGTTCATAACTTATTAAACCCTTTGTTAATATCTGGTATGTCTACCTATTTAAAATTGTTATTATTTAAATGTAATATGATTTTAACCCTATTAAGATTTTAGTTTTTGACCAGTATTAGTTAAACTAAGACATGACATTTATATAATAGTATATTTATTTCATCTTTTTTTCTAAATAAGGATTTGGTTAAAGTTCGTATTTTATAAAAAACCTACATTTACAATGAAAACTTTTAAAGGATCTTGTATCTAAACAGGACGCCCAAACCTTTTTCCTAAATATGTCAAACCTTTGATTCTTTTCCTTTTACAAATTGTTTTCAAGCTAACCAACAAATGCCAGAAAACTTTTATCAATCCAAATGTATGAGGAGTTGCAGCTTCTTGGTTACTTCAGCAAACCCCATCCTTTCGAAGAGCTTCGTAGATGACTTGGAATGAATGAAAGAAACACGAGGTTTCAAGATAGGACAAAGTGTAGCTTGACTTAAGTATTCCTCAATAGGTGCCTCAAAATGGAACGTTCTCTCAACAAACAACAATTTAAAATTTTAACAGCTACAAATCGTGATAACTCTTGTCAAAATTTTAGGGACAATTGTTTTCGGTCAATTTTATGATCTGGGTTTCCTGATTCTCGGGGATCCCGAACGATCCGGATCCTTGATCATGAGTGAATCTAGTATCCCCAAGATTAACAATGATTAACGGTTTATTTCGACCTCGGATTTGAATTTTTCTTGAACGTGACCATTAGTGGCTTAATTAACCCTAAAGACTCGCTAAATAAGTGAAGAAAACGTATGGAATGAGTTTTTACCGTTTAGGGTTAATATTCAAGTTGAAGACTTGATAAATAGGCAGGATCCTCGGAATTAGTTACAAAGTTAATTATTAGATGTTAATTGCTTTTATGGAGATGAATGCTATAAACTTATTTTATATTAATGACACTAAATGACCGGTAAAACCAGCCGAAAAATAGCTCTAATTGCTAGGAGTGCTGACCAAGTAAAGAAGCTTCGGAATAATCGGGATATTAGTTAATTATTTTATTCTAATTAGAGAGGCAAGGTTGATCGAAAGAGGACACAATACACACATTCAAAACAGTCTTTGTAACTAGTAGCTTCGATCGACACTTGTTCTCAAGTTGTATTTCACGTTTCATTAATAATATTTTTAGGGCAGTGGAATAATTATCCCCTCCCGATGTTTTGTACCGGGGATCCCCATAGGGATCAAGAGTTTTCCACATGTATCCTGTGTCGTTTACTTGCTTTATCTTGTATTTACATCATTCATAATTGAAAAACACAATTCCTCACATTTAGATTTAATCACAAAATTGTTTTTGTAATTTTTGACCAAAACACGGGTAATCTTATATACATACGTATATATATTTTTATTTACATCATCAATAAAATAATTAAGTTAGACTCATCTATAATATATATAAACAAAACCCCTAAAATTCTACGTGTCGTGATGTGGTCGCTCCCCCCTTTTATGGAAACCACCAGATTACTTGATTTTTAAATGGAGGCTTCTCAATGATTTAACCCAAATTCATGGGTATGGGCCTTACCAAAACCAGATAGCTCTTAAACGGGTTATAACATCTCATTAAATTAAAAATTAATCTTACCAATTATTTGATACGAAAATCCAATAAAATAGGGATATACTAAAATTTAATATCGATTTTAAAAAAGAAAAAAGATACTATTTATAATTAATAAACAATTTTATACTAAAAAATATAAGCAGGTCATGGGTCACCAAATCCAGAAATAAACGTGTAATGGGTATCGTCAAACCCAGATAGCTTTTAAACCGGATTATAACATATCATTTATTTGTGAAACCATTTTATTATCAAACTCCAAGTATACTAATTATTAAATTTCTTACAATAAATAAAATTAAAATCCAAATATATATATATATATAAATATTAAAAACGAATAATGTAAAACAACCCTCGTATTACGAGGGATAAAATCTAGTCTTTTAACATATCGAATGCATTAGTATCTAGGGGAGTAAATGTGTGGGGCCAAAATGAATATTGGAACACAATCAAAGGTGATTTTACATCAACCTTCAAAAAAAGGAATAAAATCTAAAGCATATAATGATGTTTTTTCTTTAAAGATGATTTAAGGGAATGCCGACTTGTGACCTTTCTAATAACTTTATCATGGCAATTAATTAATTATTATTTTTTTGTTAAAGGTATTTGTCTTGAACATAGGATTGTTGGACCCTAGATTTCTTTTGTACTTTGACCAATATAATTAAATAACTACAAATTAGAAATAAATAATCCTAATTTTTAGAGTTAATGGCCATTTTCGTCCCTGTGGTTTGCTACTTTTGCCACTTCAGTCCAAAGTTTGAAATTTTGTCAATTTGGTCCTCATAGTTTTAAATATTAGCCAATTACGTCCCATTCGTCTAACGGCATCCTACTATGCCGTTACTTTAAGGGTATTTTTGTCTTTCTTCTTTTTATTTTGAGTTTGGTCATTTTAGTCCCTGTGGTTTGATACTTTTGTCAATTCAGTCCAAAGTTTGAAAATTTGTCAATTTAATTTTTGGTTTATTTCAATTTATTTATTATTATTTTTTAATTTTTTTTTTCTGTCTATAAACCTGAAGAGCATAATCGAAGCCCAAACCATCGAGCAACCTCCAATACAGGTATGCATTTACTCTGTTGACAACGGTAATCGTACCCCCCTTGTATTTAGTTTCTACACATTTCCTAAACTCTCCCATATGGTGGAATTCAATGGTAAAGTGGTCAAGAAAATTCCCTGAAACCGAGTTGTACAGAAAAAAAATAAGAAATCGTTTATTTGATTATTGTTATATTGTATAATAGTTGATTTCTACCCAGATTTTCGTTACGATGTGTTAATCTCCAAACCCTAACTAGTATGCATTCATCAAAGAAATAATTTTTAGCTTTTTTCGTACAAATCGTTTTCAGGGAGTTGCTTTGACCACTTTACCATTGAATTCCACCATGGGGAAAGTTTATGAACCGTCTAGAAACTAAATACGAGGAAAGGGGCATGATTATTGTCGTCGTCAGAGTAAATGCAGACCTGTTTTAGTTGATGCTCGATTATTTTGGGCTTGGAATATGCTCTTCAGGTTATAAACAAAAAAAATAAAATAAAAAGGATTAAATTGAACATTAAATTAACAAATTTTCAAATTTTGGACTGAAGTGGCAAAAGTATCAAACCGCAGGGACTAAAATGACCATTAACTCAAAATAAAAAGAAGAAAGACAAAAATACCCTTAAACTAACGGCATAGCAGGATGCCGTTTGATGGATGGGACGTAATTGGCTAAGATTTAAAACTATGAGGACTAAATTGACAAAATTTAAAACTTTGTACTGAAGTAGCGAAAGTAACAAACCACAGGGACGAAAATGGTCGTTAACTCTAATTTTTATGTATTGGTTGATAAAAATCCTAACTTTAAAAATTACTACTAGTGATTCTAAAGTTCAACTATTTTTGTCTCAATGGACCTCCGTTAAAAAACACTTAACGCCGTTAAGTTTTTTTCCAAGTTTCAAACTGATGTTTTAGGGCTTTTGATAGGAAGAACGATACGATTCAACTGATGTAAAACTTATCATGAAACAATAATCCAAGCGACGAAACAATGTTTTAATTCGGATGTTTGAATTTTCAATTAACAAAAATCAGGTCATTTGAATCACCGTTTCGTAATAAGTTTTAAATTAGTCGAATTGTATCGTTTCCGATCAAAAAGCCCTAAAACATCGGTTTGAAACTCGGAAAAAAATTAATGGCGTTAAGTGTTTTTTAACGGAGGTACATTAAGATAAAAATAGTTGAAAGTTGGGACGCCTGTTAGTAATTTTTAAAATTCGGATTATTATCGACCAATACACAAAAATTGAGATTATTATATATTTACAATTTGCCAAAAAAATCTAGAACTTTTATGTTTTTATTGATTTTTTTTATTCGTAGCAAATACCTAGCTAAACTATAAAAAACATTGTTAAAACCAAGAACGAGCCCACATGGGTTTTCGTTGCCTGTGCTACGTCACAAAGTTATGCTTTTCTGGTGACACAACAACTTTTAAGTTTTAACCGGTGGTATGGTTTCTTGAGAGAACACATAAGCCAAACTTTAAAGCCAACATGGTTCGGTTAAGAAAACAAAGTCTGATTAGAGTGAGTCAACGTTATTATCCTAACATGAAGAGTGCGATAGCCTAAAAACAAGAAAGTCGTGTTTAAAATTAAAATTAGAAAAAAAAAACATAAAAAGAAGTTGCAGCTGGCCAATTATACCTAGTCCAAGTCGTTGAGCTGTTACATATGCATGCTAATCAAAAGACTTCAATTTTATGTGGGAAGATATTGGATTCAAGTCTTATCTGTGACGAAGAATAAAGAGTTCCAGGATGAACTAGTGCAGGACCAACGACGTTCGGGTTTACCAATGTTTTATTTTTATTGACGAACGTCACCCTACCGGTCTACCTCAATTTTTGTGTTAGTTCCAACACCATAATGAACGTAACCGAAACCAACCAAGTTTGTATCATCTCATCATCTTAATGTCCGGGACCGACAAAGCTTGGGTTTTACCAACGGCCGGGTTTTACTGAACGAGTAAACGTCATTTTAGGTATTTTGTTTTTTTATATGTTAATGTGAGGAATTTTATTTTTGAGTTTTAAAGCTCTGGTTTAACCAAAGTTATTTAACCATAACGAACGCAACCGATGCTGACCGAATTCGCATCACTCTAGTTTTACCAATGTTGTTTATACCATAACGATACAGACCAAATTCGTAACTTTATGGTTTACAAACAACCAGATTTCAACGCTCGGGTTTTACCGACCTAATTAACACTGTTTTTAATTTTTATAGGTTAATTAGATAAATTTATATATTGGGTTTAGTTATGGTACCGTTACAAATATAATTGATACCCATCGAGTAAGCGCCAACTTGCCATTGAAACGCAACGCCCCGGTTTTACCGACCGAGTAAACATTGTTTTAAATATGTTAATTCTTTTTATAATACGCTATACGAGTACCTCTACTTTTTTTTTTGTTTTGTCTTTTAAGTATGTTATTTTGAAGAATTTAACTTTTAGATTTAGTTCCAGTATCGTAACAAAGGTAGCCAATACCAACCGAAATTCGCGTTAACTCGCAATTACAACGCTCGGATTTTATCAGTCAAATTTGTTGCACAATGCACTGCTAAATCACTGGCAAAAAAACTAAGCAAATTCATATTTATTTTATATATAAATAATTAAAAACAATCAAATTACTTATTATCTTTATTTTAATGACTTCAATCCAGACAAATAAGGTTTCTATTATGCAAGCTAACTTCTAGGTGATGTATATTGTCAATTTTTCTTATTTAAATAGTTTTTACTTCTTTTTACAAGGACAAATGTGATTGAAATCGGCTGGTCTCATAATTATGAACAACCCCTTGTTCTTCAACCCAATAGAAATGGTGATCAAACTTAAATCACTCATCATTATGTCACCTAGTTGTCGAGTATATCATCTCTCGGAACTTTTATTATTATTATTATTATTATTATTATTATTATTATTAATTTATTTTTTTTGTCAATTATACACCCGGTATAGCCCTAAACGAGCGTATAGTGTAAGATTTGATTTTAAGTCACCCGGATCCTTCTCCATATAACACACACTACACACTACACACACAAAAATAAAACCAGAGAGAGTAGGAGCCAAAAAGAAGAAGAAGAAGAAAACCTCATTTTCATGTACCATTTTCAACGTAAAAGTAAAAAAAAATATCATGATGGAACTTTGTATTTCCGCATTCGAATGATGGGTCAAACATTCTAGACTTGAACGAGGAGCCAGTGGTTGCAGATCATAACGAGCAGTCGGCTTTATCAAATTTGAACGATGTATCTTCGTATCTTAATTTTATTTAAAAGTCGGTAGTTAGTTTTCCAATAAACATATGTTCCTAAGATACATTTGTTAGGAGTATTTCGTATACAGTAGTCACCCTTCGTGGGTGGACATAAAAAACACATCGAACGCGTACGGGGTCAACCTTCGTATCGGTCCACTGCCAGAACAGTGTTACGGTCAGTCCTCGTACAAGTTACTAGAAAATCCATATTACATTACTTATACTTCGTACCAGTTTCCCGTAGAAGTGGCGTATTATAGTACTTAGCCTTCGTACCACTTACCAGTAGAAGAGCCATGCACGATGCGATGGTTTTGTATAAAACGGATAATGTATGACACCATATATTTTGTTTAATTAATTTAGTTATTATTATTCTTTTGAAAATGTTTTAAATATAACCTTATACTTGTTTTAGATTTTTGGTTCCTGTGAAGAGTTGGAGGAATGGGCAAAAGAAAAGAGGACATGATCAAGGGTGTGTTATTGTGGTCCAATGTTCTAGGAAAAATGATGTGGACCTTCCTTGTAATCGTGTTGATGAACCAAAAATCAAGGCAACAGTCAGGCGTACGTACGAGTATAAAAAAGTGCCATCCCTTTAAACTCGTAGGGAAGTAAGATGGGCGAGGTGATTCTTGGAAGCTTGATGTAGTAAATGAGACACACAACCACGATCCCGTTGCTTTAAAGAGAGGCACATGTATCTTAGGAAAATTTCCGATTGGGAACTTGATCTGGTTGCGACGTTACACCTACAGGTTGTGAGCCCGAAGAAAATTCATGCACTCGGATGGGTACGGTTTCCCGATAGCAGACTTATTAGGAAGGACATATACAACGCCATAAGGAAGATTAAAGATGACGATACCCCCATACAGGTACTTGAAAACCTTCTAAATTTTACTATTTAAAATGAATGTTTATAAATATTTATTAAAGTTTTATTAAATACAATGAAGGTACATGAAAACTATCTGCACAATAACGGGTTCGTGTATCACACCTGGAAGAATTCTTCCAGTAACAGGACAGAGGATATTTTCTTCTGTCATGATAAGTCGTATACAATGTGGCGTGCATTCCCCCATGTGTTGTTGATTGACTAGACATACAACACCAACAGGTACAAGTGGTCGTTTGTTCAGTTTGTTGATGTGACATCGACGTTGAAGTGATTCTGTATTATGCACGCAGTTATATCTAGGGAACGACAACAGAACTTCATATGCGCCCTTGAGAAATTTAATGGCATGCTCAAGGATTGTAAGGAGCCGTGCATGATAGTCAGAGTTAGGGACCTAGCCCTGACGAAGTCGTGCGACATAGTCTTCCCTCATGCTACCAAAAACCTATGCAGGTGGCACATCCAAGATAACATAAAGAGAAAGTCGAACAGTCTTTATCATACAAATATCAAGGATGATTTTTGATACTGGTGGAAGGTAGTATGTGAGTCTTCCACAATCTATGATTACGAGTACAACTGCAGGAAATTGGAACAAATATTAGCTGAACACGGGAAACACGATAAGCCTTTCTAGCATATATAGTTACTGATAGTCTACTTGTACATTTCATAAATTTATGTTTGCTTTTCAAAGGTTGGGGATTATATTTATGATAACTGGTTGGTGCCATACAAAGAAAGTAAGTTTGTATCTTGTCGGTTGACAACTACATAAACATCAGCGAGCATACAACAAACCAAGTCAGGAGCCAGCAAGCCAACTTCAAAAGGCACCTTGATGGGTAAAACAATACACTACACACAATTGAGGCATATGCCCTTGAAGTTATAAAAGCCCAGGAGGTTGAAATCAATGGAACGTTTGAAACCTCTATGTGGAGGTAGGTTACTAATCCACTTAACATGAGGAAATAATTCCTCTGTGGTTGCGGAGAATCTACCGCAACTAGGCATATAGCCTCAGGAAATATGATCAAATATAACCACCCTCATGAAGAGTACCTTCTGCGGTAAGATATATAAATCTTCCCCGGAAGTAACACCTAGTAATCTTTAACGAAAGAAGTCCAGCAGAAGACTTGTCGTGACAAAGCACATGTTAGCACGTGATAAGGAAGGGAGGAACCAATCACTTGTTGAGATCCCCCATACTATCCACGAATGCACGATGGACCAATGAGGAAAGGCCAACACTATACTTACCCACGACAAGGATTTCCTTACGCCAGTTGTCTGACCAATCAACAGCCGTTATTATGCACAACCATAAGAATAGAAGGTTCCGTTAAGTAGGATAACTGGTGCAATCATTTTCCCTCCCTTCGGCAATAATACCACTTGAGGAACAACGGTAAGAGGAACCACTCCCACTCTCTCTAAGAATACCTATAAGTTACCATACCGATTCTCACACCGGAGGGTGGTTACGAGAAGAAGCCCCTATACTCCTTCTCATAACGAGCTCACGGTGTTCTGTTTTGCAGGACAACGGTTGTTGGAGACCCAAACAGCTGTCGTTGCGATCACCAGAGAACATCAACCTAAGCCCACCCGGGGTTAGGTTGGTGTTAATATATCCTTGGTTCAGACACGAAGCTAAGCCTACCAAGGGTTAGATTAGTGTTTCTTCATTAGAGCCATCCATGGGATTAGAAATGATTGGAAAAGCTGTTCAAACCTTTATAAGCTTTGACCGATCTCCTCTGTCAACCCCGCCGTCTTCCAACCGTACAAGACCCAACCGCGATTGGGGGGGCAAAGGAAACGGGAGGCAAAGCGAAGACTACATCAAAGTTGAACAACCACAACAAGATCTGTCGTTCCGATTCATAGAAGCTAGGTCTTCTCAAAAAAAACTTCCCATGAAAGTGGCAGATGAACAAGAAGACCTAGTAATATGGTTAAAGAGAGAACAATAAAGAATATTCGTGGAATATGAGAAGAGATTGGAAGAACAAATGAGAAAACAAGTCAACATGGTGACCCCACAGACACTCCCTTTTTTGGTAACGCCCAAGATGACTCTTCAAACAACGATTAAAACCCACAACGGCACGGGGGTGAAAAACCCGGCACCACTCAAAGGCATAAAGTAGAAGACGAGAACAGTCCCTGGGGCAATGCCAAGTAGCTCGATCAAGTAGTATCCTTGCAAAAACAGGAACACACAAGGAAGAAGTGCGAAAGACAAAAGGAGGAGCGATTTTGAGAGCCCTATTCCAAAGGACCAAGAGCGGGGGAGAAGACAATTGAGGTATTATCCCGTCGCATATGTAGATTTCTCCAAACCATATCGGCCAAAAGTCTTTCGCGGAAAAATCAAAGTTTGTCGAATGAATCGCTGAAACCCCGCTACCTTCAAACTTGAAATTACCTTCCGTGGTAGGAAAATATGATGGAATCAGACCCGAGCGACAATCTGTTAAGCTTTATAGCAGCAGCAGGGGTCGCTGGCTGGACATTATCGATATGGTGCCACATGTTCACTTTAACCCTCAATGGTGTGACCAGGGAATGGTTCAAAAGACTCCCTGAAGGCTGAATCACAGGGTTAAAAGATTTAAAGGCAAAATTCTCCAAACAACAAAGACACAAACGTGACCCCACGAAATACTAATGGTGTTCCGCAGAGAATGAGTCGATTGAAGATTTCATCGCATGATACAACAAAGAATGTTTGATGATAGAAGTGGTTAGCGAAGACATGATGCGGGATGGTTTCTGTCAAGGAATACGGAGTGATGACCTTATCCGATATCTATCGGGGCGAGATGGCATGCCCTAGTCATGTGATGCAATTATGAGTGCGGCCAAGCTGTTTGCAACAACAGAGAAATCCCTAAAGAGATGAGACTAGTCTAGAACATAAACGAAACACGAGCCCAAAGGGTACAAGGGAAATAAGAAAGACAACGTTTCGATGTGGTCTAGAATCCAAACACCCGTGAAAACACAGACATCTACAGCTACCAAGCCACTAGTGGGGAAAAAAAACAAAATGACCAAAATAGTAGGTACAAGAATAAGGAATGGACCCCTCTGTCAAAAACCCCATCACAAATTTTGGCAATAGAAAACGTCGACTTCTGGACACCAAAGCCAATCTTCAAAAAGAAAAATCTGGATAGGTCAAAATACTGCAAGTTCCACGAAGATGTCGGCCACAATACTGATGATTGCACAAACTTAAACAATGAAATTGAAGTGGCAGTGAAATCCGGGAAGCTCGAACACTTGGTCGTAAAAGCCAAGAAGCATGCCAGGAATTAAGGGGCAGACACGGATAAAGGCCCCCCCCCCAAAAAAAAAAAACAAATAAAAATTTAAACTACCATATGATAAGGCGGAAGACACAAAGGGGCAAAGAGGCAAACACCAAGCAGTGAAGCCTGGAAAGCAGAACCCGTCGTCTTTCCGTGGATTAAAGGAGGACCGTGGTTGATACAACCATTGATAATCACCATGTTGATTGGTCATTATAGAAGTACGTATTTCTTCATTGATCAAGATAGTTCCTCAGATATAACGTAAAAACGATGTTTTGATCAATTAGACACAGAACATAAAGCAAGGTTGGAACCAGTCAATGCATCAGTGTCTGGATTCTCGAATGAAGTCACTCACCGCTCGGGTTCCCGGTACCTCTAAGCGATTACAAACATTCTAATCGAAGACGTGGAATTTCTGGTACTGCAAGTAAAGTCAAAGCACGATGTAATTTTCGGAAGAGAAGTGATAGGGGATTTAAATGCGAACCCGTCCACTGCAAACAACATAATTGGTGTCCCTACTCCAATGGGAATCGCACTGATAAAGCCAAACAAAGACTGCTTAGTTGAGTCACTGAAAATCATTAATGACGCCAAGCCGGGGAAATGGACGTTGAATGCAGATGGTCACTATAGGACCTACCTTATCCAGCAAGGTAAACTCACACTTGAAGTAGATGCTGCTTAAATACATCGATGTGTTTGCATGGAAACTAGCGAATATGGTAGGAGTCCTGCGACGCATAGCGGAACACACTTTGAAAGTTAACCTAGTATTCACCCCAATCGTCCAAAATAGGCGAAAGATGGGCTCCAAGCAAACAAAAGTAATGAACGATCAAGTGCATGAGCTGTTGAAGGTGGGAATTATCCGAGAGATATGATATCAAACATGGGTAGAAAACTCGATGATACTACCTAAAAGCAAAGGAGCATGGCGAATGTGCATTGATTACAAAGACTTAAACAAAGCCTGCCCTAAAGATTTCCATCCATTACCCGAGATAAACCTAAAAGTTTACTCGTTAGCACCATATCGCTTCGAATGTTTTTTAGACGTATACAAAGGATACCATATGATCCACATGGCAGAAAAGGACCAAGACAAGACAGCATTCCGTACAGACAAAGGCACATTCTGTTAAAAATGATGCCCTTGGGACTGAAAAAAGCGGGAGCCACATACCAATGCCTGATGGATCAACCGGTAGGGGAACAAACTGGTAATAACTTAGAAGTATACATGGATGATTTGGCTAGAGACATATAGGACCCATTAAAAAGGCTACGAAAGATTAGCATGAAACTAAACCCAACCAAATGCTCGTTTAGAATGGAGGAAGGAAAATTCCTCGGGGTCGTAGTAACAAAAGACAGCTTTAAAACCAACCCCAAGAAGGTGCAAGCAATCTCACGCATGACATCCCCAAAGTCCCTAAAAGAAGTGCAAACATTAAACGGAAGGATGGTGGCCATGAACAGGTTCCTAGCAAACCACGTTACCAAGTCATTCCCATTCGTTGCCACACTGAGAAATTGCTTGATAAAATCTCAATTCCGCTGGACACCATAGGCAAAGCAAGCTTTCCAAGAACTAAAGAAATGCCTAATGGAGTTACCAACATTGAGGGCTCCGCAGAAGGGAGAAGAACTAACAATGTACCTATCCACATCAAACAAAGCGGTAGGAGTAGTCCTGCTTGTAGATCAGAAAAAGATCCAAACATCGATCTATTACGTTAGCAGAACTCTCACAGACGCTGAAACAAGGTACTTGGTTCTAGCTTTGATATACGCTTCAAGGTGACTCCGTAGATATTTTCACGGCCATCTGATCAATCTGTCAACAAACTTTAAGATCCATAATGTGCTCCGCAAGGCAGAACTCTCAGGGAGATTGATGATGTGGGCTATCGAATTAGGAGAACGCACTCTGCAATACAAGCCTAGCTCGGCGATAAAGGGTCAAGTACTATTAGATTTCATCACAGAAGTGCCAAGAGAGAAAGAAGAATAATGCAATGCGGAAGAAGAACCATTAAAAGTACCTGAAGAAAATGAAAAATGGATGTTGTTTACAAACGGAGCATCCAACAATGAAAGATCAGAAGCTAGCCTAAAATTAGTAAGCCAGATTAAATAAGAGTACACATATGTCATCCGCCTAGACTTCTAAATAACCAAAAAAGAGGCAGAATACGAGGTCTTCCTGGTAGGATTGCGCATAGCCAACAAATTTGGTACACGACACATCGAAGCTAGGGTGGACTCAATGCTTATAGCCAACCAAGTCAACGAGACCTTTGAAGCAAAAGATGAAGTTATGGCATAATACTTGGAACAAGCCAGACAATTGATCCAGAACTTCACATCCTGCAAAGTCATTCACATCAAGCGGAGTGAGAACAATTCCGCGGAATGCACCAAATAAATTGGAAGTTACAAGTTTCGAACACCTAGAAAATGAAGTGAGGGTAGAAACCTTTGGCAGAAGCTTCAGTTCCGCCAAGACACGTGTACATCACATAGACCCTGGAATAATCATGTATGGCTCTAACCAAAGGCTATATAGTAGAAGGAATCCTTACGGAGAAGAGAGCGGAGGCCTAAAAGATAAGGCACAAAGCCTTGCAATATCAACTCAAAGATGGAATCCTGTATAGGAGTTCTTTCCAGGGCCCGCTATCTGATCAGAGAAATCCATGAAGGTATCTGCAGATTGCATGCAGCACCAAGGATGGTATTGGCCAAGATAACCAATGTTGGGTACTATTGGCCCGGAATGCATGTAGATGCATTGAAAGAATTGAGAAAGTGTGACTCATGTCAATGACATGCACCCAACACCTTGAGACCCAAGAATGACCTGATCCCAATCTCATCAGCATGGCCATTATAAAAATCGGCCATTGATATCATGGGACCTTTCCTTGAAGCACATGAAAGGGTGAAATTCTTGATGGTAGCAATCAACTATTTCACAAAATGGGTTGAAACCAAACCTTTGGCGTCCACTAGCACGATTGCCATCGAAAAGTTCATCTGGGAATTTATCATATGCTGATTTGGGCTACCACAAACGATGGTCAGTAATAATGGCACCTAGCTTGCTGATAAGAACCTCCAGGAATGGCTAGCCGAGTTACACATTAAATAAGTGTTCACATATGTGGCACACCCACAAGGCAACGACCAAGTAGAAAGGGCCAACAGAAGTTTCTAAATGGGATCAAGTCAAGGTTAGGGCTGAAATAAGTCGGGTGGGCAGATGAACTCCCACATGTCTTATGCGCATACCAGACTCTCCAAAAGACCAGTCACAAAGATATTCTGTTCAGCCTGACTTATGGAACTGAAGCAACGATACTCACAGAAAGCGGATTGCCATCCACGATGGTATTATTAGTTGAAGAGGATAAGGAAACAGAATTACGTTTAAATCTAGACCCGCTAGAAAAAAGAAGAAGTTGGCGGCAATCAGAGAAGAAAAATATAAACGCCAACTCAAAAAATATTACAACAGCAGAGTCAAGGAACGCACATTCAAAATGGGAGAATATGTGTTCTGTAACAGAGAAGCAACCAAAGCAGAATCTTCTGGGAAATTAGCGCCTAAATTGGAAGGACCCAACCAAATTTTCTAAGTGTTGGGAAATGGGCCTATTCCTTAGAAATGATAGAGGGGACACCAATTTCGCGAACATGAAACGCAACAGAACTGCGAAAATGTTATCTTTAAATAAATGTACTAAACAGGCCCAGGGCCATCCTATTTACAAGTCAAAGAAAAATCCTTTGACTAAAGGATTTAGTCAATAATCGCATAACAATAATCGCATAACAGAAAAGAAAAAGATGAAAAGATTAGACAAAATAAAACTAAAGGATTATTAATTAACAATATCAAGCGGAACCAAAAGTCCTCAAAACGAAAGACATGCAAAAAGAGTTACAAATGGAGAACTATTGTCATCTCACAACAAGATGAACACCACAAAGGGCTTACAGTCATAATAATAAAACAAATATTCAAAGAAAACAATAACCAGAACATCAACCATAATCTACTTCCTCCTTCTCAAGCTCTTCCTATTCCTCACCACCATCATCACTGTCGCTGCCGCCAGAACCACAAGCAAAAGGCCCACTTGCACCACCAGAAGGAGTCGACTTAACTCCTGTGAAGATAGCCTTCAAACGGTCCACCCCGTGTAACTTCTTGGCTAACTTGGCAACAGTCCGGACATACCAAGTGTCAAGTTATCATACACCGCCTGCAGATCTTGGTAAATCTGATCACAATCTATGTTATGCAGAGGGAAGTCGGCGATAGGGCGGTCAGCAACAACAGGTTTGTGTGCTTCGTCAAACTTAGCTTTCCGGACAAATTCATGCACAGTAGGCAGAAGCTCCGCGAGACAGTCAGTCAGCTCAGGGCCATCCTTAACACGCTCAACAACTTAAAAGAAAAACAATAATAATAATAAATAAAAGGTTAGAGTAGAGGTGAGAAGAATGACAAGTAATAAATCGTACCCCACAGACAAAGTCAGTCATGAACCGCTTTTGGTTTTCCCGAAGAGTTTCCTTAGCAAGTTTGATCATGAGAAGTTCATTAGATTGACCGTCAACATGGGCTTGGAGAACACCATTATCTTTCTCCAACTTCTCTATCTGAGTGGCTTGGCAGCAGCGTTAACCTTTAAGCCGCAAGCTCAACCTTCAAACTGGCATTCTCATCATATTTTTCTTGAATAACCCCATCCCGAGTAGTCAAGGAAGAGGTAATGTCAGAAATCAAAGAATATTTTCCTTCAACACACCATCTTGAGGCACCACTTGCTATCTTAAAGAAGCGAGAGGGGCATTAGAAACTTCCAAGTCAGCTTCAGCTTTCTACACTTTCTTACGAGCACCTTGTAACTTTAAATTCCCGCATTGGCATGATTCTTCCCAACAACGAGCAGCTTCACTGTGTTCGACCTTAGTAGACGCTAATCCTTATCGGGCAGTTGCATGATTCCACTCGGAAATGCAAACCTCCCTCCTATGCTCTTCATCCGCCTTCAACAACCTTTCCAATTTAGACGTCATAGAGGGACCAGTCTTCCCGCATGGCTGGCCATTCCCGGGCTATTGCATGGCCAACAGATGGGAAACGAGAGGTCCCTAGAACGTAATCATCATACAGGTTAACACAGGAACGGTTGCATTGATACTCAACGTCTGCGGGAGGTAAGCAATGATCCAAAAAATCATGACAGACGCCAATGTCTTGGAATCGAGAAAAAGGAGTGAGACTCCAAGAGGGAAAAAAATTCACCCTTAACATGGGGAAGGGGTTCAACATATTTACCGGCCCCATCACCACCACCAACGCCACTACCCTCACCACCTTCCCTGCTGCCACTAGTAGCAGGGTCTTGAAATAAGGAACGAGGTGGTGTAGACGGAAGGTTACTAGTCACTTCAACATGGGTCTCAACATCCTGAGAAGAATTATCTAGATCGCCTTGTTCACCTCCAACATCCTTCATCAAAAAGGAGAACGGGAAGGCAATCAATCGACTTACCCCTCCCTGAAGTCGAACGAGGAGAAAGTCAAGGAGTAGGAGCTTGCTCAGCAATAACGTGATCAACACATGGCCCACCACTTGATTTGCGTCTCAAAGAATCTGTCAAGAGAAAGAAAAGTTAATAACAAAAGTCAAAATCAATACAGAAGCGAAAACAAAAGAAGTACTCGCGGAGGATGCAGACTTTTCTGCCAATTTCTTGCTAAGCTTGGCCTTTTTCCGAACAGGAGAGAACAGGTCAAGATTAAGAGAGCCTTCAGACACGAAAGGCTTTGCGGAAGTTTTAGCGGTTTCATCAAAAGATAGATCAATCGTCAAAGTTTCCCTAGGTTTCTTCTTATTGGAAGTAGTCTTGTCGCCAGGAAGAGTAAGGTTAACAATATCTTCTGAACCAGGACCTGCCAAACTCAAATCGTCACAATGCAAGGATTGGCTCACCCGCCTGCTCGGCACCGGTCAATGGAAACACAAAATTTTCACGAGTCTCTTCCATAATAGGGACCTCACCGTCAAGAAAATCTCGGCAGGCATAATACCAGGCCCATCCTTAACAAGGGACTATAAAACACCTGCCATATATTTAAAGGCAAATGTAGATTCAAAAAACAATAATAATAATAATAATAATAATAATAATAATAATAGTAGTAGTAGTAGTAATAATAATAATAATAAAAATAAAAGAGAGAGAAAGAGGAAAATTGTAGGAGATACGTACACAAGCCATCACGACCATAATACGGAGTCTTGTGCGGCCTGGACCAATCCGATTCATGCTAGCAGCAACTAAAGCAAACTCCTAAATGAAAGTAAGAGGAGTTGCTTGTGCAGTTAGTGTCTTATACCAATATTGATTTTGGTAACATTGAGGAGGAACATCTTCGATAACCAAGGTGGGATCACGGTAGTTCATGGGGTTTGGAGTGGCATCCGTACGGAGGTAGAAGAATTCCTATTTCCATTCATAAAGGCTCCACAGAGCAAAGCTTGTAGAAAACATGAAAACTATCGACGGTTGGAGTGATGCGTTGGCTCTGACAACAAAACTAGAGATGCCGGAGGCACATCATCCCAACTGGATGAACATAGGTTTTATGCAACCCATATGACAACACCATTGTCAAAGAACTCAGAATATAGGACCAACTTACCCGCCGGAGCATCATTGACAGTGCTACCGGCGACGAGTAGTTGAGCTTCCCATACAAGCGAGATCTCGAAGTCGAAATCAAAGTCTTATAGTCATACCGTTTCCAGTGGATAGTAACCATACCATCGAAGAACTACCACTCTTCTAGTCAATCTTTTTCTTGCGCAATTTTTTTACCGGTTAAAGAGTACGCCATTGGTTGATGGCAAAGGACATCGAACGAAGAGAACAAATGAAAAATTGTGAAAGATCATAAGTGAAAGATGGATAAGAAGGGTGTGAATGAAAGAAAAAAGAGATAATCGACCTATTTATACTAACAGTCGGTGGGAATTAGGGTTAAAAACGGAAATTTCGGAAAAACAGAAGGTCCCATAAGAAAGTGACACGTCATGAGGGAATTTCAAAGTTCAAACCAACTGGGAGCATGTAAAACACGTGCTGACAGACGAAGCGGCTGATGGGAAAGGCTCCGTCTGACGTAAGGTTAACCAAACTGACTTGTAGTAAAATCCTATCCACATAAAGATCCAGTTTCAACCTATTTATTACCTAGTCAAATAATTCTGCACAAGGAACCTCTCACAATAAAATAACACGAAAAAACTTGGTAATACATGTCACGCAAAAAAAAAAGAAAAAGAAAAAGAGAGAATTAGCTACTGAAGTAGAAGCTCCAAAAATAAGAATACACGTCCGAGAAATGAAAGAACTAGGTACATAACAACTAAGCTTGATGGGAATAATGCTTGGTTCGAAAACATTACCAAAACACGACGAAGATATCGAAAGCACAAGCAATGTTTTTGGACCAAGCAAGATACTAATCAAACAAAGCGTTGTAAAACACATGAAACGATGGAAAATGCGAAAAGAAAATGAAGAACAATAAGGCAACTCAATGCTTATTTATACAACAAGAATTTAATGCGGTAGTTGACAACCGGACGCTTTAAAAGCTCCAATCATAGGATGACGTGCGGAACAACAGCAGTGAAATTCAATGCGCCACAATTAAGAAGCATTGGCTGAAGCACATGGAGCATATAAAATTCAAATCCATACGTGCAACAACTTCACTACAGATGTAAGCCAGAAAGATAGTTAGAAGCTACCTCCATAAATAACCTCATAAATAACCGTTAAAAATAAAACAGTAAAAACAAATGATAAGTCCAATATTCCACCCGTAGAACTGATCACAGAAGAAACAATGGACTGGGGGAGTTTTGGAGGTAGGGTACTAATCCACTTAATGCGAGGAAATAATTAATCTTTGGTAGTGGAGAATCTACCGCAATAAGACATAAAGCCTCAAGAAATTTGATCAAATATAACCACCTGCACGCATAGTACCTTCCGCGGTAAGAGATTTAAATCTTTCGCGGATGTAACGCCTAGTAATCTATAACGAGAGAAGTCAAGAGGAAGACTTGTCATGACAAAGAACAGGTTAGCACGTGATAAGGAAGGGAAGAACCAATCACAGGTTGAGATCCCTCGTACTATCCACGAATGCATGATGGACCAATGAGGAAAGTCAACACTGTACCTGTCCATGACAAGGATTTCCATACGCCAGCTGTCCGACTAATCAGGAGCCATCATCATGCACAACCATAAGAATATAAAGTTCCATTGAGTGGGATAGCTGGTCCAGTTATTCTCCCTCCATTATGCTATAAATTCCACTTGAGGAAAAACTATAAGAGGATCCACTCTCACTCTCTCTAAGAATACCCATCACTTACCATAATGATTCTCACGCTAGAGGGTGGTTACGAGACGATCCCCCTATTCCCCTTCTCATAACGAGCTCATGTGTTCTGTTTTGTAGGCCAACAGTTGTTGGAGACGCAAACAGCTGTCATCGCGATCACCGGAGAACATCAAGCTAAACCCGCCCGGGGTTTGGTTGGTGTTAATCCATCCTCGATTGAGACATGAAGCTAAGCCTACCAAGGGTTATATTAGTGTTTCTTTACTCTCGTATTAAGATGATGAAGGACCATAGATTACAATGTTTAGCAAACTAAATTATATGATGTCGATTGAGTCTCTTAAGTTACTTGAGAACGAGGTGACTAAGAAACAAAATATTATTGAGATCGTAGCGTCGTGCGACACAAGTTGGTAATGTCTATGGGAATGCCGCTTGCTTGTTCACTGGAGCAACACCTATTTAATGGGGAACCTACTACACTAGAATTTGTAGACCCCGAGGAAGCTTGATTTCACACCAGCGTTCGCTCGGGATGAAGAACTAGACTTTGGAGCATAACTAGACGATATTAAACAAACAGTTTGGTTAAAACTCGATCGAAAATAAGAAAGAAGGTTTTTATTGAAGATTAAGTATGTTCTTCTAGGAAAATCAAAGAAGAAAGAACCTAATAAACAAGAGGACTCTTGGGGGCGTCCAAGTTTAAACCAACAAGCAAAACAACCGTAGCCCGGGAGACACAACTTGTATACTATTTCCTCGTATACCCATTCCGCGTCACTGAACATAGATAAAACTCCTTCATTCTTATCACGTTCGCAGTGGCAGTCCTAGTTATAGTTTAACATGCCCCCTCATAAACCATCAAAACGCTAATCTAAGAAATAAGAGACGGGACCTGACATCGGTTTTCCTTTAATGGGTGATCTAAAAGATGTTTCAACAATACAAATGTATAAGGAGATCATTACCACTTGGTCTTGCCTGCACATCTCAAGAATCATAGATGTAAAGCCAGATGGTAACTATGATTTTCTGGCAATCACTGTGGGTTTAGGCCTAAGTCAAAAAAACTGGAAGGATGATAGGCGAGCCACGATGGAATAGATGGACACAAACCACGTTCGGCGAAATTCAAGATTAAATATAGACACAACAAAATACTTTGATACGGTTAGTAACCATTTAGGGTTTTTTTTATAAGGTTCACTCAGCACCTAGAAATCATTGGTTTCAATTATCCGCCCTTAGACATGTGTTTGCTCAAACATTTCAGTGTGTTCTAATAATTCTAGAGCCGCGTAGTAGCCAGAACTTTTAACTGATGAGAGGGAGTCCAGATCCGTTTCATGACTCTCCGGTTATAGACATTGTTAATGTTAACAATATTCATTGGATCGTTATAAAATTGGAAGGGAATTACCCAGTAGTGATACCAGTATTTAATTTGGCAAGATACGCAGGTCAAGTGACACAAGAACGTAGGGTAATGCACGAAGATCGTATAAACTAGTATATGAGAATTAGGTCAACTTGGTGAGTCACCGCTCCTTGTATTGATTTACCAGATGATCGTATGTTCTTTGTACATATTAAAACTTGTAAAAAAAAATACAATATTATAATATAATATATAAAAAATTAAATTTGTATCATAGTATCGTAGAGTACAGAATAGTACAGTACAGTACAATAATATAATATAATATAATATAATATAATATAATATAATATAATATAATATAATATAGAAACATGATCAAATACATTTTATTCTTAACATGAAAACTGTGAGAACTAGTTTGCTGTTATTATTAGGTTCATTTTTATAAGTGTTTGTTGTTATTTTTTGTTTGTATTTGCTAATTTTCGATTATGAGACGTTATAAGTATTTGTTTCTTTATATTTTTGTTGTTATTATTAGATTTTTTCTTTTGCTGATATAAGTATTTGCTGTATTTGCTGTTGTTATTTTGTTCTTAATTTTGATTCTTTTGTTGTAATTTTTGGTTTTTTTTCTTTGTTATTATAAATAATTGTTTATGTAGATTGGTATTATAGTTGGTATTATTTCTTACGTTCTCATTTTCTAATAAATTGGTATTATTTTATTCGTTCTCATGTTAAGACTTAAATGCACATGAACCTTTCCGAATATAATATAATATAAAAATACCTCTATGCGACAAATTTATGGATAAACGTGGCGTATAGAGATATTTTATACCTATCTGTACATCACGTATAGGCCTAGTTATACATGGCGTATAAGCTTGCATATACCGCCTGTTTAGATCTATATAAGGGACAAATGAAACTGCCAATCAAACATGAGCACGAGCAGATCCGATTACAATGATTAATAGGGATCCAATCCGAAAACAACGAGCACGATATCCGGCTAGCAACGAACCCTTCGAGGTATGTTTTCAAATCCCATATATTCACTCGTTCAATTTCGGGTTTTAGGTTTTCAGGTTAGGTATTGGAGTAATAAACCATATATAATACGCCAAATTGCTGATTAAAGACATGTATTCTTTGATTATGGTTGGATTGGATCCCCCTCCCTACGTCCCCTATTGTTGTTTGTTTGAAGGGGAATGGTCAAACACAACATTTAGGTTAAAACGCGAAGCCTAGCCATTATTTTTAATTTTTTTAATTGTTTTCTTTTTTAAATTAATTAAGTAATTAGTATTTACAAATAAATAACTAAAATAATTCCTAAAACAATTAAATCTTTTAAATATTAATTTTTTAATTTAAAAATTAACTTTTTATATTTTATTATTATTGCAAATATATAACTAATAATTAATATTTTTTAAATACTGACTTTTTTATTTTAATAACTATATATTATTAATAATTAATCTTTTTTAAATATTATCTTTTTTAATTTAATATTATTATAATATATATAATTACTAATTTATCTTTTTTAAATATTTTCTTTCTTTAATTTATCAAGAGGGTTGAGGTGTTGGTGGAGCAGGCAGGTTCAAGAATATTAACGAGGATGAGGTGTGACTAACACAGCGACAACGCAACACGATTATTTGTCGTGCCCTTATAGATGGCTGTGGTGAGAGGCCAAGGCTCATGAATATTAGTGTGACAACAGCCAATTTTCAGGTTAACTCCGTCAACTAAACTTGGCTACTTTATTTAACTCCTTTAGAAAATACACATGCTTGTCACATGGGCACACATTTGAGTCGGTCTGCATACGTTGGTGACTTGACATCAAAATAATTCACAAATAATAAAAAGTGAAGTACAAAATAAATATAGTTTAGCTATAAACTGCTACATGAGTTATATGTATATAATGCTTCAATTTGTTATATATGATACGAGTTACATGTTAATTGACCTAATGTGATATATGCCCATGGCACTTGGAATACTTAGGAATAATGTTTTAAGTGTTACCTATCACATTCATATTTAATATATGTTATCATAAGTTATAAAGTCAAATTCTATTTTTGAAGAATCAATGGAAATTGATGAGAAGATTTGAATTATGTAAATCAAGAAACTTGTAATTTCCCAAAATCTTTGTCCCGCTCCACTCTTCTCTTGGCTGGCCCTATCCTCATACACACATACGGATTATTTATTTTTCTTACTTCTCAGATAAACACACAAATATTCATCTTCAAGTTGGAAGAAATTGAATCAAGTGACAGAAGGTTTTTGTTATCAATGGGTGATCATATATACAAGTAATTTTATTGATTGTTCTTATGTTTTATGATTGAGATATGGTTTTAGCATCCAAAGAAAGATTAATATATGGAATCATAACTTAAAAATTGAAAGATTGAGATTTTGAACATTATAGTTGTTATTGTTGCCTTGGTTTTTTTGGAATAAGAAAACCCTAAATGGTTCAAGGATTTTTTTTATTAATATTACATAATACGTTTTTTAATGATGAAGATGATTAATTGGTAAATTTGGGTTAATATTGAATTTTAGCCAAATTTATACCTTTTATCGAAATAGCTGCATGTACGCTACTGTCTTGTATGAATTTTCGTGATTTTTATGAACGTTGAAAAAATATAACAAAAATACCTTGGTAGGCCTAAGACATGTAGATTAGTGTGGTAATAATTGAATAGCTTAACTTGATGATTTTATGATGTAGAAAAATATATTTTGTTGAGTCAAAATCTGCCTTGCAAATTCAATATGGCTAAGTATGATGTATAATAAGTGTTATGATCAACTGTGAACTATTTGGCTTGCTAGATGTTTTGTACATAGTTTGACACTTAGAAACTAATTTGGCTACATGATTGGTTTGATGAAACACTGGATAGAAGTGAACACTCGCTGCTACATTAGTAGTGCAATAAGATGACTTAGCATACATGTCATGCATAATTGTTTTAACTTATGAATAAAAATGACACATACATCTTATGAAGCAATATACTTGAGAATAAGTCATCAATAGGTCATCGGGTCAAATCGTTCAAACTTTGAACAAAGTCAATAAAAGTCAAATCTTGGTCAAACATTATTAAACAATGGGATTGTTTGGATACTAGGGGTTCTAGGAGCCAATACACATTTCTCACATACTTGTTATACTATAGGATACTTGTACGAGATTTTCGCTTTAGAAGTTGACTTTCTTTAAGAACGCTTTCGAGTGAGATTCACGGCCCCTCTCTTTTACTTACTCCTTTTGGGGGAGAAAGCATGCACAAAACTTTTTTGATATTGTAGATTTTTATTTATCGCATGTATACATAGTGAACTTACAAACTGAAAGTCCTCTCGTGCATTGGACCGTTAACTAAGGTTTAACTGGCAGAAAATATTAATAGTACTACTGGGTTCGAAAAGCCCCACCCACACTAAAACTCGACTGGATGTCGGGCGGGTGTAACATTGTCCTGAACATTGCCAAGTCAGGGTAAGACTTGGTGGGAGGCATAAACCAAAATGTCAAGCTTCAGTCGCAATGGACACTACACTATTGTATCATGAATACTAGCATAATTAACTATTGATAAGACAATCCCTATATTATCTACCTGTTTAACGAACTTGATTTAGAGACAAATTTGTGAACTCACAGACCATTAAGTTGACAATTTTAGCATGTCTTTCTCAGGTCGCCAATTCTTGGTGCATGAATAGGAGGTCTCATGTACATCTCACATAAACATTTAATTAACAACATTTGGTTTTCAAGTATCATAGCTTTTGGTCGCACTTGTTTTGCATTAAAACACTTTGTTTTGGTTTAGGGAACTTATTTCCACATGTTATGCTTCCGCAACTTAAACGTTAAATTATGTAAAATGCTTTCCCATTTTGGGTAAGTTATGGGTTTTAAACAAACTTAGATGTCTTTGGTGTAACTAATGACTATGATCCTGGTTTGTCACGCGTATCACGGTAAAACCCCGCATGTGGAAATTGAGGGTGTGACAGATTGGTATCATGTACATTAGTTATAGTGAACTAGGTTGCATTCCTGACTATCACTAATCATGCTGCATTAGTTACACTACACACACAATTATTGAGTACTTATTCGTGCACACAAATGCGTTGCAGTATGTCGACATCAGCCACATCTACACATGCTCATGGAAAGGAACCCGCTATTGATGGTGATGCTCCATTTTCACCTACTCCAACTTCATCACCGAAGACGAAGAAACCTAGGATTGATTCGGTAGAAGGGGCAACCTTTGAAGAGGATTGTATTCTTGTATACTCACTCTTTAAGTTGACTAACTGGTATCCATATTACGTTGGGTGAATGATTCAATGGATGTATGTTCCACCCGTGCCTTTTCTCAACATCTCTCCTAAACCGAGCAAATCTTCTAGAGAATCTACTTTGCCCGTCCTACCATACCATTATACACAAGTTATTGCAGCCATAGTGGCAGCCTTTGAGCGTGAACATCGTATCATGAACGGTACCATTGGAGACGTCTTTGAGCTAAAGAGAGATTTACCTTTGGAACGGTTTATAACCAAGTAGATGGTTAGTGAAATCGAAGAGACTAGTGAGCGGCAAAAACATTTGAGGAACCAGGTCGTTGAGCTCACAAACCGAGTGGAGCACCTAACTAATCATATGGAACAAGCTCTTGGCAGGATCAAAGAACAGGAAGACGAACTTGAGCCTCCGAAAGAACATGAGGAGGTAGCCAAGGAGAACCCAGAGGAGCAACATGCAGAGAATGCAGTGTCTGCTGTGACTCATTAATGAGATATTTTGTTTTCTTTAGAGAATTGTTTCGTAATGAACCTGGACGGGTAGGGTTGTTCCCATCCAACTAATACTTTTGGATTTTTGATGTTTGGATTTAAGTACTTTGTAAATTGTTTTTACAATTTATTTTTTCAAGTATTATTATATAAATTTATGATGTGTTCATATGATGCTTGCCATTTACTTTATGCTTGAATAATGATTGATATTGGGAATATTAACTCGTTATTAAAAATTGTTAATGTAAAGAAACATTTCTAGATGTGGAGGTCGTGGAAGACGAGGCGTACGTGGTGGTGGATGCTTCGGAGGCCGTGGAGAAGGAAACATCAACTTAACTCTAGCAAAACTAGTAGCATTAATTAACGAGCAGGTCATGGCAGTGATGGCCGTGACCTAAGCCCTGGCCAAATACCTGGAGGTAAAATCTTGGATCTGTTGATCAACATCAGTCAGCTGTTTAAAACTATATGAACTATAAAGTGCACTCTTTTAGCGATCTAGAAGGAGTGGTAGGCTTGCTTCGTTCGATAGAAAAGTCTGAATCTGCATTTTCCATGTGTAGCTATCCCGTTGGAAGCCAAGTGAAGTTTGCTAGGAGAACACTCAAAGGAATGACTCTTACCAGGTGGAAGTCCCAAGTATAACTTATGGGACTTAATGTGGAAATGCTTTAACATGGGTAGAGTTCACTGATTTGTTGAAAGAAGAGTACAATACAAGGGATGAAGTGCAAAAAATTTAGCAGAGTTTTGGAATTTATGTATGGAAGGTTTAGAAATTGAAGCCTACACAAATTGTCCAAAAACATATTTTGATCACACACATGGTTAGGAACCCGGGTTTGATAAGTTTTTTTTGCCACAAAAACGGATTAAAAGGTTTAAATCGCGTTTTTACAGTTCAAAATTTCGGTTTAAAGCCCTTACCAAAACCCTAAATTTTAAGACTGATCTTTCGATGATACAGGCTTGGTTTTATGATGTAAGACCTGTAGTTACCTTACTTAGGAGGACAAGAACCTGGAAAATTGAGTGAAAGAGTGGAAACAAACGAAAACCGCAAAGGTAATGTCAGAACACTCGTTTAGGGGCTGTTTGGGATTAGATTATGACGTGCTTGCGGTTAGCTTGTAAACTATTTAGGGATATCAGGGACCATATGAATGAGTCCTTATCCAAATTTGGTAATTTTTTGACCATCCGAGAATATTTGGCGAATTTATTACCGTTTAGGGACGTTTATTTGGGAAAAATACTTAGATTGCTTGACAAATTATGAAATTCTGTGGAGAAATCAGTTATGGCGTAATATGATCATATATGAAATTTGGGGTGATTTGGATAACGCTAACTATGTTTTCTGGATTCAAGTCTATTCGGGTTTTTATGGTTGTTTTTGGCTCAAAAAGGTAACTTGGCAAAAATTTTGGGCTAAATTGAAGGTTAAACAAATTCAATTTTAATAAAAAACTGACGAGTTTGGGATTAACGAACATGTTGGAATATTAGAACATCAAGAGTGATCAAAAATTATATTTTGCGTTACTTAAGTAAAACTGAATTTTTTTTGTGAGAAATCCAAACAATTTGGATGGATTGTGCGTGTTTTTCTTCAAACCAGATTGAACAAACGGAAATGAGCCCCGTAGTGAATCCGGACATCTAATCTACGATCTATCTTTATAAATCTAATCATTTTATCAAACAACATGTTTACCCGAGTTTATATGGCCACACTTGTTTTCTAAACGCGCAAATGATCAACTTGGCCCAGCTGGTGAAACGGGAAAACTGAGCCAAGTTTGGTTTTAAATATTAAAAATTGAACAACGTCATAATCTATGCCTATTGTCACTTTCTGGGCGTGACAGCTGTACCCAGACTAGATATACAGCTCAGTTTAGTACGGAGATTATAATAATATTAAAATATTAATATTACTATAATATTATATGGACTAGTGATAGCAAGTCGAACAAACTGTGAGCTGGCACTGTACCGATTACCGACAAAACAGTGAGTTTCATGACCCCTCTTTTTAAACAGTTTTACGAACTTTTGGGTTGAAAAGCATGTTTGATTACATATGCATACCTGAACATGTGATGATGTGAATTATCTAAGTGCTAACACATGAAAGTCTACACTAACAATGTGATTAACTTCGAGCCGGTGCCTTGTGAATAGTACTATTGATTTGACAAACCCAAACGGAATCGGCCAGGTTTTCGTGTCACACATAAATCCATTTGCACATGACCATAATTATACGAAAATGCTATGTAGTGTTAGACACATCTACTTGGGGCATGTTGTGGGCGGAAGGGGGGCCACAGTGGTTGATTATGCATGGGAAATGGAGGCACGCAGCACGAACGAACATTCAAGGCTTCACCGTAGTTTAGCATAATTACATCATTTACGTACATATTTATAAACGTACATACAAAGGATGACTTGTGACTACGCAGAACTGTTTTCTTGATACTTGTGAAACTCACCAACCATATGTAGTTGACCCGTTTTAAACTGATTTTTAGGTATACCAAAGTTGGAATAACTTGATGATGTGCTACGTGTGCAGAGTGTCGTTGATGTTTTATGAAAAGAAGCAAGTGCATTAGTAAGAGTAGATAGTATGGCAGAGTGGTTGTGATTGTACCACTTAGCTTGTAATCGAAGATAGAATAATGTAATATATTGTAAATTAGTTTGTAATGTTTCTTTATAAACAATGTGGTTGATATCATAGGTGTTTCTTATATTCCCGTTTTACGCTTCAGCATTTGTTAGTCGGGGTGTGACAACGTCGGATAGTTTTATCATGCAAAAGAGAATACAAGATTTGAACAAAAAAAAGAAAAAATAAAGTTGAATTTCTTTGCAAAATGAAAAGAAAAATAAGTTGAATATATTTACAATCTTTAAACTTTTTGGAACTTAAAAACATACATTAACAATGTATAAAGATGTTGTACTATTAGATTTAGTAAGCATTTAGGTTTATATCTTTTCAGCACTTATATGATTTGTCAAGCATATCATACACATTAGACAAATGAGCTAACTACAATATTTAGTCTAATTAGTCAATGTGCTAGATATGCTAAGTCAATGCAGCATCACTTCCCATATATATCGGATCATATTTCTCAAAATTTTAGATATTTCACTGTTTTTGTATTTTCATATATCTCGAACAAAAATCACATTATTTTTGTATTTCTAATATTCTTTCCCAAAAATTAAAAACACAATGAAAGAAAAATAAACGAAAAAAGCACACAAAATAAAAGTGATCAACCGAACGATTGAATTTATGAAAATAATTTTAGACCATTTAAACGAAGCAAGAATACATATCTTGTTTTATCAAACGCTTAGGTAAAAAGGTCGCCTTTTTGAAACTCATTGTGAACTTTTTCTAAATAAATTAACTTCTTTTCAAAACAATCCCAAATAAAGTGATACCGGATTTTGATTTGCTTGGTTTTCGAGTGATGTACGGGATTTTTCGTGATAAGAATAGCAGCAAAATTATCAATATAATTGGGAGTAGTAGGAAACTTCAAACCGTAATCCCGCAAATGTTGCCGGATCTATAAAACCCGTGAACAGCAACTTGAGGCTTCCCCGTATTCGGCTTTAGAGATTGAAGTGGAGACCGTCGTCTGGTTATTACACTGCCAGGAGACTGGCCGGTTTCCTATGAATTGGCAATCCGCTGTTATAGACTTTAAATTGATCTTGCAACCTCCGTAGTCCTATTCTGTAAAGGATTTCCCCGATGTCATGATTTCCCCTCACATAGTTAAAGATACGCCTAACTGGCGCAAGATGATTCGCTCGGGGACTCGACTGATACCTGGCACACAAGCAAACAACGAACGTAACACCAGGACGAGAAGCAGTTACATACACTAAACCTATCTCGCACAATAGAGGGTTGGATCTACAATATCCTCCAATTCATCCGGGTGAAAAATTGTGACCCAAGGGAAGACAAGTTGAGGGCATTTTTCTGGCAGTTATCATGAATTGGCTCAAGATATTGTTCACATGTTTCTCCTGGTAAATGAAGATTCCCGAATCATACTGGTGAACCTGCTGCCCCTTAAAGAAACTCATCTCAAACTTCGTCTGCATCGTCTTCTCAAAGTCTTTGCATAAACTGTCGTTGTGGAACTAAAGAGCCATATATCGTCAACATATATCTGGACTAGAAGAATTTCGTCTTTCACATTCTTGAAAATTATAGTACAATAGATAGTCCCTCTTGAGAATCCGCTATCCAAAATATAGCCAGCCAAAACGATAAACCAAGCTATCGGGGCTTGGTGTAGACCATAAAGAGCCATGTTTAATCAGTAAGCACGCTCTGAATAATCAAGAACTTCAAACCCAGGAAGCTGCTTCATTTAAGCCTCTTCATGAATCACACTGTTAAATGCACTTTTGACGTCCATTTGGTATACTTTAAACTTCTTGAATGCTGCATAGGCCAGAAAAATTTGTATAGCTTCAAGTCTTGCAACTGAAGGATATACTTAGTTGCAGTCAATTCCTTCACGGTGATTAAACCCTTGGACTACCAATCTCGCCTTGTTCCGAACTATAACACCAGGATAATCCTTTTTACACCTAAAAACCCACTTTGTTGGGATAGCCTACTTGACTTGATCAGGTTAGTCGATCAGATCCCATACACCAAGATGAACGAACTACTGAAGTTCATCTAGCATTGCTTCCACCTGAGATTGTTATTGAAGTGCTATAGACACACTTTTTGGTTCGATTTGGGATAGAAAGCAAGTGTATTGGTCAATGTTCTGGATTCCTGAAGCATTAATAGAAGCATACACACAAAGAAGTGGATCTTTAACCACCTTTGCTTCTTAATGACGTGTTTGCACTCCCACATTCAAATCAACAATAATGTTGTCTTGAGGATGATAAGAATGAATGCTAAGAGTCTGATACTTAGGAACTGAACATCATCTTGCAGATTGGTGACGTTTATATAAGCCACTTCTTTTGTGATATGAATGGAAGATTCACCTATATCTATCTAATTATCATCATGAGTTTCAACCAATGGTTCAGAGGTTGAATCTTAAAATTCAACATCATCAGATGTGCCAGATAACACATCTGAGGCTCCAGGTTGATCAGATACTGAAGTAGAAGGACAAAGAGAAGAACTTGGAGAATATAATAACTCATTTTCAGGATAAGCACAAACCAAGTCTTCATTTTGTAAATCAACCGAGGGAGAAAAAGAATCAAAGAAACCATTGTAATCAAACATCCAGTTCGGTCCCTTGCCAGCAATAGGTGTGGTATACATTTGATAGTCAACGTGGTACCATTCTTCTACACACCTAGAGGATATATTAAAACCTTTTTCTTAGGCGAAGCACACCCAAGAAAGTATCCTTCAATGGCTTTCTCCTCGAATTTTCCCGCATCACGTTTTTACATTGTACAAGGACACCCGAACGGCTCTAGAAATTGAAGATTCGGCTTACAGTTGTTGAGAAGTTCATAACTTGTCTTCTTGAATCTCTTAACCATGAGCACCTAATTAAGCATGTAGCAAGTAGTATTCATAGTCTCATTCTAAAATTTAACAGGAAGCTTAGAATCTGCTTGCATGGCTCTAGCCGCTTCACTTATGGTTCGTATACTTTTTTCGGCAACCCTGTTCTGTTGTGACACATAAGGAGCACTATATTTGTGATGAATACCACGTTTAATATAGAAAGCCTCCATAATATTGTTCTTGTATTTTGTGCCATTATCACTTCGAATACACCACACTTTCAACTTGTAAAGTGATACGATCTTAGTGATCAAATTTTGCAAGAGAACGATTGTTTGATCCTTCGTGCTCATAAACAACACCCATGAATATCTCGAGTAGTTGTAAGTGACTACCAAACAGTACAAATCTCCCTCAATACTTAATCGATTTGCAGTTAAGTGATTCATTTTTCTGACGTAGATGTGACCCATACTTCTGTGCCATAGGATTATTTCTTTCTCAGTTGCTTTCGATACAAAACATGTAGCACTTGAAGAAGATGTTGCTGTGGATGCGTTATCAAGTACATAAATATCATTTTATCGAGGTGATCGCATGATAACCATCTCCAAGGAAATCACAACCCCAGGCTGGCTTTAAGATCACACATTCTTTGTCTATGAATAAAGTTTTATACTTTTTGTCACAAATCTGTGAAACACTCAACCGATTATGGTCAAATTTATCACAGAAGTTCACATTATCTAAAGTGATCTTTCCATTGGACACTTGACCCTCCTTGGTTAGTCCACCATGATTTCCTACAAATGCAACATAACCCCCTTCAATGTCTTTAGTATGAGTAAGGAGACTCAAATTGCAAGTAATATGATAAGAACGTCAACCATTTACAATCCATTTGTCAGCTGACATAGTCTTGGATGAACTCTGTACAAAAAAGTAGATGATTAGTTTGAAGAGGTAACCCAAGCCTCAGTCTTGGGTTGAACCTCATTTTTCCTTCTGAGGGAAACACATTTTAGGCTACCATGTTGGAAACTCCTCAACAAGAACCTTCTCATCCTTAATCTTCTTCTTCTTCAACGCATGTTAATGCAACTTCTGGAATTGCCTAAAAGTCAAACTTGCCTTTGACCTTTTAGTCAATCTAGTTTCAACAACATCAAGCTTGATAGCTTTACACACATGTTTAACAAGCTCAACCGATTTCATCATCTTATTGTTAACCCCAACAAATTTTTTTGAGTTAACCTGATCAACAACTTCTTTTTCTCATTAACCTCCTATGTAGGTTGCCTTTTCTAAATACTTTGAACTACAGGAACTTTGTCCTTGGTTAAAGGTTTTTCAATCTTTTACCCCAAGATTCACAAAACTTGGCATATAACCTCTTTCACCACAAGAGAAATAAATTCTTCTTTTAATAAACATTTGTGGTGAATAAGATCTACCATATGAATCATCAGGTTGAAAAGTAACAACCTACACATGAGACAAAACGAACTTATCCTCTTGATTTTGTTTATAAAAATCCAAGTTAGAACAGCCAGAGAAATCCTTGAGCGTATCTGACCAAGATGATTTTACAAACTAAATAGGTTTAAGTAAATTTGGTTGAGATTTCTTTTGGGGTTTTGGTTTTAGTTTCTAGATTTTCCCAAAAGAAATCACAGCCTCACTCCAAAGAGGTTTTCCACAATCAAAAACTCTCTTAACACACTCAGTTCTTACAAAAGCCTAAGGCAATAAATCATCAGCAAAATGCTAATTCACTCCCTTCAGTTTGTAACCCTATAGTTCTTCTTCTCACCAACTAAATTAACAAACTTTTTTAAATTTTCATCTGAGACTACCTGCTTCTCAGATGACTTGGGTGTAACAAAGGATTATATGCTACCAATTTTAGATTTTTCAATCCTTTATGGTTCACAAAGAATAAGATTTTAAAGTGGAATATTTCATCCTTGTAATTGTAACACCCGTTAATCTTGGTTCAATGATTTAAAGCTTGTAAAGTATGTATAATTCTCAGGATTTAACCGACGTCTCTCGGAAGCTTTTATGTCATCCCGGTACGTTTAATCGTTTAAATTTTCTACCAAGTTGCCTTATTATTCAATTTAGAGGGGCTAGAATGAAATATTTTTATATTATAACAATAATCACAAAACCCTAACCCCCCCCCCCCTCTCTAATCCCGATCGGCAGCTAGGAGCCCCCCTGCGATTTTCCTTTTTCCAGCCAAGTATTGATCATAAAACATCAATTAAAGGTTAGTACTATGATTCCCCAAGTCTTTTACACCATAATTGATCTTTATATCACGCGTATTGATCGATAAACGACTTGTTTTAGGTTAACCGGGTGGCTGTCCAATTGAGCATTTCCGGGACTGTTTTGAGTGAGGTTTTTGCACCAAAATCCTCCTAGGTATGTCTAGTATATCATACTTAAAAACCATATTCATTGGTGTTAGTTAGATTGGTCAACTAGTTATCGTTTGAAAGATTGTGTTCGATTGACTAGAATTGTAGTTTAATGTGTATAACGCGAGGGTTGAAGTGATTAACGACCAATTCAGCTTGAGGACACTTGGTTTGATGTACGTGCTGTTGAAAAATCATTTTCATAAGTTATGGGGCTGAATTGGTTGTCGGTTACTCAAACGGGTCGGTACAACGCGCAATTTCGTTTATTGAATAGTTGGTGCGTTGTACTTGCGAGTTACTTACACATTTGACTTTTGTAGCGTCGTGTGGACTTGTTGGCTGTGATTTTATCATATTGGGTCCACACAGGGCTGAGTTAGATGTTAACGACCTAAACGACTATTAAACGCGCGTATTGGTGTCACCTAATGCTCCCGGAGGTAATTTGGGAATTCTTTAGTCCCGGGAGTACCTAAGGTTCGTTTTGGTGGATGTATGGCCTCAGGGGCTGTGGTGATTTAGTTTGATGAGGTAGAGGCTTTAGGTAACTCGAACCATGTTAGAACGTCTCGTAGGATAAACGAGTCCTTTCGAGGTCGATTGTAATGTTTGTATGTAAACCGGCAGGTGTTTGAGCTTTGAGATCACTTAGGGATTACCTAGCTCATGGTGAATACATCTTGTGTGTCAGGTGAGTTCATGTTGCCCCCTTTTAATTCTTTTTAAGTTTTTGGGCTGGCATGCACACCTAAGCGATTTTGCTTGATGAAACGTTTAAACTATTTTACATAGGCTTGCTTGTATATGGTAGGCCTTGGGATCTTATAGTATGTATGTATGTATTATTGAATGGCCAATATTTGGCGATGTTAGTAGTCGTTATCGACTACGGATGTTACGTATGCCTACGTTGTGTTTGCATACGTTGATGAGATGTTATGTGTTTGGGTTGTACAATTTCTTGACCCTGATGTTATTACTTGGATGTTATATGTATATAAATATATATGTATATATAGGGATGCACTTATAAAGATGTTTATATATGTGTGTGTGTGTGTGTGTATAATAATGATTATTTATTGATGATGATGGCCTAACTGTTATATCCCGTTTATTCTAAAATTCTTGGAATGACTATCATGATTATTATTTATTGATGTTATTTATGTAACAGTTGAACTCACTCAGCTCAAGCTGACTTTGTGTGCATGTTAGTGTGAGTTTCAGGTTAGGAGATGGATGCATTACCGCTTGGACGTGCACGAAGCTACTTGGACGGTGGAGCGCATGCTTAGTCGGATGTTTCAATAATAATAAACATTTGCGTTTCTGTAGGTTCCCTGGACGGATCACACGAGATATCTCGGTCTACTCAGGTGTGGAATCCCTGCGTAGATCGTTACGAGCGTAGAAAGCAAATCAAACAAACACACACGAATAAACCGAAACACGTTATATATTAATAACTGAACTCACGTGATATGAATCACTGATACAGACTCTCGACCTCACGTTACAATGAACTCAAACCAGCTTAGATCAACTCGATTAACTTAAACGACTAACTCTAAACCAAGCCGTAAGCTAGGTATATAAATACACGACAACTTCGCCTGATATGTTCAGGCGAAGTTGTCCATAACTTCGCTTGTTCAACAAGTTCGCCTAGGCGAACTTGTTAACAACTTCGCTTAAACAAAAACATAAATAACATTACAGACTCGATTACAGACACTAGACTATGAACTACTGACATTTATGCACCAACAGACTCCCCCTTGGCAGTAGCTTCATATCTTGATCTTTAAGCACTTGTCTCGTAATCTTCAATCTTGTCTCTTCACGCATGCACTCCTTCTCTAACACAAACTGTGACTACTCGCTGATACTTCCTCGCTTCGTCTTTCCAAGCAGGAATATAGAATATCTTCTTTTCATTCAACACTTGCAGATCAGCTTTCGATAAGTTAACAATATGCATCGGATCATACACCCTCAGCACTTCTTGTTCGTCTTTGTCTTCCATCACGGCTTCAGCAGTCTGGCAATCAACATACCACCATTTAAGATTCTTCAACACATCTTGAGGCATAATCTTCATTGGAACCTCCTTAATGCATCGAATCGGTTTGTACTTCATTACCATCCATGGCTTGCCATCTGCTCTCATTCCCCTTTCTTTATCTTCCACTAGCTTTCCCTTCTGTGGCTTTAATAACTCAAACTTCTTCTCTTTTATGCTTTCTTTCCACACGATCTTCCCAATAACCCTTGCCATGTTGTCGTCGCTTCTATTGATCAGCCCCAATCTAGCCAAATCCTTCACCTCACATTCAGGAAATGTATTGAGAGATCTCAACGTTCTTTTAAAATACTGAATCCCATCAAAACGTTTCACCACAAACAACTTTATCTGTTCATCATATAGCCAACAAATAATTCCTTTCTTCGACTCAGCATAGCGTTTGATATTATAACTCTTCTTGAACATGGTTGGAACAGCAGGCTTCTTAGTTTTAATAAACCAATGAGCACAGCCTTCCTTCCACCTAGGCTGCTCCTCCCACTCAGTCTCATCATTTTCCATCTCAGTACGCATATCGGCTTTCTCAACATCTGGGATCTCGTGTTCAACATTTTCTTCAATTATTTCACCTTCTTCAATCTCATCTTCAATCACAATATGTGCTCCAATCTTCTCAATCTCCTCAATAGTGTGACACCCGGTAATTCCCCAATCCTATAAACTAAGTAATCAACCTAATAAATAGGTGATTGTGAATATTATGCGCGCTATGTTAGAATCAGCGCGGGCAATTGTTATGTTCGCCCTGCGCGAGCGCGCTATGTTAGAATCAGCGCGGGCAATTGTTATGTTCGCCCTGCGCGAGCGCGCTATGTTAGAATCAGCGCGGGCAATTGTTATGTTCGCCCTGCGCGAGCGCGCTATATTAGAATCAGCGCGGGCATTTGTTATATGCGCCGTGCGCGAGCACGCCATGTTAGTCAGCGCGGGCATATTATGTGCGCCCTGCGCGAGCGCACCATGTTAAGAACCAGCGTGGGCATATGTTATATGCGCCATGCGCGAATGTTTTGGCTTTATGTTTTCATGTAACTTAACGTTATGTTGTCTAATGGGTTGACCATCCCGCATGATGCTAAGGTGGGTGCATCCTAAATCGTTTATGCGCGTGCGGAAGGGAACTAACCTCCCCGCATGGCGGGAACATTGAGAGCTAGTTTGTCTGAAGCTCCAAGATGGAATTGACTTCAACATGACTGATCACTATGTTGAAATACCAAGACCACCTGGAGAATTTACAAATGAAACTCAATGTCCCTAACTGCGAGAAGGTTACGCACCTACCCGCAGCAGAGAAATGTCCTTCACGCAGAAAGCTATGCGCACAAAGTGATACGCACCGAACACTTAGTCTATTCTCCAGATGTAAGGAGATTACTCCCGCCCAAAAGGAAACAGTAGCGTGTTTCAGAGATTTTCCACTTTTTACTGTACACTGACAAAAGTACCTGAAAAAGCACACTGTAACATGAAAAGTCAACTGTCAGCCACCCTACTCCCACCAACCACAGACCTGCATGTCCTGACCAAATCAAATCAAAATCTTTTATCCACTACTCCACTTTTAAATAAACAATAATAATTTCCATACTTTATCATCATTACACCTAGATATGAAAAGATTACAATCCCCTAAAGCAAGGGATTGTGTTCCCTTGAGTTTGCCTATAAATATGTAACCTAAATTATCACTCAAACACACTTCAAACTTCTCTCTTAAGAACTGCAAACTTGCACTAATCATCTCCCAAGCATCCATTGTTTCCATTTCCGATCCTGTTACTAGGTAAGCCGAGATTATAACCTTGAGATCTACTTTCCAACCCTTATATTCTCCTATTTCTTGATCTTAATATATATACTTCTTGTTATTTAATCGTATTCTAGACCTTCAATTCAAAGGCCAACACCAAGAAAACCCGAATCTCGATTAATCCCTTAACAAGAACCACAGGTGAGTCTCACAGCCCCTATTTTCACTGTTTTCACTATTTTTAAACTGTTTTCGGGGCGAGGGACACGTACCTAAATTATGTTTTATCATGATACTCTTACAAGCAATGCAAGCAATTATGTGTTTAAATAATGTTTCATTATGGTATATTTACGAGCAATGCAAACGGTTATCTATGGGTTTCGATATGAGTGCGCAAGATACGAGTAAGTGATCACTTTACCATTGGAACTCTAAGGGTAGGGACTGCTGGTTTGATCCACCCACTCGTAGGGGTCGCACCTCTTACACAGACGAGTGCCTAGCATGTCATGGGGCAGTACTATGGGATTGAGCCCGCTCGTAGAGGTCGCTCCACTTACGCAGACGAGCGCCTTGTTTTCCGGCACAACGTCCGCGCGTAACCCGCGGGACGGTATTATTTCGCTCGTAGTGGCAGCGCCACTTACACAGACGAGCACGGTTTTTCAGAAGTGTCCGCGCGTAACCCGCGGGACGGTTTTACTTATTTCGCTCGTAGTGGCAGCGCCACTTACACAGACGAGCACAGTTCCCAGAAATGTTCGCAGCGTAACCCGCGGAATGATTTTATCAGAATATGTTGATAGAACTATGTTTTACCAAGCATGTGTTTTAATGATGCTATCAGAATTATGTTTCAGAATGATTTTTATCAAGATTATGATGCAATACGATTTATCAAGTTACTAAAACTTGTGAACTCACTCAGTTTATACTGATTCAAATGTTTTACGTGTCTTTCAGGAGATAACTAGGTAGCGCATGGAGTCACACTTAGAGCACCTCACGCTGAACATCTAAAACTAGCTTTTTGGAAGATTTTAGTTCTATCCCTTCGATGCGCGTGGTTGTTCTCGCCGCGCAAGGGGATATGGCGTGGAAATCTTCAACAGTTTTTATACTTGGATGATTTTATGTAATTTTTAAACAATGTAATGTATTTGTATTAAACATTTCATGCGCAATGAAAATCTTATCTTGAATGTTTGCAATGGCCCGTGCTTAAGTATCAATCCCCACTCGCGCGCGCCCGGCTGTTTCCGCCGTTCAGGGCCGGGTGTGACAGATTGGTATCAGAGCACTGGTTATAGCGAACTAGGAAAAGAAGTTTTAACCTAGACTATAACCGTTGGGGAATCGCATGAAATATTTTTCAAAGAAAATATTTTCGAAACTATACACACACTTCGGAACACGGGTCACACAGTGTCTAGTGAATAAAGATAAAGAACATTATGTGCTCAGAGTACATGCGCTAAGTTTAATATATTTTCACTCTTTTAAAGCGAGAATGCCTCCAACTAGAGCCAAGGGAATCACCATGACACCCGAGGAACTCGCGGAAATAATCGCGCAGGCGATCGCGACACATGAGGCCAGCAAGGCCGAATCAAGTCAGGGTCGTCAGAACGAGACCCCAGAACCCGAATCAGGAGCCTTGGACAAAGGGTGCTCCTATAAGACATTTATGGCCTGTAGGCCTTGGCCATTCAAGGGTACCGAAGGGGCCATTGGGCTCTACAACTGGATTGACAAGATGGAGACAGTTCTCTCCATTAGCAGATGTAGTGAGAACCAGAAGGTCCTTTACGCGACCTGCATGTTCCAAGAAGCAGCTTCGTCTTGGTGGAAGCTTCAAGTGAAGACTTTGGGGCGAGAAGTTGCTCTTCACAAGACCTGGGAAGAACTGAAGGAAATGATGATAAGAAAGTTCTGCTCTCGCGCAGAAATTCAGAGCCTGCAACAGGAATTCTGGAACCACAACATGGTAGGAACGGATATCGACGCCTACAACAACCGGTTCAACGAGCTTTGCCAGTTGGTGCCAGACATGGTAAACACGGAGGAAAAGAAGATCGAGAGGTATATTTTTGGATTACCTCCTGTTGTTAGGGTTCCGCTCAACGCCGCAGCGCCTCCAACCTTTGATGAGGCGGTAGCGCGGGCCATCACCCTTACAAGGGATACGGTCCGTGCGGGTATGTTGACTACGCGCGGAAACGAGCAGCGAACCTCTGACTCCAAGAGGAAATGGAACTCTCACCACCGAGGGTCCGACTCCAAGCGGCCACCGTTCAAGAAGCAGGAGAGCGCAAAGGTTTACGCGATCCAAGCCGCGGAGCCATCAAGGAAAGGATACAGCGGGCCTTACCCATGGTGCAACAAATGCAAGTTTCACCACGAGGGTGAATGCGCGAGTGTCACGTGCGCCAAATGTAACAGGCCAGGGCACAAGACGGTGAATTGCCGTGCTAAAGAAGCTGGAGCCAGTGACAACTGCTACGCATGCGGAAAGCCAGGGCATTTCAGTCGGGATTGCCCGCAAAGGGGAAACCAAGCTCGCGGGAGAGCTTTTGTGATCGGCGCGGGTGAAGCTAAAGAAGAGCCGAATGTGGTAACCGGTACGTTTTTGCTTAACGGCCATTTTGCATCTGTCTTATTTGATACTGGCGCTGACCTAAGTTTTATATCTGCTGAGTTTAAAGACTCCCTAGGCTTAGCAACCAGTAGGCTAGACACGCCTTATGCTATAGAACTAGCCAATGGTAGGCAGTTATGCGCGAACGAAAGAACTGAACAATGTGTAATAGTCATGGGAGGTCACGGGTTCAATATTAATTTGTTGCCAATAGACTTGGGAAGTTTTGACATTGTAGTAGGTATGGATTGGTTAGTCGAGAACCACGCAGAGGTTATTTTCCATGAGAAGCAGGTTCGGATCCCACTGTTGAACGGAGAAACCTTGGTAATTCAAATGGAAAGAAGGGGAGTTGCGACGAAACTGATTTCGTGCCTAAAGGCGCGCAAGTGCCTAAGGAAAGGGTGCTACGCCTTCCTGGCGCATGTAGTAGAGAAGAAAGGAGATGAGCGAAGAATTGAAGACTTACCAGTAGTGCGCGAATTTCCAGAAGTTTTTCCTGAAGATTTGCCCGGATTACCGCCGCCGCGACAAGTCGAATTTCGTATTGATTTAGTCCCAGGAGCTGCGCCAGTAGCTCGAGCGCCTTATCGATTAGCTCCATCTGAGATGCAAGAGCTATCCAATCAGTTACAGGAACTATTGGATAAGGGTTTCATACGCCCAAGCTTTTCACCTTGGGGAGCTCCAGTACTGTTTGTTAAGAAGAAGGATGGTTCCTTCCGGATGTGTATTGACTACAGGGAGCTGAACAAGCTGACAGTCAAGAATCGGTACCCCTTACCGAGGATTGACGACTTATTTGACCAGTTGCAGGGATCCAGTTATTATTCGAAGATAGATCTACGGTCAGGATACCACCAACTTAGGGTCCATGAGGAAGATGTGCCGAAAACAGCCTTCCGAACTAGATACGGCCATTATGAGTTCTTCGTGATGCCTTTCGGGCTAACTAATGCGCCGGCTGTGTTCATGGATCTGATGAACCGCGTGTGCAAACCATACTTGGACAAGTTTGTGATTGTGTTTATAGATGATATTCTGATTTACTCTCGGACCAAGGCCGAGCATGAGCAACACCTGAGATTGATTTTGGAATTGTTGAGGAAAGAAAAGTTGTATGCGAAGTTTTCCAAGTGCGAGTTTTGGCTTAGAGAAGTTCACTTTCTCGGTCACGTTGTAAACGAGAAAGGAATACACGTTGATCCTTCCAAAGTCAAGGCCATCGAAAACTGGGAAGCGCCAAAAACCCCAACTGAGGTGAGGCAATTCCTAGGACTAGCTGGCTACTATCGACGCTTCATTGAGAACTTCTCCAAGATAGCTCTACCACTGACCGCGCTAACTCAGAAAGACAAGAAGTTTGTTTGGGGCGAAAATCAGGAAGCAGCATTTCAAATGTTAAAACAGAAGTTATGTAGTGCGCCAATTCTGTCTCTGCCCGAGGGGACGGATGACATCGTCGTTTACTGCGACGCTTCACATCAGGGACTCGGATGTGTCCTTATGCAGCGAGACAAAGTCATAGCATATGCCTCGCGCCAACTCAAGGCCAATGAAAAGAACTACACAACGCATGATCTGGAACTTGGAGCGGTTGTCTTCGCGCTAAAGATTTGGCGCCATTACCTCTATGGTACAAAGTGTATAATCTTTACGGATCACAAGAGCCTTCAACATATATTTGATCAAAAGGATTTAAACATGAGGCAACGAAGATGGGTGGAGTTGTTGAATGATTATGATTGTGAAATTAAGTACCACCCTGGAAAGGCGAATGTGGTAGCAGACGCGCTAAGTAGGAAGGAGCGAATAAAAACGCTACGAGTTAAGGCTCTAAGGTTGACCATTCACGCAGATCTCTCTACCCGCATCCGAGACGCTCAGCAAGAAGCCTTGAAACCAGAGTTTGTTAAAAACGAATCCCTTGGGGGTATGATTAAGGATTTGGAGCTCAAAGAGAACGACACTCGATATTTCGCTAACCGCATATGGGTCCCTCTCAAGGGAGGATTGCGCGAGCAAGTATTAAACGAAGCTCACAAGACGCGATATTCCGTACATCCTGGCGCAGACAAGATGTACCAAGATATTAAAGCGCTGTATTGGTGGCCCAATCTTAAAGGCTCCATCGCGACGTATGTCAGTAAGTGCCTGACGTGTTCGAAGGTAAAGGCTGAATACCAGAAACCATCAGGGTTGCTTCAACAGCCAGAAATTCCCATGTGGAAGTGGGAACAAATCTCTATAGACTTCATTACCAAACTGCCAAGGACACCTGTGGGTTATGACACGATCTGGGTTATTGTAGATCGGCTAACTAAGTCAGCGCACTTCCTGCCGATCAAGGAAACCGATAAGATGGAAAAGTTAGCCCGATTGTATATTCGAGAAGTAGTTTCAAAACATGGAGTCCCAGTGTCCATCATTTCTGATAGAGATAGTCGGTTCACCTCAAGGTTTTGGAGATCGTTACAAGGGGCTTTAGGTACTCGTCTTGACATGAGTACGGCATATCATCCCCAAACGGATGGGCAAAGCGAGCGAACAATCCAGACATTGGAAGATATGCTGCGCGCGTGCGCAATCGATTTCGGAGGTAGCTGGGATACTCACCTCCCATTGGTTGAATTTTCTTACATCAACAGTTATCACACAAGCCTCAAGGCTGTGCCGTTTGAAGCTTTGTATGGGCGCAAGTGTAGATCCCCACTGTGCTGGGCTGAAGTGGGTGACAAGCAAATGACTGGTCCAGAATTGATCCAAGAAACAACAGACAAGATTTTTCAGATACGGGATCGCCTTAAGACAGCGCGCGACAGACAGAAGAGCTACGCAGATGTGCGAAGGAAACCGTTGGAGTTTCAAGTAGGGGATAGAGTACTTTTGAAAGTCTCTCCATGGAAAGGAGTCCCCCGTTTCGGCAAGCGAGGAAAGTTGAATCCGCGCTACATTGGACCATTTGAGATCCAGGAAAGGATCGGTCCGGTTGCTTATAAACTCCGTTTACCCGCCGAACTCAGTGGAGTTCATGATACGTTCCATGTATCCAACCTCAAAAAGTGCTTATCTGACGAAACGTTGATTTTGCCGTTGGAAGAGATTCACATCGACAAAAAACTGCACTTCGTAGAAGAACCTATAGCAGTAACCGATTGGAAAGAACAAAAGTTACGCAGAAGCAGAATCAAGTTAGTAAAGGTTCAATGGAACTCGAGGCGTGGGCCTGAATTCACTTGGGAAAGAGAAGACCAGATGCGCATGAAATACCCACACCTCTTTCAGAGCATGGCTTCTGCCAGCAACGTCTCCTAAATTTCGGGACGAAATTCTCTTAACAGGGGGAAAATGTGACACTCGGTAATTCCCCAATCCTATAAACTAAGTAATCAACCTAATAAATAGGTGATTGTGAATATTATGCGCGCTATGTTAGAATCAGCGCGGGCAATTGTTATGTTCGCCCTGCGCGAGCGCGCTATGTTAGAATCAGCGCGGGCAATTGTTATGTTCGCCCTGCGCGAGCGCGCTATGTTAGAATCAGCGCGGGCAATTGTTATGTTCGCCCTGCGCGAGCGCGCTATATTAGAATCAGCGCGGGCATTTGTTATATGCGCCGTGCACGAGCGCGCCATGTTAGTCAGCGCGGGCATATTATGTGCGCCCTGCGCGAGCGCACCATGTTAAGAACCAGCTTGGGCATATGTTATATGCGCCATGCGCGAATGTTTTGGCTTTATGTTTTCATGTAACTTAACGTTATGTTGTCTAATGGGTTGACCATCCCGCATGATGCTAAGGCGGGTGCATCCTAAATCGTTTATGCGCGTGCGGAAGGGAACTAACCTCCCCGCATGGCGGGAACATTGAGAGCTAGTTTGTCTGAAGCTCCAAGATGGAATTGACTTCAACATGACTGATCACTATGTTGAAATACCAAGACCACCTGGAGAATTTACAAATGAAACTCAATGTCCCTAACTGCGAGAAGGTTACGCACCTACCCGCAGCAGAGAAATGTCCTTCACGCAGAAAGCTATGCGCACAAAGTGATACGCACAGAACACTTAGTCTATTCTCCAGATGTAAGGAGATTACTCCCGCCCAAAAGGAAACAGTAGCGTGTTTCAGAGATTTTCCACTTTTTACTGTACACTGACAAAAGTACCTGAAAAAGCACACTGTAACATGAAAAGTCAACTGTCAGCCACCCTACTCCCACCAACCACAGACCTGCATGTCCTGACCAAATCAAATCAAAATCTTTTATCCACTACTCCACTTTTAAATAAACAATAATAATTTCCATACTTTATCATCATTACACCTAGATATGAAAAGATTACAATCCCCTAAAGCAAGGGATTGTGTTCCCTTGAGTTTACCTATAAATATGTAACCTAAATTATCACTCAAACACACTTCAAACTTCTCTCTTAAGAACTGCAAACTTGCACTAATCATCTCCCAAGCATCCATTGTTTCCATTTCCGATCCTGTTACTAGGTAAGCCGAGATTATAACCTTGAGATCTACTTTCCAACCCTTATATTCTCCTATTTCTTGATCTTAATATATATACTTCTTGTTATTTAATCGTATTCTAGACCTTCAATTCAAAGGCCAACACCAAGAAAACCCGAATCTCGATTAATCCCTTAACAAGAACCACAGGTGAGTCTCACAGCCCCTATTTTCACTGTTTTCACTATTTTTAAACTGTTTTCGGGGCGAGGGACACGTACCTAAATTATGTTTTATCATGATACTCTTACAAGCAATGCAAGCAATTATGTGTTTAAATAATGTTTCATTATGGTATATTTACGAGCAATGCAAACGGTTATCTATGGGTTTCGATATGAGTGCGCAAGATACGAGTAAGTGATCACTTTACCATTGGAACTCTAAGGGTAGGGACTGCTGGTTTGATCCACCCACTCGTAGGGGTCGCACCTCTTACACAGACGAGTGCCTAGCATGTCATGGGGCAGTACTATGGGATTGAGCCCGCTCGTAGAGGTCGTTCCACTTACGCAGACGAGCGCCTTGTTTTCCGGCACAACGTCCGCGCGTAACCCGCGGGACGGTATTATTTCGCTCGTAGTGGCAGCGCCACTTACACAGACGAGCACGGTTTTTCAGAAGTGTCCGCGCGTAACCCGCGGGACGGTTTTACTTATTTCGCTCGTAGTGGCAGCGCCACTTACACAGACGAGCACAGTTCCCAGAAATGTTCGCGCGTAACCCGCGGAACGATTTTATCAGAATATGTTGATAGAACTATGTTTTACCAAGCATGTGTTTTAATGATGCTATCAGAATTATGTTTCAGAATGATTTTTATCAAGATTATGATGCAATACGATTTATCAAGTTACTAAAACTTGTGAACTCACTCAGTTTATACTGATTCAAATGTTTTACGTGTCTTTCAGGAGATAACTAGGTAGCGCATGGAGTCACACTTAGAGCACCTCACGCTGAACATCTAAAACTAGCTTTTTGGAAGATTTTAGTTCTATCCCTTCGATGCGCGTGGTTGTTCTCGCCGCGCAAGGGGATATGGCGTGGAAATCTTCAACAGTTTTTATACTTGGATGATTTTATGTAATTTTTAAACAATGTAATGTATTTGTATTAAACATTTCATGCGCAATGAAAATCTTATCTTGAATGTTTGCAATGGCCCGTGCTTAAGTATCAATCCCCACTCGCGCGCGCCCGGCTGTTTCCGCCGTTCAGGGCCTGGTGTGACAAATAGGCAGCACATCATCATCAAACATCACATCATCCTCTAGCATATCATCATCCAATTCTTTCAACGCATCGATCACATCATCATCATCATCAACCATCACCACCTCATCACCACCAACTGCACATGCAGACTCCTCCTGAGCTGTGGAAGTCCCAAGAGCTTGAGTAGTTCTTGGCAACTCACCACCTGCATCTTTCGATGCATTGAGATCATCGTCTCTATCATTTCTCTTCTTTGTCCTTAACTCGTCGCCTCTACAGCCTGTCTCCCCCTGAGATGCCAAGAACTCCTTCATAGCATCTATAATTCGCCCATGTTCAACCAGGAGGGACGACTGTAGTTGATTCTCTGCTACAAGGCGCTGAATAGCCTGGGTCTGGATAAAGTTTATCCTCGATTGCTCTGCCACGACCCGTTCAAGTGCAGCTATTCTCTCCGAGTCTGAGAGGGTTGCATCGAAAGTAGTGATTGATGGGATGCCGACAGCTGATGTAGCCACCACGGGAAATTCCGCGGCGCTTAAACCTGTGACCTGGACAGAAGTAGGGACAATCGACATACCTGACAGTGCTGGCGGAGCAAAACGTACAACTCTTGAAGTCTCTCCAGCTCCCATACCTGCACCTGTCCTTTCACGTCTTGATCGTCTAATCAGCTTGTGAATATCCTCTTCTTCTTCTTCTGACTAGTATCATCAACTGTCCTCTTTCTCTTCCCAATCGTCCTTTCTTGTCTCACCAACATCCTTCTCGCCTCATCCATAACATCATCAAGATCTGAGTCAGCCACCGTCGTAGCTGCTCTAGTAATATTCACTTCCCGAACCTGTGCAGCAGAGACCTGCACCTCTTCTTGCGGATCAAACCGGTCCATGTCGAAGAATCCTTGGCCGCCAAATGCAGCATCAAGGTCTACATCCTCCTCAGCCGACACCACAGGCACAGTAGGTACATCTCGAGTTTTTCCTGCCTGTTGTGGTTGAGGGTCTCTGAACTCATCCTCCCGAGCTGGCACATACCTCGGGTTTATTAAGAACCCAAAGAGTGGAGTATGCCTTGGACGACGTTCAGGCTTGCTCCTCGCACTCGAAGTACGGCATTGAGCAAAGATACGTTTGCTCACACTCTCCACGTATCGTATTGGGCGTCGTTGAGGCAAATTTGGAGCCACATGGTTCAAGATCATCTGGATGAATCTTGGATACATTATGAACCGCTCACGAGCCATCGCCCTCCTCTGTCTGTCGATCTCATAAAAGACCATCTGACTAAAGCTATAACGTTTGTTATAAGTCAGAGCAGTCATTGCTGACTGCATGGTCGCACCCATTCCGTCAGTACCTTCCTTCCTGTAGGTTCCCTGGACGGATCGCACGAGATATCCCGATATACACAGGTGCGGAATCCCTGTGTAGATCGTTACGGACGTAGAACACAAACACACAAACACACGAATACGATATGAACAAAACTCACGTTATATTAATAACTCAACACGTGATATAATCACAGTTACAGACTCTCGACCTCACGTCACTTGACTCACTGAATTACACGTACTCGAACTACTTCTAAAACGATAATCCGTAACCTATATAAATACACGACAACTCTTGTTCAACAAGTTCGCCTAGGCGAACTTGTCAACAACTTCGCTTGGTTAACAAGTTCGCCTAGGCGAACTTGTCAACAACTTCGCTTTAAACAAACAAATACATAAACAATATTACAGACTCGATTACAGACACTAGACATATGAACTACTGACATTTATGCACCAACAGACTCCCCCTTGGCAGTAGCATCATATCTTGATCTTTCAGCTCTTGTCTCGTAATCCTGTAACTTCAAGCGTGCACTCCTTCTCTAACACACACCGACACAACCCTTTGATATTTCCTTGCTTCATCCTTCCAAGCAGGAATATAAAAGATCTTTTTCTCGTTAAGCATCTTCAGATTAGCTTGCGATAACTTAACAAGATGCATCGGATCGTAAACTCTAAGGATCTCTTGTTCATCCTCATCTTCAATCACTGCCTCAGCTGTCTCACAATCAACGAACCACCACTTTAGGTCTTTGAGCACATCCTTGGGCATAAGCTTCATCGGTACTTCTTTAAGGCACCGGATTGGTTTATACTTCATAACCATCCAAGGCTTTCCATCAGCTCTCAAACCTCTATCCTTGTCTTCAACAAGTTTCCCTTTCTGTGGTTTCAGCAGCTCAAACTTCTTTTCCTTTATGCTCTCTTTCCATACAATTTTCCCTATGACTCTAGCCATATTACCGTCACTTCGATTGATCAATCCCAATCTGGCTAAGTCTTTAACCTCGCACACAGGCAGTGTGTTTAACGATCTCAACATTCTTCTGAGGTACTGAACTCAATCATATCGTTTAATCACGAAGAGCCGCAACTGCTCATCATAAATCTAGCATATAATCCCTTTCTTTGCTTCAGCATAGCCCTTAATGTTGTAACTCTTTTTGAACATGGTAGGGACTGCCGGTTTCTTCGTTTTGACGAACCATTGAGCATATCCTTCCTTCCACCTCGGCTGCTCTTCCCATTCAGTATCTTCAACTTCCGTCTGATCACCCATATCGGCCTTCTCAACCTCTGGAATGTCATGTTCGACGTTTTCCTCTACTATCTCTCCTTCCTCAATCTCATTCTCAATCTCAATCTGCTCACCGATCTTCTCAATCACATCACTCGGCAGCACATCTTCATCAAACAACACATCGTCACTGAACATATCATCGTCAGGTTCTTTCAACGCATCAATCACGTCATCATTAACCAACACCACATCATCACCACTAGAACCACCAGCCGCGTCGGCAGACTCCCCCTTAGCTGTGGAAGTACCAAGAGCTTGAGAAGTTCTTGGCAGCTCACCACCTGCATCTTTCGATGCATTGGGATCATCGTCTCTGTCGTTTCTCTTCTTCTTCCTGAGCTCGTCGCCCTTACATCTCATCTCCCCCTGAGATGCCAAGAACTCCTTCAAGGCATCTATAATTTTCCCATGCTCAACCAGGAGGGATGACTGTAGTTGATTTGCTTCTACTAGGCGTTGAATAGTCTTCGATTGCTCTGCCATGTATTCTGCCTCACAGGTTGAAATTGCGACTGAAGTCTGCTTCTTGCATTGCCACGACACCAATCTGCCACCAAGAAACTGACATCTTCCAGTTGTTGACTTCCGACTCTGATAGCACCCTCCATAATCAGAATCTGTGTAAGCGACCAGCACCAAGTCTCCTCCTCTCGGGTACCACAACCCCAGCTTCGGCTTGCCCTTGAGATACCGCAGTATCCTCTTTGCAGCTTTCAAATGAGATTCTTTTGGATTTGCCTGAAACGTGCACAAAGACAAACAGCAAACATTATATCAGGCCTAGATGCAGTTAAGTACATTAAAGAACCTATTATTGCCCGATATTGAGTTGGGTCCACATCTGCATCACCGTCTACTTCAGCACCCAATTTGTGATTGACGCAGATTGGAGTATCATATGGAGAACTGTCCTCCATCTTGAAGCGCTTGAGCACATCATGAACATACTTCGTCTGATGAATGAACATCCCGTCCTTCTTCTGATCAACCTGCAATCCTAGAAAGAAAGTTAGTTCACCCATAACACTCATTTCAAACCTTTTCTTCATGACGGCTTCAAACTCCTGACACATGGAGACTTTTGACGCAGCAAATATAATGTCATCCACGTAGACTTGTACCAACAGGAAGTCGCTTCCATCTCTTTTGAAGAACAACGTGCTATCAATTTTCCCTCTTTCAAAACCATTCTCGAGCAAGTAATCCGATAAAGTTGAATACCAGGCACGAGGTGCCTGATGTAATCCATACAACGCCTTGCTCAACCTGTACACGTGATCTGGAAAGTCTGGGTCAGGAAAACCCGGAGGTTGCTCAACATACACAACCTCATCAACTTTCCCATTTAAAAACGCACTCTTCACATCTAGCTGAAACACCTTCATCTTTTCATAAGCAGCAAACGCTAAAAACAATCTTATAGCTTCCAACCTGGCGACAGGAGCGAACACTTCGTTATAATCAATCCCCTCTTGTTGATTAAAACCTTTAACGACTAGCCTCGCCTTGTTTCTTATAATAATCCCCTTATCATCTCTCTTGCACTTAAACACCCATTTTGTGCCTATCGCATGCACATTCTTTGGTTTCTTAACCAAAGTCCAAACTTCCATCTTCTCGAATTGAGCCAACTCTTCTTGCATGGCTTCGACCCACGAGCTGTCCTTTAAAGCCATTTGATAATTCTTCGGTTCAATCTGGCTTATAAAGCAGGTGTACAGGCATTCATTAATTATTCCTGTCTCCTTAATGCTTGTATAAACACAGGTGTGCTCATTCAAGCTACTTCTCGTTTGTACACCTAAGGACACATCACCAATCACATTATCCAAAGGGTGATCTTTATGAATTCTCGTGGTCGGAACAGAACCGACATGCAAATTATCTTCCAAATTAGAAGAGATCTCGTCAATGGTTGTTTCATGCTGAGAGTGAAAAGGATTGATAAATTCGTCTTCAGCTGAGGCAGCAGGGGTACCGATAGTGTTTGATGAGGAAGGTTGACATTTATCAATCAGCTTTCTTTGCAATAGGTTTTCTTCCTCATCGAGTATCATCTTCGTCGCAACTCTATCTTCTTCTTCAGAAATTTCCAAATCCAGTATGTTAAACGACTTAAAAAGCTTAACATAGTCGAAAAGCTCAGCAGGTCCATTGCTTGGTTTTGGCGGTTGGTAACTTGTGATGTCGGTGTTACACACCACCCCCACCTTGCAAGTCGAAGTATTGAAGACACGTCTGTTGGGAGTACCAACAACATAACCAACTAATATTCCTTCATCGGCTACTTCGCCAAATTTAGAATTTGTCTTCAAGATCGAACAAGGGGACCCGAATGGTTCAAGACCACTCAAGTTGGGCTTCCTTCCATGCATAAGCTCGTAACACGTTTTACCAAGTCTCTTAACGGTTAACACTCTATTCAGAACATAGCAGGCTGTAGCAACTGCTTCAGCCCAGAACATCACAGGAAGCTTCGAATCTGCCAGCATAGTTCTGGCTCCTTCAATTAAAGTTCGGTACTTCCTTTCAGCCACTCCATTCTGTTGCGGAGTATACGGAGCGCTGTATTGGTGTTCAATTCCTTTCTGAAGACATAAGATCTCCATTTCAAAATTCTTGAACTCCGTTCCATTGTCACTCCTGATGAACTTCACTGTTTTACCCATGACGTTCTCGACTTTGGTAATCAAATTCTTCATCATTTGAGCCGTCTCATCTTTCGATTTCAGAAAATATACCCACGAATATCGCGAGTAGTCATCAGTGATCACCAAGCAGTAAGAAGTACCTCCTAGACTTTTTACATTCACGGGACCGAAGAGATCCATGTGAAGCAGTTCTAGAGTACTGGCAATAGAGTTGACCTTCTTGGTGAGATGGGATTTCTTGTGTTGCTTTCCCTTCTTGCATGCAATACATTTGTCTTCAAAGTTAAAACTTTTCAAGGGAACGCCCATCACAAGTCCATTCCTGACAATGTGGTTCATCTTCCGAAGATGAATGTGCCCCATCCTCCTGTGCCACAGTTCGGATTCCGATTCGGTTGCTTTCGTCATTAAACATGATTCTTCCGTGGCCATTTCAGTAGACCTCATATCCATCACATAAGTATTTGTATCACGTGGAGCTTTCATCATTATCCACTCGTCTGGTATCTAAAAACCAGGCTTCAACACGATCGCCTCATTCTTCGTGAAATGAACAGTGTACTCCTTATCACAAATCTGCGACACACTCAGCAGATTGTGCTTCAACTCTTCTACAAAGTTTACATTCTCAAGAGTCATTTTTCCATTGGACACCGTTCCTCTTCCAGTAATTCTGCCTCCACTTTCACCGGCAAAGCTAACTCTCGCTCCTTGAACAGGTTTTAAGTCGTGCAACAAGTATTTGTTACCCGTCATGTGCCGGGAACAGTCGCTATCTACAATCCAAAGACTGTGGGCAGCCCTGTTCAACTGTTCCTGCAACAACTGTTCCTGCTTTCCAAAGTTAGCATCTGGATAATTCCTGTCAGTCCTATTAGGAAATCTCCTTGGAAATTGAGTGTGAGGCCTTTCAAACCTATGTGTATTGAAAGTATTATATCTTGTGGTTTGGTTATTAAACTGAGGTTTGTTTCTGTGAAAACCTGAATTAGTTACATTTCGGAACTTTGAAGGGTTTTCATTTTTAGCAGTATTAAAATTACCATTAGGCTTATGCTCAGTTTTAATAGGCCTCACACCTCTGAATTTCGGCGTCAGAGGGCAATCTGCAACAAGATGTCCTAACTTATTACACCTAAAACAACACCTATGCTCCATTTTCTTTTCAAAGGTTGTTTTGGATGTCGAGGCTGTGTTACCGGCCGTTCGTCTCACATAAGGTGGGACGTACGGGTTGAGTGGAGTACTCTTTTTATAGGTTTTATCTTTTTCTCCACCAGTGGGTAACACTACCTTCTCTTTTGTCTTACCCGATTCAGACAACTTATCCGAATCTGATGAGACTGGACTCGTAACAGAAATTTTCACACTTGAAACAGGCGAACTCGTTTCGCCACTACTAACACTTGGTTCTTTACTCGTAACCTTGATTGGAACTGTCTGAGGAACTTCAAAATCAACAGATTTCTGAACACTAGGGTTAAAAGTGTAATTGTGGTTATAAGGTGGTGGAACCTCGTGATAACCAATTCCTCCCCTCTTTGCAGAGGAATCTTGACCACTAACAAGGTGATCAAGAATAGCTGAGGAATTTCTGAACTGCTCAAGTTTTCGGTTCAGTTCCACCACTTTCACCTGGTGGTCAGCAATCTGCTTTTCTCGTTCAGCAATCAGTTTAGTCTTTTCTTCTAAAACCTCATAACTTAGATCAATTACTTCAATTTTTTCAGCAAGTTTTGTTTTTAAGCTTTTAACATCTTTTTCACACGCTTTTATTTTAACTTTGAAACTGTTTTCTCTTGCTTTCATAAAGTGATGATCTTCTTTAAGAGTTTTAAATTCAGCATCTAAACGAACATACTGATCAGTTATGGTAGTAAGTTGCTCAGACAAATTATCACATTTAGTACAAATAGGTTTAGAACTTACCTCGGAGAGTTGGTCCTTGTTATCTGCCATGAAAGCTTTTTCCTTACCAGTAGCTTTCTCTTCTCCGGTAATCTTCTCACATTCTTCATTCTCAACCTTAGCCATATTTGCCTGCTCACTAGTTTCATTCGAATGCAGGTTCCAGTTGTATTCACCTGCTTCTCTGGATATCATGGCATTGACTTCTTTACTACTACCAGTGTGATGTGCAGACCGGCCTAGACCACGTTCAACTCGTTCGTTTCTGCACTCTTTGGCAAAGTGCCCATTTTGTTGACAGTTATAGCACCTCACCTTAGACTTGTCGAACCCTGGCCTGCCACCAACAAACTTTCTCCCCGTCTTTCTCACAAACTTCTTCACTCTCCTCACTATCATGGCCATCTGCCATTATAAATCCATTTCCTCCAGATCATCAGCATCGATCTGGTCATAGTCTTCATCCAGTATCGCTGGATCAACAACCTTTCCTTGAATATAGTTTTCATATGAAGCAATAAACGAAGCATAGAGGCCAAACTGCTCTTCAGCAGATTTGACGCTCATTGGCATCTTAGAGTAATTATTGCTTGAGGAACTTGAAGATCCACTACTCTTGCTTGCTGTCTGTTGAGTACCACTTGATCCACCTGCAACAAAGCAAACATCCCCATTTGAGTTTACTGACACTTGCCCCTCCTGTGAAGACTTGGCACCCGACTCGCCCTTCGAGTAGTAGGCGGCAGAATCAGTCTTTGAACTTGAATTGGAGTTTACTTTAGCACCGTACATGCCTGGATCTTGAACCTGATCCATAGATGTTTCTTTTCTTACCATATTAAGCTCAAAAGTTCTGAGCTTGTTGACAGTGGTTTCAAGATCATAAGTAGGAAAGTCCTTGTCTTCCCTCATCAGCACAGTATACATCTCCCATTTTGGTGGGAGGGCATCGAGAAGCTTTTCCACAATCTCTTCTTCTCGGTAGGAAATGGAGTAGTTACTCAATTCAGTCATTAGATGATAATATCGAGTGATAATATCATCAAGAGATTCGTTCTTCAAGTACTTAAAGACTGAAAATTGAGTTTTGAGCAACTTTATCTTTGACGCCCGAATACCTACATTCCCTTCAAATCTGTTCTCAAGAGCTTCCCAAAGCTCTCTAGCTGATGTATACTTTCTGAACGTATGGAGGATCTCCTGTGGAAGAGCCATTGTGATTGCAGCATGAGCCTTGCTTTCGGCTTCATACATCTTTTTCTCCTCCTCTTCCATTTTACTGTATTTCTTGATTTGGTCTCGACCCTCATACTCCATGACTGGTGGAATATATCCATCTTGGATGCATACCCACATTTTCGCATCCTGGTACTTAACGTATTGTATGAACCGATCCTTCCACGCGACAAAATCGGTTCCCTTCAGCAACCTTGGGGCCTTTGTAGCTGACCCCGCTTCAACTTCCATTTTTACAAGCTCCGAAATATTGATCGATGACATCCTTCTTGATGACTAAGAAACCCGAAAAATTCTGAGTAGGCGAAGTTAAAAAATTTCCTCTGAACAGTACTGTAGGCGAAGTTAAGGATAACTTCGCTTAAGTAATAACTTCGCTGGATCCTTCTTAAATTCGCGTGACTGGGCGAAGTTGAGAATAACTTCGCTTAGGGTAAGCGAACTTAGAAAGTAGGCGAACTTGAAGAAAAATTCGCTGAGCTAGGCGAACTTGATGAGAACTTCGCTGAGTTAGGCGAAGTTGAGGAGGTAGGCGAAGTTGTAAATAACTTCGCTTCTCCTTATATCTTCGCCGAAACCCTACGTATCCTGACGGCAACTTCGCCTGATGAACAGCAACTTCGCCTGACGAACTTAAACTTTCTGCAGATCTGAAAATCGGATTTTAACGACGTTTTTGACGGTTTAAAGGCTTGAACACACTGGTAGGAGGCTAGAATGAGCAAAAACACCAAAAACTCGTCCCGTGAATAGTCGAAACGGGACAAATTCTACACCCGCGTGAATATCCCGAACCACACAATCGAGCAAATGCTTTGATACCAATTGTAGGTTCCCTGGACGGATCACACGAGATATCCCGATATACACAGGTGCTTGTGTAAACACAGGTGTGCTCATTCAAGCTACGTCTTGTTTGTCAAATTGTTAATTAAATTCTTCACTGTTAATCTAACACTTAAAGTTAATCAAATTGATCAAATTCTTCCATCTAACACTTAAACTGTTAATCAAATTCTTCACCATCTGAGCCGTTTCGTCTTTTGATTTCAGGAAATACACCCACGAATATCGTGAGTAGTCATCAGTGATCACCAAGCAATAAGAAGTACCTCATAGACTTTTTGCATTCATGGGACCGAAGAGATCCATGTGAAGCAATTCTAGAGTACTGGCAATTAAATTGACTTCCTTGGTGAGATGGGATTTCTTGTGCTGCTTTCCCTTCTTGCACGCTATACATTTATCATCAAAATTGAAATTCTTCAAGGGAACGCCCAGCACAAGTCCATTCCTGACAATGTGGTTCATCTTCCGAAGATGAATGTGCCCCATTCTCCTATGCCACAATTCGGACTCTGATTCACTCGCTTTTGTCATAAGGCATGATTCTGCCGTGGCTATTTCAGTTGATCTCATATCCATAATATATGTATTTCTTTCACGTGGAGCCTTCATCACAATCCACTCCTCTGGTATCTGAAAACCAGGTTTCAACACAATCGCCTCATTCTTTGTAAAATGAACGGTGTACTCCTTATCACAGATCTGCGACACACTCAGCAGATTGTGCTTCAATTCTTCTACAAAGTTAACCTTCTCCAAAGTCATCTTTCCGTTTGACACCGTTCCCATTCCAGTAATCTTGCCACCACTTTCACCGGCAAAGCTCACTCTCCCTCCTTGAACAGGTTTCAAATCGTGTAACAAGTATTTGTTACCCGTCATGTGCCCGGAACAGCCGCTATCTACAACCCAAAGATTGTTGGCAGCCCTGTTCAACTGTTCCTGCACAATAAAGCAAAAGATTAGAATTTAGGGACCCAAGACCAATTGGTCTTGAATCTATACATCCCAAACTTTGTCTTTCCAAAGTTAGTATCTCGAAAATTCCTGTAAGTCCTATTAGGAAACCTCCTTGAAGATTGATTGTGAGGCCTTCCAAACCTTTGTGAATTGAAAGAATTATAACTTGTGGTTTGGTTATTAGCAGTGTAAAACTGAGATTTGTTTCTATGAAAACCTAAATTAGTCACATTTTTGAATTTTAAGTGGTTTTCATTTTTAGCAGTATGATAATTACTATTAGGTTTATTCTCAGCTTTAGTAGGCCTTACACCTCTGAATCGCTGCTTCAGAGGGCAATTTACAACAAGATGTCCTAATTGATTACATCTAAAACAACACCTATGCTCAACTTTTTTATCAACCGGTGTTTTAGATGTCGAGGCTTTGATACCGCCCGTTCGTCTCACATATGGTGGGACGTACGGGTTTAGTAGAGTACTCTTTTTATTCGTTTTATCTTTTTCTCCATTCTTGGGTAACACAACCTCCTCTTTTGCCTTACCAGACTCGGATGACTTATCCGAATCTGACGAGACTGGACTTTGATCAGAAATTTTAACACTTGAAACAGGCGAACTTGTTTCGCCTCCACTAACATTTGGTTCTTTAACAGTTACTTTAATTGGCACTGTCTGAGCAACCTCAAAGTCAACAGATTTCTGAACACTAGGGTTAAAAGTGTAATTGTGATTGTACGGTGGTGGAACCTCATGATAACCGATTCCTCCCCTCTTGACAGAGGAACCTTGATCACTAACAAGGTGATCAAGAATAGCAGAGGAATTTCTGAACTGCTCTAGTTTTCGATTCAGTTCCACCACTTTCACCTGATGGTCAGCAATCTGTTTTTCTCTCTCAGCAATTAGTTTGGTTTTTTCTTCCAAAACTTCATAACTTAAATCAATCACTTCAATTTTTTCAGCAAGTTTTGTTTTTAAGCTTTTAACATCTTTTTCACAAGCTTTTATTTTGACTTTATAGCTATTTTCTCTTGCTTTGGTAAAATGATGATCTTCTTTTAAGGTTTTAAATTCAGCATCCAACCTAACATACTGATCGGTTATAGTTGCTAATTGCTCAGACAAGTTTCCACATTTAGAGCATGTAAGTTTAGAACATACCTCGGAGAGCTGGTCATTAACGTCTGCCATAAGAGCTTTTTCCTCTCCGGTAACCTTCTCACTTTCTTCAGTTTCTACCTTTGCCAAATTTGCCTGCTCAAAAGTTTCTTTAGAAAGCAGGTTCCAGTTGTATTCACCATCTTCTCTGGACATCATGGCACTATAATCTTTTCTACCCTTACTTTGCTGTGGAGACCTACCCTGACTTCGTTCCACACGCTCATTCCTGCATTCTTTTGCAAAGTGACCATTTTGTTGACAATTGTAGCATCTCACCTTTGCCTTGTCAAACCCCGGCTTTCCACCGACAAACTTCCTTCCCGTCTTTCTCATAAACCTTTTTACTCTTCTCACGATCATGGCCATTTGCCATTGTAAATCCATTTCTTCCATATCGTCAGCATCAATCTGATCGTAATCTTCATCCAACATAGCTGGATCAACAATCTTCCCTTGAATGTAGTTCTTATAGGAAGCAATGAAAGAAGCATAGAGACCAAACTGCTCTTCAGCAGACTTGACACTCATAGGCATCTTGGAGTAGTTGTTGCTGGGAGAACTTGGAGAGCAACTACTCTTGCTTACCTGGGGTTGAGAACCACTCGATCCAGCTGCTACATAGCAAACATCCCCATTTGAGTTAACTGACACATGCCCCTCATGTGATGAGTTGGGGCCCGACTCTCCCTTTGTGTAGTAGGCAGCAGATTCAGTCTATGATCCTGAGCTAGTGTTGACTTTAGCTCCATATATACCTGGATCTTGAACCTGATCCATAGGTGTCTCTTTTCTGACCATGTTAAGCTCAAAGGTTCTGAACTTGTTGACTGCCGTTTCAAGATCATATGTGGGAAAGTCCTTGTCTTCCCTCATCAGCACAGTGTACATCTCCCATTTTGGTGGGAGAGCATCTAGAAGCTTCTCAACTATTTCTTCTTCTCGGTAGGAAATTGAATAGTTGCTCAATTCAGTCATCAGATGGTAATATCGAGTGATAATATCATCTAAGGATTCATTCTTCAAATACTTGAAGACTGAGAACTGGGTTTTGAGCAATTTTATCTTTGAAGCACGGATTCCTACATTCCCTTCAAATCTGTTCTCAAGAGCTTCCCAAAGCTCTCTTGCTGACGTATACTTTCTGAACGTATGAAGGATCTCTTGAGGAAGAGCCATAGTAATAGCAGCATGAGCCTTGCTCTCGGCCTCATACATCTTTTTCTCTTCTTCTTCCATTTTACTATACTTTTTAATTTGATCACGACCTTCATACTCCATAACTGGTAGAATATAACCATCCTGGATGCATACCCACATCTTCGCATCCTGGTATTTGACGTATTGTATGAACCGATCCTTCCATGCAACGAAATCGGTTCCCTTTAGCAATCTTGGGGCCTTGGTAGCTGACCTTGCTTCAACTTCCATCTTCACTAACTCAGAGATGTTGATCGACGACATCTTTCCCGAAAAGTAAGAAACCTGAAAAATTAAGAAATTCTTTTTTTTTTATATATTAAAGTACTGTAGGCGAAGTGACGGATAACTTCACTTGAAGTAGGCGAAGTTGTAGAGAACTTCGCTGAAGAACTTCGCTAATAACACTGCTGATTAACTTCGCTGATTCTTAACTTCGCTTGAGGTAAGCGAACTTAAGAGGTAGGCGAAGTTGTAGAGAACTTCGCTTGAGTTAGGCGAACTTGAGAAGGTAGGCGAAGTTGTGGATAACTTCGCTTAACCTTATATCTTCGCCGAAACCCTACGCACAGTGACGGCAACTTCGCCTGATGAACACGGAAGATTTGCAGATCTGTAAATCGGATTTTAACGAGGTTTTTGACGGTGTAAAGGCTTGAACACGATGGTAGGAGGTAAGAATGATCAAAAAAACAGAAAACACGTCCCGCGAATAGTCGAAACGGGACGATTTCTACACCCGCGTGAATATCCCGAACCACACAATCGAGCAAACGCTCTGATACCAATTGTAGGTTCCCTGAACGGATCACACGAGATATCTCGGTCTACTCAGGTGCGGAATCCCTGCGTAGATCGTTACGAGCGTAGAAAGCAAATCAAACAAACACACACGAATAAACCGAAACACGTTATATATTAATAACTGAACTCACGTGATATGAATCACTGATACAGACTCTCGACCTCACGTTACAATGAACTCAAACCAGCTTAGATCAACTCGATTAACTTAAACGACTAACTCTAAACCAAGCCGTAAGCTAGGTATATAAATACACGACAACTTCGCCTGATATGTTCAGGCGAAGTTGTCCATAACTTCGCTTGTTCAACAAGTTCGCCTAGGCGAACTTGTTAACAACTTCGCTTAAACAAAAACATAAATAACATTACAGACTCGATTACAGACACTAGACTATGAACTACTGACATTTATGCACCAACAGTTTCAATATTTATTTAAATACATTTAAATCGGTTTGGGGCATAACTCCCAGGTTTCGGGAACTTTTTTTATTAATTATGGTTTTCTGCTGAACTATACTCTGAGATGTTTATTTGAATGGAATGAACTATTTTCAAGTTTAAGTATTTTCATAAGTATGATGGATGAATACTAACTGTAGGGCTCCCGGGGTTCGGCGCCTTACAAGTTGGTATCAGAGCCATGGTTCGAGGGATCCGAGCATCCCCGAATGCTTGGACTCGAACTATAAGAAAAGAGACTAGTATGCCCACCGTGAGTAGCTGCACGTCAAGAGGTAACTTTAAATTATTTAGTCATTCCTTTGAATTTAAAAGTTCCAGTATGTGATTAACAGTTTAAGTGTTAGATGGAAGGCTAATGTGGTTAGGGGCAGGGGGTGATTAGGATGGGTGGGTGAAGTAAACGACTAATTACACTTGATCAACGTCATTAGCAGTTTACCCTTACCTTATATGTTCTAAATGCCACTTGTACTTGACCGTGTTAAAATTTTGTCTTTGTAGGGATAAGTCATGGTTAATACTCGAGCAGCTAAAAGAGGTCGTCCTAGTGTATGTGGTCGTAAGCCACGTGCCGAAACCAAGAATGAGATTCCTACTTCCTAGCAGGAAGCCCCGATTCATGAGGAGGTGGATAACCCCGCCTTAGATCCTACTATGCGTGCGGCAATCGATGACGAGGTTTACCAAGTGCTCCATAGCCCTATTCCTGACATCGTTCCTGAGGCCGTTAGGGCCATGGAGGAGTCATTGGTTGGAAAGGGCTCGGATAAGGAAAAGAAGGGAAAGGAGACGCAGGTCGAGGAGGAAGAGGTTTATGTGTCGAGTGAGGATGAAGAGGAGGTTCGTGCTATTTGTGTGTCTACCTGAGGTTGTTCATACCGTGACTTTAAGAAATGTGATCCTCCTTCTTTCAATGGTACTAAAGATGCATTGACAGCACATCAGTGGGTGAGGAAGATGGAGGCCGTTCTGAGAGTTAGTAAGTGCAAGGGAGAGGACATGGTGACTTATGCTACTGCCTCGTTTCGTTCCGAGGCATTGTGTTGGTGGGATAATCTGGCACAGGCTATGGGTCAACGTTCGATTAGGAGGATGACGTGGGATGAGTTGAAGAAGTTGGTTCTTGATCAGTTTTGTCCTCCGCATGAACTGGATAAGATTGAACAGGAATTCTTGACCTTGGAGGCGGGCAGTATGACGCATCGGGTATATACCACAAAGTTTAATAAGATGGCTCACTTATGTCCCGATCTGGTTACTCCTGAGGCAAAGAGGATTAAGAAGTATATGAAGGGCCTTCCAGTGGATATTCGTAGGGGTGTGGTGACCACCGACATGAACTCTTTTCACTCGGTGGTTACCCTAGCATGTACATTGTATGATCAGAGGGAGAAGTTGCCGCCAACCGAGACTAGAAAGACTTGGAACTCAAATTCGTACGGTAAACGACCATGGGAAAACAACTTTAATTCGGCTGAGAAGAGGGTAAGGACTGAGAATTTGGATTTTAAAAGGGATGCGGCGTTAGGTAATTGCAAAAAGTGCGGGAAACCGCACAAGGGGGAATGTAAGAGTGGTTCCGGCTCCTGTTTTTGTTGTGATAAGGTTGGACACCCCATTTCGAGTGTCCGACGTTGACTTGTTTCCGCTGTAAGGGTGCCGGTCAGTTGGCATCAAACTGTCCTACCAGTAAGGCGGGGGGGGGGGGGGGGTCCGGTCAAGGGACTTCCTCGAGGGGAAAGGTGGAAGAGAAACCAAGGCCAGGGCGAGGGCCTTCAACATCTCTAAGAGAGAAGCGAAGGATGACGCGGATGTTGTTTCAGGTACTTTTTCCTTATTTATCTTTTATTCCACCGTTATAATTTCTCATTCCTTTGGAATCGTATGTGATAATCTGGTAGCTAAGCAGTAGTATAATATTATCCCAGGTACCTTTATACTTGATGAATTACAGGCATCGGTCTTATTTGATTCGGGTGCCAGTAGGTGTTTTGTGTCTACCGCTTTCTGTTCCTCGTTGAATAAATCACCCAAGCGCGTAGTCGATGTGTTTGAGGTTGAAGTCTTCGTAGGAAAATCCGTTTCTGTGTCTAGGGCTATTCAGGGTTTTCCATCGAGTTGGCCGGGTATAGATTTCTGGTGTGGTTGTACTTGATGCCGCTTAGTTGTTTCGATGTGGTGCTCGGGATGGATTGGCTCGCGAGTGTTGATGCTCAGATCATTTGTGTTCAGAAACTTATTCTTCTAAGGGCCCGGGATGGGAACCAAATTACGATCTTCAGTGACCGGAATGGTGCGACGCCACATATCATATCTATGATTAAGGCGGGAAGGTTGATGCAACGGGGTTGCAGGGCGTATCTGGCGTATGCTATAAATATGAAAACCGAGGTTGCTACCGTCGGTGATGTTCCTATTGTTCGGGATTTCCCGGATGTATTTCCAGATGATTTGTCAGATGTGTCGCCGTACCACGAGGTCGAGTTCCAGATAAACCTTGTGCCGGGCGCAAAACCCGTTGCTCGAGCCCCTTACCGGCTAGCACCGAATGAAATGAAAGAACTTATGGGTCAATTGGAAGACTTGCTCAACAAGGGCTTCATTTGACCGAGCATCTCACCTTAGGGTGCCCCGGTCCTATTCGTTAAGAAGAAAGATGGTAGCATGCAGATGGGCATTGACTATCGTGAATTGAATAAACTTACTGTCAAAAATCGGTACCCTCTCCCAAGGATCGATGACTTATTTGATCAGCTCCAAGGAGCTTGTTGGTTCTCGAAGATCGACCTTAGGTCCGGGTATCATCAGTTGAAATTTAGGAGGAAGATATTCATAAGACTGCCTTCCGCACTCGTTATAGGCATTATGAATTCCTCGTGATGTCTTTCGGTTTTGGCCAACGCACCGGCTGCGTTCATGGATCTTATAAACCGGGTGTGTAGGCCGATGCTCGATCGTTCGTTATTGTGTTCATCGACGACATTCTGGTGTATTCCAAAAGCAAATCCGATCACGTTGGTCATCTCACGGAAGTTTTGGAAGCTCTGCGAAGGAACAAGTTGTATGAGAAATTTTCTAAGTCTCATTTTGGTTACCCGAGGTTCAGTTCTTGGGTCATGTTATTAACCCGAGTGGTATTTTGGTTGACCCTGCAAAGGTGGAAGCCGTAAACGAATGGGAATCTCCTAAGTCTCCATCCGAAATTCGTAGTTTTCTGGGCTTGGCGGGGTATTACCGCCGTTTCATTCCCGACTTTTCGAAAATTGCATCATCACTGACCAAGTTGACTAAGAAGAGCGTTAAGTTTTTTTTGGGTACTGAGCAGGAGGAGGCTTTTCTCGAGTTGATGAACAGTTTGACGCATGCCCCGATTCTAGCTTTACCTGATGGCACCGATGATCTAGTGGTTTATTCTGATGCCTCTTATCAGGGGCTTGGGTGTGTTCTGATGCAGCGAGGTCGAGTCATCGCTTATGCCTCGCGGCAGTTAAAGCCTTATGAGGCGAATTATCCTACTCACTATTTAGAGCTGGTGGTGGTTGTGTTTCTGCTAAAGTTGTGGCGGCATCATTTGTACGGTGTTCCTTGCGTTATCTATACCTATCATAAGAGCTTAAAGTATTTCTTTAAACAGAAGGAACTGAACATGCGTCAGCGTTGATGGTTGGAGTTGATTAAGGATTATGATCCGGAGATTATGTACCATCCCGGTAAGGCTAACGTGGTAGCCGACGCGTTGAGCCGGAAGGAGAGCCGAAACCTAATCGTGTGAAATCTTATCAGCTTATCCTTAAACCCGATATTCTGAAACAAATAGCCAACGTCCAGAATGAAGCTTTGCAGGTGGAATGGATTATGTCAAAACATATTTGGGGTCAGGAAAAGCTGTTAGAGGATGTCGGTGATGGGGTGAAGTATAAGGATGGGCGTTTATGGTTACCGAGGTATGGGGGATTCAGAGGTAAAATTTTTGATGAAGCACACAAGTCACGCTATTCCATTCACCCGGGCGCGACCAAGATGTACCAAGACTTGAAGACAAATTATTGGTGGCCTGCGATGAAGTTTGAGGTGGCTCAGTACGTGAGTAAGTGTTTGACATGTCTGCAAATTAAGGCCGAGCATCAGAAGCTGTTCGGGAAACTTCAGCCCTTGGAAATACCTGAGTGGAAGTGGGAGCATGTTACGATGGATTTGTGACTAAACTAACTCGTATTCCTAGGGGTAGTTATGACACCATTTGGATAACGTTGATAGACTGACCAAGAGCGCTCATTTCTTGCCGATCCGAGAAACTTTAATTCTGAGTAGTTGGCCGATGTGTTTATTCGTGAGATCGTTTCTAGGCACGGGGTGCCGGTATCTATTGTTTCAGACAGGGATACGCATTTTACCTCTAGGTTTTGGAAGAAGTTTCATGAGGAGATGGGTACCAAACTTCTCATCAGTACTGCTTATCACCCGCAAACGGACGGTCAGTCCGAGAGGACCATTCAGACTCTTGAGGTATGTTGCAAGCTTGTGTTATCGATTTTAGTGGTAGTTGGGATCGTCACTTACCGTTAGTCGAGTTCTCTTATAATAACAGTTATCACGCCACGATTGGGATGCCACCGTTTGAGATGTTGTATGGTAGGAGGTGTAGCACTCCAGTCTGTTCGGGTCCATTGGTCAGAAACAGTTGGGTAGTTTGGAGGTGGTTGAGGCTACGACTGAGAAGCTCGATAAGATTAAGGCTTTTAGTGAAGGCCACTCAGGATCGTCAAAAGTCCTATGCGAATAAAAGGCGAAGACCTATTGTGTTTGAAGCTGGAGATCGGGTTATGTTGAAAGTTTCTCCTTGGAAGGGTATTATTCGTTTTCGTAAGAGGGGGAATCTTAGTCCGAGGTTCATTCGTCCGTTCCATATATTGTCCCGTGTTGGTGAGGTAATGTATAGACTAGAGTTGCCCGATGAGCTCACGGGGATTCATCCTACTTTCCACGTGTCCCATTTGAGGAAATGTTTAGCCGATGATGAGGCCCTTGTGCCTTTTGATGACGTTGAACTCGATAGTAAGTTGAACTACGTTGAAGAACCCGGTTGCTATAATTGATCGTCAGGAAAGACGTTTGAGGAATAAGGTGGTTGGGCAGGTAAAGGTGCAGTGTAGGCACTGTAGGGGCTCCGAGGCTACTTGGGAGTCCGAAAACGAGATGATGAAACTCTATACGCAGTTTTTCCTGTCGCATCAGGATTCGGGGTCGAATCCCATTGTAAGGGGGGTGGACTTGTAACACCCGTTAATCTCGGTTCAAAGACATAAAGCTTGTAAAGTATGTATAATTCTCAGGATTTAACCGACGTCTCTCGGAAGCCTTTATGTCATCCCGGTACGTTTAATCGTTTAAATTTTCTACCAAGTTGCCTTATTATTCAATTTAGAGGGGCTAGAATGAAATATTTTTATATTATAACACTAATCACAAAACCCTAACCCCCCCCCCTCCCCTCTCTAATCCCGATCGGTAGCTAGTAGCCCCCCCCCCTTGCGATTTTCCTTTTTCCAGCCAAGTGTTGATCATAAAATATCAATTAAAGGTTAGTACTACGATTCCCCAAGTCTTTTACACCTTAATTGATCTTTATATCACGCGTAATGATCGATAAACGACTTGTTTTAGGTTAACCGGGTGGCTGTCCAATTGAGCATTTCCGGGACTGTTTTGAGTGAGGTTTTTGCACCAAAATCCTCCTAGGAATGTCTAGTATATCATACTTAAAAACCATGTTCATTGGTGTTCGTTAGATTGGTTAACTAGTTATCGTTTGAAAGATTGTGTTCGGTTGACTAGAATTGTAGTTTGATGCGTTTAACGCGAGGGTAGAAGTGATTAACAACCAATTCAGCTCGGGGACACTTGGTTTGATGTACGGGCTGTTGAAAAATCATTTTCATAAGTTATGGGGCTAAATTGGTTGTCGGTTACTCAAACGGGTCGGTACAACGCGCAATTTCGTTTATTGAATAGTTGGTGCGTTGTACTTGCGAGTTACCGACCCATTTGACTCGTGTAGCGTCGTTTGGACTTGTTGGCTGTGATTTAATCATATTGGGTCCACACGGTGCTAAGTTGGATGTTAACAACCTAAACGACTCTTAAACGCGCGTATTGGTGTCACCTAATGCTCCCGGCGGTAATTTGGGAATTCTTGAGTCCCGGGAGTACCTAAGGGTCGTTTTGGTGGATGTAAGGCCTCGGGGGCTGTTGTGATTTAGTTTAATGAGGTCGAGGCTTTAGGTAACTCGAACCATGTTAGAACGTCTCGTAGGATAAACGAGTCCTTTCGAGGTCGATTGTAATGTTTGTATGAAAACCGACAGGTGTTTGAGTTTTGGGATCACTTAGAGATTACCTAGCTTGTGGTGAATACGTGTCGTGTGTCATGTGAGTTCATGTTGCCCCCTTTTAACTCTTTTTATGTTTTTGGGCTAGCATGCACACCTAAGCGATTTTGTTTAATGAAGCGTTTAAACTATTTTACATAGGCTTGCTTGTATATGGTAGGCCTTGGGATCTTATAGTATGTATGTATGTATGTATGTATGTATTATTGTAGGGCCAATATTTGGCGATGTTAGTAGTCGTTATCGACTACGGATGTTACGTATGCCTACTTTGTGTTTGCATATGTTGATGAGATGTTACGTGTTTGGGTTGTACGTTTTCTCGACCCTGATGTTATTACTTGGATGTTATATGTATATAAATATATATGTATATATAGGGATGCACTTATAAAGATGTTTATATATATGTATGTACAAATATATATATATATATATATATATATAAGAATGATTATTTATTGATGATGATGGCCTAACTATTATATCCCGTTTATTCTAAAATTCTTGGAACGACTATCATGATTATTATTTATTGATGTTATTTATGTAAAACTTGAACTCACTCAACTTAAGCTGACTTTGTGTGCATGTTAGTGTGAGTTTCAGGTTAGGAGATGGATGCATTACCGCTTGGACGTGCACGAAGTTACTTGGACGGTGGAGGGCATGCTTAGTCGGATGTTTCAATAATAATAACCATTTGCGTTTCAATATTTATTTAAATACATTTAAATTGGTTTTGGGCATAACTCCCAGGTTTCGGGAACTTGTTTTATTAATTATGGTTTTCTGCTGAACTATACTCTGAGATGTTTATTTGAATGGAATGAACTATTTTCAAGTTTAAGTATTTTCATAAGTATGATGGATGATTACCAACTGTAGGGCTCCCTGGGTTCGGGGCCTTACGGTAAACTACATTAGGCTCAAACAAATCCTCAATGATAGCACCTTCATCAGTTTGAGATAATACTAGATTACTCTTGATGTGAGAGTTTGGGGCTAAAAATTTCTCATTTTTCTCAGCATTCTTCACTATATTGACTTTCTCCTCATTTGTGGGTTTTACTTTACTAACAGATACATGAGGATCTACTGCCAATCGATAATCAATATCCACCTCTTTAGATTCTCAGTATTTGGTAGTTTATTATAATCATGACAGAATGAGGAGGAATTTCAACAAATCTTAAACCATTTTTACTTCCTTGTTGATGATTATCATTAACTTCAATGATTTGATCTAGTAAAAATGATGAGTTTTTAAATTCGTTTAATTTTTGTTTCAACTCCAAGACCTCACTCTCAAGATCATGTGTTGGCATTATTTTTGAGTAATTCCTCAAACTGAATTTTTATCGACACATGCTTGTTAGAGATCTCATTTTTTAATTCATGGTCACTCTCGATTATCTCTAATAATAGCAAGATCGACAACTAAAGTTTCATTGTGAGTACGAATCTTTTCAATTTTAGCCAATGACTCGTCACAATGAACACACATAATCTCATTAGAATCATCAGAAACATCATGATCTAATGAAATTGTGCTAACAGAATCAGAGGATGAAATAGAAGAATGAGAACTAACCTCTTCAATCTTGGCCATACAAGCAAACATTTTCTTCTGATATTCACATGAAACTTCTAAATCAGACTCATATTCCTCAGTTTCTAGTAGCTTATTCTTCAAACCATCATCCACACTTCCATCACCCTTAGTAATCATAACTAAGTTAGCTTGTTGTGGCTCACTTGATGATTCACTTAATAATATTCTCGAACAGCCAACCCCTTCGTGAACTATCATTGTCTTTGATTCATTCTGCTTAGGCAGCTCCAAGGATTTCTTAGGCATCCCCTTTGACTCATTGTTGTTATACTTCTTTGCTGGGTTTCTATCTTTAGTCTTGTTGCTTGGAGAATACTCTAGCCTAGTTTTATCACACTCTTTTACAAAATGACTGAACTCATCATACTTATAACACTTGAATTTCAGCTTATCAAACCCGATCCTCTTTCTCATGGTTGGTAAATCACTTCCAGTCCTTTGCATAATCTTTTTGATCTTCCTGACAATTATCGTAATGATCCATTTCAAGTCCATCAAATCCAGATCATATGGATTGATTTGATTATAGTCCTCATCAGTTAAATCACAGGGAACAACTTTACTTCCAACCACCTGTTCATAGGAAGACATAAAGGCTCCCATAAAAGAAAAGTGTTGTTCTGCCTCGTACATATTGACATTTGATGGAGATGGAGGAGGAACTGAGCTTGAACTAACAGGTTTTTAGCTTGAAATGAATTGTGGTTTAGAAAAGGCTTTGGATGGAGGAACCACATGATTTGATTGAGTATAGAAAGTAGTAATTGGTGTAGATGTGCTCTTGTTAGTTGGATTAGCACCACCATACAAGGAAGGATCTTGATTTGACTTAGATGAACTTTAGCACTTTAACTCATACTCTCTTTTCTCCAATTTTTCAACAAAATCCATACATTTGAGATTTGGTTCTTTAAAAAAACAATATTTAGTCAAAACTAGCACATAAGTTGAGTAAGAACTTGGAAGAGCATCTTTCAACTTATAGCTTCTATTAGATTTGTCTTTTTGTAACGAAAAAATGATTAAACTCAGCGAACAAGTGACAATATGTTGTCAACATCTCTCCAGCAGTCACGTTAGTGGTATGATGTTGAAGTTCTTATACAAACTTTAGCATAGACTTCTGGTGTACTTGAGTGTTTCCTAAACTCCTAGCTTGTAAAGAAGCATACGAAGATGATGAGACTGAAATATGGCTGAATTGATGAAAGATTTTTAGGGTAAAGTCATGGCCAAAGTGGAATAAGTCTTGACTTCAAGATCATGCTTTTTCTTTTCAACAGCAGTCATCGCATCAGGACTCTTTGGAACTTGACCAATACCATCAACATCTAAAGTTGGTCTCTCATATTTGTTATCTAACAAGGTTAAACAATCTACATCTATCACAACCATATGAGATCTGAATCGTTGATTCCATCTTTGAAAGTCACCTAGTCTATTCAACTTAGGAGTTTTTGTATGAGAACCGATCTCATTGTCATAATTGAGCATTGTTTGCATTATGACATTCTGAGAAGCAAGAGCGTGGTAATTTTTCATATTTTGGAAATTTTAGGTTTAAACTATTCAAATGAAAGTGAGGCGGTTAAATTTGATAATTTTAGAAATCTGATTAATGAATGAGTGAAACTTGTAACGAATGAGTGACTGAATAAGGAAGCGGATGAAAGTTTTAACGAATGAAAAAGATAAGCGAATGGGAGAAGGGCGAATGGTTTCAATAGCGAATGAGTATGAATCTTAGCGAATGGATTGTTAACGATTGTAACAAACTCTAACAGAATAGTGAATGAGCTCAAGAATTCAACTAATGAACTCAAGAAATAAGCGAATGAGTTCAAAACTACAAACTCAAACCCAACAACCAAATCCTATCAATACCATTCCGAATCCATCCGCAAGTCACACAACTCAATCCAAAACAACTCTAAACACAAACCGTAAACAATTTGGAATCAAATTCAGTCAAAACACGTACAATTTTGACCAATTTAAGTCAAAACAAAAATGTTTGAAACACTGTATATTCCTGCAAAAACTAATTCAATGCAGTCCAATTCAACTGATTTAACTCAATTAAACCAGTTACAAGCTAATTAACATCAATATGATCAATCAATGATCCATAATCCAATAAATTGTCGCTTCAAGTTGAACAAAATGATCTATAAACAGTCTGAACTTTTTCGTACATTCAATATTATTCAAAACATGCCAGATATCCTAATTCAATTCATGAATTGACTAATCATATCATCCTTAACCTCTTATACATGTTGAGAATTCATGATTTCATCACTATTCGATAAATTTAGGAATTATTCTTATAATGATAGTCAATTAGAACGTGTCATGGTTTAGTGTGGGTTTGTGTGTGTTTTGAGAGAGAAATCGGCAGAGTACCCGACACAAAGGTTCATAATATCATAGATCGATTAATTAACAATAAGTTACAGGACTATATATAGACTCTGACTCATTCTCTAAACATGCCTTAGTGAATGAGTCCCTTTCGTTACGCCATTCGCTAGACAAACCCTTGCGAATGGCCTCTATACCTTAACTTTCATACGATAACATCCCCTAGCGTATGAGCACCAAAACAAGTCTCATTCGCTAGACATTCCATAGCGAATGAACTAATAACAATTGCATTTAATTCCTTAAACTATTACATAATGATCAAAACGATAAACAAAGACTGAGATGACAAACGATGTATCCACACTACTGATGAAGCCGAGATTCTCGACCACCTCTATTTACCACAGTTAAAGACAGATTCCATGAATAACGGGGATGCGATCACGCAATTTTTCTCCACTCTAACGCAAACAACCATGGAAAATGGAATAGAACAGTGTGATATCCATACATAAATCCAACCAAAGAGATGTCTTGTATATGCTGTGAACAATAAATTTAATATTCGAATTAAGGTCGATACCTGCCCTAGTAATTTTGCAGACATTTTACAATAAACATCCATCTACCTGATGCTGAAACTCTTTTCAGGATCGCATGCCACGATCGTGAACAGTGGTGTATAGACCAAACAATATGCGCCAAAACACAAATTTTCAACCTTGAATCTCCACCACCATTTAGCATCTTTCAATAACCACAAGTCAGCCTCACTATAGCAGTGACCTTGTTCTAGGCGACCCGACAGATTTTTTCTTTGTCCTCCAAGCTAATCCAAAAAAGACCCTCTAGAGCCTTTCTAACTTTCCTAACACAATGATCAGGGCATAGGGAAAAGTAGTAACTTGGGAGGGCGCTTAAAATCTATTTATTAACTGTGTGCCGACCACCGAAGGACACCATTTTTGCCTTCCACCCATTAAGGTGCTTTTTAAAGAGATCCACAATCAGATCCCAGAATTTCTCCAGGTACATATTTCCCACCGAGGTAAATAAAACAGGTGGAACCAACACCTAAGTGTAAACTACTTGTCATTAGGATCCTTTTTTTAAGTTTACCTTTAGCCTTGGAATGAGATAAAACATCTTAGGATCCATTTTAGTTTAAATGCAGTCTCGATTCCCATTCAGTTAAAAAGACCACATCATCCGCATAAACTAAATGTTAGCTATTAGACCCACCGGACCACATTAACGTCCTCGAAAGATGCCCCGGTCAATCGCCCGTCTCATAATACAAAAAAGTGTGTCCACGACAATAATAAAGGACGGAGATAACAGGTCACCTTGACGGACCACCAAAATTATTGAAATCTCAATCTCCATCTTCGGAGGCAAAAACCGTGTTTTGTTGGTGTGGGAAAGAAGCAATCATCATGGCATCATGGACAATGCGATACCCATGTTGTCATTTTTATGCATGTCCAGACAAGTCACTTGTACAATTACATGTATCTAAGCACGAAAAATGTCTCCCTAAAATTCTTTTTCTCTAATTTAGATTGAGTTCAAACTTTCCATTCATTGGATGGTTTGATCAAGAAATGTATCAAAATGTAAGCTATCGCTTGTTGATTAAAGCAAAGAAAAAGCTTGAAGACAAGGTCAAAACAAGTTAAGCTGAGGAATGGAAATGGGAGAGGGTTCTGATAGTAATTTGGATTTGTTTCTTAGCCTTTGTAATTCTATGAGGAGCAACTAATTTCTAGTACCATTTGTAATCTATAAGTTGAAAGGATGCAATTATAATCAATCTTAGAACATGTAAAAAATGATAAAAAGAATTTTAGAATGTGTCAAAAATGATGCAAAGGTATACAATTCGTCGAGGCCGTTTTGGTAATTTGTCTTTGACCATTTTGGAAATAAGCAAAAATTTGCGAAAACTTATACAAAGCATGTACAAACCATACGTAAACCAAACATAACAAAGCTAGAATTTAAGTTGATACAAACCATTTTTAAACAAAAGAATGCACAATTTGTCACAACCATTTTGGTACACAACATTCAACCTGATACAAACCATACAAAAATTAGAGCATTTACAATTTATTACAACCATTTTGATATAAAGCATTAAACCTGATACAAAACCATGATAAACAACACTAAACAAAGTCAATAAATTGTTCTAAAAGATATATCATAAACATAAAATATCGTCTAACTAGTTAAGATAAAACACGAAAACAACCGTATTAAACATTACAATCGTCTAGATAAAACATCGTCCAATATACTCTCACTCTTCCTCATCCATGTCGTCTTGGTCGAATAGATCATCATTATTCCTTGATACCTTGTTCGATGAGGCCGAGGCATTATGTTGTGACATACGAGCTAGAAACTCCGGGTCGCTAAAAATTCGATCTAGTTGAGCCTATAAGTAAAAAGAATAATTAATTACTAACATGTATGGGTCAAAATTATCTAAACCAAATTACCAAGATAAAAAATATATATATATTTTTACCGGTGTAAAGAATGACTGTGGTGTCGGCTCCTTATCACATTGATCCGCGACACTCGTAGATGCGGCTATAGAAGGTTTAGGCCCAATACCTCTCGTACACCTGCGTCGACGACCCAACACCTTTTCAAATATTCCGACCGCATTTGAAATCGGCCCATCAGTTTCTTCAAATTCGCCTTCACTATTAGGCTCAGTTTGCTCCTCGATCTCGCTCCTTAATTCATTCTATATTTTACAACAACACAAAAGATGCTTAATATATTTGAAAAATATACTTTAATAAATATATGTGAAAAATATACTTTAATAAATACATACATATTGACGCTCCGCCACCTCACTATCAAAAGTGCCATCACGTCGACAATGAGCTTTTCTAAAAACTTGGAGCTCGTTCAGGCGCTGTATAACATTAAATATTAATATGCAGAAAATAAATATATATATATAATTTTCGTATGTGTAAAAAAATAAATCATTACATTTTATGTAGCCATAGCTACTATAGGATGCCGTCCCCCCCGGTTTGTGTATTGCTGCTTTTGTCGGTTTGCTGTGTTGACCGACGACCGGTTTTCATGTGACACGGTCTGGAAAAGGTCGACAGATTTCTTCCAATTTTCTTCACTCGTCTCCGTGGGGGGTTTGCTCTTTGTTAAGTCTATATTAGCATTTCCACCCACAGCCTTATAATGGCCTTTTGCTTTGCTTTTTCGATCTCTATATCGCTTTGAGATCAAAAAGTCAATGCCACCCTTTAACAGATATTTTTGTGGATCTTGCTCTATCTCTTGTAAATTGAAGTATCGCTAGGAAACAAATAAAAGAAGCTAGTTAATTAAGTAAAAGACAAATAATTAAATGAAGAATATTCAAATTAACAAATCACTTACACCAAGATGCTCGAACAAAACATTTTTCTCCGCTTCAGACAAATTCGCCCAACTTTCCTTGTCAAAGGCGATGTTCCTACCCATGTATATTCCCACCTCACGAATAAACATGTAGGCAACCTCACCAATTGGAATGAATGTAGCACTCCTGTCAAATATGAGAGACAAAGGCCCCCATTTTTCTTGTATGCAGCTGCCAATTTCTTATTTTTGGCAGTACCTCGTCCTTTACGTCGAGCAGGTAATGCTACAAATAAAATTAAAATTTATTAGTCACAACATGTATATTTATAACAATATATCTATTTATAATAAATGAATAAAATATAGTAAATAAATAAATTATAGTAACCCTTACCATCCTCCTCGTGAACACCTCGCCGAAAACCACCTGGAGGTGGTGGATCCTCGGCACCATCGCCACCATGTCCTCGAGGCATGACGTCCGCCATGATCTGAAAAGTTATAAGATATGCAATACAAATATATAATACGATTCAAGTTTTCTATTGCTACATAAAAATACAAAGTTTTCTTATAACCACATACAAATACAAATTACAACTATTATTTTAATCAAACTCTCCCTCGGATTCTTCAGTGTCTGCCTTCAATCCCTCCGTGTCGTACTCAAAATCATCCTCGTTTATCACTCTCGTCATCAGACAATGTATTAGCGGTAACCGTTGGCGGATTAACTTCACTTGACTTCTCACCCACAGTGACATGAGAAGACATGTTTAACAAGTATTGAGTAAAGTCAATGGAAAGTAAACAATTAGATGAAGAATTGTTATGAACAACGTTAAGATCTTCTACTAAGTCATTGTCAACATTTTGAGCATTTTCAACGCGGCTGTCGTTTAATGTAGGTAGATCCCAAATTTTTCGATGACTAACATTCTCGACAACCCATCGGTGGTTATTATTTTGGTTTCCTCGACAAGGTTCTTGAATGTAAAACACTTGTTTGACTTGCGAAGCAAATATTAGTTGATCTTCTTTGTCCCATTCGTGCTCTGTGTTGATACTGGTGATATTATTATCATGTCTAACACCCCTTCGAGTATCAAACCACTTGCACCGAAATAGGACAGTTGAATACCCATTTCCATAACACAACTCAATGATCTCTTCTACTTGGCCATAGTATTTCTCATGGTTCACTCCTTCTGCTAGAACCCCGGAGTTTTGCGTTGTTCGTTCTACGTCACGACCACGCATCATAAACCGAACACCGTTGACTATGCAAGCACTATAAGTTAATGCATTTATTTCCGCACCCATTGAAAGAGCATACAACTCTGGGTGGAATTCAGGGGAATTTTGTACTTTCATCGAATATAACTAACAAATATAGAATAATGTATTACTTCATCAGGTAAATGCATAACTAAATAAAAAGGGAAATACCTAACAGATTATATGGATTATCTTCTCGAGAAACCACTTCGGAAATTTAGTTTTAACGTTATCTTGGGGATGTTCATATTTGAATTCACTAAGTCAACGACAAAAATATAGACCCAATAAGGAAAGAGAAAATACTTAAAAAATTATAAAAAGTTAAAAAGATGAGCACTTACTTCATATAGTCCCTAACTTGTTGACAGCTATCGAGGAGAAACCATTCGAAATTGAGCTTCTCGTTGATAGTAAGATATTTGATCTTCTTTGCGCTAGCCGGGCGACATTTATACTCAAACACCCACAACTTAGTTTTTTCGACAACGGCATCTTCGTTTCTGTCGGGGTGATTGAATCGAGTTTGAACATCTCGAAGATATATCGAACAAAATGATAGAGCCTCTTCAGCAACATAACCTTCAGCTATAGAACCTTCTGGCCTTGCCTTGTTTCTGACATAATGTTTTAGTTTTTTCATATACCTTTCAAACGAATACATCCATCTCATACAGACTGGACCTCCACAAAGTGCTTCATCTGGTAAATGCAAAACTAAATGAACCATAATGTCAAAAAACGCTGGAGGATATATTAACTCTAACTTGCACAATATCAAAAGAATGGCTTTCTTTGCTTTCTTCATATCATCTACCAATAGTGTTCTTGAACAAAGCTGCTTAAAGAACATGCAAAGGTCTACTATAGGCGTATAAATATCTTTGGTCAAAAACCCTCGAACACCAATCGGTAACAAGCGTTGCATGAGAATATGACAATCATGAGATTTCAACAGAGTAATGTTAGAGTTGTTATCTGTGACACTCTTGCTGATATTAGATCCAAACCCATCCGGCAGTTTAACATCCTTTATAAATTGACAGAAAAGCTTTCGATCACCGACCTTTAATGAGTATTTTGGGTGGGGCCTATAAAACTTGTTACCCTTTCGTTCCAACCATTTTATTCTTCGAATATTTAGATTTTTCAAGTCGACTCGTGCATTTTTCGTGTCTCTGGTTTTATCGTTCATTAGAAGAGTACCCAATAAACTATCGCACACATTTTTTTCGATATGCATTACATTTAAGTTGTGCTTCAGCTAGAGAGAGGACCAATACTCAAGTTCAAAAAATATGCTTTGTTTGTTCCAGTTCAACTCGAAATCCTCTCGCTTTCTCTTAACACCTCCAAAATCGGGATGCTTGCCCGGTACACGATAAAGTAGACGACTGAGTTGATCTTCTAAGTTAGCAGCACTAAATTGTTTCGGAGGGGATCTTGTCTCGGGCTCGCCGTTAAAGTCCAAACTTTTTCTCCACGCATGGTTAGCATGTAAGAATCGGCGGTGACCGACATATACGACTTTATTTGTTACGTGCATTGAAGGAGTGTCTTCGTTACAAGTCGGGCATGCCTTGTAGCCCTGCACGCTCCAACCAGATAGACTACTACGAGCTGGAAAGTCATTTATGGTCCATAATAGCACCGCCTTCATTGTGAAGAATGTGTTTGTCGCCGCGTCTTTAGTACGTACGCCTTCTTGCCACAAATGCTTAAGCTCACACACCAAGGGCTTAAGGAAAACGTCCATGTCTTTTCCAGGTGATTTAGGGCCAGGAATTAGCAAGGAAAACATGAATGAGGACTCTTTCATGCATAACTATGGAGGCGAATTGTATGTGGTGAGTACAACTGGCCACGTGCTATGAGCCAAAGACATGTTACCAAACGGATTGAAACCGTCAGCTGCAAGCCCTAGGCGAACATTTCGGGGTTCCCTCGAGAAATTAAGGTACTTTTTATCAATATCTTTCCATGAAGATCCATCGACAGGATGACGCATCGTACCATCTTCTGATCGTCCGGTACTGTGCCATATCATTTCTTTTGCCGTATGCCTCGAACAATACAAACGTCTTAGTCTGGGTCAAAGGAAAGTATCGTAACACCTTGTGAGGTACCTTTTTGCCCTTTGTTTTTGTATCAACCCACCGACTCTCGTTACAAACAGGACAATTCTGCAACGATTGGTGTTCTGCCCAGAAGAGAGCACAGTCATTTTTGCACACATCTATCGACTCATACCCCATGCTAATCTTCTTTAATGTCTTTTTCGCTTCATAATGAGAAGCGGGAATCATGTTGCCTTCTGGATGTGAAGATTGCAACAGCTCGAAGAGCTCATCAAGCGAACTATTAGTTAATTTGTTTTTCACCTTTATCTGCATAAGCTTTGCTAAAAAGTCGAGAGAAGAAAACTTGGTACAACCAGGATATAATTCTGACTGGGCTTCCTTTAACAAATCTTCAAAATCATCAAGGACATCGCTACTGTCTGAACCCGAGTCCCTATCATCAACGTTGGTGTCCTCTTCCCTACGCTCATTCATTACGTCTTCGATAACGTCGGCCATATCGTTAGTTGGCGTAATCTCGTCTACAATCACAATAGGAGGAATTAAACTTTCACCATGATAGATCCACTCAGTGTACATCCGACAAAATCCATATGCATGTATATGACCTTTCATAGTTTTGTAAGGTATTACTAAAGAATTTTGACATTTTGAACACGCACATCTTACAAAGCCTCTGCTATCAACTTGGTTTTTGCACATCTCGATGAAAGACTGGAGTCCTTGCTGATACTCAGTTGATCTAATGCTTGGATTGGTAATCCAATTTTTATCGGCGGACATGATCATACAACTGAAACATAATTTAGGGTTTCATGCTACGGGAAAATATTAGAAGATTGTTTGGACGGCCGATTAAGTATTTACAAGGGTAGGCTGCTAGACCCACCTTTTGAATACTTTATCTCATATATGAATATGTATTACACGATTGTTTGTTTAAGAAAAATTCGGTAGCATTTCCCTTTAGCTCCCAAGTGTATATATATATATATACCCGAGGAGCAAAAGGAAAATGACAACCGAACCTATCTTAAATGAACAATCATGTAATACACATTCACATCCTAAATGAGATAAAGTATTCAAAATGTAATCCCAAAATGAGGACAACCCAAAATTGATTTATAAATCAATTTTGGGCGGGTATTCTAAGTTCGTGATGATTAAAATGAGTCGGTTTAATCTTCTATTTTTTTATAATAATTTTATTACAGTAGTAATATTTGAATAATAAAATTATAAGTAAACTTTGAATACTTGAATAATAAGTAAACTTTAAATAATCGGCACCATTGTTTATAAAATAATATTTGAATAATAAAATAATAATATTTGAATAATATTTAAATAATAAGTAAACCGTGAACCAAACTGTTAATCACGGTTGTTTATTATAAAAACCGAAACCGAACCATTAAATTTCATAACCGAACCAAACCAAACTACAAACGATATTACAACACAACCAACAACCACGAAACCAAAAAAAATGTATATATATAACCGACCGACCAAAAGTTAACCAAAGAAAAAACAACCGTGAAACCAAATCATGAACACCCTACTAATTAACACCACATATCAAAAATAAGTCCTAATTAACATGTTAAAATAAACATATCTGCTCACTGGCTATTTATAAAATAAACAATCTCAAAAATTATAAATAAACAAAGATTAAAACATACATTTCCCGGTGTCGGAGTGGTGGACAGAGTGGTGGCCTGCAGGGTGGTTGCTTCGGACTGTGCACGGAGTGGTGCCTGACGTCGAAGGTGACCTCAATCACAAAACAAACAAGAAAAATAAGATATAAAACATACCTAAGAGGCCGGAAAGTGAAATAAAACATACCGAAATGGAGACGACGGGTGGAGGACGGCGACGAGGTGTGGAGACGACTGAGAGAAGAGAGGGAGTGGCTGGGAGAGAAAGAGGGACTGCGGAGGCTGCAAAAAGAGAGGGAAGAGGGTTTTGTTTTCCCGCTAACACTATTAGCGGCGACGGTGGTAAGAAAAAACCCCAGTCGTTGGATCAAATCAATTATCAACGGCCAAGATTAAAACAGACGCGGATCACTAAGTGTCGCCGCTAATACACATGTCGCCGCTAATACACATGTCGCCGCTAATAGTGTCGCCGCTAATACGCAGTTTTCCTGTAGTGACTATGCTAAAGACATCTAACACAAACAAAATTTGTGAAAGTGACATTAAATTTTTTAGTCAAGAAATGCCGGATAATTACTTAAAACAACTAAGTGTTATGAATGACTGATGCTAAAATTAAAGTAACTGATATGTAAAATAACTAATGAATAAGGTCATCCGGTGTTTATATTTTTAATGGTTTCTCAAGTTAGCTCTTATACTTTAGACCTTAAGGCTTTTGGCATCAGTCCTTTGATACTTTAGTTCTCTGCTTCATCGTTTCCTTTTGTTTTCAGTAGTTGTGTCCTCAGTCTTTATCAAACGGCGTGAGTCCGTAAGTTTTGTTAATTGATATCATCACTTCAATGTTGTGAAGATATGAAGTCAGTCAATTGTTTGTGTTGGAAAATAATGAGTTCTTATTTAATTCTCAACAACAGTAACAGCAACAAATTGTGTTAGCGAGATGCCAACGGTTGAAGATCAAAGGTTTGAATAACAAGTGTTATGCAATTTCGTATGTTAAGTATTGATAAACAAATTGATATAAAATCTGAATAGCATAACTTCAAAGAGAGAGGGGGGGGGGGGGTACACGATGTGATCAAAATAAGTTTCGGTTTGAACAAGCTGTTTTAGTAAATCTGTATTGGTTCAAAACGGGCTCCAATACTTTCTTTGTGGCTAGTGGCGACGGTGGAGGTGGTAGTGACGACAATCATAGTGGTGGAGTATAATACGTGGTGATGTCTGCTGTTGTGTAGTGGAGGTGGCAACAATTTTGGCATAGATGGAGGTAATGTGGGTGGTGTTGATTGTGATGGTGGTGCAGTTGTTTGTGGTGGAACTGATGATAATGGGACATCTACGTTGGTGGTGTTGGCATTGGTGATTGTGTGGGCAGCGGCGATACCTTTGGTATTGCGACACGAATAGGTGGTGGAGATAGAGCTGTGTAAAAAAAGGACACCTGATAAAATCTACAAACTGAACCATTACCGCGTCAAAAATGGACTACAACCATGCCTTTTCTGAAAATTGCTTGCCACCCTTTTGCTTAAAAGCGTGGCTAAAGGTCAAATTTTACAATTCGAATCCCCTTTAGCCACATAATTGATGAACTCACGTGGACATTATCTAATAGTTCAAGACCTTTAGCCACACCATAAAAAAAATATGTGACCATTGTTTAATAGTATAAAACCTTTAGCCACAATGTTAGAAATAAATGTGACATTTACTGTCCTTGTCCTTGCTATAAAAGTTGGCCAAAGGGGACAAACTGTCATGGTATTTGATTCAGTGTGGCTATATACGACCAACAGCCACAGGTATTTATTAGTTTGGTTAAAAGCTCAAAGATAGACAGTGACGAATCCAGAGATTTTTTTAGGTGGTGCACTAATTTTAGATCCTTCAATTTCATGGAATGAGATATAAATACTTCTATCGGTTCGATAGTTCGGATCAGTTATTACACAATTATAAAAATGATAAAATAATATAAAAGACACCAACATTCGAAATTAAAAAGGACATAATATAAATTCAATGGTCTATACGAATTAAAAAAATAATTATAGTTGTTCCTTACGAGTTTTCATCTTTTGAAATCGTTACATAATATAAATATAATCGTTCGGCCGGATGCCCAGACTATTGGAGGAGGAGGCGTGGCGCTTGCATAATCATGGTGGAGAGGGAAGAGAGGTAGAGAGCGGCATTTGTAATTGCATCTTTGTATAAAAGTTTTTGCTAATGAAACCTTAAAAAGCTGCGTAGATTATTATTTTTTTTTATTTAAGTAGTGTAAAACGGATTTGAACTTTAAAAGACTGCATAGAACACAAAAATAAAAAAAAAGCAGTGTAAAATTGATTTGAACTTCAAAATGCTGCATAGAAAAAAAAAATAAAAAAAGTAGTGTAAAACGGATTTTTACATGTGGCCTTCAATTAACCAACTCAAAGACTTATCCATCAGACCAGAAGCTTTTATTCAAATTACGATGTAATCCAAAAGGTCTTTAAAGATTATACAAAACTTTTTGAATTACGATGGTTTCTTTCTAATTCATAAGGTGGCTCACTTTATTATTTTCTATATACCAATACACTATTATTTCAAGATTCGGGTGGTTCCTAGGAACCACCCATTTACTAGTTGGATCCACCAATGAAGATAGGGCTACTTATATTATCTTGTATGACCAAAACTAGTAATTTTAGGTTGGTTGTTAAGATTTTATATGTGTGACTAAATATGTGCATGTGTCATGGTTTTTATTTGATGATGTGTGGCTAAAAACTAACACATATGGCCACTTATAATAGTTGTGTGACATATATAAGAATAGTGTTGAATACTTGTAACAATAATTATTTTATTGTCACACTTCATTTACTTTATGTGGTTAAAAGTAATTATGGTTTTTCACTGCTAGTTACTGGCAAATTTAAATTCAATATGTGTTTCGAAGATATACAATCATTACGATCATTCAATATCTCTATAAATTGTGAACTGACTAGACGGCTTTATAACTCCTATAAATTGTATATCTTTGATTAGAAGACATAAAATCATGGCTTTTCACTTGCCTTGGTTTCGTCTTCGCCATCCTTCTCCAGTGAATATTATGTTTGGCCAACATTTGGGTTATATTAAAGTTAACTGCCTATAATCTAATGATTATTATGAATTTTTTAGGGCACAAACAGAGGCCGGTTACAGGGGAATGCTTATAAGCTAGTGATGTGCGAAGCTATATTCATGTAACCTAAATGATGTACAAATTTAGAGTGTCAAATCTTTTTGTATATGTATAATGTTTTTAGTGCCGTAGTATGTTGTAGCTAAATAAGTGCAACCTATGATGTACAAACCTTACATGATAGGTTGGTGTCTTAGTTTTTACAATTTTGTCACGTTATCTTTTGGTACTCTTATATATGGTAGTCCGAAATCAGTTATTTTGGTATTTGATGTCACACCCTTAAATTTTGATTAACATGGTTTTTTCATGAGGCGCATGACGTACCAAGATCTAGCCACATGCCATATTGAAGGAAAATTAATCCCAACTTTTTGCTGTTGGCCAATAACAATCTTACATCAGAAAGTAGTTGTCACTGATCCCAACTTTCACACCAATTATTTTCATTGGACCACCATTGAGAAAACCGAACTCCGTTAAGTTTTTTCCGAATTTCAAACTGCTGTGTTATGATGTTTGGTTTGAAGAAGGATACAAATCGATTGATATAAAATTTACCTTGAAACGGTGCACCAAACTGCTTGACTTTTTTTAATTGAAAGTTTAAGCATTTGTATTGAAGCATCGTTTCGTAGTTTGGATCATAGTTTCGAGATAAGTTTTACATCAATCAACTTTTATCCTCATTTTTTTATTAAAATTCCTAAAACATCAATTTGAAAAAAACTTAATGGAGTTAAGTATTTTCTTCGGTAAGCTTTTTTTTAATGAAGGTCTAATGAATACAATTAGTGTGAAAGTTGGAGTGGTAGCAACTATTTCTTTTAAATGTGGTTATTATTAGTCACTTGTAAACAAATAGGATTATTAAAATCTAATTTACCCGTACTGAACAACCATTTAAAAATAAAAAGTTATCATTTAATATTACTTATTGATAATGAGTAAATATAGTTACAACATGATTTGCATTTGAGAAAGCATAAATCAAGTATAAGTTTCAAAACAGGGGTACACAACTAAGCACCTAAACACTGCAAATCATCAAACTCAAACATGCCTAGATGTTTAATAAAACCCATGCAACCATTATGCATTTTAACTTCTGATGTGTACCCAAGGAATCTGAGAAAGACATGCAAAAAAGTATCAACACAATGGTTTGTGTGTTCATAGGCTTATAAATAAAATAAAGCCGTTTCAATGCGCATATATTATAAACAAAGTTCATTACTAGTTAATTACTATAGATATTATGATACAATAGTTTGGGGTTCCATCGTGACCTAAGATGACATGTGTTCGTTTGTGTTACACACGTGCGACTTTTAGTCGAGTTTGGGATAGTAACGTTTGTGGGTTTTTTCAAACCCAACAGTACCACACAGCATTACCTCACTAGCTAACCTTTAATGGTACGATGTTTGTGTGAGGACTTTTAGTTGGTAATTGCACTAAGTGTTTATGAGATAAAATAGTTTTACAATATCTAAAAAACGTTTGTGCAAGGATTCTCCCCAAAAGGAGGAAGCAAAAGCGATGGGTTGTGAAAACACACCTCTAATGCGAGTTAAGTAATAGTCAACAACTAAACGTAGAGTGCGTCGTGCATGTATCCAATAATATACAATTACGTGAATATATGTGTGATGGTTCCTAGAACCCCTAGTATCCAAACAATCCCATAGTTTATTGTGTTTGACCAAGTTTTGACTTTTGACCAAAGTTTGACTTTCATTGACCTTTGACCAAAGGTTTACTTTATTGACCTTTGACCAAATGTTTACTTTGTTGACCTTTGACCAAAGGTTGACTTTTTTTTTACCAAAGTAGACCTTTGACTAATAGTTTGACTGACGTGACCAAAGTTGACCTTTATTCAATAGCTTGACTTTCGATGACCAAATTTGACTGAGGACTTTTAGTTGGTAACTGACTAATAGTTTGACGTTGGTGATTGCATTAATGTCAAAGGTTTAAATGATGTTTTAACATTAATTATAAGCTAAGTAGAGAGAAATAGATTAAACATACCATCATTTAACACAAACTCATATTTTGATTTACGATGACAGATTTTGAACGCAAAGACGTATTTTATTAGCCAGTGAAACCATTTTTTATTATGAAAATTGCCACGGAATATTACATATCTAAAGCTTCTAAAATAATTTTGTTATAATTTCTCTAGTACGCACAAAATAAAAAAAATCACCTAACACAGAAAGTTACATGCAACTATTTCGGTACGCAAAATAAAGTAAAATATCGATACTCAACCAAATCACGCAAGTCCAATTGAATTAGAATCTTAACTCAAAATATGAAGTTCCAAAAACGGAACCAACTCATTAAGACTTGTCAAGACGAAGTTATGATGTCATGAATCAAGGTCAGTGAATCAATCCCCGTAACAGCCTTGACATACGATTTTGTAAAATCATAAAAGGTTTTACCTTTATGAATTCTAGACTCAAGGTACATCATCAGATCAAAAAGATTTTGTTATTACCAAGTTATGGCCTCTAAAAAAGCGCATTCAAATCTAACAACTAATTATCATCAACAAAACTAATGCTATAATGCATTCTATGCAATATTTAGGGTTCCTAATGATCATACAAACCAATTAACCATTATTAAAAGTTTTATCGAGACATGGATACCAGGTTTCCGTTTTCACAAATTCAAGAACATAAAAGATATGTCATAACACAATTAGTTAATGGATAAATGTAAAGAAATCAACCACGCAAATCCTCGTATGCATTGTTCTTGATCCACCCTTGAACAAACTGTGTTGAAAGGAAACCAAAACTAATGTATGCGTGTGTGTTTCATGTATCCAACGGGACGAGTAAAAGAGAAAGAGGAATGCCAATGGTCTAGTAACTCTTCTAATGTTAATTAGATTCATAATGCATCAGAATCAAGTAACCGAACTTTGATTGTGATGCCATTTTTTAGTAGAGTTTGGAAAGGTAATTGTTGTTTTGGTAAAAATTTTCCCAGGATAATCAAGTAACCAAACTTTAATTGTGAGGTATGATGCTTGAATATGTAATTCACATAGTAAGTAAATGTTGCATGTGACACGACGATTTAACGAGCAAAACCCTGATCCTTAAAGGATCTCCGGCAAAAAACTCTGAGGGGAAAACTATCCAGCTGTCTTAATTATATTAATAAAAAATGTTGATTACAAATGTGGAAGTGCTTTGATCGCTGCTATATATAGTTACAAGAAGAATAACCAATAATAACTAGCAATAATGAACATTAATTTCCCAGGCGACGATCATGGAGCCATTACAGATTACATATCTTTGTCTTAATCATGCTGTAACAACCTCTAATGTCTTTTATCCTTAATGGCTTGACCAAGTCTTTAACTGGACATTAATTGCTAACTTTTGCCTGCAAGACCAAGTCAATGGTGAAAGGATAAAGTTAGTTAATAATAATTCTTACTGAGGATCCTTTCTGTCTGTGATCCTGATGCACTGCAATGATTCTTTTGCGGTTTCTGCTTGTCAGGATCCTTGAAATTTCTACCCACAACAATTTCCCCCGGCTGTATCCTACTATTTGTGGCTGTAAATGTTTAAAATTTTAAAATCTCCCTCACCAAATGAAGGTTACTCAGGCTGATTTTGCGTGAAGCGCAAGGCATGATCATTGCCCTTTATAGTTTATTAACTCTTCTTCAAGATCACAATCTTTTCATTGCTTATTTTCCATTGCTCTCTAGGTAACTTCTTGTTCTTTCTTAAATTGCTTTTATTATTGTTTCTCGTCGGATCATGGGGAAGAAGAAAACTACATCTTATTCATCTACTTCAGGTGTTTCGACGGATGAGTTCATTGATCAACGCATTCTTCATTTTTCCGTCTAGGATAAGTGTTCTTTTAACGATTCTCATAGTGTAGCCTTGAAATCTTCCTTAGCTTTTAATGAAAATGATGATTTTAGACCATTCAAACCTGACTTACCATCGAATGATTAAGAGTGGTTTTACCTACCAGTTCCCTAGCTTAACCACTGAATTTTTTTAAGTTACTGGCTTGAGTTTTTTCTCAACTCACGCCGATGGCTTGGAGGATCCTTTTTGTTCTTGAAGCTCCGATCCAAGATCTTGATGTTGACATCAACTTTGGTATATGAACTTGCTTATGATAACGATCTTCTTCCCCATGGTTCTCATCGTTATCTCTTTAAAACTAAACCCGATCAAGAACCCCTCATCTTGAGAAGTACCCAAAATGATTCAGACTGGAAGAGTAAATTCTTCTTTGTGCATAGGGATTTGATAATCAATGGAGAGGATCTTCCAATTCTTTGGGTTACTAAGGGTAGGATTCTTAGGTTTTGTATTCTTGTCTTCTATCCTTTGATAATCTTGATTATTTTTGCAGGTAGAAACTTTTCCGAACTCGCTCCTCCCCATGAGGATACTGCTGATAAGTTGAAGCTCATTTTAAATCTCGAACCTGCTGTCACACCCCGACCAAGGCCTAGGCGTGTAACCAAAAGTTGGTACCTGTTTTGTAAATAAATCAGAGTTTATGGGTTAATTATAACGGAAGACTTAAAGGTTGATATCATTAATTTGCATTGGAAAATTTACTTGAGAATTAAATACTCAAGTTGGTGTTTACAAAATATTGTTTTTATAATAAAAGGATTTCATTAATCAAAATTGAGCCATCTAGCATGCGAGCTTCTATCTCCTTGACGACTCTAATCCTTGCATGCATTATCAAACATAGTTACGTTCAATGGGAATAAAATACGTCAGCTATGTGCTGGTGAAACGTTGACTCTAAAAGTAATTTAAATGATAATCATATTAAAAATATAGTTTTCTTGACAAGCTCATCAGATATATTGCTATACCCGGTATTTGTAACACTGCCCTACACACACACAAGTCTCCGAGCAACGTAGCCCATTCCGGAGAACTAGTTATGACCGTTAGCCTGCGGCCACATAGCCTTTAACTGTTTAGGCTGAACAGTTATGTTTGGATCCAGACACATGTGTATTTGATCGGAGTTGTTTTTATTCTCTAATTTGTATTATAATGTTTTAGAGATCACATAATCACATGTAAACGTTTGACTGGATCTCTAAGACAAACAACCTGTTCATCTTATAGAGTATAAATATGTTTTGACTGTTTGTAAAGGTTTAACGTATTCACTTATACCGTCGGTGTGATTGATTGATAAACCTTCTTGATTATGAATGATATTAACCTATAAACAAATATGTTTGAATGATTACCTTGATGTTGTTTCTTGATTAGACTGCAGACCTTAAGTCTGGTTTAAACCTTGATTTGGTTTCTGAATGTTTGAAATCATGATTGTATTTGTGTGACGTTTGATATACTATGCTTTGGCCTAATAGGTTGTATCACGTTGGCAAACTTCTCTAGGTAAGTAAACAGGTCCCGCGGTTGATTGGGATTTGTATGAATTACTTATCTTAGGCAAGAAGAGTCTACTAATGATATCCCCCTTCTAGTTACTACATGCCCGTGAAAATATAATTTTATGTAACATTACCTTTATAAAAGTAATGTTTATTGAAAATTGTTTGTAAATGCTTTAGAAATCTTTTCAAGGTTAAAGGCCATAGCCTTGACTGAGTCTAAGCTATTTATAATATGACAGAAATAACTTAAACTTAGATCCTACCTTAGTGAGTAACCGAGAATTCTAATACTAAGGCAGAGTGATTGCTTGATTGGCAGAATCTCGTTCCTAACTCACTTAGCTAATCAACAGGGCGCTATAATTCCAATTCTTGCATGAATCACGAGAAAACAGGACCTCGGAACATGACGACGATCGTACACGCTTCCCAATACTTAGTGTGTGAGAATGTGAATGAAATTTAGTGTGACATTGCTCATACTCGTCACCCCCTTTTATAGGTGAAATCTGAGCTACTTCGCATCGCGAGAACCGCCTTTCAGCCGCCATTTTACACATGGTCTGTCTTATGATGCCACGTGCTGAAATGTCATTGGACGTGTGCCCCCGATTACTTAACAAGGTTTCGCGTCGCGCAAAGAACTACTTCACGTCGCGTGAACCCACCTCATCCGTGAGTTGTGTTCCAGTACCTTCGCATAGCGCGATGAGTGTTAACCAATTTCTTCGCGTCGCGTGAAAAATGAGAAATTCAAAATTTTCATTTCAAGTCCCTGAAGTTTGATTTGACACTATTGGCAACAACTTAAGTCAAAATTTTCACGGTGTTACATCGTCCCCACCTTTTGAATAAATCTCATCCTTGAGATTTATTGAAATAAATTGGTATTTTCTTTTCATTTCCGATTCAAGTTCCCATGTATATCAGGTCCACGTCTTGAATCCTATTCGACCTTTACTAACTTAAGTTGTTTGTGTTTGAGAAACTTAATCATACTATCTTCAATTTGAATTGGTTGTTTCACAAAATTAATCTTTTCATTGACTTCGACATCTTTTAATGGCATTGCAAGAGTTTCATCGGCTAAACACTTGCGTAAGTTTGATACATGAAATATGTCAAGTATACCTTTCATTTCCTCGGGTAATTCTAATCCGTATGCAATAGGTCTAATTCTTTCAAGTATCTTAAATGTTCCTACAAATCGTGGACTCAATTTTCCTTTCTTTCCAAATCGTACCACACCTTTCCAAGGTGATACTTTGAGTAATACTCTGTCCCTGAATTGAAATGCTAATGGTTTACGCTGAACATCAGCATAACTTTTATGTCTATCTCACGCCGCTTTCAATCGTTCTCGTATCTGCATTACTTGATCAGTGGTTTTCTGAACAATTTCTGGACCTGATAATTGGTTATCCCCGGTTTCTGACCAACATACGTGCGTTCTACATTTTCGTCCGTCTAATGCTTCGAATGTGCCATTTGGATACAAGTATGATAACTATTGTTGTATGAAAATTCCATTAGAGGTAAATGTGTATCCCAACTGCCTCCTAGATCAATTACACATGCACGAAGCATATCTTCCAATGTTTGGATAGTATGTTCACTTTGACCAGCAATCTGAGGGTGATATGCGGTACTTAAATTTAACCGCATTCCCATTGCTTTTTGAAAACTTGCCCAAAATTTTGAAGTGAAACAATTATCTCTATCCGATATAATGGATAGTGGCACACCATGCAAAGATACAATGTTTTCAACATCTAGCTGTGCTAACTTATCCATACTAAATGACTCTTGCATTGGAATGAAGTGATCAGATTTAGTCAACCTGTCTACAATAACCCAGATTGCGTCATTTTGTCGAGAAGTCATTGGTAAGTTCATAATAAAATCCATGGTTACATATCCCATTTCCATATTGGGATTTCAGGTTGCTGTAATAATCCCAATGGCTTTTGATGCTAGGCTTTGACCTTAGAACACGTTAAGCATTTAGCATATATATGGCAATGTCCTTCTTCATGTCAATCCACTAATAATCGTTTTTCAGATTATGATACATCTTATCGCTTCTCGGATGCATCATGTATTTTGATTTATGAGCTTCCTCAAGAATCTTAGCTCTAACTCTCCAACCATAGGTACCCAGATTATTTTCCATAATCTGAGTATTTCATCGTTGCCCTTAATTATTGATCAATGGTTCCATTTTCTCTTTCAGCTTTGATATTTTCTTCTTTTAGTGCCAACTTCTGAGCTTCTTTAATTTGATTGATCAAGTCTACTTTAAGCTCTAATCTAAAGGCTCGAACTCGTTTTGGTTTGTCATGCTCTTTCCTACGGAAGGCATCTGCCACAACGTTGGCTTTTCCTTCATGATAAAAAGGTTTCACAATCATAATCATTGAGAGTCTCCATCTGTGACATTTGAGCCAAAACAAGATACACCTCTGTACGTATTTACTGATTAAGCAAATAAACGCCTTTTGCGTAACAAACGAACGATTAACCGAACGGGTCGGGTTATGACCCAGATATCTCGGGGGCCATCTATAAGTGATATACGATCTATACAAGCTAAAATATTAGAAATATTGCCTTAGTTTGATAGCAAACAAGTTAAACGAAAATATGCTTGTTTAACTACCCGCTATAGATTTAAACGCGAAAGATAGTTACAAACCAATCATTGTATCATCCGTTAAGCCGAAAAAGACTTACCAAACACTTATTTGAAATGTTTTAAGCGATCCGTGAAAATATTTTTGATTTTTACAAACATATAGTATGTTTTTATAATTTTACACAAAACTAGCCGAAAAACACTCGTTTTCGCGCTGTTTAACGCACCCGATAAGTTTTTCACGCCAAAAACCAAACCCGAACTAAATTTGACCGGGCTTTTCGTATTTGGGCTTGAGAAATCAGAAACTTGGGCCAAAATGGGCCCATGTGGATCCCGATCGCAACAGCAGCCCCCACCCCCCTTTGGTTCTTTCACATATAAACTAGATCCAAAACCTTTTCAGCATCATTTTATTGAAAATTCTGGACACAAGTTCTGCTCCAGCCAGAAAATCTTCAAACCCTAAGGTAAGGTGCTTAAATAAGTAGCTTTTGCGCTTGTTTAAACTTGTTTAATACCATAAAAACATGTCTTGGTTACTAAAAATCATTCCTAACCGTGTAAAATCCTAAAAATAGTCCATAAACATGTTTTGATCATAAACACGGTAAGGAACCTGTTTTGATAGTTTTTTTGGCCATAAACACGGATTAAAGGGTTGAAACGGCGTTTTTACGGTTCAAAAGTTCGTTTTTGTGCACTAGCGGAAACCCTAAGTTACGGGCTGTTATGGTGATGAAAAATTGATTGGTTTGTGATATAGGACTTGTACCTAGCTTGCTTAGAAGCACAAGAACCTGAAAACTTGATTAAAAAGTCGGAAACGAGCCAAACCCGCTAAGGTAATGCCGAAACACTCGCTTACGGGCTATTTTGGTTAAGATTGTGATGTACATATTTTTAGGACTTGAAATTTTGCAGGGACATTAGGGACCATCTCAATGAGTCCCTGTTCAAATTTGGTAATTGTTTGATCATCCGAGAATATTTGGCAAATTTATTACCGAATTGGGACGTTTAATTGGGAAAAATAGCTAAAATACATAAAAAATTATGAAAATTTTCTGGGAACTCAGATTTGATGTATTTTGATCACATATGAATTTTGGGATCATTTGGAGAAGTTTAAAGGTGTTTTGTTTATTTGCATTCGTGTGAATTTTTACAGCCGAAATTGGGCCGAAAAGAATATCGCACGAGCTTTTTACTTTCTGGAATTAATACAAGTTATTTTGGGACATGATTTGAGTATTCAAGAATTTTTATGGAATTTTTGGAAATTGTTTGGGGTAAACAGACGATTTTCAGGCGAAATATAGCTGAGAAAATGAATTTTTATAAGTTAATAAATCAGTAAATAAATTCCAGAAATATTTTTATTAAAATCTACATATTTTAATTGATAAGTGGCTAAATTTTCATAATTTAATGATTAACGGTTAATTAATTATGCTAATCTGAATATTAAACAAATTCAGTTTTTATAAAAACCGGCAAGTTCGCGACTAGTGAATCTGCAGGAAAATCAAAACACCAAGTGTGATCAAAAATCATATTTTTGGACTAATTAAGTGAAAATGAACTTTTCTATGAGAAACCTGGACAATCCGGGTGGATTGTGTGCGTTTCTTCTCAAATCAAACTTAATAAACGGAAACTGGCCCGTGGCTAATCCGGGACCCCAGTATGTGATCTTTATTTATAACTTAATCATGTTATTAACCAATACATTTACCTACACTTATTTTCCCATAACTGTTTTCTGAACGCGTAAACGAGCAACTTGGACCAGCTAGGAAAACGGGAATCTGAGCCAAGTTCGGTTTAAGTATTAGACATTGAACAACATCACAACTAAGCCTATTGCCACTTTCTGGGCGTTCCAGCTACACCCAGATTAGTTATACAGCCCAGTTTAGTATCGATATTATAATAATATTAAAATATTAATATTATTATAATATTGATTATAGGAACTACTGATATCGGACCGAACAAACCACGAGCTGATACAGTACTGATTATCTACTAAACCGTGTGTTTCATAACCCCACTTCTAAACTGTTTTACGAACTTTTGGGGTGAAAAGCATGTTTGCTTATATCTATATACTTATCTGAAACATGTGATGATGTGAATTATCTAAGTGCTAACACATGAAAGTCCCCACTAACACAGTGATTAACTTCGAGCCGGTGGTTTGTGAATAGTACTATTGGTTTGACAAACCCAGGCGGGGCCAGCATGGTTGCTGAGACATTATCCCATTTGCACATGTCCATATTTTTACGAACCAGCTATGTAGTGTTACACATAGCTACCGGGACATGTTGTGGGCGGAAAGGGGCCACAGTGGTTGATTGAGCGTGGAAAATGGAGGCACGCAGCACGAACAGTCTAGGCTTCACTGTAGCTTAGCATAATTACATCATATACATCATTTACATACATACATACTTATTTCATGTTTACAAGTGTTGACTTGTGAATACTCATTACTGTTTTCTTGAAACTCGTGAAACTCACCAACTCTAGTAGTTGACCAGTTTTAAACTGCTTTTCAGGTGTACCTAAATCGGAGTAATTTGGTGACCAGTTACTTGCCTGAAGTATGTGGTTGATGCTATGTGAATAGAAGCAAAGGCGTTAGTAGTAAGAATGTATGGTTAACGAACTCGTTTTGTTTATATCACCTAGACTGTAAAACAACAATATAACAATGAGTTGTAATATATTGTAAACTAGTTTGTAATGTTTCTTTATAAACAATGTGTTGATACCAGAGGTGTCTGTTACATTCCCGTTTTATGCTTCCGCATTGTGCTAGTCGGGGTGTGACACCATCCAACGTCTTCGTCTCATATTTAAATCTTTTTGATCGAAACTATGCATCAAACTCTTGTGATCGGTATATATTGTGAATTTAACACCATACAAATAGTGCCGCCATAACTTTAATGCAAAGATTATAGCGCCTAATTCAAGATCAAGTGTGGTGTAATTCTTTTCATGAACCTTCAGTTTTCTTGAAGCATATGCAATAACTTTCTTTTCTTGCATCAAAACACATCCCGTACCCGTGTACGAAGCATCACAGTATATGGTAAAGTTATCCTCGCCTTCTGGCAGATCCAAGATTGGTGCATTTGTTAGTTAATGTTTCAGTTTTTCAAAGGCCTCCTCTTGTTTTGGTCCCAATCAAACTTGACGGATTTCCTAGTGAGTGAGGTTAAAGGGTAGTATCCGGCTAAACCTAGAAAGCTTCTGACTTGGGTTGGTGTTTTGGGTTTCTCCCATTTGGTTATTGCTTCTACCTTAGCTGGATCAACTTGAATACCTTTGTCATTTATGATGTGACCAATAAATTGAACTTCCGATAACCAGAATTCACACTTAGAAAATTTTGCATATAACCTTTCCTTTATTAAGGTTTCTAACATAAGCTTTAGATGCACTTGATGATCTTTTTATGGATTTGGAATATATGATGAGAATATCATCTATGAACACAATGAAAAATTTATCAAGTTATGACTTGCAAATACGTTTCATCATGTCCATGAAAGATGCCAGAGCATTAGTGAGTCTGAAAGGCATAACGACAAACTCATAATGTCTCTATCTCATTCTAAATGCTGTTTTCGGTATATCCTCTTCTTGTACTTTCAACTGATGATATCCGGATCTGAGATCAATTTTGGAGAAATAGCTTGCTCCTTGAAGTTGATCAAATAAATCGTCGATTCTTGGTAGCGGATATCTATTCTTTATTGTGACTTTGTTCAGCTCCCAATAATCTTTACACATCCTCATCGAACCATTCTTCTTTTTGATAGATAATATGGGAGCTCCCCACGATGAAGAATTTTGTCTTATGAATCCTTTTTCTAAAATATCGTCCAATTGTTTCTTTAATTCTTTCATCTCGGTGGGTGCTAGTCTATATGGAGACTTAGCTGTTGGTAAGGTTCCTGGTAATAAATCAATTCTAAATTCTAGCTCTCTTTCTGGTGGAATTCCTGGTAGCTCATCAAGAAATACATCTTTGAATTCTGAGACTATTGACACTTCCTCTATTTTCTTTGGTTCAGGAGCCTTAGTTACATAGGTCATGAATGCAAGGCATCCCTTACCTAAGCAATGACTAGCTTTGATTTTTGAAATTATTGCAACCTTTGCTTCTTCTTTATCCCCAATTATACGAATGATTTAATTATTTGGTGCTAGGATCTCGATTGTGTTATCTTTACATAATATACGGGCTTGGTTCATTGATTACCAATTCATACCTAAGACTACATCAAATCCTACTAAGGTTATAGGTAATAATCGTACAGGTATGTCATGACTGGCTAAAGAAATTTTCGCATTACCTAAGGCCTCGTTTATTTTAATCAAATCACAATTGGTAGTTTCAACTTCATACTGATTGAATAATTTGACTAGAGGTTCATTTAATAAACTACAGAATGTATAATCTATGAAACTCTTATTAGCACATGAGTCAAACAACACTCTAGCATAAACATTATTGATAGGAAATGTACCGGTAATCACGTCCGGTAATTCTGTCGCCTTCTGAGTGTCAAGCATGAAGACTCGGGTGTTTCCTTTCCTGTTATCTGTCTTTGCACCACTTCCACTTGCACCTAATGTGGTGACCATTGGTTTCCTTTTCGGGCATTCCGTACTAAAATGCCCCTTCTCCCCGCAATCAAAACACACAACCGTCTTTCTTTTACAATCAACTTCAGTGTGACTAGGCTTCTTGCAAAAATTACAAGTAACAATATTAGCTGGTCATAAACACCTTCCATAATGCCATCTTCCACATGATTTACAAATCGGACGAGTATACATAAACGTCCCTTCCTTCCTCTTCTCCACTTTCTTCACTCTCCCACCAATCGGCTGTTTCTCTTCGTTCTTCTTCCTCTCATCACGGTTTTGGATCATTCCATCCATCAAATATCCGGCTAATTCCATAGCTGATTCAGTTATCAAGGACATGTGCTAACGAACCAAATCACGGATCTCAGTTGGTAACCCATAGATATATCTAGTCACCTTGTTGAACTCAGAAGTGACCAGATGTGGAACGATTCAAAAATATTCCAAAAACTTTGTGTTATACTCTTTCAGATTCGTTCCAATAACTCGATGGTTCCACAACTTCGTTTGAATTTGATCTATCTCAATGATTGGGCAAAACTTCTTCAGAATCATCTCTTTGAACACCTTCAATACCCTTGACGTTAATTAGAGTATTCCACCATTCCAAAACCTCCCCCTTGAACATTTGGGAGGTGTAGTGCACTTTCTCTTGCTCGGTACACTTATTGATTATTACGATCGGCTCCATTTCCTCCAACCAAACCAACGGAGGGTCATGATCGCACCTTTATCCCCATAAAATTCCTTAGGGTAATAAACCTTGAAAACTTTAAAGTCACATCCTTCTTGTATCTTTAATTTCTTTGTTCTGTCAGGCAGCTCATTTTCAGCAGTCGAGCTATGAGCACTAACCTCTTCTTTCTATTCTCTCCATTCTGTTTCTTTCTTCTCAGATTCTTTCCTTTTAGATTGTTTCTTTTTATCTCTTTTTGATTGAAAAGTTTCATTTTTACTTTGACTGGGTCTTTTAGAATGTGAAGCACTTTTGCTTGGATTATTTTTCATTAATTCAACTAACAGATTTACAGCTTCTTTTATTAGGTAGCGAATACCACAAACATATTCGGGAGGTATCGCTCAGATATTCTCTTCTACTGTATTTTCTTTATTGTTATCTTGGACAGTAGGGTTACTATTAGCCTTTTCTTTCCCAGACATGCTGTAATAAATATAATAATAATTTAGAAAAAGGAAGTACATCATTTCCATTTCACTTTATTTATGATACAAGGAAAAGGAAATTACAACAACATCATGTTCAACTTTGTTCTAATCATTAACCCACTTTTTAACCAAGGTTTTCATTTTGTCACATTTCTTTATAATTTTCTTTCCTATTTTCTTTTTGTCAACCCGTTCACTTCTAAGCTTATCCATCACCGCGTTTGGATACCCAGTTGGTGCGGATGCAGCTGGGAAAAGATATGCATTTTCCCATGGATATAAATGCGGGTTTGCTACGTATGCCTGCATTTCCTTGTCAGGGATATTATTTGTGTAAAATTCCTCTATCAGTCGACCCTCTTCTCGTATCTCCTTAGCTTGTTCACGGATTGTTGGAATCGGGCCTACGTACTGTGGAAATTGAAGATGAAATTCTTCATTTTCATCTTCCTCCTCAGGTTCAGAGGAATCATCCATTAGCATCCGAGTTTGTGCTAGGTTAAAATGACTGGGTTCTGCTAGTATTTGGGTATTCAGAGGTATAGATCCAAAATGCCACCTGCTATGGTCTAAATGACAATTCATCCAACTGGATGAATCCGTGAAAATTTCATGTTTGAATCTACTTTGAACCTTTACTTCTTCCAACGAATGATATTGTGGAATGTTTTCTGCCGTATCATCGGATATTTCAATCGGTTTCTGTTGACTGCCCAGTAGATATACCGGTTGGGTTCCATCCGGTAAGTTTGGAACTATCGGCTGCTCCCGGCCGAAAAAGTTCGTGAAGTAACTGTTATTGCTACTCATGATGTCTGGCAGATCAGGAATAGGTGTGGGATTATATCTCCTAGAAACTCAATGTCTATGACCAAGATAGTTAATATACGACATCTACATTTGGTTAGTTTTAGGGATAGAAAAGGTTACCAATCCTATCTTATCCCTACAGAGTAATATGATAAAGTAATAATCATAATGGTTAAAGCTTAGGTACTAATTTCATAATATCTAATTCGCTGAAACCAATGGCTCTGATACCAACCTGTCTCATCCCGACCAGGGCCTAGGCATGTGGCCAAAAGTTGGTACCTGTTTTTTAAACATTATAGAGTTTGTGGGTTAATTTTAGAGGAAGACTTAAAGGTTGATATAACATCAATTTACATTGGAAAATTTACTTGGGAATTAAATGCCCAAGTTGGTGTTTACAAAATATTGTTTTTATAATACAAGGATTTCATTAATCAAATTGAGCCATCTAGCATGCGAGCTTCTATCTCCTTGACGACTCTAATCCTTGTATACAGTATCAAACTTAGTTATCTACAATGGGGAATAAAATACGTCAGCTATTTACTGTGAAACGTTGACTCTAAAAGCAATTTAAATTACAATCATAATACAAATATGTTTTCTTTACAAGCTTAGCAGATATATTGTTATACCCGGTATTTGTAACACTGCCCTACATACACACAAGTCTCCGAGCCACATAGTCCATTCCGAAGAACAAGTGAAGACCATTAGCTCGCGACCACGTAGCCTTTGACTGTTTGGGCTGAAAAGTTATGTTTGGATCCAGACACATGTGTATTCGGTCTGAGTTGTTTTTATTCTCTAATTTTTATTATAACGTTTTAGAGATCACGTAATCTCATGTAAACGTTTAACTGACTCTCTAAGACAAACAACCCGTTCATCTTATAGAGTATAAATATGTTTTGACAGTTTGTAAAGGTTTAGCGTATTCACCTGTACCGTCGGTGTGATTGATTGATAAACCTTCTAGATTATGAATGATATTAACCTATAAACAAATAGGTTTGAATGATCACCTTGATGGTGTTTCTTGATTAGACTGCAGGCCTTAAGTCTGGTTTTAACCATGATTAGGTTTGTGAATGCTTGAAATTATGATTGTATTTGTGTGATGTTTGATATAGCATGCTTTGACCTAATAGGTTCTATCACGTTGGCAAACTTCTCCAGGTCAGTAAACGGGTCCCGCAGTTGATTGGGATTTGTACGAATTAGTTACCTTAGGCAAGAAGAGTCTACTAATGATATCTCCCTTGTAGTTACTACATGCCCGTCAAAATATAAGTTTATGTAACATTACCTTTATAGAAGTAAAGTTTATTGAAAATTGTTTGTAAATGCTTTATAAATCTTTTCAACGTTAAAGGCCATAGCCTTGACTGAGTTTAAGCTATTTATAATATGATTGAAATAACTTAAACTTAAATACAACCTTAGTGAGTACTCGGGAATGCTAATACTAAGGCTGAGTGATTGCTAGATTGGCAGAATCTTGTTCCTAACTCACTTTGCTAATCAACAGGGCATCAGAACTCTGATTCTTGCATGAATCTCTAGAAAACAGGATCTCGGAACGTCACGGCGATCGGGCACGCTTCCTAATACTTAGTGTGTGAGAATGTGAGTGAAATTTGGTGCTAGATTGCTCATACCCGTCACCCCCTTTTATAGGTGAAATTTGAGTTCCTTCGCGTCGCGCGAACCGCCTTTCAGCTGCCATTTTACACGTGGCCTGTCTCATGATGCCACATGCTGACACGTGGTTGGACACGTGTCCCCGATTACTTAACAAGGTTTCACGTCGCGCGAAGACCTACTTCGCGTAGCGCGAACCTACCTCATCCATGAATTGTGTGCCAGTACCTTCGCGTCGCGCGAAGAATTAGAAATTCAAACTTTTCATTTCAAGTCCCTAAACTTTGATTATTGACACTTTTGGCAAAAAATTAAGTCAAAATTTTCGCGGTGTTACACCTGTTGAAAGGACTTTTCTTAAAAAAGCCCCAAGTGTAGAAGTGAGTTCTAAATCTCAGCCTTCCCTTTCTGCCAGGTCTCAGGGTGAGTATCTTTCATAGTTTAATTAGCATGTATAAATGTATTTTAATATTAAATTAACCTGATGTGATCCTTGGTAGGATCTAAGAAACCGAGTCACGATTTTAGTGTTGTTGATAGTGACAGCATCCTCTCTTCTGGTGGTGTGATCATTACAAAGAGAAACTTGTTTTGGTGACCCTTATGTCAGGACCGGGATCTCGTGTTACACAAAAACAGTTTGACAAGAACACACACACGAAATCACTATATGAAGACCCACTAATTATACCGGTGGAATCAGTTATAATTAGGATGTTGGAATAGCTATATGATTGTCTAAAACACTCACAAAATATACTCAAAAGATTTCCAATATATTATAATATTCACTCAAGAACAGTGGAAGTGTTTAGGGTTGGCATGGGAACGTCTAGGCTTTCGTATTCAATGACATACGTACTAGGTTTGCATAAATGAGGTCTTAGTCTCTCATTAATCATTTATGCACGCGTACCTATGATGTAAACCTAGTATTCTTTATATAGGCCCAAAGAAGTTCCTTCTAGAAGCCCTAATGATTGCAAAATACATTTAACATTAATACATGTGTAAAATAGGTCTTCGATTATGATATATTCTTGTCGAGTAAACCTTGTAACATTGAGTATGCTCGAAACATGTCTTCGAGCAACCTTTACTTAGAATATTTTTCTTAGAAAATATTCTATTCCAACAGACTTCAATCTTCATGACTTATCCCAACTTTGCTCGAATATTCTTCTAGATCTCTTGAATCTTCACTAAGGTTTATTGAGAACAACTCCGGTATGCTCGGGTACTGAAACTTGCTTGAGATTGAACCATGCTGGAAGCTTTACTTAGAACATATTGAGATCACCATATACTGTAGCCATGCTCAACCCACCAAAATACTTGTAAACTTTGGTTTAAGCTTGGATAGATCAAGTGTTTGCTCGGATAGCAAACTGTGCTTGATGAAGAATATCCTTGCTCGACGAAGTGTAGCTTGCTCGAAACTTTCAACACTTAGAAGAATTCCAGAAGATAATCTTACACGAGTAAGATATCATGCTCGAAGATCCAAGCTTGCTCGAGTTCCATACTTAGCCATTTTTTGAGGAGGTTTAGAAGATTCCAATCTTCCTTTCCCAATATTCTGACCCAACAATCTCCCCTAGATTGGCACAAGCTCAGATGCACCGAAACATACCTGGGTTACTTACACATTGTCAAAATACACATCAAATTTCATACGAAGATCAAATTACATTACATTATTAGAGTCTACCTCCATGGCATTACACATCAAATTACATAGATGTGAAAATACACAAAAAGATAAAATTATACCAAAGAAAAAAAATTACAAGCATCAGATAATAATCACTTCAGCACATAACCTGCAATTTTACCTTTACTCCTTCCTCCTAGCCTTGTTGAACTTTCGATTTCTCACGGTTGTGGCTCTCTGTTGAAACATGTCAAGTTCCACGTAATCTTTAGATTCCAAGGGTATCTCCAATTCCTTGATGTAGTTAAGTCCTTGATATGAATGAACTCTAATAAAGAGTCATTTTCTATTATGCCTAGTACCTCTCCCTCAGAATTTCTCAACGTGACAGTTCCACTCCTTTTGTTAAAACCCAATATTACTAATCCTACCATTTCTTTGTACCTCTAAATTTGGCACCGTCATTTCCCTCCTCATTGCAATGCTTTCCCTTAAAGTACTGTTTGGAGAATTGGTAGTTTGAGCTTCTCTTCTGGTACTCGAGCAAGATTGTCCACTTCTCCTGGTAGCTCCTTTCATTTCAGGTTGTCCGAATGATATTTCAGAAAGTCTTACTTCTAACAACCTCTTGTTCCTTCTTGCCTTTTCAGCCTCTGAATGTTACCATTTTCTTTTCTTATCAAGTAAAGGAAATCCATCTCTATGCTGATCATGTAAGTGTTTTGAGAGCCCATTCATTTGTTGCCGGGCAAACTGATCTCTTTTTTGATAGTCATACAATTTAATGGTAACATCTCAGTCAACTGTTCTTTTAAAAATTCCCTGAAGTCGTCTTTAAAAATAACTACTCTCTCTTCTCCATTCTGCATAATGACTTTCAATGTTTTGGATCTTGCATCCAAATACATATTTGTAGGCAGATTCAACTTGGTTCTTGGTCTTTCTTGCCTATGCAATTCAACCCTGGTCAATGGTATCTGTACCATAGATGTTGATGATCTGTGTGACGGTGGTTTCTTCGAAGATGATGGTTCCTTTGAGTGTTTCTTCTGAGATTCATCACACATCTTCTTTATTTCATCTTTAGACTTCATCACAAGTTGAAAGTAATGTTCACCTCTTTTACATAAAGAGCTGATCATGTTTGATCGTTTCATTATCAGTTGTAGCTTCATAATCCACTGGCTCGGGCTTAACATCCATAGGCTCAAGCACAGTGTTTTTCAGTCTTTCCATTTCCTCCATCCGTTTGAGTTCTTCATTATAAAGCTTCAATTCTCTTTCATAAATTTCCTTTAACTTATCTTTTGACAGTTTCTCAATTACCTCTTCACTCATTCCTTTAGTTTTTAATAGATTTTTCAAAATCTTTACTCTCTGTTGATCTTCAAACTAGTCATTAACCTCCTTCTTTTTCTCTTCATTCATCAATCTAGACTTTTCTTCTTCAATTTTCTTATTTTTCTCCATTTTAGATTTTTATTTCTCTCGTTGAGCTGCAATTCTTTTCTTCACAATGTTAACTTTCTCCTCAATCTCTCATTTTGATCATTCTTTAACATGTTTGAAACTGTGCCCATGATCCACAAGAAATTTAATTTCACCATCATATTTCTTCAGTTCATCAACTTTCTTTGGTTTCTCTTTTGGCTTCTTGTCATGTCCTCCCCTTTCTCTTGCAGTTACCATCTTATAATGATAATCAATATCTTTAAATTTCTGTTTGTTCAAATAGGACACTACATAATTGTTCACTATTAAGTAGTTTCTCTTCCATATCCTCTTCTTCCATCCGTCTGCCAGGTTAATGATCTCTTCAACTGACATGATTTGTATATGTCTAGAATCACACTGCAGACTTTTCAGATACTCAATCTTCTTCTCCAAATCCTGTCTTTTCTTTTCTCTGGCTTCACTACTCTTCTTTTATACCAAATATTCTTTATCAGCATCATTCAATTCTTTTATTGATTCAAAATTAATTCCCAATTTTAGCAAGGCCGTTATTCTTGGATCATTCATTTTTACTACAACAAAACTTGCCTGCATATTTACTCTATGTTCTTCAATTAAATGAATTTGAGGAGATCTCAATTCATCCTCATTAGCTTTAGTTTCCTTCTCCACAAACACTTCATCTTCATCATTCAAGTTCTCTAATGCCTCATTTCGTGGTTCATTCATTTTAACTTCTTCCAGAACTTTCTTTTCATACACCTTCTTTGATAGTGCTTTCCCTTTTTTAGTATTTGAAGCAGTGGATTTTATCTTTTAGCTTTTGGGGTAGCATCTTGATTTACATTTATATCTCCTGTCACATGTTCTGATTCAGGTGCTACCTGTCTCAATGGCACAACATCGATTGGTTCTGTAATATATTTAAAAAGATTAGTCTCTTCATCTACAGTTTCCTAATTGGCTTTATTATCAATCTTCTCAAAATCATTGCCACCAACCTTTGTCTTCATCTGCTCATAAGCCCTCTATCTCTTTCTAACATACTTCATAATATGTTCAGGCCATTCTCTTCGATTTTCCAAAACATCAATCATTGTTCTTAAGGCCACATAATCATAAACCAAACTTTCATATTCCTTTCTATTCATCGGTTCTGGTTCCTCCTCTTGCTCATCTTTCTTTTCTTCAGTTTTAGTTATCACAACTTGAGGTACAACCTCAGATCTTTCTTTGAAAGTGCTTATCACCATTGAAAGACTTTCATCTACATTTTTCTTTGCAGCCTCCTCCTCATCTTCCTTATTCTTCATTTCAATTAAAGTTTAACTAACTTCTTAAGGTATTTCATCTTAATCCATCTCAGCATTCCTCAAGTTTATGACTCTATCGCACTCTCTACCTCTGCTTTGTCAGCATCATCAACATTTCAAATCATTAGAAACTCGTCCCTAGAAGTTGGTCTAGGACCTCCAATTAGCTGTAAATATTCTTCAGTAAGTGACACACTTTTACCCTTTAGTTTCCTCCTTTCAACATCCTTACTAGTTTCTTCTTCATTCTCTGACTCAATATCTTTCTCCCACTTTTCTTCAGCATTTTCATCTACATTCTCACCATCATCTTGGTCATCAAACATGCCATATTCATTCTCTATCAAATTCAGGGTATTGGTTTTTACCATCTCCTCTTCACTTTCTTCATATACTTCACTGATCAGATTCAAATAAATATATTCTCCCCCTGTTTTGGTGCATATGAGGTCTTCTCAACCTCCATATGTTTTAGGGTTCGAATGCTTTGCAGTGTGGCTTCAAGAGCTTCTTCAAGTGATGGATTCTTCAATTTTACCTCAGCATTCTCTACCTCCAAAACTACATTTCTTGTCAATAAGGCTTGATAAGTATTATCTGTTGAGAAGAGTGGTGATTCATGTACTGGTATAATTTTAGGTTCAGAATTTGGTTGGTTTGATATAGATTCGGGTGAGTAAGGAATAGGTTTAGTGACTTTGATGGGAATGTGAGGTTGTTGTTGTTGAATGGGTTGTTGTGGTGATAACTGGGTAGGTTCATTTATAAATGAGTTTGGTGGTGAAGAACTGGATTGGTCAATTGTTGGTTCTTGAATTGGTGAGTAGGGTGGTGAAGGGATGTTTGAGGTCTGGTGGGGAATATGATCTGGTGAGACTGGTAGGGTTATCATTTGAATGGTTTCCATTACCTGATTAACAACATTGTCAACAAAGACTTCAGCATCCACTGGTTCATGCACAAGCTTATCTACTGCATCCTTATCCATAGCATCAGGATGTATCACACTATTATTTTGACCTTTATCATTCACAACATCAGCACCCATATCATAATTCACTTGCTCAGTCACAATCTCTTGATTATTCATTACAATTTCTTCATTATTCACTAACTTAGCATCTCCACCATCATTATGATCATCATCATCTTTACTCTCACTTGATTCATCTTCATCACTCTCTTCAACATTAGGTTCTGGTGAAGCTGGAACCTCCATGATCTCCATTTGGTTGTTCAACAACCATGGCAAGACATTAAATTCAACTCTTGTATTGAATTGGCTCCAAGAGCTCACATTCTTTATTCTTTTAAAGACAATCTGATCTTGTAAATTCAAAGAGTCAACAGTGGTTGCAGGCCCATTTAAAGGACCATTTATAATGATATGCAAGAACCTTAGATACATTAAAATTTTATCTCTTTCATTCTTTTGAGCATTGTTGACCAAACCAAGAAAGATCATTCGTGAGAAGTTAAATGGTTGTCTGAATAGTGTAGCAACAGTTGCAGTTGCCAATTCTCTGCTTAGTAATGTCCATTGCCCCTCCTGAATGATAAGCTCTATATTACATGATGGATCAGAAACCTATAAATCAATGGAAACATCCCCTTTTGGAATTGTCCCTCATGTATATTCCCCTGGTATACCAACGTTTTCTGAAATATTCTCAACAACCTCTACTGTGAGTAAGACAATTCTATAACATGATCATCATTCAGTTGCAGTGCTCCTCTTATTGTTTGCTCTGTGATCTTTATCTCTTGACCAACTATAGTCGCTTCTATCCTTCTTCCATTAATATCATTTGTATATACAGCTGAGCCCCAAAACTCATTGGCATTGTTTCTGTATATTACTGGATTGTCAACAAAGCAAATCTCAAATTTGAGTTATTTAGAAAGTTAATCTTCATACCCAACTCCTGATTTTCTTTAGTCATTTCCTGTAGAGCACACATATTGTGTTTGGGATCGAATTTGTAGGACATTGTATCTGCAAAACAAATAACGATTGTTAGTATTTTGAAGACATAATTTTAGAATTGTAAGAGTTAATGATCATCTTCAGCACCCTGTTCTTCGACAATAAGAGAACCCACACAAACAACCAAATTGATAAGTAATAAGAACAATTAAAACCCTAAGCCCAGTAAGTGGGTATTGGAAATCAATTATCGATCGCTTACCAAGTCAAAATAGTAATATAAATTTTAATTGATTATTATTTTAGGTGAGTACATTGGATTGGTAGGACACGAATAGAGAGTAATTGAAGAATGAGGGAAAACATGTTAGAAAAATTTATAAGTCCCCCTTTTGTACCTAATGATTGAATTCTAAAAGCCCTTTTTGTCATTCAGTGCCAGCAGTATGCCACATTAATTTAGATCAAATATTTTCTCTGCTCGAGCAAATTGCCAAATACAGTTGACCCCAAGCATGCTCGAATAGCATTCCCCAAGTATGCTCGTTCAAAATCTATTTAAGTTTTGGTTACATCTAAAATTTAACTAGCATGCTCAAAAAGCAAGTTTACTCGAAAGATAAATTTACTTAACCAATTTTATCAAGTATGCTATAAATCACTTTAGACATGTACTCAAGTTAACATGTGCTCAAGTGCTTAGCTTAAACAAAATTCATACCATAAGAAACACATCAAACTTTCAAGTATGCTCGCATGAGGGATCATACTTGAAAAACAAACAGCTCAATACTTATCACACAACTTTACACTTATAATATTCAGTATACTCGATGAACAAAGTATGCGTGTCCGTAAAACAAACAAAGTGAATTCATGCTCGAAAACATTTTGAAAACTTTCATGAATCACATTCTTCTCAATTATGTAATCATTGTGCTTGTTTGAGAAAATATGTCTTCAACATAGTTAAAGTGTGCTTGAAACACATACAAATAATCAGAAACTCAAACATAAACACACTCAAGTGATGCATTCATACTTGAATGTACTTGGAACAATTTTCATTAACACACTCATGCTCGTAAAGCAAAATGGAAGTGTTCAAAGACAAAGTCATGCTCGAATCACTTAGAAACTTATTCATGCATACAAATTTGCTCAAATTACTTAGAGTTTTCAAAAACAAGCTCGTAAAGAAAAATATTCAGATTGCCTAACTGTTTAGGCATGTTCACACAAAAACTTTCACTTAAATCATCAAACATTGATCATTTTGACTCTGGGCTGACTCAAGCATTAGTTTAAGGTGAAAAAGAGATCAAATTTCAGTTATTTTCCCTTCAAAACAATTTCCTTTATGGAAATATGTCAACTTGGGATCATATTGGTCAAATCACTTCACAACACTTCATTTTCAGCATTATTCTAACTCATGTCAGATTGATAGCAGGTATTGTGTACTTATCATGATTTTCATTGCTTTTGTGATATGATTAAGGTTCAATTAATGCATAAGTAGTGAAAGGACCCCGCTTTAGATTTAAGTTGCTCCATATCTCTTCTCAAGGCTTATTTAGCTTTCTCCAAGTCACCCCAACTTGACTCCTACCCCCTGATGCATGGTCAAAAATTTTGATACTTGAACAATTCTTTAAGGTTGAACGTTGGACTTACTTGCCAATCGGACTTACATGCCTTATGTTCAAGGTGTTTAGGACTTATTTGTATACCTCACCTTGGTAGTTCTAAGTAACCCATTTAAGTTTGTTTTATTTGATTAATTTCATGATATATACATATATATCACAGTGTTTTTTTATAGAGAAAATAAGATAAGTTATCTGTTCATATCATTAGAAAATGCTTCATTTAAGTTGACCAAACACCAACAGGTTTGTGTATGACTGGATAATTACCTCTCTACTCATCATCCTAAGAGATGTATATTGAAACATGCCTGCATCTTCAAATATGTATCCACATCAGACTTAGCATGTATATTAGGTTTATATAACTTAAGCTTTTACACACTCTGGAAAGATACCATATATATCAATGACTGTACTTAAAGCCTTTTTAGCCTATACTTCATGAGTTAATTGACTTAACCAATTTTCTATCATTTCCAAAATATGTTGGATTCAATCTCCATTTAAAAACTTTAAAGCTTTTATAAAGCTTTGAACTAAATAATTTTTTCATGTCTTATTTTGCCACCACCAAAAATAGTTTACTTTTGTCAAAATCTTTGATTTGTTTGAAAAACTTAATTTTGATATTCCAATCACTCTCAGCTTTTAAACAATTTTTTTGAAAAGATTCATTTTGACACACAAACAAACAAACACTTTTAAACCTTCACACATATACATTCACCATGAGTGAATGATAGTCACTTAAGCACATAAGATTGAATCAATTTAGATATTCATTTCAAAACATTTGATTCATTTACTTAAGACTCAAACCAGATACTATCATCACACAAACAAATATGCATAATAACACATGCAACATAACATCATAATCAACAAACACTTTCAACACAACACTCATCTAGCAAGCAATCATGTAACGTGGTCAGTTTAGTACAGAAATTCACACATTCAAACCAGATCAAATACTTAATCAATTTAGATAGTCATAAAAGCACATAACATAAATCATTAATCAGACTTCATCTACATTTATCATTCATAAGGATTTTAATAGAAAGTTGAATCTGGTTTTATCCAGAGGTTTGGTGAACAGGTCAGCCAAATTATCAGTTGTTTCAACTCTTCTCATTTCTATTAAACCTTTTTCATTACATTTTCTAATGAAATGATGTCTGATTTCAATTGGTTTTGTTTTTGAATGTTGACCGGGATTCTTAACAATAAACATAGCAACAGTGTTATCAATAAGAATAGGAGTATTTAGAAAGTTCCAACCATAGTCCAACAGTTGGTTTTGAATCTAAAGAACATGTGCAGAGCAAGCAGATGTAGCAATGTATTCAGCTTCAGCACTTGAAATGGACACTTTAGTTTGCTTCTTGCACTGCCAAGACACCAGTCTGTTTCCCAAAATCTGACATCCACCGGATGTGGATTTCCTTCTCATATTGCACCCATCATAGTCACTATCTGTATAAGCAATCACATCAAAAGATCTATTCTTTAGATACGAAATTCCTAGGTTAGGCTTCCCTTTACGATATCTGAATATCCTCTTCACAGCAAGCATGTGAGAAACCATAGGATTTTGTTGAAACCTTTCACACACACAGAGCAAATAGGATGTCAGGTCTTGATGCAGTCAAATACATTAAGGATCCTATCTTTTCTCTATATTCATGTTGATCCACTGGCTCCCCTTTTTCATTAGCTACCATCTTTTCATGAGTGTCCATTGGAGTAGACACTATCTTCAGATCATGGCACTTGAACTTTTTGAGAATTTCTTGCACATACTTAGATTGATTAATGAAAATCCCATCAGCTTTCTGTTTAACCCGTAATCCAAGAAAATAGTTCATCTCACCCATGGAGCTCATACTGTACTTAGACTTCATAACTGTCTCAAAATCCCTACACATATGTTCATTGGTGGATCCAAAAATAATGTCATCCACATACACTTGCACCAATAACAGATCTTTCCCTTTTCTTTTATAGAACAATGTCTTGTCTATAGCACCCCTACAAAAACCATTGTCTAACAGATGATTTGACAATTCATCATACCAAGCTCTTGGAGCTTGATGCAATCCATACAGGGCTTTGCTTAACTTGTACACACTATTTGGATAATCTGGATCTTCAAATCCTAGAGGTTGAGTAACATACACCTCCTCATCAATCTTTCCATTCATAAATGCAGATTTCACATCAAGTTGATACACCTTTATATTCATTGAAGCAGCATATGCAAGAAAGATTCTTATGGCTTCTAGTCTTGCTATGGGAGCATATACTTATTCAAAATCAATTCCTTCTTGTTGCAAACACCCTAGTGCTACCAATCTTGCCTTAATCTTCACAAAAATACCTCTTTCATCCTTCTTGTTCCTAAAGACCCACTTGGTGCCTATTGCATATTTACCTTTTAGCTTGTCAACCAAATCCCAAACATGTAAGTCTCAGAACTGAGCTAACTCTTCTTGCATTGACAAAACCCAACTGTTGTCTTTCAATGCTTGATTGATGTTTTTGGGTTCAATTTGAGATAGAAAGCAAGCATACCAATAGATGTTTGTTGTTTCTTAGGAACTTCTTGTTACCCTTTCATGCAGGTCACCAATGATGTTCTCAATAGGTTGGTTTTTTTGAGTAGAGGTTGTTTAAACAATCTGTTCTGCATTGATTTCTGAATCCAGGTTTGAAACATTTACTTCAGGCTATTTTTCTTGGTCATTTTCAGCATCTAGAGTAGGTTCCATGTTGTTATCCTGATTTGAAGTTGAAGCTTCATTAATCCTGATCTGTCTGAGTGGTTTCTTCAGATACTTCAGGTGTTTCCATGGGCATTTCAACAAAATTCTTAGCATTCTGATTCACATTGTCTTCAACATTCTGATCAATTTCACCATCTTCAACTTCATTCACCCTTTCCTTTTGAAATTCAAACACTCCATCATTTCTAGCAGCCTTGGACCAAATTTTGTCCAGATTAAGTCTTTGTTCATTTGCAACCTCTGGAATAATGGTCATGTAAGCTCCTTCATTAAGAACTTCAGAATATATCTTGAAGGATTTAATTAGCTCTTCCAAACCAAATAACCAGCTTGGACCATCAACACTGTTGAAGTGATTCTCATTGAATACAATCAGAAGATTTAATAACACATATGTGCTCTTTCGTATAAACTCTGTATGCATTAGTCTGTGAGGAGTAACCAACAAAGAAGCAACCTAGGGTCTTGGCTTGGAATTTGTTCAAATAATCCTTGGTGTTCAGAAGAGAGCACCTGCAGCCAAAAGGCTTGAGGAACTTCACATATGGTTTTCTTTAAAACAAAATCTCATACGGGGTCTTGTTGTGAGCTTTGTTGAGTAGCACCATATTCTGAACGTAACAAGCTGTGGTGATAGCTTCTACCTAAAAAGTAATAGGTAGATAGGCATCAACAATCATGGTTCTTGCAGCTTCAAGCAAAGTTCTGTTTCTTCTCTCAGCCACTCCATTTTGCTTAGGTGTTCTAGGAGTACTAAATTGTTGAAATGTTACCTTAGTCACACAAAACTCATTCATCACCCATTCTTGAACTCAGTCCCATTATCACTTATGATTACTTTCACTCTGTTATCCAGCCGATTCTCCATTCTAGTCACATACCCGTTTATCAGTTCAAAAGTTTCATTTTTGGTTGCCAAGAAAAACGCCCATGGGAACCTTGAATAATCATCTGTAATCACAAGACAAAACTTCTTCTTCCCAATACTGGGTTCACTCACAGGACCAAAGAGATCCATGTGAAGTAATTCCAGCACCGCTTCAATTCAATTCACTAGTTTTGTCTTACGGGATGATTTGTGCTGTTTTCTTTTTATGCATAAGGAGCAGTTGTCATCTAAATTGAACTCCTTGGTCAGAAGACCAATCGCATGTTCTCATTTCACCAGTTTTTTCATGTTATTCAAATTAACATGACACATATTCCTGTGCCACAACCTTGTTTCATTCTAAGTTGCCTTTGACACAAACATGATCCACCCCTTGATACTACATTCTTTATTCTTAGCTCATATAAGTTTCCATTCCTAGGTGCTATCATCATGATCATGTCTGGAGGTATCATAAACTCAGGTTTCCCAATGTGCATCATCAAAACAAACTTTATACCCCTTGTAACAAATAGGATATATACTTAGTAGATTGTATTGTAGACCCTCCACATACAACACATTTTCAAAAGACACTTTTCCATTGGTAAGTGTGCCTCTTCCAACTATCTTTCCTCGATTCTCATCACTTCCAAATGCAGCAGGTCGTTCATACTTCTCTTCATAATTCACAATTAATCTCCTATCCCAAGTCATGTGTATGGAACATCCACTATCCATGTACCATATATCATTTATCTCAGTGGAATGTCCCAGAGAACATGATGCTGCTCCTCCAGTTTCATTAATCTTTGCCATGTAGGCTACATTTGCCTTCTCCATTTCCGCTGCATGATTACTCCAGTTAAACTCACCATCTTGAGGTACCATGGTGACAGCCATATTCCCTTGATCCCTTCTATTAAGCATCGGATTTTTAGTATCCTCAGCAAATGATATGTTCAGGACAACTCCAGGATATGGTATCCTCCTAAGTAACATGAATCCTTAATATATTGAATAATTAACGGATTATTCGCTATTTTTTGTTGTTTACCAGGTCTTAAATGTTCCCACGATTGCTGAAGACTCGGATTACTCTTCAACCATATCAACCACCACGTGCTCAATAAAGGTTATGGAGTTTAACGGCAAATTGGAAGAGATCTACTATTTCCGAATAGTTAGGAATTTTAGTTAGCTATTCTCTTGTATAAATAGAGCTACACTTGGATCATTTCCACACTTTTTTAACACTCGAGACTTAGTAGTACTCGCACATTGTAATCATGATCCAATTAGCTCCACCATTTGTAACCGATTTCGATTATTAATAACTGGTGGTGATATTTTTCACCACCCGGGGTTTTTTTCTTGTTATCCTCAGGATAACGGGTTTTTTCCTCGCAACAAATCTTTATGTTGCCTCATTTTTGTATTCATTTCAACCAAGCAACACGCCTCATTCACTAATTTGGTTACGGAATTGCCTTTGTTAAATTTTGACCAGAACACCTTCCTTGGTTGTTCACTCCAGCTTGCCCTCTATTCTGATTAGTTTGAAGTTGAAGCTTTTTGTTTCTAGGTTGCTGCTGAGTCTGTTGTTGCCTTTGCTGAGGATAAGGATTTTGGTTCAATGGATGGTTTCTTGGCTGGTAGTTTTGCTTTTTCTGATTCTAATTTTGATAAAACTGGGTTTGATTGACTTGGTTTAAATACTACCTAGGAAGATTACACTCCCTGGCAAAGTCTTCAAGTTGCTAAAAATTGAAGCAGATGGCCTTTGACTTGTCAAAACCGATTCTATCACCAGAACCAGAGAAGGTTGATCTCCATGTCCTATTGTAAAGGTTCTTGCTTCTAATAGCTAGCATGGCAACTTACCACTAGAAATCCATGTCTTCCAGATCATCATCATCAATCTATTCAAGGTCATCTTGAACCACACATGTATAGATCAGATTCTTAGCCACAAAAGCATTATATGATTCAGTGAACACTAAAAATAAAGCCTGATATTCATTTCATTGGCTTGAGTTGTTTGAAATATATGGAGGTTGTTCACTTGCAGTTGATGCATTGTCATTGTCCTCCGGTATCTGCATATTGAACCTTTGTTGGCTTGATCCGGAAGCATTTAGTATACATCCTCGGTGTTTCTGAAGTCACGGAGTTGAAGTCCGAAGGTTCTTAAACTATTGGGTGTTGCTGTTGAGATCTTGTTGAGAGATTGCTCATTGGTGCAATCAATGCATTTGATACTGGGAAGCTTGGTCTATTTTCCTTGATCATGTTATTTTCAATCTTCTCATGTTTAGCAGCTTGTAGGAATGAGATGACATCATCAATCTTGAAAATCGGAAAGTTCACCTTCTCCCTGATAAACTTGCTTGCCGTGTAGCAATCACCGGACAATCAAAACAACAGCTTCTTGTTTAGATCAAAGTCAGTAATCTATAGATCGGTTGTCCTTATATCATTTACAATTGCAATAAACCTTTGCAACACCAACTTTAATCTCTCTCCTTCCTTGAACTTAAACCGATCCAACTGTTGCTTTAGCCGATCCTTCTTGATATCTCTAAGCTCAGCATTCCCTTCAAACATCTCAACAACCACATCATACATGGCCTTAGAATTTGTGTGATGATTCACACTAGTCAATATTTCCCATGACAACCCTAACCTTAGCATAGAAAGAGCCTTATTATCTCTTCTTTTCATTTGTCTCTCCAATACTTGTTTGGCATTTAGAGCATTTGATGGAACATAAGGACCATCTTAAATTAAAGCCCAAGGATCCGTAACATTATAGTTCACCGCAGCCTCAACAACACCTTTCATTTGATCTAATCCTCTTGGCCCAGAACTCTTGGGATCTTATGGGTAGAAACTTCTTGATTGTCCATATTCTCTAAACTACCTTAGATTTGGTGCAAAACCTTCACAATCACAATGTTTCCAACACAGTGGTCTTCAGTGAGCGTATAAAGCTCTCATACCACTTGTCAGGACTGGGATATCATATTACACTAAAACAGTTTGACAAGAATGCACACACGAAATCACTATATGATGACCCATTGATTATATCTGACGGAATCAATTATAATCAGGATTTTGGAATAGCTATGTGATTGCCTAAAACACTAACAAAATATAATTAAAAGATTTCCAGTATATTATAGCATTCACTCAAGAACAGTGGAAGTGTTTAGGGTTTGCATGGAACATATAGGGTTTTGTATTCAATGACGGTCGTACTAGGTTTGCATAAATGAGGTTTTAGTCTCTCATTAATCGTTTATACACGCATACCTATGATGTAAACCTAGTATTCTTTATATAGGCCCATAGACGGTTCTTCTAGAATCCCAAATGATTTCAAAATACATTTAACATTAATACAATTAGGTCGTCGCGTATGATATATCCTTGTCGAACATACCTTGTAACATTGAGTATGCTCGAAACATGTCTTCGAGCAACCTTTATTCCTGTTTTGCTGAAATAATTTTGTTGGGATTGGTCATCTTCGCTCCTGCTACCAAGAGATGGGGAAGCATGCTAGGAGGATGGAAAGGAATGTGCTAAATTGTGAGAAGCTTACTGAAGTAGGTTGGGAGAAGATGGACCATTTAACTAACGAGCTTGATTCCATGACGAGAGAATATTGTCGGTTGAGGTCCTTGCATGCCAAGCAGAAGAAGGATATGGAAGCTAGGCATGCTAAGGATCATGAGGAATATGTCGTAGATGCTAAGAAGAAGACTGCGATCATCATTTCCCAGGACATGTTGAAGATGGCTGAGGAAGCAGTAATGAAGGGCCTGGATATTTTGGTCTGGGATATTAAGGCTTGGGAAAAGATCTTGGCTTCCCTAACGGGTGAAGGATCCTCTGGTATGAATGATACCAGGTCTATAGATGCGGGGGATGCAAACGATGTGGATGCGGTGAAAAATGTAGCTACTAGTAAGGATAAGGAGGGTGGTGATGCGAAAGCCTGAATCCTTCTATTTTATGTTTTGATAGTTTGACCCTCTGCGGTATTTTAAAAACAATTTTTTGCGTATGCCCTCTATTCAGCCTTTCAAGACAATTTCATTTTTCTGCTCTTAGGATCCTGATGGGTTGGGTGGATGGATCCTTTTTATGGACGACTCCCAAGTCATCAATTTAATTTCCTACACTTTAAATTAAGAATATTTTGGTTTTAAACCTTTGTGTTCTTGATAGTTACCCATAGGATTGCCCCCCGCATGATGATACTTGAGATTGTGTTAAGGATCGTAAGAATGTTTTTATGAAAAGTTTTTTGGATAAAGGATCCTTGGGGACAAGCCCTAAAAAATTTTAATGTTTTTGGATCAATCTTGTGTAATTTGTGGATCAAGGATCCCTAGGGACAAGCCTAATCTTGTGTAATTTATGGATCAAGGATCCCTAGGGACATGCTCAATCTTGCGTAATTTGTGGATCAAGGATCCCTGGGAAAAGCCCAATCTTATGTAATCGTATATGACATGTAAATGCCGAAGCTCTTGTTTAACATGATAATGTTAATTCCTTAGACGGGGAAAAGTTCGTATTTTGTGGGACTTCTGTCAGACTTTGGATGACATGTAAATGCCATAATTTTTGAGTGACACGTTTGCCACTTTTTTATTTTGAATCCTAAATATAACCAACAATAACGAAATTTCCTACAACCGTTACGTATACAGATCACGCCATCTCGAATTGTCCTTGGATTTCATGCGCTCCTGGCGGGGTGTATAAAGGTGAAAATCTTTGAAGGGGTTTGTGTCACTTAACCTTTAGAGAGATGGCCAATATCTGTCTTGTAGCGTGATCCTTGAGGATTTTTGTAAAACTTTAAAACCTTGGCGAAGATGGGTGTTAGACAGACTAAAACCCCTCTGATGCTTAAGTCAATACAATTTTTTTGAGGAATAAAAATAGAAATAATGAAAATAATGAAAAGAATAAGGATAAGGCGCGTACCTGTTATCCATCTAAGGATAAATTTATGACTTACATGAAATAGGTTTTGAGATGCATAGCATTCCATGATCTTGGAAGGATTTCTACATCTAGAGTTGCTTGCCAATATGCTCATTAACCTACTTCTGAATCTATTAGATATGGTGCTTCCCATTTAGGTGCGAATTTCCCATAATTTGATTTGATAGGATTCTTGAATGTCTTCCTGAGCATCATTATCACCCACTTGAAATCTTCTGATCCTTATGCTTTTATTGTATAACTTAGTGATCCTTTGCTGGTAGATTGCTATCCTGATTTTAGTTTGATCTCTGACTTCATCAATAGTGTCAAGATCATATATCAGCTGTTCGTTATTATATTTGGGATCTTGAAGATGGAACCTTGTTGTCGGGGTTACCATTTTTGTTGGAAGTACTGCTTCGGCACCAAACACCGATGAGAAAGGTGTTCCCGTTGCGCTTTTTGTTGTAGTTCTATTTGCCAAAAGGACGAAAGATAGCTCTTTTGCCCAGATTCCTTTCTTGTCTCTTAACTTTTTCTATAAATTGCTGATGATGATCTTGTTGATGGATTCAGCTTGTCCATTGGCTTGAGGATGGATAGGAGTTGACGTTATCATCTTGATCCCGCACAAAAATCTATTGCTCTTTTTCGAATAGATTAGGATTCATTATCACATGTTATCTCTGCTGGGATCCCAAACTGTGTGAGGATATTGCATTTTATGAAGAATATGACTTCTTTTTCTCTGACTTGTACAAATGCTTAAGCTTCAATCCATTTAGAGAAGTAGTACATCATTGCAAGCATGAATACTTTCCCCCCATGTGCTTTTGGTAGCTTTCCTACTGTGTCCATTCCTCATTCCATGAATGGACAAGGGGGATGATTGGTTTTGCCGGTTGGTAAAGCACATTGCCATGTCTTTGACATGCATCACATTTCTGAGCATAATCCGTAGCAACTTTTCTCATGGTTGGCCAATAGTAACATGTTCTAAGTACTCTGGAGAAGAGTGATCTATCGCCAGTGTGGTTGCTACAAAGTCCTTCATGAATATCTTGTAATACCTCTTGGATCTCAGATTATCAAGCATCTAAGATAAGGACCTGTTACTGATTTCCAATACAAAAGGATTTATGAATGTTTTCGTTAGCTGGGATTTCTCCATTTTGCAAATACGTCTTGATCAGCAGGATCCAGGATCCTTTTGCTCCGGTAGGATCCTGAATTTCAAAACTTTCAAAGGATCCTTCTTTTGCTTTAGGAACAACTGAGCCAATTGCTTGATGTAAGATATGGATGACTAGGATTTTGCTATCTATTTGTATCTTGAGAGTTGATCCGATATTTTCTAAGGCATCGGCTTTAGCATTATCCTCTCTTGGAACCTGTTATATGTTGATCTTGAATTCTTTTGCCAAATCCTTGACTATTTATAAGTATACGACCAACCTTTCACCTTTTACTACATAGGATCTCTTAAAATGGTTAGCAGTTAATAGAGAATCGACGCGAAACTTTGTAGTTCTGATCTTTATACCCTTAGGTAGTTGTAATCCTACAAATAAAGCTTCATATCCTACTTAATTGTTGATTGAAATCCACAACTGATGGATTTGGGTATAATGTCCCCTTGTGAAGATTTTAGTATGATTCCAAGTCCTGATTCTCTTATATTGGATTCTCCATCAGTGAATAGAGTCTACTCTTCATCTGTTTCATTTAGCTGTTGGACCCCCACATCTGCTTCTTGTTGGATATCATTACTAAAATCAGGCACAAAATCTGCTAGAGCCCATGATTTAATTGTTGTTCCTGGCTCACATACCAAGTTATAAGCACTAAGTTTCACACACCATTTGGCCATCCTTCCTGACATTTCTGGCTTTGTGAAAACCACTGGTTTCCTCATCTAGTAGACTTTTACTTGCATAATAGATAGGACTTTGTTCACCTTCATGATCCTTGGCAAGCATAACAGTTATAGTGGTTTTGGATACAGCCAAGTATAAGGATAATGGCTAATTTTTTATTGGCTTCATCAATAACGGTGCTTAGGATAGATATGTCTTCAATTCTCGGAATGTTTTTTTGTGTTGTTCACTCCACTCGAATATTTTATTCTTTCTCAGGATATCATAGAATTCTTTACATCTTTAAGAGGATCTTGACATGAACCTATTAATGCTGCTACTCTCCCTGTTAGCCTTTGAATATCCTTAGTATTTGTTTGGAATTCCTAGTTGAGGATTGCTTTGATCAGTTCTACAATCACTTCTATCCCTCTCTTGGTGACCACATACCCCAGGAAGTTTCCCGATTCTACACCCAAATGGCACTTTGAAGGATTCAACTTCATATTGAATTTGTCCAAGATATCAAATGCTTCTCGAAGATCCTTTAGATGACCCTCAGCTTTCTTAGATTTATCCACCATATCATAAATGTAGACTTCCATTGTGTCCCCTAGCTTGTCTTTGAACATCATGTTGATGAGCCTTTTATATGTTGCACCTGCATTTTTAAGACCAAATAGCGTAGTAGTGTAACAATAAATACTTGTAGGTTTCATGAAGGTTGTATCTTCTTGATCTGATGGTTCCATCTAGATTTGCTGGTATCCTAAGGAGGAATCCATGAAGGATAACATTTCATGGCCTGTTGTTGAATCCACTACTGAGTCTATATGAGGCAAAGGGAAACGACCCTTCGGCCATGCTTTGTTGAAGTCGGTGAAATCCACACAAACTCTCCATTTTTCATTCTTCATAGGCACTACATCCATATTGGCGAACCACCTAGGAAAATTGAACTCTCTTATCATCTCTGTATTAAGTAGCCTTTCTACCTATGCTTGTATAATCATGTTCTTCTCGGGTGCATACTTTATTCTCTTTTGATGTATAGGCCTGAAACTATTATCTATACAAAGTTTATGAGTAATAATTTCTTTAGAAATACCTATCATGTCTTTATGTTTCCAGGAGAATGTAGATTTTCTTTCCATTATAAACTCTTAGATCCTTGTTTCAATATTTTCAGGGTTAAAGGATCCTAAGAGTATCTGGCCATCAAGATCTTCAGGGCTTAGGATAACTTCTTTCACGTCTTGCTCGTTGGCTTCTAAGACCTTGTGATCCTTTTTCTTTAATTGCTATGCTAGCCTTGATTTTACCGAAGGTTTCATGGAGGATGTGTAACAATCTTTGGCTTCTCATTGATCACCCTTAATCATAACCACTCACCATGGCGTCGGTATCTTGATGCATTCATGATATGTGGAAGGTACTGCTTTGATGCTACGGGTCCATGTTCTCTCCTTCTATGTAGATAGGCAGCTGGATTTCTCTAACTGTGTTCTTCACTTCCCACTGAATCCTACCAACACTAAGGATTTCTTTATAATTTCATCTTCTGGAATGCTGTTTTTTTTCAATCTATCAAGCAGGATAATGCTGATTGAACTCCCTCCATCGACCAGGATTCTTCGAACATAATGATTTTCCATGTATACTTTGATGACAAGGCCATCATGGTGAGGATCCAATATATTTTCCTGGTCTTCTTCTTCAAAGGTTATAACTTTTTTAACATCGAGAATCGTTGTTCTAATTGGCCTGGTTTCTTTCTCGGACTTGGATTCTTTAGCATGTCTTTTGGCTACAGAATAGAGGTACGAAAAATGTTGGATCCTCCTGATATAATGTTAACTATTCTTGCATCTGTAGGAGGGGATGGTGCTCTTTTGGTATGCTTGTTATCCTCTTGCATTTTATTCCCCTTTCTTCTCAAAAGATCCTTTAAGTATCCTTTGCTCAATAGGTGGCTTATTTCCTCCTTAAGGCAATGCAATTTTCAGTGGTATAGCCAAAGTCTTCATGATAAACACTTGGACTGGTCTTTCCAAGAGGAAACTTTGTCGTTCTTTCTTGGCCATCGAGCCTTATCTCCAAGTGTAGCAAAGATTAGTCTAGACATGTCAACCAAAAAACAATAATTTTTGATCCTTGGAAATTCTTGTTCCTCATTGTCTTCACCTTACACAGAATTAATTTTATTATTGTTAGGTCTTCTGTAAGGCTTGAATTTGTATGATGGCTAGGGCGATGAATCATAGAGCCTTGTTCCTGACTTCATCTAAGTTCCTACAAGGATTCATGACAAAATCCTCATAGACTAGAGAACCACTCTTCAATCCCATCTAGAAATCTTGGACTGTTGTAGCCATGTCAATATTTGGATATCCAATTCTTCTCTGCTTAACCAACCAAAATAATCTCTAAGGTATTCTTCATGTTTTTTGGTGATTCTATATAAATCATTAGTTAACTTCTTAAATGACCTGCACAAAAAACCGGTTATTAAATAAGTTAACTAAATGTGCAAAAGAAGAGTTTGAATTAAGACGGACACTAAATAGCCATTTTGAGGCTAATCCCGTAAGAGTTGATTCAAAGCCTTTTGATAAGCATGCTTCCTTTAAATCTTCTGAGATTGGTTTGATCTCCATCCTTTCTTTGTATTGAGCCATATATTCTTCAGGATCCGTCGTTTCATCGTAGAGCTTCATGATGGATGTTTGGAAGCATTTCGGGATTTCAGTATCAAATATTGGTGAGGAGACCTCGAAACGTTCATGCTTGCAGCGGTCACTTCCGGTATAGGTTGAACTCTACTGGGTGTACTAGAAATCATGTTCTTCAGTTTTTGTAACTCCCTAGCCATCGTAGGATTCATCGTTGTATCCGGCACTGACCCAACATTGTTAGAAATTAAAATAGGACCCTGACTGATGTTACTAGGATTAGGGTCTTTTTGCGATAATCCTGGGATCCTTTCGGGGATCCTTGGTGTTGTGATCGTGGCAGGCATTTCATGATTATGAACTTCACGAAAAGGATTCATAGGAATGAAATCCTCAATTCTTTTTCCCTGGGATTCTAATATGCTGAAATTTTCATTGCTTTTGCTTTTTGATCCTGAGGCTCTCAGAGTTCATCATCCTAGGCTGTGAGATAGCTATCAGCTCTACTTCTTTGGGCTTTTCTGATTGCAACTTCTTTATCTCTTCCAAGAACATTTTTTTTGGTTTGTTGTTGCTCGACCATTTGTTTCCAGACTTGGTTGAACAAAAAAAGGTTATCGTTATTCAAAACCATCATAAGAGCCTCAGCCCAAGAAAATGGTGGATAATTCAAGCTGGTAGATGTATTCTTTACGGAGCTATCCATCCTTCTAGGGCGTGGTTTCATCAATGGTAAAGATTGGTTCAGACCCACACTCGTAGATTGAGTTGACAAATGATTTGACTGTCTTCGAGATGATGATTCCTTCAACTGAGATTCCTTTGGTCTTGATTGAAGGGTTGTGATTGATCACGAGAGCTAAAATTTTTTAGAGTGTAAAGCATCACTTGCCACACTGTGGGCGCCAAACTTTTTGATTAAAACTTTACCTAGGATAACCATGTAACCAAACTTTGATTGTGAGGTAGGATGCTGGAATATTTAACTGAAATAGTAAGTATATGTGGCACGTGACTCGGTGATTTAGCAAGAAAAACCCCTTGATCCTTAGAGGATCTTTGGCAGAAAATCTCGGGAGGGGAAAACTATCCCGCTGTCTCAATTATATTAATAAAAAGTGATGATTACAAGTGTGGAAGTGCTTTGATCGTTGCTATGAGTACAATTAAGTGTGTTCGGGTGTGTGTAATATGTCTTATGCGATCTATACATATTCTATACAGAGTTACAAGTAGATTAAGTACTAGCAATAACGAGCATTAATTGCCCACACGAGGACCGTAGAACCGTTATGGATTGCATATCTTTATCTAAATCATGTTGTAACAGCTTCCAACGTCCTTTATCCTTAATGGGTTGACCAAATTTTTAGCTCAACATTAATTGCTGACCGTTGCCTAGAAGACCAAGTCAATGGTTAAAGGATAATGTTAGTTAATAATAATACTTACTGAGGATCCTTTTGGTTTGTGATCCTGGTGCACTACGAGCATTCTTCTAAGGATTCTACTTGCAGGATCCTTGAAATTTCTACCCACAACAATAGTTAAGAAAAATTTAAGGATGACTTTGAAGATGAAAAGCATCACTTGCCCCAAGGTGGGAGCCAAACTGTTTTGGTCAAAAATTAACAAAGTAGCTTCGAGAACAAATTTGATAAGTGAAGTAATGTGTTCTTCAAATAAATGGTAAACAAATGCAGTAAAGTAAGCGGTTAACACACGATATAGCGTGAAAAAACCATAGATCCTGATGAGGATCCTCGGAAAGAACCTCAGGAGGGGAATATTATCTCCCCTTAGATTTATTAATGGTGAAATAGTGATTACTACTCAAGAACTTGCTGTAAATGATCACTAGAGTAGAATATCAGGTATTGTGTGTGTAACAAATGTGTCCGACATCATTTATCAAGTTTCCTTATATAGATAAAGAAAATAACTAACTATGCGACTAATCAGCAATCTCTAGATCTTGTGATTAGAAGACTTTTTCCTTCATTCCACATGTGTTTTGACTGGTCCTCTGAGATTCAAGCAAGAATTAGTCATACTAGACATTTTAACTTTATATACTTGAGTAGCCTGCAAGCAAAAAAAAGTATAACGCTAAAATGACTAGTTCAAGATATTAAAGCTCATCAGGGATCTCAATTTCCAAGATGCTAGTCAAGTTCAATTATTAAATAAAATGACACCAAACAAGTACAACATGTAAGGTTTACACGCACTGCATAATTCTTGTAAATGTAACTTTTTATTAGATCAACAACGTTTGTGGACCCACTTGTGTGTGTTATCATGTGACATGCATATGCGTGTCATAACAGAGGTAATGGATATAACAGAGGTTAGTTAATGTAGCTAACATGAAAATGTTGGGTGTCACATCATGCCCTTGTTAAAAGAATTTTTGTCTCAAAAATTAGTTAGTGCCGCTAATGTTTGGGAGATGTTAATGTTTGAACAAAAACTTCTGTTTGTCACATCATCCTCTTCTTGAATGAAATTTCGTCGTGAAATTTTTTATTGTGATAATTTAACCCTATAAGCCACAAGTTCATCAATAGTGAAAGCGTTAGAACACCTGACAGTACAAAGAGGTGTTTTGGTCAAAAATCATCAAAGTAATAATTAAACAACTTGGTAAAGTGAGGTAGTGTGTTTCTCAATGATAAACTAAGTGAATGCAGCAAAAGTAAAGGTGAGCACGATGATGTAGCGAGGAAAAAACCTAGGATCCCGGTGAGGATCTTCGTAAAACAACCTTGGGAGGGGAAAACTATCCCCCTGCCTCAATTTGTTAATGAAAAATGTGGTTACAGCTCGAGAGCTCTTCGAGATAAAGGCTCAGTACAATAGTAGTGTAGTGAATGCAGAAAAGTGTCCCTAAAACCTTCCCAAAAGCCTCCTTTACATAGAAAGAGAAAATAACTGAAATCCCTATTTTTCTGAGAACCCTAGCCGCCTCTTAGTATACAACGACTAAGTCTTTATTCCACGTGCATCTTAGCTGCTTCTCCAAGCTTTGAGGTAGAAATAGTCAACTAGCCGTTATGGACTGTTATTCCCTTGAGAAACCTGCAAGTATATCATAAGTAAAATAAATATAGTCGGTTAGCTCAGGAGCCTGCATCCAGCTGGGAATACGAATTATCAGGATTATCTTCAGGATCACGCTATGGATAAAATGACCCCTAACAATTGTCCCCAAAAATATTACAGACGTTATCTTTAAATTATAGCTGTCATATTTTTTTTCCAATTAATCACTATTTTGAATTTCAACGGCTACGGTAAAGTGATAAGACTTTGTCCCAATTTCCTAAGCTTCTTAACCACCACACCATTTATCATGGTTTTAATCCCTATAATTACTCCATCATACCACATATCTTCTCACCACTCATGAATTCAGGTAATTTTTTCCTTCTTCTCTCAAGGGTTTCCATCGTTTCTTCTACTTTTCTTCTTCGATCGTTTCTTCTACTTTTCAGAGCCTCCGCTTCTAGTAGCTTTGATATTCACCCCGACTACATTTCCAGGAAATGGGTCGGATTCCTAGCCTACCCTTTCGCTATTTGCCTGACCTACCCTTTTCCCGATTTCACCACTCGTTTCTTCGAATTTACTGGCATAAGCTACATTCAAGCCATGCCGATGTTGTGGAGAATCCTCTTCATGCTGAACAAAATCATCACCAGCCGCAATATCAACCTTCAAATATCAGACTTAGGCTCTGTTTATAATCTCAGAACCCACGGCTCCAGTCGATTTGTCCTTCAAGTGATATCCGACCAAGTTCCTCTGATTTTAAACCCAAAAAGAAAATACGGACAATGGTATAGGAAGTTCTTTTTCATCTAAAGGGATTCTATCTCTAGAGGCGAAGGAGTTCCTTATCGGTGGGTTAAAAAGGGTAGGAAATATTTAGGATATTCAAATAGTAATAAAGTAATAAAATCGATACTTATATGTTCTTTCTTGTTTGTGAGTTGTAAGCGAAATTCGCGGACCTTGTACCTCCAACTTCCGGGGCTTTGAAGAGGATTCCTGATATTTTGAGGATCCCTGAGGAAGAACACTCTTTCTAGATCAAAGTTATATTTTCTTCGGATTACGAACAGTCAACTACTGTGAGCATGTCAGGTGGGATAATTCTTCTAGTTGCATTGTGTATCAGAGTTTTATTTGCTTTTGGACCCTGATTTATATTGTCACAGGTCAAGTGATAGGGCTAGAAGATCTTGAAAGCATTATCATTAAGAAGGAATCCGCCATTGTTGACATCTCCATGCCATTTCCTCTAACATCCAAAGCTAGGGCGTCTACTTCTAGAAAGAGAAAGGCCAGCAAGAGCAGCGATCTTGCTATTGAATCCCTCACTTTCGAGAACATTGAATCGGTCTCCTCCACGTTAGGATCCTGCAACATTCCTTAAAAAAGAAAGATTCATTATATTAATTGTACCTTTTTGGCAAATGGCCTTCATCATCTGACCAAGATCCTTCAGGTTACTCTCAAGGAGGTGGAGGAGCAGATGCAGATAATAGCTGGGGCGTCCCGTCTTGCCAATGCTAGAGCTGCTGATATAAAGAACGAGAGTCTCAAAGCTTCAGTTGCCATGGAGATGGAGAACTTCAAGAAAAATCTTTAGCTGAATGCTTTTTTTTCCATCTGTCGGGCAAAGATAAATATGATGAAGCAAGCCCTCCACCCCGCATTCGACAAAACTTCCTGGGATCTTGCAGGTTTGGAGGCCAGAGAAGTGGAGCTAAATGAAGAGATGGGTCAGGCTTATGCGAAGGATCAGGTAAAGGCAAAGGAAGGAGCCAGGAGTGAGGAGCAGGCAGAAGCTGTTGAGGATCCCGAGGCGGGGGCGATGAAGGATGATAAAGACAAGGCCTTAGACCCGTTGTTTAATGTCTTTTGTGTGGTTTATTTGATATGGTTGTAAACTTGGATAATTTTACTCTTCTTGTTTTATGGTGATATTGTCTGAACAATTTATTTTTAAGATTGTAAAACAATGAATAGCCTTAGGTGGAGAGATCCTGAGTTTCAGGATGAAGCCTTAGCTGTTACCTTTATGTTTGGGAAAACTTTTTCAATATCTTTGATGGAGGTATCCTCAAAGGTATTGCTTTTGATTAATATGATAACCAATTTTTTAGCTTTACTCGTGTCTTATTTAGTTTTATATCAAAACGTGTTGATGAAAGATTTCTTTGCATTATGCTTAATAAGATCGTACTTTGGAAATAATATTTCACCACATATTTTGGAAAAGTAAAACAAGTAATCAAACCTGGTTATGGTAGGATGAGGTTTACATTTGCAGATGATGGGAATCTTCAAAGTTCCAATCAATCATCATAATCCTCATTCTGAGTTGATCTTTGAGATCCTGCCAAATTATTCTAAGATAATAATCGGTACATTTAGGTGATCCCGAGGATCTTGCGGGGAATCCTGAAGTAGGTTTGATCATAAGGACCTTGGGGAAAATCCCAAAAAGAATTTTTATTGCAAGGATTTGGAGAGAATCCCAAAAATAATTTTGATCATAATGATCATGGGAAGATCCCACAAATAGTTTTGATCATAAAGATCATGGGGAGATTACCAAAAATAATTTTGATCGTAAATATCGTGGGGAAAATCCCAAAAGTGATTTTGATAATAAAGATCCTCGGGAAAATCCCGAAACAACTTTGATCTTAAGTTAACACACAAGTGTTAATTACTTGGGACAACCCAATCATAGGTGACATGAATATGCCAAAACCTTATGTAAATATTTGGGACGAGGAAATTGTTAGTGACTTGAATATGCCAAAACCTTATGTAAATAATTGGGATAAGCCATGGTTGTATAACATGTTCATGTTATTCCATTGACAATATACTTGAGGATCCACCATGTAACCAACAATAACTAAATTATCAGCCACCATTAAGATGAACTGGTCCCGCCATCTTGAGTTACATGTGGACACGTTCTCTCTAGGAGAGGCATTTAAACCGAATTCTTAGAAAGGCGATGATCTTTAAACCTTTGAAGGGGTTTAGAAACTTAATCATAGAGAGGTAGCCAAACCCCTAGGAATGCATTCACTTCATAGTCGGGATCTCGATTCTGTAAAACACTTGAACCTTGGTGAGGGTGGGTGTTAGCTTGGCTAATACCCCTCCGATGCTTAAGTCAGTAATGGGATTCAGAAAATGATATAAAATAGATAAAAAATTGAAATAGAAGACTTAGGATACATACCAAACTAAGTTAGAAAAAAAATTCTAACTTACACAAAGTCGAGTTTAACGTGGGCAGCATTCCAGGATCTCGGTAGGATCTTGCCATTCATAGCAGATAGCTGGTATGCTCCCTTTCCTACTTTTGCTTCTATCTTGTATGGTCTTTCCCATTTGAGTGCTAGTTTTCCATCATTGGGATCTATTATGTTGTGAAATTCCTTTCTTAGAACCAAATCTCCCACTTGAAATTTTCTGACCTTGTTGTTCTTGTTATATGACTCGGTGTTTCTTTGTTGATATGCTGCCATACAAACCTTCGTGGATCCCTGAGTTCATCTATAGTGTCAAGATCATTGGCAAGATCCTGATTGTTGGTTTTAGGATTCTGAAGGCGGGATCTTGCAGTATGGATCATCATTTTAGGTGGAATCATCTCTTCGGTCCCAAACACTAAAGAGAAAGGGGTTTGCCTTGTTGCACTTTTTGATGTAGTTCGATCTGCCTATAACACAAACGGTAGTTCATCAGCCCATTTTCCTTTCTTTGTCCCCAGCTTCTTATTCAAGTTGTTGACGATAATTTTGTTTGAAGATTCTACTTGTCCATTGGCTTTAGGGTAAACTAGAGTGGAAGTGATCATCTTGATACCCCATGCAACACAAAAGTCAGTGGTTCTCTTGCTAATGAATTGAGACCCATTATTGCAGATGATCTCAGTTGGGATTCCGAAGCATTTCAGGATATTTCTTTTGATGAAAGATATCACTTCTTGGTCTCTAACTTGGGAAAATGCTTCTGCTTCAATCCATTTGGAAAAGTAGTATGTCATTGTTATCATGAAAAGTTTCCTCTTGGGGCTATTGGTAATTTACCCACAATATCAATCCCCCACTTCATGAAAGGCCATAGAGATACTATTGGATGAATAGGCGCATGTGGTTTATAAAGAATGTTGTTATCCCTTTGAGAGGCATCACATTTCTGAGCATAGATCATTGCATCCTTCCTCATGGTTGGCCAATAATAACCAATCCTAAGGATTTTGGAAAGCAGTGATCGACCTCTAGTGTGCTTCCCAAATTCGCCTTCTTGGATATCTTTTAAAACTTCTTGTATTTAAGGATCCTCTAGATATCTCAAGTATGGACTAGCAAGAGACTTTTCTTAGAGAATGTCATTTAAAATAATGAACCTGGATACCTTCATACGGAAGGCTCTAGCATTCTCATCCTTAGGAATCTCGTTGTCTCACAAATATTTCTTTATAGGTTAGCCCAGGATTGCTGATTAATTTGAAGATCCTGTCTTGTGATATGAATACGATTAGGTACGAATTACTTTAGTGTGTGTAGTATATGTGTTGAGAGAGTTATTTGGTAGAGTAGCGGTATGCAAGATGATAAAATAAGAATTGTTATAGATTAAGCATAGATACAAAGTATATATAGATGACAAGCTCATTCGTTAGGTAGGCCTAACGAATGAGGCTCTCATTCGTTATCAACACTTTAAGTTCATTCGTTAACATTCTCTAACAAATGAACTTCACACATTATCATTCATTAGTTAAACATCTATAACGAGTGAAGACTAATTGAGAGGACCTCATTCGTTAACATCCCCTAACGAATGGGACTTTACATTAATGACCAAAATAACTCTATACATTAATCTACTTCCAAATACATTAAAATAAAGACCGAGATGCAAAATGATACTTTAACAACTCCCCTCGTCTCGAGCTCTTTGTCATCTTTAAGCTTCAAACTTGCTAGTCTTCCAATCTGCACAAATATGAATTCCAAATGCATGGCAAACCCGAACAACTCTTTGGAATAGCAGAGCTTGCTCATTGTCTTTAATATTCGCCCATCTGAAACATTTCTTGTATAACACTTCGATATCGGACTCAGATAAGTTGACTAGCCATATAGGATCAATCACTCATATAAATTTCGTCTTCAGTCCAGATCCCAATATGATTACGGCTTCGCCAGTTTTGTTGTCATAGTACCACCGATTAAATCTCTTATAAAGACTTTAGGGAAAAGTCTTTAAAGGAACTTTCTTTAACGTCCGTGGCGACTTTACTTTAAGAACTAGTTTCCTCTAGCCGATGTATGGATCTATCTCATCAACATACTTTCGAGTAGGCACCTGCGACTTGAAGAATTTGAAACCATATTCTACTTCATGCAATAAATGACGATAAAACCAATTCGCCATTTGATTGTCACCACGATTCATAAACGGCTTAGTCGCCAAGGCACGAACACCCCATCGCGACACGGAAAGCACATCAGTAATACGTACAAAATATTGCATGTCGTGCTCCCACTTCACGGTCATACTTTAAGAGTCGGTTAGTACATCCACGAAACTTTATTACCCTTCACTGTCTTCACCACTACAAACTTCTTCATTTAATAAGTAGATTCACGAGCCATCGACTGTAGATAGTCTTCTCTTTCAGCATATCGCAAGGCCTTGATCATATTGTTCATCTTCTTCGAATTATACTTAAATAAATCATCGGAAGCTTGTATCTCGGATTCAACCACCTTCTCATTGCCCTTATCCTTCTCTTTCTCTTTCCTCATACGTTCTTCAACTGCTTCTAAAGGTTCTGTCATAAAAAACGGAATCCCTTCGTCAGAATTAGACAGTCTATAAATTCGGGTATTCCTAGCTGTCACGTCCTCCATCTCAACATCATCATAATTAGTATTCCAGACGAAACACTTTTAGCAAAACAAACCTCCTCAGGTATCTTCAACTTTCACGTCCTCCTGTTTTTCCAACTCATCCACATTCTCCTTGTTTAAATTAAGAAGCAAGGTGAAATGTTCTTTAGTCAATGAATTATCGACAAACTCTCCTTCTTCGATCTCGTCTGCATTCACCACGCTCCGTACAACCCCATTCTCATCCATGAAAAACACCATTTTGTCTTTCAAAGTGTTAACGGGTTGTACTAATGTCAAGTCATGATACACAACCAACTCCTTACCCAATGACCCCCCCTTGGCAGGAAAATTGCCAGATGATGAGACACTATGTTGTTGATCAACACCTCCCGCCTTAGGATCCTTGTCATGATCATGATCCTTGAGTTTCTTCAGCATATCTTCTTTGCATGTGAGCTAAAGGTTCATATCATCTTGTTTTTGCTTGCCTCGGGATCCTTGTCATGATCATGATCCTTAAGTTTCTTCAACATAACTTCTTACATGTGAGCTGAAGGATCTTCTCATCTTGTTTTTCTCCTTGTGAGCAACAACTAGTGCTCTTCGCTCTCGATTCTCTTTCTGTAAATATTGAAGACCCCTCATCATTTGTATATGATCTGCCCTCATTATCTCTTGAAATTATCGATCTACAGCCATTTGATTCACTTGAATATGTATCAGATTCAACAATAGGAACATTTGATGTTTTATAGGCATATTGTAGAAGTTCGAATGAGTCAGCTGCAACGAGCCTTGAGGTCTATTGAATGTCATAAAAGAATAATTTGGCCACTACATCGTTCTTCTAGGAATAGGTGGACTTGTATCCAGAGATTGTTGAGGGGATGGAATAGGAGATAACATAGATCAAGGAATATCCATAAAGTGCGGATCTATAGAAGCAGTAGCCATAAGTGTAATCGCCGGTGTACTAGGAGAAGTAGTTGCAGCCATTGTAGATGAAGTAACATCAGGAGTAACAAGAGTAGAAAACACCATCCGTGGATCTTGTTGTGGATCCTATATAAATAAACTAGAACCCCTCCTGATTCGTTTTGGCTTTGGCTGATCACCTGCTAAAACTTTACCCTTTGCCTTCCGTTTTCGTGCGTCTACACCTCGTCACCACCATCCGGTCCACCATCATTTCCACCATCACCATCTTCATGTTCGAAATCAGAATCATCGTGTATCCAACGATCATTAGGTGGAGCCACATACCGTTCATCAAGAAGATGCTCAAAATCTCTTAATCTAAGCCTAGTATGTTCAGTCTCACCCTTGTATGTCTGAATTCGCCTCATAGTGTCTTCATTCATATGATCTAATTGAATAAGATTATCAAACAGCTCTGGGTCTTTGATCAGATTCGGCTCCAAGTGATTGATGATTATTTACAGAAAACGAGGATACATTAAGAACTTACTGGTCCTCGTGGTGCAATTCTCCTTCAAGTGATAAAACACCATCTCCGAGAAATTGATCGGTTTATTAAGCACCAATGCAACAAAGGCTGACTGTAGCATGGTCCTACACTCATCAAAACCATCTTTTCGTCCTCCAGACAATGAATCAGTACATGTAATAGGTACTTGTACTGTTTACACAAGTTTGCCATATTGTACATGGACTTGTTTAGGTCACCTTTATACTTTAATCTCTCAAACAATCCCTTTATCAACTCTTTATCGAACTCATATTGTAACACCCCGTAACCGCAGCGGAAACGTACACGGGATGCAACAGACACATCTGATATCAACAGCATTGCTTATAAAGAAAATACCACTACATTAATTTATAACATATTACATTGTTGCGATTTGCGTTACTGTCTAGGTGTTACACACATATATTACCAATAAAACATTAATAAATTCATTACAAAACATAGAGCAGCAAGCTTCCAACAGGTAGCACAGATAGTTAAGCACATATCAATCATTCCAACTTGGGCATACCTAGAAAACATGTAAAGAAAACGGGTCAACTACGAATAGTTGGTGAGTTTCACTAATTTAAATAAACACTGACAAATCATTTTAATAACCATTTATTAACAATATAATCATGCTGGGAACTATGTTACCCCAGAACATTTCCAATAACTTTCTGGGAACTATGTTACCCCAGAACAATAATAACCCCTGGGAACTATGTTACCCCAGAACAATAACAACCCCTGGGAACTATGTTACCCAGAACAACAATAACCCCTGGGAACTATGTTACCCCAGAATAATAATCACCCTGGGAACTATGTTACCCCAGAATAATATAACCCTGGGAACTATGTTACCCCAGAACAACAATAACTCCTGGGAACTATGTTACCCCAGAACAATAATAACCCCTGGGAACTATGTTACCCCAGAACAATAACAACCCCTGGGAACTATGTTACCCCAGAACAACAATAACCCCTGGGAACTATGTTACCCCAGAATAATAATAACCCTGGGAACTATGTTACCCCAGAACAACAATACATTATAAACATTTTATATATTCTATGCATCAGTCCATATATATATAAATGTACAAGTATTTCCATACGATCGGTATGTACTTAAATACTTTAAATAAGACATGTTTTCCGCCCCGGGAAAATATAATTAAAACAATTCATTAAAAGGGGCTCGTGAAAACTCACCTTGTTGTGAGTCGGTGAGTAATATAAGGAACAGCTACGTGCCTGGATCTGTAATATAATATCTAGTCGTTACTATATAATTCCCATAACTTAAATACATATCAATCGGTACATCTGGGAACATTGTTAACCCAGTACTGTACTCGATTCGGGGACAATGTTAACCCCGTGACACTTCTAAGGACTCAGATTGACAATGCTTAGAGTTTGACAGTCAATTTAGTTAAGGTGATGAAATTATAGCTCGGTTTGACACCCCGTTTGGCCGTGGGGCCCGTTTCCGGTATTTCGGTGCCGGAAACAGTAAAATCGGGTAAAATTACCCAAATCATCCGAATTATTTTCGGATGATTTATTTTTACTTAATTTACTTAGATTTATGAAATAGTCTATTTTTAGAGTTTTCATGTACCAGTCAGCTCGCTTATGCGAACTTTGCCGGTTTACACGTTTTAAGCTTTAAAAACTTTGTTTTTATGTTCTTTTTAACACAAATAATTACCCGATTAGTCTCGGGTCTTGAAATTTTGCACAAAACTTAATTTGACAGAAAAGAATTTTGTAAAAATTTTCCAGATTTATTTTCTTATATTTATATTTATTTATCTATTTTTAAATCTTATTAAAATACTAAATATATCAAAAATACCAAAACACTTTAGAAAAATCCCAAATTTTTCTGGGATGATCTTTATCATCCTCATAACTTTCTGGAATTTTCCCAGATTTATTTTCCTATATTTACATTTATTTTATCTATTTTTAAATCTTGTTAAAACACTAAATATATCAAAAATACCAAAACACTTTAGAAAAATCCCCAAATTTTTCTGGGATGATCTTTATCATCCTCATAACTTCCTGGAATTTTTCCAGAATTTAAAACTTATTTTTCAAGCCATTTTCACCCAAAACCGAGCTAGAAAGCCCTAGAGTTCGTTTCACCGAAAAGCCTACTTAGACTTTTCCAACTGAGCTCAAATTTTGTGGGTGACTTTTATATGTTATAAAAAGCTTATCTTAAATTTTCCAGAATTTTTCATCATGTTTAGCTATTTTTCACTATTTTTGGCCAAAACCGAGCATTAAATTCACCAAATATTCATCTTTTATCCAAAAATTACCAAAAATTCACAGATCTCATAATTTCATGTGTAGATCATCTCTGTGAAATTTCGTGACCCGACTCTAAGCACACGTAAATCTGTCCATTTTTCATAAACACACGAAAACCGTACTATTTTGTGTTTTCTAGCTTTAGATCGCAAGGATCTCGGTTTCTAGCCTTTGCTAGCCGCTAGATACAACACTTACAAGCACATCAACACCACACCAAGCAAGTTATACCCACAATCAAGCCATTTCTTTCCTAGTGTCGGTTAAAACATCAAAACAACGATTTTGACCGTAAAAATCCGTTCTCGACTCTTTTTACTCCTTTCTTGGACCAAGATCCCTTGTATAACATGTATACATCTCTTGATCATGCAAGAGTCGGTTCCATCTCTGGTTTTCACCCATCTTTCACATGAAAACTCATTTTCACAAGATTTTAACCGTAAAATTTCATTCTAACTCTTTTAACTAATTACTTGGATCAAAATCCTTTGTATAACTTGTATACATCCTTTGATCACACGAGAATCGGTTTCATCTCGGGTTTTCACCCATTTTTCACATAAAACTTCCTTTTCTCAAGAATTATGAAATTAAAAACAAGATTTAAGCCTCAAATTATGTATATACCTTGAAGATCTTGGTTAAAAACTCAAGAATTTGGATGAACACTTGAAGGATTTGAGAGAGTTTGTGTGAAATGTGTTGAAAAAAAAAGAAAATGAAGTGATATGGTAATGGTTAGGGCCGATCGGTCCATGTGATGGGTGGGGGTGGGTCCCACAAATCCATTCTAAGCCACATATTCGGATTACACAATCCGGATAATGTTGTGGATAGTCTGGTTCAGTTCGTTTCTCGTTTAATCTCGTAATTCGGCTTAAAACGAAATTAAAATGGTCGTTTTTCGGGTTAAAGTAAAATTTTCATTAAACTGATTTAAAAACTTTCAAAACTTAACCCATGACATTAAAACATCATATCATTAATAATTACGCATCTTTTTCGGCTTGATTGATCGTCTCTTGCTTGATTTGGTGTTAAAGGTTTCGTTTAGCGTACCGACGTACCATTAAATCGAAATCCTTTTTCTGTGCTATAATTCACCTATCCCGAAGCATTCATACCTCGTAAACATCACTAAACATTATATACTTCGTCTATAATGTAATTCCCGATTCATTCGGGTTTCAATAATCGTTCATTGGTTAATTGTAATTCCAATACGATTCACTATATAATCGAGTATGATTCGTACTATGAATCATATATGCTCGTATATATGTACTATAACTCATATAATCAATATTTAAATGACACGTAAATAGTATATACCGGCTAGGGTATACCTGAATTTGCCGGAATCGTTACATTCTCCCCCCGTTATAAAAATTTCGTCCTCGAAATTTTATGCGTCAACTACTTCCTTTTGAGGAAATAGGTGGGGGTATTTCTTCCGAAATTCATCCTTTCGTTCCCAAGTAAATTCTGGGCCTCGTTGCGAATTCCATCTAACTTTGACCAACGAGATCTTATTGTGTCTAAGTTGCTTGATCTTACCGTCTACTATTTCGATGGGCTCCTCTACGAAGTTGAGCCTATCACTTATTTGAACACCCTCTAAGGGTAACACCGATGTCTCAACCGCCAGACATCTTTTCAAATTCGATACATGAAACACGTTATGAACTGCACTTAGTTCCTCAGGCAGTTCTAGTCGGTAAGCTACCGGACCGATCTTTGCAGTAATAATGAATGGTCCAATATATCTAGGGGCCAACTTCCCCGCCTTTCCAAACCTGACCACTCCTTTCCAGGGTGATACTTTCAAATATACCTTTTCACCCTCCTCAAATGACAACGGTTTTCGACGGGTATCGGCATAACTCTTCTGCCGGTCCCGCGCGGCTTTTAGGTTGTTCTTAATCTCAAGAATCTTGCTGGTCGTCTCCTGGACCAGATCCGATCTATTGATCTGCGGGTCTCCCACTTCAGACCAGCAAAGTGGTGATCGGCACTTTCGCCCATACAATGCTTCATAAGGTGCTGCCTTTATACTGCTATGGTAACTGTTATTATAGGAAAATTCAACGAGTGGGAGATGTTGGTCCCAATTTCCCTTAAAGTCCAGTACGCAGGCACGAAGCAAATCCTCCAAAGTTTGAATGGTCCTCTCAGACTGACCATCGGTCTGAGGGTGGTAAGCTGTGCTTAGGTCAATACGTGTTCCCAATGCTTCTTGGACAGCTTGCCAAAGTTTGGAGGTGAAATGGCTATCCCTATCGGAGATGATCGAGATGGGGATGCCATGACGAGACACTATTTCATTTATATAAATTTGCGCAAGTCTCTCAGTGTTAAAAGTATTCCTAATTGGAATAAAATGTGCCGATTTGGTTAATCGATCCACGATTACCCAAATCGCATCATGACCTCGGGGTGACTTGGGGAGGTGTGTCACAAAATCCATTGGGATCTGCTCCCACTTCCATTCGGGAATTTCCGGCTGTTGCAACATTCCCGAAGGTTTCTGGTGCTCCGCCTTAACTCTCGCACACGTCGTACACTTGCCGACGTATGTGGCTATATCCTTTTTCATTCCTGGCCACCAGTAAAATTCTTTCACATCCTTGTACATTTTATCTGATCCCGGATGTATGGAATATTTCGATTTATGTGCTTCATCCATGATCAAATCACGAAGGTCATGGAGGGTCGGGATCCAAATCCGATTTTTGAAATAAAGAATTTCGTCCACACGCTGTTCGAAATTCTTCTCATTCCCGTAAAGTCCTTCTTTATCCAATTGGCCCTCTTTCAACGCCTCGCGTTGAGCGACTCGAATCAAATCTGAAAGGTTCGACTGGACTATCATCCCCAACGCTCGCACACGTAGTGACTTGACTCGATCCTTTCTACTCAAGGCATCGGCTACAACGTTAGCCTTGCCGGGGTGATATCGTATGTCACAGTCATAGTCACTCAGCAACTCGACCCATCTTCGTTGCCTCATATTCAGTTCTTTCTGATCGAATATGTGTTGCAAACTTTTATGATCAGTGAATATGGTGCACTTTGTACCGTAGAGATAGTGTCTCCAGATTTTAAGTGCAAAGATGACTGCTCCCAGTTCTAAGTCATGAGTAGTGTAGTTTTTCTCATGAACTTTTAACTGTCGAGACGCATAGGCTATGACCTTTTTATTTTGCATTAACACGCACCCTAACCCTTTACGGGATGCGTCACAATATACAACAAATCCATCGTCTCCGTCGGGGAGACTTAAGATTGGCGCTTGGCACAATCTTTGTTTTAGCGTTTGAAACGCCGTTTCCTGCTCTTCACCCCATTCATATTTCCGATCCTTTTGAGTCAGGAGGGTTAAAGGTTGGGCGATGCTGGAAAAGTTCTCTATAAATCGACGATAGTATCCAGCTAAGCCTAAGAATTGGCGGATTTCTTTCGGAGATTTAGGCGCTTGCCAATTCTTAATAGCTTCAACCTTGCTCGGATCAACGTGTATTCCTTTGTGGTTTATAACATGACCGAGGAATTGCACCTCTTGTAACCAGAAGTTACACTTGGAGAATTTTGCATATAACTTCTCCTGATCCAGGAGCTCTAAAACTAACTTTAAGTGTTGCTCGTGCTCCTCTTTACTCTTCGAGTATATCAAAATATCGTCAATAAATACAATGACGAACTTGTCGAGATAGGGTTTACAGACTCGGTTCATGAGATCCATGAACACCGCTGGCGCATTTGTTAGCCCAAAAGGCATAACTAAAAATTCGTAGTGGCCGTAGCGAGTCCGGAACGCGGTTTTTGGGATATCCTCCTCTTGAATTTTAACTTGGTGGTATCCCGATCTAAGATCAATTTTTGAGAAATAGCTCGCACCTTGTAGTTGGTCGAACAAATCATCGATTCGGGGAAGAGGATATCTATTTTTGATGGTTAATTTGTTCAATTCCCTGTAGTCAATGCACATTCGAAGGCTTCCGTCCTTCTTTTTCACAAATAGTACAGGTGCACCCCACGGGGAATAACTGGGACGTATAAATCCCTTATCCAACAATTCCTGCAACTGGTTGGATAGTTCTTGCATCTCGGACGGTGCAAGTCTGTAAGGGGCCTTAGCAACAGGGCCGGCTTGAGGTAATAAGTCGATTCTGAATTCGACTTGTCGGGTTGGCGGTAATCCAGGAAGTTCCTCTGGAAAAACTTGTGGAAATTCGCGTACCACGGGAATATCGTCCACCCGTTTTTCCTCAGAATCAGCGGCCGTCAGGCTCGCTAGATACGCCACACATCCCTGACGTATATATTTCAACACCTTGAGGTGGGATATAAATGGTATCATGGTGCCGGATTTTTCTCCCTGCACTAATACCTCCTCGTCATCCGACACCCGGATCTTGACGGTTTTCTTTTCACAGTTTATTTCTACCCTATTACGTGCCAACCAATCCATTCCCACTATCACGTCAAAACTACCCAATTCTACCGGTAATAAGTCAATCAGGAAGGATTGTTCGCTTAGAATAAAAGGGCAATTCCGAACAATCCGATTAACTATCATGGTTTTACCGTTAGCGACCTCTACGGTGTAGGGTTCTATGGTTTCACCAATAGGAAGGTTTGCTATCGAAAGGAATCTAACGGAGACAAAACTTCTATCGGCGCCTGTATCAAATAATACAGAAGCGTAATGATCAGAGACGAGGAAGGTACCTGTCACTACGCTGGGGTCCTGGCGCGCCCCGTTCGCTCCCATCACAAATGCCCGGCCTCGCGCCGGATTGGACGACGATGGCTGACCCGCGAGTTGTCTCCCGTTTCCTCCCTGATTCAGTTTCGGGCAGTTCCTTTTGAAGTGATCCGTGCTGCCGCATTCGTAGCAAGCACGGCTAGTGGTCACCATCTGGTTTCCTTGCGGGTTCTGCTGTCGGGCTGGTTGAGTTCTAAATGGTTGCGCCCGAATAGGTTGTGGTTGACGGTTCAGGTTGTTCAGATTTGTCTTACAATTTGGTGCGTAGTGTCCAACCCTGCCACACCGGTGGCACACCACCTCCTTGCACATGCCACTATGGTGGTAACCACATTTCCCGCATTTAGGAAACGTTCCCCTCTGCGGTTCTTGCCTTCCGCCCGAACTAGTCATGGCATAGCTCTGGGCAGCGGGCCTAGCTCGTTTGTTTTGCTGCTTCTCTCGGATCCTATTGTCATACGTACCTCGCTTTCCCCCAGCCGACTCTCCCGTCGCCTTTATCGATCCGCTCCTTAAGAAATCATACGTGACAATACCAGCCTGTGTCACTGCACCCTCATACGTCTGGTGCCCTCCCGCGTTAACTATGCTCCTCACTACTGGAGTAAGTCCCCAAATATAACGTTCCACCCTTTTTGACTCTGGGGTGACCAACCACGGCACTAATCGTGACAGTTCATTAAACCGGTTGGTATATCCCAAGTGGTCCGCCCCATGCATCTCTAGGTTCCACAACTCATGTTCCAGTTTCTGCAATTCATTCTTTGGGCAGAAATGTTTCAAAACAAGATCCTTAAGCTCTGCCCAGGTCATGCGGTTTGTCGCCGCCTGACCTCGAGTCTGTACTATGGTGTTCCACCATGTCAAGGCATGGTCTGTGAACGTACAGGTGGCGTACTTAACGACACAATCCTCGGGACAGTTGCTGATATTTACCACTGATTCTATTTTCTCTAACCATTTCACTAACCCATTCGGTCCTTCCGACCCGTTAAATTCTAAAGGCTTGCATAACATAAAATCCTTGATTGAACAACCCCTGGATGGTCCAGTGCGGTTGGTCTCTACAGTAGGGATAGGGCCATTACTGTCGGTAGCGACCACCGTAGGCGGTGCGTCAGTACTCGGCATAGTGTTGTCATTCCTTGGAGGATTAGTATTTTGTTCCCCGCCATTATTTATGGGCGTTTGATTGCTCGGAGGGGTTGGATTGGTCGAGTTATTAATACTGGCGGCGATGCGCGATACTATATCCGGTATCGCCGCCTCCAACTGTTGAGCAATCAAACGGCTCACATCTACTTCCGATATTTTCGTTGATCGTTTCGGTGCCATTCTACACAACATCAAGGAAACACATATAATTAATACCATTCCAAATTATGAAACACAAACACATTCCATACATTAATAAACATTAGTACATATTACACAAACATCCATTTACATACTTCCCAGTCATCATTACACAACTAAGTTTTAATACAAAGGGCCTATGTTGGTATCATCCTCGACATAACCCGCAATGGGTCAGTGCTTGAATGATACCCAAAAGTATCGATAATGATATGCCCTACAAGAGACCCCCTATGGGCCAGTGGTTGTACTATAACTAAACAAGATTCACTCCGTGTTAGTATCACCACTAACTACTTACACGGAGTATCAAAAAGCGGTTCAAGATTCTACCATCCAACACGTCTACACATGGTGGTAAACCAACCCCACCAACACCGCCACCAGCACCACCAGCACCGCCATCATAACCCGCATTCGGGTTTCCATCTGGTCGATCAACCAGTGGGAGTATGAGCACTCCCTTTTTAACTGGTTAATAGCATACTGGTGGTCCAGTATGCTGTCCCCGAGGTACGCCCGCCTCTGTACCCCCACGACCAGGGCGGCAGAGTGCTCGTTCACCTGCTCGGTGAGAACACGTAGCCAAGCCGCCAAGTCCCGCTCCTGCCTTGGCAGACCCCACACAGGTAGGGTTGCAGGCTCGGGTTGGGGGCGGGAAGACTCGCCCCGGTGGTATGTGGATCTGGGTGGGGTAACAGTGGGCGGAACATACGGGGCACTGATCCGCGCCGTGAGGCGGGGACCATGTCTGGGGGGAATCGGGGTGGTCTGTGGTGCGGGCGGGGTAGGAGACCTGGTAACCCTAGCAGGGGAGGGTACACTAGCACTCCTAGCTGGGGTGGTCTGTCTAGAAGTACTATGACTAGCCTCCGAAGGCTCGGAGCTGGGTGCTACACTTGGGCTTCCAGAGGCCCCGGAACTAGCCTCTTCCGGGTCCTCTTCCGTCGACACACTAGGTGTTCTTGCCATTATACCTGCACACAAGTTAACAAACATATAGTCCTTTTCGTAGTGTAATTCATAATTAAATTAATCATGCACTTACTTATACAATTTTGCCACATAATAGTATTATTATACATTTACACATATGTTGCCAATTTTACCTATTTAAGTCCCCCGTGACTTCCCCTGAATTCCCTCGTGCAGACAAGTCTGTTATTATGTTCCGGACCATAATAACCCACTTGTCCATCCAAGTTCATCCCGATCTCGTCACAATATATTATTAGTTGATATTCAGATCCTATAATACTTGAGCTACTGGTTATATTTTAGGTATCTTTTTCAGACATCCTAATTCTTTATAACCAATGGCTCTGATACCAAGTTCTGTAACACCCCGTAACCGCAGCGGAAACGTACACGGGATGCAACAGACACATCTGATATCAACAGCATTGCTTATAAAGAAAATACCACTACATTAATTTATAACATATTACATTGTTGCGATTTGCGTTACTGTCTAGGTGTTACACACATATATTACCGATAAAACATTAATAAATTCATTACAAAACATAGAGCAGCAAGCTTCCAACAGGTAGCACAGATAGTTAAGCACATATCAATCATTCCAACTTGGGCATACCTAGAAAACATGTAAAGAAAACGGGTCAACTACGAATAGTTGGTGAGTTTCACTAATTTAAATAAACACTGACAAATCATTTTAATAACCATTTATTAACAATATAATCATGCTGGGAACTATGTTACCCCAGAACATTTCCAATAACTTTCTGGGAACTATGTTACCCCAGAACAATAATAACCCCTGGGAACTATGTTACCCCAGAACAATAACAACCCCTGGGAACTATGTTACCCCAGAACAACAATAACCCCTGGGAACTATGTTACCCCAGAATAATAATCACCCTGGGAACTATGTTACCCCAGAATAATATAACCCTGGGAACTATGTTACCCCAGAACAACAATAACTCCTGGGAACTATGTTACCCCAGAACAATAATAACCCCTGGGAACTATGTTACCCCAGAACAATAACAACCCCTGGGAACTATGTTACCCCAGAACAACAATAACCCCTGGGAACTATGTTACCCCAGAATAATAATAACCCTGGGAACTATGTTACCCCAGAACAACAATACATTATAAACATTTTATATATTCTATGCATCAGTCCATATATATATAAATGTACAAGTATTTCCATACGATCGGTATGTACTTAAATACTTTAAATAAGACATGTTTTCCGCCCCGGGAAAATATAATTAAAACAATTCATTAAAAGGGGCTCGTGAAAACTCACCTTGTTGTGAGTCGGTGAGTAATATAAGGAACAGCTACGTGCCTGGATCTGTAATATAATATCTAGTCGTTACTATATAATTCCCATAACTTAAATACATATCAATCGGTACATCTGGGAACATTGTTAACCCAGTACTGTACTCGATTCGGGGACAATGTTAACCCCGTGACACTTCTAAGGACTCAGATTGACAATGCTTAGAGTTTGACAGTCAATTTAGTTAAGGTGATGAAATTATAGCTCGGTTTGACACCCCGTTTGGCCGTGGGGCCCGTTTCCGGTATTTCGGTGCCGGAAACAGTAAAATCGGGTAAAATTACCCAAATCATCCGAATTATTTTCGGATGATTTATTTTTACTTAATTTACTTAGATTTATGAAATAGTCTATTTTTAGAGTTTTCATGTACCAGTCAGCTCGCTTATGCGAACTTTGCCGGTTTACACGTTTTAAGCTTTAAAAACTTTGTTTTTATGTTCTTTTTAACACAAATAATTACCCGATTAGTCTCGGGTCTTGAAATTTTGCACAAAACTTAATTTGACAGAAAAGAATTTTGTAAAAATTTTCCAGATTTATTTTCTTATATTTATATTTATTTATCTATTTTTAAATCTTATTAAAATACTAAATATATCAAAAATACCAAAACACTTTAGAAAAATCCCAAATTTTTCTGGGATGATCTTTATCATCCTCATAACTTTCTGGAATTTTCCCAGATTTATTTTCCTATATTTACATTTATTTTATCTATTTTTAAATCTTGTTAAAACACTAAATATATCAAAAATACCAAAACACTTTAGAAAAATCCCCAAATTTTTCTGGGATGATCTTTATCATCCTCATAACTTCCTGGAATTTTTCCAGAATTTAAAACTTATTTTTCAAGCCATTTTCACCCAAAACCGAGCTAGAAAGCCCTAGAGTTCGTTTCACCGAAAAGCCTACTTAGACTTTTCCAACTGAGCTCAAATTTTGTAGGTGACTTTTATATGTTATAAAAAGCTTATCTTAAATTTTCCAGAATTTTTCATCATGTTTAGCTATTTTTCACTATTTTTGGCCAAAACCGAGCATTAAATTCACCAAATATTCATCTTTTATCCAAAAATTACCAAAAATTCACAGATCTCATAATTTCATGTGTAGATCATCTCTGTGAAATTTCGTGACCCGACTCTAAGCACACGTAAATCTGTCCATTTTTCATAAACACACGAAAACCGTACTATTTTGTGTTTTCTAGCTTTAGATCGCAAGGATCTCGGTTTCTAGCCTTTGCTAGCCGCTAGATACAACACTTACAAGCACATCAACACCACACCAAGCAAGTTATACCCACAATCAAGCCATTTCTTTCCTAGTGTCGGTTAAAACATCAAAACAACGATTTTGACCGTAAAAATCCGTTCTCGACTCTTTTTACTCCTTTCTTGGACCAAGATCCCTTGTATAACATGTATACATCTCTTGATCATGCAAGAGTCGGTTCCATCTCGGGTTTTCACCCATCTTTCACATGAAAACTCATTTTCACAAGATTTTAACCGTAAAATTTCATTCTAACTCTTTTAACTAATTACTTGGATCAAAATCCTTTGTATAACTTGTATACATCCTTTGATCACACGAGAATCGGTTTCATCTCGGGTTTTCACCCATTTTTCACATAAAACTTCCTTTTCTCAAGAATTATGAAATTAAAAACAAGATTTAAGCCTCAAATTATGTATATACCTTGAAGATCTTGGTTAAAAACTCAAGAATTTGGATGAACACTTGAAGGATTTGAGAGAGTTTGTGTGAAATGTGTTGAAAAAAAAAGAAAATGAAGTGATATGGTAATGGTTAGGGCCGATCGGTCCATGTGATGGGTGGGGGTGGGTCCCACAAATCCATTCTAAGCCACATATTCGGATTACACAATCCGGATAATGTTGTGGATAGTCTGGTTCAGTTCGTTTCTCGTTTAATCTCGTAATTCGGCTTAAAACGAAATTAAAATGGTCGTTTTTCGGGTTAAAGTAAAATTTTCATTAAACTGATTTAAAAACTTTCAAAACTTAACCCATGACATTAAAACATCATATCATTAATAATTACGCATCTTTTTCGGCTTGATTGATCGTCTCTTGCTTGATTTGGTGTTAAAGGTTTCGTTTAGCGTACCGACGTACCATTAAATCGAAATCCTTTTTCTGTGCTATAATTCACCTATCCCGAAGCATTCATACCTCGTAAACATCACTAAACATTATATACTTCGTCTATAATGTAATTCCCGATTCATTCGGGTTTCAATAATCGTTCATTGGTTAATTGTAATTCCAATACGATTCACTATATAATCGAGTATGATTCGTACTATGAATCATATATGCTCGTATATATGTACTATAACTCATATAATCAATATTTAAATGACACGTAAATAGTATATACCGGCTAGGGTATACCTGAATTTGCCGGAATCGTTACACATATACACAATCATCATTATCACCAAAGTTCAGTACCTCCGTATCACATCCACATCAACCACAATCTATTTACCCTGAATCTCGAACACTATATGATTCTCCTTAGCAACATGCCTATCCGTTTCCCAAATTGGTCGTATAATGTTGTAATGCACCGGGAGATTAGTCGATATAGCACGCTATAACCTAGAAAGCCTTAAAAACAAAATCATGTCTCCAAACATACAATGACCAAAGAAATTCTAACCCACGAAAGCACAGATGTTGTGTTTCTTGTTAGCAACTAGACGGTTTCCCATATGTTCTTCTGGTTGTGCTTGTTGAATGACCGGCTGTTATTGTTCACCTCTAGGAACATTAATCTGTGGATTCACAGCCATTTATGCATAAACGAACATGTTAATAGGTGAGACTTTATGGAATGTGACAAAAATGCCCTTATTCATTATACATTAAGTGGAAACGAATGAGCACAAGTCACGTTCATTAAAAATTTGAACGAATAGACTTATTCGTTGAGAACATGTAACGAACATACTCATTCGTTCATGAAATTACCATTTGTTAAGCAATCAAACTCATTCGCTATAAGAACTGACGAATGAAGTCATTCGTTAATCAAGATGAACGAATGAAGCTGATTCGTTATCTGATGAACGAATAACAAGTAATTTTATGACGAATGTTGAAATTTGACCTATAGTTAAAGTCAAAATCAACATGAATGCCGAAAGTCAAATTTAACAATTTGAATCCTGAAATCCTTAAATTCTTTACCATATACATTAAACTTTGATTTGTTATCATCGATGTTTCATCGAGAACAACCTAATGAAATTTAATTTAATTTGTATGAACTATTTAATGTCCAATTGATCCTTAATCAGTCCGTAAAAGGTTTTTTGTCAAAACTCTTCAATCCAGATGATGGTCAATACCTTATGAAGATAATCTATGAAAGGTATTGGTAATCAAAAACATTTAAACGATTATGGAAAAATTTTGAAATAGTTTGGCTTGTGAAATGTGAATATCGAGAGAAACGGTGTAGACGAATGGGTTTCCTTTCATGTTCTACGGTTTTTATATGCCGTACAATCATTGCACACATTCCAATGCACCCAAATGGCTTATTCATTAAGTTAAATAAAGAATAACCCTTCATTCGTTAAAAGTCTAACGAATAACCTTCTATTCGTTCCTCATTCGTTAGTAAATTAACGAATAAGTCCTCGTTCATTAACAGATTAATGAATAAGTCTTCATTCGTAATGTCATAGCAGAAGTGAATGTGTATGAGTAACGAATGAAGCACATTCGTTAAGAATAATTAACGAACGACTATTTATTCCTTATCATTCTATAACGATCAAGATTTACTTTAACAAATGAGGGTATTTACCACTCAAACCCTTGTAAAATTCTTAACTTAAACATCAAAAACCCTCTTTGATGCCAAAACTTAAATAATAACTTAAACTCGTGGGTAAAATCATTCCAAGATGGTAAAATTCATGATTTTTATCAGAAAATTTAGTTCGCATAGCTCGGTAATGGAAAATAAAGCAGAATATAAAATATTTTTAGGTTTACAAATTTTATATCAAAACATACCAAAAATCTTTTTGAAACTTTTCATTTTTCAAAACAAAAACTAAAGACAAAAATCAAACAACAATAAGCAGTACGTTTTTGTGGGTTTGAGCAGGGAATCATATTGGCTATTAACATCCTAAACAACACTTCAATTCTAGTATTATTATGCATATAATCCAACGATGATTGCAAATATAATTATCCACTTTAAACTTTACACAGACCCTTCGGTAGCAATCACAAATGATAACGAATTTCAATATGTTTTGTTTTGGGGTGGTGAACGGGATTTTTTGTTATACTTATCGCAACAGAATTATCAATAAAAGTGGGAGTAGTAAGAAACTTCAAAAAGTAATCCCACATATGTTTCTGGATCCACAAAACTTGTGAATAGCAACTCGAGGCTGCCACGTATTCGGCTTCGCCGTTGAAGTGGAGACCGTTGTCTGCGTCTTACATGGCCATGAAACACGTTGGTTTCCTAAAAATTGACATCCTGCCATGGTAGACTTGAAGTTAATCTTGCACCCTCCATAGTCTGAATCTGTGTAAGCAGTAAAATCAAAACGATTATCCTTAGGATACCATAACCCCCGATATCAGGATTATCCCTCATATAATGGAAAATACGCTTAACAGCCACCAGATGAGTCACTCGGGGACTTGATTGATACATGGCACTTAAACAAATAGCAAACATTATATCAAGACAAAAGGCAGTTAAGTACATCAAAGAACCAATCATATCTCGATAGAGGGTTGGATCAACGGTATCCTCTAATTCGTCTGGTGACAAATTATGACCCACGGGAAGAAGCATCGAGGGGACTTTTCCGGCATAAATCTTGAATTGGCTCAAGACGTTGTTCATGTATTTGGTATGATGAATGAAAATTCAAGAATCAGACTGATGAACCTACTACCATAAAAAGAAATTCATCTCTCTCATCGACTCATCTCGAACTTTGTCTGCACTGTCTTCTCAAAATCTTTACATAAATTGTCGTTTGTTGAGCCAAAGCTGATATCATCAACGTATATATGGACAAGGTGGAGATCATCTTCCACAATCTTGTAGAAAATGGTACAATCCACAGTCTCTTGCTTGAAGCCACTATCGATCAGATGGTCAGCCAACGTGCTATACCAAGCTCTCGAAGCTTGGTGAAGACCAGATAGAGCCTTGCTTAAACGATAAACACACTTAGGATAGTCAGGATCTTCAAAATCAGGATACTGCTTTGCATACACCTCTTCGTGAATTTCCCCATTCAAGAACACAATCTTAACGTCCATTTGATAAACTTTAAAGTTTTTGCGTACGAACTCCCTCGTTTACATAACCAATAATGTTGCATAAGGATGATAAGTATGAATCCGAAAGTCAGGATCTCAAGAACTTCAACATTATCATATAGATTGGTGGCATTATCTTCAGCTGATTCAGCATTCAAAGGTTAGGAAGATTCTTCAACTTGTATCTCAAGAACAACACGAGATTCAACAAATGGTGCGGAGGAAGAGTTTTCAAAGTCGGCATCATTAGATGATATAGAAACATTATCTGACGTCTCTGGTTGATCATGTATAACTGGATCTTCATAAATAGATGATCTTTAATTAGATAAAATCTCATCTTCAACATAACCATGAATCAAGTCTTCTGGTTGTACATCAACCGGGGGAGAAAGAATAGAATAGACCATCATAATCAAGCATATAATCAGGACCCTTCCCCACAGGTGGTGTAGTGTACCTTTGACAGTCCACATGGTACTATTCTTCAACACACCCTGAAGAGAAGTTAAATACCAATTTCTTAGGTGATGCATACCGAAGAATGTGTCCTTCTATCACCCTTCTCTTCAAATTTACCCGCATATTTCTTTAACATAGTACAAGGACAACCGAATGGTTCAAGGAATTGAAGGTTTAGCATACGGTTATTAAGAAGCTCGTAACTTGTCTTTTTCAGCTTCTTTATCGTGAGAACTCTATTCAAAGTATAGCATGCAGTATTCACAGCTTAGTTCCACAATTGAGTAGGAAAAGCTTAGAATATGCCCACATAGTTCTAGCCGCCTCAATTATGGTCCGATACTTCCTCTCAACAACACTGTTTTGTTGTGGCATATATGGAAAACTGTATTAATGATGAATTCCCTTTTAAACATCATATTGTTCTTAAACTCCATGTCTTTGTCACTTCAGATACGTCTCACTTTCAATTTGTAAAGTGATTCGGTCTTAGCGATCAAGGTTTGCACGAGAATGGGTGTCTGATACCTCGTGCTCATAAATAACACCCATCCTTCTATGCTGAAGGATCGTATCTTTCTCAGTTGCTTTGGAGATAAAAACATGTTGCTGTTGATGTTGAAGTTCCCATATCTAGCACATAAGTATCATTCGATTCAGATGATCGCATGACAACCATGTCTTAGGGAATAACAAAACCCGGTTTGAAAATTACGCATTCTTTATTAGTGAACAAAGTTGTATACTTTTTGTCACAAATTTGTGAAACTGTTGGGTAGGATTTATGATAAGGAAGATTGGAATCTTCTCAACCTCCTCAGAAAAACGGCTAAGTATGGACTTCGAGCAAGCCTTGACGATCAAGAATGATTTTACTACTTCGAGCAAGGTCTTCAGAACCTTAAATGGTTAATTCTTCTAAGTGTTAAGGCTTAGAGCAAGCTACACTTCAACGAGCAAGGGTATTCTTCTATCGAGCATGGATTGCCAATCGAGCAAACAGCTTGATCATACAAGTTTTAATCAAGTGTTACCATCACAGTATGATCGAGCACATGGGGACAAGCATTGATGCAATAAGAAGATGTCAAGTGATCAAAGCAAGGACTTCGAGCACAGTTTAGTTCCCGAGCAAGATTTACATCCGAGCATGATAAAGATTGCTGAATAAGAAAAGCTGAAGACATCAAGAAGAATGAGCTTGCTCGATGGATTGGTTCAAGCAAAGCATGGACTAGTGTAGAAGAATGAAGTCTACTGGAAGGGAATATCTTCACTGAAGATATTCTAAGTAAAGTATGCTCGAGGACAGTCAACGAGCATACCTAGCATAGTGAGCTTGCTCGAGCAAGATTGTTATCTTGCTCGAGGACTCAACACTTGTATTATTTTGTATTTCATTATGTAATGATTAGGAACTTCTAGAAGGAATGTTAGGGTCTATAAATAGGGGTCCTAGGATACCTTTTAGGATACGGATTTCCAGACGGAATACAGACTGGGACGCACTGAATACGAAAAACATTCCAAAGAATATTCTCTTTGTTTTCTCATACAATCGCCGCCGCCGTCACACAAAACCCTAGACATTCCTTTCACTGTTCCATTAATGATGTATTTATTACAGTGAATCTTTGTCTATTGAATGAGCTTTGATTGACCATTTATTAATGTTTTCTGTTTATTATTCACACCCCTTCGTTTCCATTCATTGGATTTCCTGATTCAGTTGGCATATTCAACAGGCCTTTTGGGTAATTGAGTCGGTGTGTTCTTGTCAACCTTTCTAAGGTTTCACATGACTCACGGTCTTGACAGGTGGTATCAGATCTTGAGTAAGCTCGCTGAAGGCCACGGGACAGAAGGTTGTGAAAAAGCTTGAAGCTTTACTCTGCTTTCACAACTGCAAACTCCAGATCTACTGAAATGGAAGACCAAGAAGTATCCACAAACAAGATTCCAAGGTTGCTTGGACAAGAAAACTTCATAAAATGGAAGGTGCTCTTTGAAGCAGCTATGAACTACAATGACCCAGGGCTCTGGACTTCCATCACTGAAGGAAACTACGTTCCTTCAACAGCTCCAAACAACAACACAACCGTTGAACTGAAGATGAAGAAGAGAGATGATAAAGCTCTGTCTATATGCTGAAATTAGGGCTTTCTTGGGAAATCCTGACAACTGTAAATAATCATAAGACCGCAAAGGGTATGTATGATGCAGTTATTGAAATGTTTGAAGGGAATATTGAATTGAGAGACATCAAGAAATACAGATTGAAACAGCAGCTTGACAGATTCAAGTTTAAGGAAGGAGAAAGACTAAAGTCAGTTCTGCAAAGGTTCATGATGATTGTGAATGAAATTAGAACAACAAACCTTCAGATATCTGATTTTGATCTGAACAAGAAACTTTTATCATCTCTGTCTGGTGAGTGGTACACTGCCAGCAAGTTCATCAAAGAAAAGGCCAGATTTCCAAACATTAAATTGGATGATGTGATTGCCTTTCTCAAGGCTGCAGAACATGAGATGATTGAGAACCATATGATTCGAGAGGACAAGCCAAGTTTTCAAATGAACAATGCGCTTGTAGCACCAATGGAAACCTCTCAGTCAATAATCAACAGCCTATTATTGAGGAACCATCAGAAAAAAGCTCATCTTGCAGCAGCCAATCAAGATTCAATGTTCAGCTGATTGAGATGACACACCATCTCCAGCAAATGGGCAGACTACATTCATGCAGCAGAACCCAACTCAAGGAATAGACTACCAGGCCTTGTTCTCTATGTTCACTGAGTCATACCATGCCTTTGTGGCCAAGAATCTGATAAATACAAGCATTGTGCAAGAAGATCTAGAACAAATAGATGCTGATGATTTAGAAGATATGGATATTAAATGGCAAGCAGATATGCTAGCAGTGAGGAGCAAGAGATTGTATAACAGGACAGGTAGAACAAGCTTCAATGGTCCAACTAAAAGAATTGGATTTGACAAATCGAAGGCCATCTGTTATAACTGTCAACAACCTGGACACTTTGCCAGAGAATGTAACATGCCAAGGCAAGCTGGAAATCAAATGAATCAAAATCAAAATTTCCAGCAGCAAAGGAATCAAATTACCAACTAGAACCCCTACCAAAATCCAAATAGACCCCAACAGCAAACATTTCAACCTCAAAGAAACAACCAAATGCAGGCTCACACAAACCAGAACAGAACAAATCAGAACAATGTGAACCAGCAGAGAGACTAAGGAAATGTTGTTGTTACCAGGGTGCCACAGGATAGGGAATTTGATTGGAGCAATCATGCTGCTGAAATTGAGAGGGAAAATGTTGCATTTATGGCTAAAGGTGCATGACCAGGCTGAATCTTCAAATACTCAGGTACAATCTGATATCTCAATTTCTGATCTTCTTATTACTATTGATCAACTTAATCAGGAGATTGGAAAATGGAAAACTGAGTGTGGGAGGAAGGAAGCCTTTTTGAATGTGTATGAAACAAGTGAGGCAACCTATGAAAGTCAAATCAAAGGACTTGAGGATGACTGTATGATGGCATACCAGACCCAATCAAGAATGACCATTGAAATTGAAGGGTTGAAGAAGATGTATGTAGAAGAGAAAATGAAGAATGCTGAATTGCTAATTCAAATGGATTTTTTGAAGAACCTTGTTTCAACTGGCAATATCGTGGGTTATGTTGATAAAATGACTGATGAAGATAAGTATAAAAAGGTGCCACCACCTTTTTGTGACAGCTACCCACTGAAAGTAGACAAGGAGAGTAGAAGTGAATACCTTAAGCAATTCAAGAATGTTTTTGATGACAAGAATGAGTTTGTGAAGTAGTATGCTGATGTGTATGTGGACAAGAATGGAGAATTTGCAGTGAAGAAGGGTGAGGAGCCAGAAAATGAGAAGAATGACAAATTGGTAAGTGAAAACACGAAGTGGAGTGAGTACTCCAGTGAAGACAGTAATCGCAATTGTGGAAGCTCTAAGTCATCCAAGGGCAAAAAGAAGAAAGGATCAAGCAAAAAGAAGAGTGAAAAGATTCCTCTTCTTCCAAAGATGACTCCAAAGATGAAAAGGCATTATGAGAAAATGAGTAGAGAACATGTGGTATTTGACATCTGTGCTAGACCACAACTGAGATCAAGAAAAGAACAGAAGAAACTGTGAAATCTACTTATGATCAGTCACATCCACCAATTTACCCAGTTTTCTCTAATCATGAGTTATTTGATATGGGGGATGTTGATTATGTGCCAATAAGAAGATATTCAAAAGAAGAAGAAGGAAGCTCATTAAGAACTCCCTCCAAGCTGAAGAAAATAGTGTTTGTCAAAGAAAACTATCCACGGACAATTGACATCAGTGAAGCAATCAAGATGGATTTCTCCAATACTTTTTGTCCAAAGACCTCTTTAGGCTTTGACTTTCCCAAACCCAGTGACAAAATCAAAGACAAACAATTGCTTGAAGATATGGGAAGCTATGCCAAGGTATGGTGTAAGAAGTGTGATGCATATGGTCATCACACTGATTCTTGCTGGATTCTTGAGGACACCTTTAAAATTCCTGATGTGGTGAATGGATGTAAGACCCCGAATCCCGGGAATCCTACAGTTGGTATTCATATAAAACACTTGAAAAAAAATACTTAAACTTGCAAATAGTTCGTTTCATTAAAATAAGCATCTCAGAGTATAATTCAGCGGAAAACATAAATAACAAAATAAGTTCCCAAAACCCGGGAGTTATGCCCAAAACCAATTTAAATGTATTTAAATAAATGTTAAAATGAAAAAGTTTATTACTATTGAAACATCCGACTAAGCATGCCCTCCACCGTCCAAGTAGCTTCGTGCACGTCCAAGCGGCAATGCATCCACCTCCTAACCTGAAACTCACACTAACATGCACACAAAGTCATCTTGAGCTGAGTGAGTTCAAGTTTTAATAAATAACATCAATATTAATAATCATCCTTATGTATATATACATATACAAACCTACATATAAACATCTTTATAAGTGCATCCTTATATACATAAATATATATATATATAACATCCAAGTAATAACATCAGGGTCGAGCAAACGTACAACCCAAACACGTAACATCTCATCAACGTATGCAAACACAAAGTAAGCATACGCAACATCCGTAGTCGAAACGACTACAACATCGCCAAATATAGGCCATACAATAATATATAAATATATATATATACATACTATAACATCCCAAGGCCTACCATATACTAGCAAGCCTATATAAAATAGTTTAAACGTTTCATCAAGCAAATCGCTTAGGTGTGCATGCTAGCCCAAAAACTTAAAAAGAGCTAAAAGGGGCATCATGAACTCACCTGACACAAGACACGGATTCACCACGAGCTAGAGAATCCCTAAGTAATCCCAAGACTCAAACACCTGCCGGTTTACATTCAATCAATACTAATGACATCAAGATGACTCGTTTATCCTTTGAGACGTTCTAACGGGGTTCGGGTCACCTAAAGCCTCGACCTCATCAAACTAAATCACAACAGCCCCCGAGGCCTCACATTCACCAATACGACCCTTAGATACTCCCGAGAATAAATAATTCCCAAATTACCCCCGGAAGCACTAGGTGATACCAATAAGCGCGTTTAAGAGTCGTTTAGGCCGTTAACATCCAACTCAGCCCCGTGTGGACCCATTATGATAAAATCACAGCCAACAAGTCCACACAACACTACATGAGTCAAATGGGTTGGTAACTCGCAAGTACAACGCACCAACTACTCAATAAACGCAATTGCGCGTTGTACCGACCCATTGGAGTAACCGACAACCAATTAAGCCCCATAATTTATAAAAATGATTTTTCAACAGCCCGTACATCAAACCAAGTTCCCCCGAGCTGAATTGGTCGTTAATCACTTCCACCCTCGCGTTAAACGCAACAAACTACAATTCTAGTCAACCGAACACTGACAATCAAGCTACAACTAGTTGACCAATCTAACGAACACCAATGAACATGATTTTTAGGTATGATATATGGGACATACCTAGGAATATTGTGGTGCAAAACACTCACTTCAAACAGCCCCGAAAAGGACATAATTAAACATCCACCGGTTAAACCTAAAACGAACCTATCGATCAATAGCAAGTAAAACGTGCAGATTTTAGCATGCGAAGATGCATTTAATTACATAGGATAACCTTTGAAATAAATTATTAAATATTTACCAGAATTTAATAAATGTCTTAGGTTTATAAAAATATTTTTATTATATATTTCTGGTGGACAAAATATATATAAAAATTCCCCCAACACAGCAAGATATGTGCAGCTATTTCAGTGCGCAACAAAATGGTTTTATTTTTATAAAATTCATTACCGAACTAAATTAACATGAAATATTAAGTTTCAGAAGTGGAACCAACTAATTTGGACTTGTTGAAAAAGAGTTATGATGTCGGGAAGACAGACCAGAGTCCGTCATGCTGCATCAGCTTTGACACTCGATTTTATAAATTCATAAAAACCATTCAAATCTTGTCCAAAAATTATATATTATACCTTTCTGGAAACTAGACTCAAAGTAGAACATCATGGAATTAAGAATCGAACAAAAACAATGGATTATCATTGCGTTAAAGACCCTACAATAAACGTATATGAATCTGTTAGCAAACTGTTATCATCAAAACTCAACCCTAGCGGGTTAAATGGTGAAAAAGAATTGCATTGATGTTAGACTAACCTTTAATTGATGTTTTACGCTCACGACTTCGCCGGAAAAGGGAACATCGCAGGGGGGCTGCTGCGCCGATCGGAAATAGCAAAGGGGAATGGGGTTAGGGTTTATGATATAAACAATTTTCACATTCAGCCCTTCAAGTTTTAAAGTGTTAACATCTTGGTGGAAAAGTTACATATTTTAACGTACCAGGTTGATGAGAAGGCCGACGAAATATGCCGGATAACTCCCGAGAAACATACATACTTTACATGTTTTTAATTCTTTAAACTGGAAATTAACGGGTGTTACAGTGGATTTGATATGAAGAGTTACAAAGAGATGTATCAGAATTACTTGAGTGGAAATAGAAAACCATCTGGTTGTGTGGAACAAAAGGAGATTCTTGAAAGAAAACTCAAGACCATTCTGAAAATCAAAGTAAATGAAAAAGAGCCACATAAAGCTGAGAAGAACAAAAGGTCAACTGATAAGGGAAAAGCAAAGATCAGACCTTGAGTTCTTAATGGTGATGAAAAGTTTCTGTTAAAATAGGGGTTTGAACCAAAAGGGTTCCAATGAAAGACAAAGAATTAAGTGGTTGAAATGAAAACCTATGTGATTAAGCAGATAGAAGAAATAATCAAATCACAAGTAGTGAAGAATGGGTCAGATTTTGACACAGAAGAAGATTGTGAAATTGTGTATGAAGACCCACCTCCTGTTTCACTTCCAACTCCTGATGAATCTTCCACTGACACTGAATTACAAACTGATGAAGTTTGTAAATCAGATTCAAACTAATTCTATTTTATGTATGTGCAGGAACAGTCCTTGAACAAAAATGACTCATGGTATATGGACAGTGGATGTTCCAGGCACATGACATGTGACAAGAGTGTGTTAATCAATTATTAAAAGAAATATGAAGGGCCAGTTGCCTTTGGGAGTGATGAAAATGGAGGTAAGATTGTTGGTAAAGGAACACTCACAAATGGCAAAGTATCCTTTGAGAATGTACTGCATGTTGAAGGACTGCAATACAATTTGCTTAGCATTTCTCAAGTCTGTGACAAAGGATACAAGGTGGCTTTCAATGATGAACACTGCCTGATATTGAAGCCTGAATTTGTGATTCCAACTAATAAGATTATGATGATGGCTCCAAGAAATGGCAACCTCTATGAACTGAGAATGAACAACGCAACTTCAAGAGGTAGTTCATGCTTTGTGTAAAAAGCAACTGAAAATGAAACTAAGCTATGGCAAAGGAAGATGTGTCATGTGAACTTAAAGAACATGAACAAACTTGTAAAAGGTGAACATGTTGTTGGCCTTCCCACAAGAGATTTCAAATTGGAAGAAAAATGCACATCATGCTTGAAAGGAAAACAACACAAATCCTCACATAAAAGCAAAATGAAAAACACTATTGATGAGGTATTGGAAATGTTACACATGGATCTATTTGGTCATGTAAGTGTTCCAAGTATTGGGAAGAAAAGATACTGCCTGGTGATTACTGATGACTATTCAAGGTTCACTTGGGTATACTTTATGGGAAGCAAAGATGAAACTGCAGAGTTGATCAGAACGTGTGTGCTAAAAATGGAAAATTAGCTAGAGAGGAAGGTGAAGGTCATTAGAAGTGACAAGTGAACAGAGTTCAAGAATGGAATTATGGATGAATTCTGCACTTCTAAGGGTATCTTTCAACAATACAGTGCTCCCAGAACTCCTGAACAAAATGGCATTGCAGAAAGAAGAAACAGAACATTAATTGAAGCTGTGAGGACCATGATTGCTGATGCAAACCTGCCAGTCACTTTCTGGCAGAAGCAATCAACACTGCATGTTATGTGCAGAACAGGGTTCTATTGAACAAGGCTCAAAATAAGACTCCATATGAGGTTATCTTTAAAAGAAAGCCTTATGTGAAGTTCTTAAAGCCTTTTGGATGCAGATGCTCACTCCTGAATACAAAGGACTATTTGAACAAGTTTCAGTCCAAATCACTGGAATGTTCTTTGTGGGCTATTCATCTCATTCAAAAGCTTATAGAGTCTATGTGAAAGAGCATATGGTGGTTATTGAGTCTTCTGATATAATTTTCAATGAAAACCATTTCAATAATGTTGAAGGACCCAAGTGGCTATTTAACTTGGAAAAGATGATCAAGTCCTTCAAAATCTACAATGAAGATATGGATGACAGCATGTACAGAACCAGCCTTGAAGATAAAGAAATACAAAGAGAAGTTGATCTAGACAAGCTATGGTTATCTGTTGCTCCTGATTCTAATGGATTTAACTCTGAAAGGAACAACCGTTAAGTTGCTGAAGTTGATACAAATGGACAAGATGATGCAGTGGAAGTCTCTAATGAAGGACCAAGTGAAGTAGAGAGTGAACCAATTCAAAGTCAGCAACCTGTTCAGACTGAAAGGATAAATCAATTTGAAGATAGGTTCCAGTCTTTGTTTGACTCTCTACAAGTTGGGTCAAATGAAGCATCATCATCAGAGATAAATCAAGTTCAAGCAAATGAAGAATCCCATGTGAGAATTAAAGATGAATCTGTTGAGTTAAACATGACAAATCTAGAGACAGAAGTTTCTGCACAACAAGTTGTGCAGACCACCTCTTTTGAAAGAAACCATCCGGCAAAAAACATAATAGGAGACTTGCATGAGAGAGTGACAAGAAGTTCTTTTGAAAAGGCAGACATCTGCCTGTATGCCTACTTCTTATCCTAAGTTGAACCAAAGAACATTAATCAAGCTTTGAAAGACAACAGCTGGGTAGAAGCTATGGAGGAGGAATTAGCCCAATTCAGAGACTTACATGTATGGAACTTGCTTGACAAGCCCAGAGGCAAGTATGCTATTGGCACAAAATGGGTCTTCAGAAACAAAAAGAATGAAAGAGGAATTGTTATAAAGAACAAAGCAAGACTGGTATCTCTAGATTGCTTACAAGAGGAAGGAGTGGACTTTGAAGAAGTTTTTGCTCCAGTTGCAAGACTAGAAGAAATCAGAATCTTTCTGGCATATGCAGCATCCATGAATATAAAGGTCTATCAATTGGATGTAAAGTCTGCATTTTTGAATGGAAAAATTGATGAAGAAGTCTATGTCACTCAACCTCCTGGATTTGAAGATCCATTGCATCCCAACAAGGTTTACAAGCTCAGCAAGGCACTGTATGGATTACATCAAGCACCAAGAGCTTGGTATGATGAGCAGTCAAATTATTTGTTGGAAAATGGTTTCTATAGAGGGGCAATTGACAAGACTCTTTTCTACTAAAGAAGGAACAAAGATCTGCTGCTACTACAAGTGTATGTGGATGACATTATCTTTGGCTCTACAAATGAACAGATGTGCAAGGAGTTTGAGCAAGTAATGAAATCCAAGTACAAGATGAGCTCAATGGGAGAAATATATTTCTTCCTTGGACTTCAAGTGCAACAGAAAGCTAATGGCATCTTCATAAATCAATTCAAATATGTACAAGAGATTCTTAACAAATTCAAGTGCCAAGACTTCAAGACAGTGTCTACACCAATGGATACACATGAGAAAATGGTACCTGATGAAAAGGGGGAGCCAGTGGACCAGCATGAATACAGGGCTAAGATAGGATCATTGATGTATCTCACAACATATAGGCCAAATACTATGTTTGTTGTGTGTGTTTGTGCAAGATTTCAAGCTAACCCCAAGGTTTCACATATGCTAGCAGTTAAGAGGATTTTCAGATATTTAAAGGGAAAACCAGATTTGGGGATTTGGTATCCAAAGAACCCTTCCTTTGACTTGATAGCCTACACAGACAGTGACTATGATGGTTGCAACATGCGTAGAAAATCAACCTCTGGAGGATGCCAGTTTCTAGGGAACAGGCTGGTGTCTTGGCAATGCAAGAAGCAAACTACAGTGTTAATCTCCATTGCAGAAGCTGAGTATATTCTGCATCTGCTTGCTATGCACAGGTTTTGTGGATTCAAAATCAACTGCTGGACTATGGTCTGAATTTCTTACTTACTCCTATCTTAATTGATAATACTGCTGCTATGATTATTGTTAAGAATCCAGTCCAACATTCTAAGACTAAGCACATTGAAATTAGACATCATTTCATTAGGGATTGTTAGGAAAAAAGGCTAATAGAAATGAAAAGGGTAGACACATCTGATAATTTGGCTGATTTGTTCACCAAACCTTTAGATAAGAACAGGTTTCATTTTCTATTAAAATGCCTAGTAATGATAAATGCTGATGAGGTTTAATTTAGGATGTGTGCTTAAGTAAGGTGCTTACTAATGATCTATGTTACTCACTTTGAATGTTTGCATGATAAAATTGCTATGCTTAAATGAATACTCAAATTGCATGAATATTTTTGTGACTGTTCTTGTCTGGAATTTCTGTTAACTGTGTTGATTACAGCTTTTAGTACTTTGATATGTGCCTGCATGATGAATTTTTATGATTCTAAGTACTTCGAGCAAGAATCTGTGCTTGATGATGTGCTTATTGCTATTCAGCACAAGTATAGGCTCCTGTAAGACTATTCTAAGTCATTCGAGCACAGATGTCATTGCTCAGCTGCTCGAGCATAGAATGCTGTGTTGAAAACTTTTGCAAGTGTTTCGAGCATGTTTCTGTGGTATACGGGTGTTTAATGCTCTTCGAGCACAAACAATCCATACTTGGGGTTTTTCTCAAGTAACTCGAGCATGAGTGTTATTACCAGTGGTCGAGCATGTACATGAGTTCAGGATACCGTGCTTCTTCTTTGCAAATTACTGCTCGAGCACAAAGTTAATGTTTTTCGAGCACAATCATTGAAATGATATACTTCTAAGGTTGCTCGATAGACTTTCGGGCATGCTCGATGAAGTTCTGAGCATGCTCGACAGACTTAAGTGATGATTTGTTGGTTCTATGCTATCCAAATGGTTGTGTTTTGATCCTGTGAAAGTGTGTGCTTATTACAAATGATTAAATGACAACACCATCTTTAAAAATCACTGTTCTTCAATTGAACTCTCAAAAGGAAATGGTTTTTAAAATTGGTAAAAGTTTTTGACTAACAACACTGTTTTCGGTGATATTGAATAAGAGAAATGATAATATTATCCAAGTTCCCAGCATCAAGGAAGCAAGAAACTGTTTTTCCAGGAAATTGAATCCAACCTAAAATGGGAAATGATAGAAAATTGTTTAAGATAACTAACCCATGGATTATAAGTTCAAAAGGCTTTGAGTACAGTCATTGGCAAAGTATGGTAGCTTTCCATAGTCTGTAGTTTCAATATGTGATATACACTTAAATTTGCTAAGTATGATGTAGTGAAACATTGGAAAATAAGGTATGTTCTCTAGCATATCTCTCCGAATGATAGGCAGAAAGGTCATTATCCAGTCATACACAAGCCCGTTGGTGTTTCTGGTCTATAAAAATATCTATTAAGTATTTGAGCAGAAATAAATTATTGATATATGGAAAACCTCTCAAAAGAAAAGAGAAAGAAAGAGATTGAAAAGTATAAAAAGATCAAAAGTATAATATATATATATAAAAATAAGTTATCTGATTTCATGACTTAAGGGGCACTAAGGGAACTACAGGGTTGGGGCATACAAGTAAGTCCTAAACACCCTGAATGTAAGGCATGTAAGTCCGGATGGCATGTAAGTCCAACGTTCAACCTTACAGTCTGTTATCAAAGACAAAATATAAATAAATAACTGCTCTAGTCTACAAAAATCAATTTTGACCAGGGCATCAGGGGGTCGGAGTCAATTCGAGGTGATTTGGAGAAAACTAAATACGCTTTGAGAATAGATTAGAGGCAATCTGAAGCTATATTGATAACCATTCCTATCTTATGTTCTAATTGAATCCTAACTGTATCACAGAAAGCAATGACCATTATGCTAAGTATACATGTTGTCAACCTGACTTGAGTCATATTAACACTGACCATGAGGTGGTGTGATCGTTGTTTTAAATAGTCTGATCCCATGATTGAGATCTTTCCAAAAAATCTAAAATGAATTTCATTTTGAACTGGATTTTGATCTCTTATTTCACCTTAAACTAATTGCTAAATTTAATTTACTGTTCTGCAATGATTATTCTTTGGTGAAAGTTAAAATTTGAGCACAAGGCATGATTAATCATATCTTGGATCAGTGACATAACAATTGTGGTTCTCAAAACTGAATTGAACTTTAAGTTAAGTATTTCGAGCATAAAGACTGTGCTTACTTATGTCTTGCTGCTTAGAGTATACTTTAAGACGTGTGAATTGACAATCTGTTTCGAGTATGACATGAAACATTTGTTGTTAAGTGTTTCGAGCATGCATTTTATCATCGAGTACCTGCTATGTTATGAAGATTGATGTTGTGTGTTTCGAGCATGATTGCATGGTCAGTAGTTAAGATCTAAGTTTTCGAGCACAAAGAACTGAATGATAGGAGACATTTCAGTGTTTCGAGCATCATTGTGTGCTAGATACTTCGGTATAAGAATTTGAGCTAAGGAACTTGGAACATTTTGTGAAATAGTTCGAGCAAACTTGAGAGCTAGACACTTAGGCTATGAGTTCGAGTACAGGAATAGGAAAGATTTAATCTGCTAAGGCTTTCGAGCATAGGAGTACGTCGAGCACATTGAGCTATAGAGTAGAGCAAAGTTTCTAACACTGGAATACATCTCGAGCATAGAGTGGTGATGATATATTTCTAAGTTTCTCGAGCATGATGCATAGTCGAGTAAGGTCTGCTTACTTGTATGACTCAGGACTTTATATTGAATAAATTGACAAGTACACTCGAGCACACTACACCTCGAGTATGACTCGATACTCCATTAAGTTGAAACTTTTGGGAAGGAAATCGAGCACAAGTCTAGAGGAATACTACTCTATCTCGTATACTAGTTGTACCATGTACTCGTCTACAGAGAGGGCCAGCTTTTACTTTGGCTGTATGCTCGAGCAAGGGAGGTACAATTAAATTTGAAATTAAATGACAACTGTCGTGTGCTAGACGACAAACCAAGGTACTCCACCCAAACCTTAGGTATAAAAGGGGGACTTAGAAACTTTTTCACATATCTCTTCCTCTTTTAAACCTAATCACAAAAATCCTCTTGCTCTTGCTATCTCCCTCTTGCTCGCTGCTCTAATTCTTGCTTAACTTTACTTCGATTACAGCCATTAGATCTGTTTCGACTTCGGTAAGACATCGTTATTCGATAATCGTCACACCGATTTCGAAATTAGGATTTCTAATTGAACTTTTGACTAACTGTTTACTTGTTCTGACAGGTACGCATATTACTACGGAACAGGTTAGTTGAAGACACAATTAATCATCTATCTATCCTCATATATTAGTTTTGCGACTTTGTGTACTGACATTCTTTTATTTTTGCAGAACTGATGGCGTTTAAATTCGAAAAACGGCATAATATGTGCGCTTAGTTGGAGATAGATGATGAAAACCGCGAATTGGAGCCGATGATAAACTTCGTAAGCAACTCTAATATGCGGGTGGCATTGACTGAAAATCCCACACTCTATAGGAACCATCTTACAGATTTTTGGCAGTCCGCAACTTATGTCAACGATGTCAACGGAGAGAGAATTGAGGCATCGGTTCTGAATCACGACATTGAGATAACAGAAGCCTCAATCAGAGCTGCACTAGACCTAAACGACATCTTTGTGGCTCGGCTGTCTTACTCTGTCTCAAGGCTATTGAGAGTCTTTCAAGAGACGATGGGCTACTAGGGAGGAGTGAGGAAGGGCAGTTTCAAAAGGGAAGTTTTCCGTTGATCTACCGGTTCTTAATTCATCATGTGATCCAGTCCTTATCTCCTAGGAGAGGGACTTGGACTTTATTAAGAAGAGAGCTTGGGACTCTCACTGTGGCAATACTCTACAGGCAACTCTTTAATGTTTCAAGACTTGTCTTTCAAGGGTTGGTTTCCAATGCAGAGAAGGCAAAAGGACAAAGATTCCTCATGTATCCGAGGTTTCTACAGATTTTGGTAGACAGGGTTTTGCCTGATCTTCAACGGACTGGTGAAGTGTTGGGATTGCAGAATCCAAACGTTTGCAAAGGATTGAAAGATACTAAAAGCAAGTTTGTTGATAATGATGAATGGGATTTACTCCCGTGGTTGCTCGTACCAGCACTAGAAGCTATTGATGTACCAAGGAGTCCAGGAAATAGTGATGTTGAAGATAGTGATAGTGAAGATGATGATAATCAAAATGATGACAGAGGAGATGGCCCGGAAGGTGGAAATGACATGGTTATTGATCATTCTGTTGACGCACAGGAGGTAGTTGAGGAAGATGTTGCTTTGATTGATCAAGTTGCATATAAGGAAGACGATATAGAGGAGGTCCATGAGGAGGTGAATGACACAAGTGTGAGTCCAACTTCTCCGGCTACCGCACAGATGGATGATGATACATTTGTAGCTGATGTTGTATCAATTGTTACTGCAACAATCAAGATGGTGACTCCCCCAGAATCACCACCACCTAAGTTTTACCATGATGACATAGACTCCATTGAGGTGGATGACGGAAATGACGATATTACCTCTTCACCAACCACCACTGAGCCTGCTTTATCTGAAAATGAACCAACAACTAACATTCCTTCACCACCTCAATCAACCCATCCCATTCAATATCAACCTGCTTCTGAACCTGCCCAACCAACTCAACCAATCCCATCCTCTGAACCCGCTCCAGAGCCACTTCAAGAAACCCCACCATCAAGCCCTAATTTTTATGACAATGTCTGTGAGAATGCAAGACTTGAGTTTGAGAACATAATGTTAAAAGAACAGAATGTTATTTTGGCTGCAACGAACTCATCATTGGAAGCTACACTAAATGAAGCTTTATTGAAGATTCAACCCCTTGATTGGCAGTCTGAGGTTGAGAAGACCTCAGATGCACCAAAACAGGGGGAGAAAACTGAAGGTGCAGAAGGCTTAAGTTTAATTGGTGAATTATATGAAAGTTCAGAAGAGGAGGATATGGAGATTGAACCATCAAATGCCTTAAACATGATCAATCAAGCATATGATGAGGGAGATTCGGAGGATGAGGGGGAGAATGAGGAAAAAGAAGAAACAGAAGAAGAAATTTTGAAAAGAAAAGCAAAGGGAAAGCGGATTGCAGTTACTGATGATGATCTACATCCCCTGCCCCAACACAATGTTCAATCTGATGACATACTACATAGAGAAAATATAATTGATCCAGATATAGCAGAAGTTGAATCTGTAAAGACTGATATGAGATTGATAAATGAAGAGTTAGAGTCTTTGGATAAAGAAGAGGAAGAGGAAATTCCTCAGGAAGTCATTGAAGCCTTAATAAACATGAAAGAAAAGGAGGAGGAAGATGAAAGGATCATGAAAGAGGTAGATGATGCCTTTAAAGCTAAAATTGAAGCTCTTAAAACAAACTTGAATGATGAATCTACACAGACTGAAGAGCCAGTTATCACTGAGCCTGAAGAGCCAATAAACAATGAACCAGAACAATCAGTGACTGAATCTGAAAATCCTGAAAAAGAACAAGAACTTGGCTTGGGACCAGTTATCCATGAAGAAGATGAAACCATTGAAGTCTCAGCAAGTACTATGATTAAATTGGTCACAATGAAGGATATTACACTCATTCTGAATAACCTAGAGAGACATCATCCAGAGATAGTGATAGCAGCAAGAAAGGCTCAACAAGACTTCATTAATTTGAGTAAAGAAGGAGAACCAAGAGTTGAAGAGCATGTTGAACCAAATGAGCCCATTATTCAAGAAATTACTGAAGAATCTGAAGAGACTCATATAGATGAACCTATTATTGAAGAATCAGAGTCAGTGGATGAGGAAATCATAATTGAAGAGCCAGAAACTGAAGTAGAGCAACTTGACACATCCACTCCAACTCAATCATCTTTGAAAAGAAAAGCTATATTTAAAGTTGAAACACCAAGGTCTAAAAGACAGAAATCAGTAAAGAAAATGGTGTACAAAATCATATTGGAAAAGCTAGAAGAGAGAAGGAGGGCTCAATATGAAAGAAATGAATAACCAATGATTGAGGCTCTCCATGATCTTGAAGAAACAGTGGATGTGGAGGATGTGAAAGAAGATGATGAGGGATCAAAGAATGTTGAAATTGAAAATGAAGACAAAGATTATCTGATCAGCTTGGGATATGATCCATTATATCTCTAAAGACTATCAAAAGAAGATATAACAAAAGAAGCTGAGGGGTGGAGAATAAGAAAGACCAAAAGAGAACTATTGATGAAGGCTGGTCACAAGCCTGCATTCCTTAACTTACAACCATTTGATAAGATTGACAGAATGTACAAAAGGGCATTTGTAGATGATATATCTAACTATGTGAAGAAGGTATCAAAGAAAAAGGAAGAGGGTGAAAAGGTTTTAAAAGAATCGGACAGTAGTAGAAAAAGATATAAAAATAAAGCCAGTGATGAAGCAAAGTATGAATCATTAAAAGCTAAAAATAAAGATATCAAATTTCTTCAACTGTACGGCTACAGTTATAACTATTTGATAAATCTTTCTCCTGAAGAATTGAAAATCAGAATTCAACAAATAAAGGACTCTCACAAGGATCAGGCAAGTAGAGAAAAATTTGAGAGAGAACAAGAGTTAAAGATGAGGTTACAAAAGGAAAAAGATGAAGCTGAAAAGAAAAATCAAGAAGTGAAGAGATAGTTTGAAGACCCTCAAAGGGTAGATATGTTAAAGAAGATTGTGATGGAGAAAGGAATGACGGAAGAACAGTTTCAGAACATGCCTCTTGAACAATTAATGGAAATATATAATATAGAGCAGAAACTGTATATTGAAACACAGAGAAAATTGCAGGAAGATAGGATGAGAGCTGAAGAAGAAGTACGAGCTAAAATGATGAGTGTTCTCCACCAGAAGGGAGTAAGAATGTCAAGGTTGTTGGTGCAAATAGACAAAACAATTAAAAGACGATATAAGGAAGAAGGGCTTGGTGCACAAAAGAAAACTCAGCAAGGAAGCACAAGCCGGACTCAAAGGTCAGAGGTTGTGAGGCCTGAACCACCACGTGATGTAAATTTGCCCACACATCTCTTCTTCGATAGACGATCAAAGACCTTGAGAGTCATTACTGAAGATAAGGAAGAACATCTCATCATCTTTATGACAATCAAATCAAGAGTCAGCTGGTCAGCAAAGAAATGATCTCTCAAGATTTTTAAAGGAACAGGCAGAAAGGGGCTTCCCATTTTTGCAACAGAAGAAAAGGGAGATACGAAGCCAGGCAGAGAGGGAGAAAAGAAACAAATGGATAAATTAAGTGCACACCTCAAAGCTCTCCCTCTTTGATGCCAAGAAACAAAAGACTCAAGCAAGCAGCTCACATTATAAAAGGAAGACTTTGAAAGAGTGCTTGGCGATGAGGGAAGTAATGAAGGAACCAAACTCAAGGGTGCAACAATTCGGAAGAATCACGTACATAACGTACAATCAGCATAATGATTCAATCAGTTTGAGAAACGAGTCTGGAATACCCATTGTAGTGATAAAACATGATGAAGATCTCAAGTTTATGCATCCACAAGATCTTCAAAACTTAATTGATGCAAAGTTTCCAAATGACTCTTCAGATGCTGTGGAATTGGATATGATCAAACAAAGAGCTGCCTATGTCTAGAGACTAAAGGAAAGATCTGATACAAGGAGCAGAGGAAGAAGATGACATAATTGAGCTAATGGATGATGGATTTTATTTCTGTTTATCTTTGTATCTTTGTTTAATTTGTAATGCCCATGAGGCAGAATTCCTAATTATGTAATGAAATGACATGTTCTTGAATGATATATATTCTATGTCTGATACATGTGTAACTCTATGCAGGTATGTTTTGGTGCATCTAAGCTTGTTCCAATCTAGGGGGAGATTGTTGGGTCGGATTTATGATAAGGAAGATTGGAATCTTCTCAACCTCCTCAGAAAAACGGCTAAGTATGGACTTCGAGCAAGCCTAGACGATCGAGCATGGTTTTACTACTTTGATCAAGGTCTTCAGAACCTTAAATGGTTAATTCTTCTAAGTGTTAAGGCTTCGAGCAAGCTACACTTCAATGAGCAAGAGTATTCTTCTATCGGGCATGGATTGCGAATCGAGCCAACAGCTTGATCATACAAGTTTTAACCAAGTGTTACGAGCACAGGATGATCGAGCACATGGGGACAAGCATGGATGCAATAAGAAGATGTCAAGTGATCAAAGCAAGGACTTCGAGCATAGTTCAATTCCCGAGCAAGATTTTCATCCGAGCATGATAAAGATTGTTGAATAAGAAAAGCTGAAGACATCAAGAAGAATGAGCTTGCTCAATGGATTGGTTCGAGCAAAGCATGGACTAGTCAAGAAGAATGAAGTCTACTGGAAGGGAATATCTTCACTGAAGATATTCTAAGTAAATTATGCTTGAGGACAATCAACGAGCATACCTAGCATAGTGAGCTTGCTTGAGCAAGATTGTTATCTTGCTCGAGGACTCAACACTTGTATTATTTTGTATTTAATTATGTAATGATTAGGAACTTCTAAAAAGAATGTCAGGGTCTATAAATAGGGGTCTTAGGATACCTTTTAGGATACGGATTTCCAGACGGAATACAGGCTGGCACGCACTGAATACGAAATACATTCCAAAGAATATTCTCTTTGTTTTCTCGTACAATCGCCGCCGCAGTCACACAAAACCCTAGACATTCCTTTCACTGTTCCATTAATGATGTATTTATTACAGTGAATCTTTGTCTATTGAATGAGCTTTGATTGACCATTTATTACTGTTTTGTGTTTATTATTCACACCCCTTCGTTCTCATTCGTTGGATATCCTGATTCTGCCGGGATATTCAACAGGCCTTTTGGGTAATCGAGTCGGTGTGTTCTTGTCAACCTTTCTAAGGTTTCACCCGACTCACGGTCCTGACAGAAACACTCAGCAGATAATGATCAACTTTGTCACAATAATTTACTTTCTCGAATATAATTCTTCCATTCGATACTTCTCCCTATTTTGTAATCAACCCTCCTTGATTACTCGCAAAGGCAACATAAACCCCCTTGAATATTTTTCTTATTTGTAAGGAGAATAAGATTATCTGCCGAGAACATCCACTATCAATAATCCATTAGTCTCCAAAAATAGTATTTTGATAAACTCTGCACAAGCAAGTAAATGTTTAGTTTAAAAAGACAGCCCAAGCCTCGATCTTGGGCTGAACCTTTGGTTCCTTTTTAGATAAGTCAATATTGGGATTCCATGTTGGAAGAGCATCATCAAGAACCTTGACCATGTTTGATTTTTTTTTTCAAATTATGTTGATGTAATTGATGAATTTGAATATAGATCACAGTTTCTTTTGACTTGCGTTTCAAATACTTATCACAAATTACACTAGTATCAATATTTTGACAAAGAGGTTTAACAAGCTCAACCTTTTTGTCTTTCACAAGTTGATTTCCAAGGTTAACCCTCACAACCTTTCTAGGGTTACCATTGAACATGATATGAGTATCATCAAGCTTAACTTGCGAAGGTTATCTTTTCAATGTACTCTTAACCGTCAGAACTTATTCCTTAATTAAGGGTTTTTTATTAAATTTTACCTTAAATCCACATTTCTTTGTAGCATGTCCTCTTTCACCACATGAGAAACAAGTTCTCATATCCACAAACACTTATTTTTTCATTAGTATTGACATCAACATTGATATATGATTCCACATTTTGAAAAGATGCAACCTTTAGATTAGAAGAACCCATTTTGTTTGCATATTTGTTCTTATAAAACTCCAAATTGAAACACCCAAAGAAATTCTTAGGTGAATCCAATCCGGATGATTTAACAAATTTAATGGGTTTTATCAAACTTGTTTTAACTTTCTCTTGAGATGTATTAATCATTTTTGATTTTTCAAACTCCTTCTCAAGTTCTAGTTAATCTTGATGTCTCATCAATAAATACGCTCTCGACCAACTCAGGTTTTATCAAACTCAAGGGAACAACTCGATCATCAAACAATTTACCTATGCCCTTGATTTTAAAAACCCTACCTGTTTTTACTTTATCAGGTTTTATAGGATTTATTTATTTCATTAAATCCTCATGTGAAATCACTTTCTTTTCAAATGAAACAACTCTAATTTTTTAAAGATTTAGAACCAGGTTTGCTTTTCTCAAAGTCATGCGGTTCACAAAGAATATGATTTTCAAGTGGAATGTTCTCATCTTTGTGAATCACAATTGGTTCAACAATGTCTTCAACAAGTATACCATTATCAGTCTCTGAGAAAACCATATTTCTACGAATATAAGATTCTAGAATTGTTTTATGAGTAGCATTTTTTGTTGGTTCAACCATGTTAGATTCCTCCTTTTTAATACCCTCATTCACAGTCACAGGTGGATCTATTGTCAAAGGACTATCAATATCCACTTTCTGTAAGTTTCCTGTGCCAGGAATGGCAGTATAATCATTATGGAATGGAGGAGAAATCTCAACATATCCTAATCCAACATTCCCACTTTTCAGATGAATATTGTTCACTTCAATAATTTCTTTTAACAGAAAAGATGAATTTCTAAATTTGCCCAACTTGTTTTCCACTCCATCCCCTTATTTTCTGGCTCGGTGACTTTTTTCTTAATATCAAGACTTCTTGAAATTGATTTCCAATGATACATAACTTAACGGAAACCTCAGCTTTCATGTCATGATTACTAGCAGACAAGGCTTCGATCTTATCTTTCGATTTTTGATTTGTTTTAACCACTTGTCTAAAGTTATCATGAATGATTTTTAAATCACATATTAGTTGGTCATGTGGGGATGGATTGATTCAATTTTAGACTTGTATACACCACAATGAAGACATTCTGATTTCTAGGTTTCATTAACCAAGAGGAAGATATATTCTTAGCTTGGACAGAAATAGAATTAGAAGAGCTAGAACTAACCTCCTCAATCTTGGCCATACATGCAAATCTTCCTGGCATATCATCTCCTGAAATGTCTAAGCCAGTTTCAGAATTCCTCACTTACTTCGGTCACAGTCTCATCCTATATACCCACATCAAACACTTGATCTATACCCTTGATTTTAAAAACCCTACCACTCTTTACTTTATCAGATTTCACAGGATTTATAAACTTCATTAAATCCTCATCTGAAATCACTTTCTTTTCAAATGAAACACCTTACATTCATTAAGGTATAGAACCAGGTTTACTTTTTTCAAAGTCATGTGGTTCACAAAGGATATGATTTTCAAGTGGAATGATGTTGTCTCTGTGAATCACATTTGGTTTAATAATATCTTCAATTAAAATACCATTATCATTCTCTGAGAAAACCATATTGCTACAAATATGAGATTCTGGAGTTGTTTTATTCTTAGCAGCTTTTAATGGTTCAACTATGTTAAATTTCTCCTATTTGACACCATCATTCACAGTCATAGAAGGATCTGTATTCAAAGGACTATAAATGTCCACTTTCTTTAAGAGCCCTGTGTCTGTAATGTTAGTATAATCATTATGAAATGAAGGAGGAATCAGCCTATTGTTCTTCAGTAGATACACTACCCAGCAACTTCTATGACCAATCAATCCTATCATGAGTTAGCCATGCATGTGATTCACCAGGCTTTGCAGAATCAGCTCTTTTTGGCTTTTCCGGGGACTCAGAGTTTTGATACTTCCGGTTGTTTGAGTTTCTATCTTGAGACCTTTGGCCAGGAGAATATTCCTTCCTCAGTTTATCACATTCTTTGGCAAAGTGGCCAAACTCATTACAATTATAACACCTGACTTTGAGCTTTTCAAACCCGATTCTCTTGTTCATAGACGGCAAGTCCTTCCCTGTTCTCTCCAAGAACTTTTTGATCTTTCTGACAACATTGTCATATTCCACTTCAGATCCCTCAGCTCAAGTTCATCAGGATCAACTTAATCATAATCTTCATCGGTCATATCACAGTTAGCCACCTGACCACCCACCAATTGTTTGTACGACGTCATAAATGCAACCATGGAAACAAAATGTTTCTCGGCTTCCTTCATGTTTACATTAGGTGGTGGTGTTACATTAGGAACTTGACCAGCAGAAAGCTCTTATGAACATCGAAATAGATTAGGCTCAGAACAAGCTTCATGAGGAACCTATGGAGTTTATTGAGAATAAAAAGCAGTAATCGGAGCAGATGAACTCTTGTTCACCGAACTTTATCCACCATAGAAGGTTGGATCTTGATTACCCTTAGATGAATTCTGACACATTAATTCAAACTCTTTCTCTCTCTCTCTCTCTCTCTCTCTCTCTCTCTCTCTTCTAGTTTTTACACAAACTCCATTGCAGTAAGTCTTTCATTTCTGAAATACTCATTCTCAGCAAGAACCATGAGATAAGTGGAGTATGAAGATGGGAGTGCATTATTCAAAGTATCAACTTGATCAGTTTCATCCAGAAGCATCGTAAATCTGTGTGTCTCAGCAGTCAAATGAAAAAACCTTATTAGCAGTTCTCCAACAGTTTCTCCATTTAACAAATTAAAGTTTTTGAATTGAAACTTTAGCGTCGATTTCTTTCTATCTGCTGTATTACCCATATTCCTTGACTTTAGATATTGATACAAGGTAGCACATATTTTAATATGACTAAACTCATGAATGATATGCTCAGGTACGCCATGGTTAAAGTGGAATAAGCCTTTTTCTCAATTTCATAGGCTTTCTTTTCATCAACTGTCATTTTCGTAAACAATTTTTCTACTTTACCATTAGTAGTAGTCTCAACAAACAATGGAATATAAACATTTTCTAGACTATGCATACACTCGGGATGAACTGCTCCCAAGTGAGCTCAAAACCTTAAGTCCCATTTCGGAAAATCACAAAGATTCATCAGTCTTGGGCATTTAGTATGAGACCCAATCTCAGAATCATTGTCTAAGATTTGTTGCATGAGAGCATTCAGAGAAGCCAACGCATAATAGCTTGTCATTTTGAGAAACACAAAGGTTTAATACTGTCAATTTGAAAATTCTAAGGTGAAACATGACAACTTGTGAAAGATTAGGTAATGAATGAAGAATGATAACGAATGTGTGTTTTACTTTAACGAATGACAAGTTTTCAGGTTTAACAAATGAAACCAAAAGCTCAATAACACAAATGAAGTTTTTCTTTAACGAATGACACTGTTCACACGAATGAACAATGGACAATGAGGTTGTAACGAATGAGGTAAAATAATGAACGAATGTGTTTTAAACGAATAGGATAACGAATGTGAGAATGAAATGAATGAGTGAATAGTATAATGAATGAATGAACAGTATAACGAATGGGTTGTTAAATCAGTTACAACAACCTTATTAACTGTTTAACGAATGAGTTTAAGTGATAACGAATGAACTCAAGAAATTAACGAATGAGTTCGTCATCATCTTCAACATTTCCATATCCAAACTCAAACCATATCTATTCAAACCAATCAAGACTAGTCCAAATCACTTCAATTCACATAAAACCAAATTCAAACCACTCTTAAACCATATTCAAATACTAACAAACCAATCCGAACACCTAATCCACCACAGTTCAGTCCAATTTTTTACTCAAATCAGTCAACATACATTGAATGTTTGAACCGTTTCCCGTGAAAATCAATTTCATCAATAAACATCAAACTAATCCAATTAACTGAATATACTTGATCAATTGATCATTACGATCAATCCTAGATTCATTACATTAACAATTAACATGTTTAAGGCCTTCAATTGATCGATTATAGTATATGAACGGTCCGAATACCAAATCTGATCAATTCAATACAATTAACACTCTATCAGACATCAAGCTCTGATACCACTTCAGATTACACGAATCTGATTCATACTTTGATCTAGTCTTGTGATATGAATATGGTTAGGTACGAATTACTTTAATGTGTGTAGTGTGTGTGTTTGTGTTGAGAGAGTAATTTGATAGAGTAACAGTATGCAAGGTGATAAAATAAAAACTGTACTAGATTAAGCACATATACAGAGTATATATAGATGAAAAGATCATTCGTTAGATAGGCCTAATGAATGAGCCTCTCATTCCCTATCAATACTTTAAGTTCATTCGTTAACATTTTCTAATGAATGAACTCCATACGTAACTATTCATTCGTTAAACATCTATAACGAACGAATACTAATTAAGCGGGCCTTATTCATTAACATCCCCTAATAAATGTGACGTTACATTAATGACCAAAATATCCCTATACATTAATCTATTTCCAAATACATTAAAACAATAACCGAGATGAAAAACGATACACTAACACAACAATTGTATTTTGAGCAACTGAGCGTGAGTTGTTTCAACTGGACTAGTAGAGTAACAACTGATATTAACTAACTTTGTCTTTTAGTTTCGTCCGATTAAACAAATATAAACATGAAAACAAGTTATTGAATCATCAAGACCTAGGGGCGTTAATCGTGTTGGGTTATAGGTTGGTGGGTTCGTGTTGGCGGGTTGATATTATTCAACCCTAACCTAACCAAACCAAATATTTATTTGTGTCATGTCGACCCGTTTATATTTGTGTCGTGTTGGGGTCATGACTCAGTTCAAACCATTTTACGTTCATTTACAAATATGAGTAATATCTAGTGAGTTATTAGCGATTTAAATAATCAATTACTAGTAATCATATAATAAATTTTAGTAATTTGTGATAAGCGTAATTATTTTTTATATCTATCTATAAATAAAAATAATAACTTCTCTAAAATTACTAAACATGAAAACAGATCAATCTGTTTTGTAGTCGAGTTCGCAGGAATTACCGCCCCTAACGAGACGAAAGCAAGTTATCTCCTAAGAAAACTGTTATTCACAACAATATGTAAGGAATAATGGTTAGACCAAATGATGGTAGGTTAGGCCTAATGGTGGTCAATTAGGGCCAATGATGCTCAGTAAGTTCGAATGACAATTATTAAGCCCAATCAAGATCCGTTAGACCTAATTAAGGTCAATTAAGTCTGATGACGGTCAATTTGGCCTAGTGGAGTTCATTTAAACCCAATGATGGTCTATTAGGCCTAATGAGGGTCACTTAAGTTTCATAATGATGAATTACGCCGACTTACAATGAACTAGGGGCAATAATGACCCATTAGTACTAATGAGGATCACTTAGATGATGGTCAATAAAGTCTAATGATGGTCAATTAGTCATAATGATGTTCAAGTCTAATTACGGTCCATGACGGTTAATGATGGTAAGCAATATCTAGGGACGGTTAGTTGGGCCAATTACAGTCACTTAGGCATAATGATGTTGAGTAAGGTCCAATGATGATCATTTAGGCTTAATAATGGTCGATTTGGGCATAATGATGATCATTTGTGCTTAATGACGATTTTTTGGGTGCAATGATGTTTATTTAGACCTATTAATATACGGTTCGGCCCAATGATGGTCAGGTAGACCTAATGACAATAAGTTAGGGCCAACGACGGTTAATTAGGTCCGATGATCGTCACTCAACCAAATGATGATATTAGAGTCAAATGGATAGTCACTTCAGCACTATGATGGTCAGTAAGGTCCAATAATGGTTAGTTAGCCAAAACTATTGTCTATTAGACCCCTATGATGGTCATTTAGGCCCAACGATTATCAATTAGGGCCAATAATGGTCAGTCAGGCACAATGATGGTCAATTAGAACTAATGATAATCAGCTTATCCCATTGATGGTCAATTAGACCTAGTTACGGTTAATTAGAAATTATGATGTTGACGAAGGCCAATGAAAACTAATTGGGACTAATTATGGTAAATTTGGGCCAATAATTATCTATTAGGCCCAATGACATTAAATTGGGCCTTATGATGGTTAATTAGGAACAATAATGCTCATTAGACCTTCCACATCAAAGGCATTCATGGCTTATGTGGAGGAGATTTTTTAGAAGGATGGAGAAGTCAAGTATTGTGATGATTGAGGTGGAGGTAATCCATTCTTGAAGATCCTTTATCATGGATGGTGAAGAATGGTAGTTGGTGGGCCCATTTTTTTTTCATATTTTTTTCCTTTCGTTTTCTTTTTCTTGAACTTGAATTTATAATAATCTAAAAAAAATTAATTAAATTACAATAAGTAAACAACTAATAAGTTCGGTTCAAGCCTTGTTAAATCAAACTGATTCGATTCAACACCGAGTCTTGACGAACATGAATTAAATTCTTTTTAATTATATTTTCTAAAACAAGATAATTTTTTTTATAGTAATAACAATTTTATTATTATTTTTTTTCATAATGGCTATATATTTTATCTATTACTAACGGCTATATGTTTTGTATTTTACTAATGGCTATATTTCTTTCTCTTTTCCTAATGGCTAGTTTTGAACTTGACACATTTTAAGAGCAAAGTTCTTCTAAACAAAAGAAGAAACGTAAATGCTATTATCTTGTCGATGGTATTTATCCAGAATGGGCGACACTAGTAAGGAGTTTCGCATATCCACTGGAAAATAACTTGAAAGTGAAGTTGTTCAAGAAATGCCAAGAGTCTGCATGGAAAGATGTTGAGAGAGCCTTTGGTGTCCTTCAAGCTAGGTGGGGAGTTATACGTGGCCCTTCAAGAACTTCTTCCATCCCGATTAGGTGATATAATGCATGCATGTGTTATACTACATAATATGATAATGAAGGTTGAAGGTCGTGCTGTAATTAACTGGGAAAGCAATGAAAATGATCCTAAACCAATTATTTACCACCAAGGAGCACCACCATAATTTCAAACGCGTATACAGAGGTTTCATAGTTTATATAACCAAGAGGCTCACCAAGCAATACGTAACGATCTAGTGGGGCATATTTGGGCAAATAACCATTAGTTATATTTCCATCGACTTCATATTGTATTTTTTATTTTATTGTATTCTTGGTATTTTTATTTAATTTAATGCAACTTTATTTGAATTTATTTTTATTTTATAAAATTATTTGTTAAATAAATTTCATATAAATAATAAATTTAAAAATATAAAGTTATTAGTGATATGGAAATTATGAGGGGGTTTGTATGAAGAATGAATATGTTATTATTGTAAGTAAAAAGTGTTGAGGAAAGAAAGAATGTAAATTTGATGTGGCATATTGACTAGGCTGTTTGTGAAAAAAATTCCCTGACTGATGCGGACAGTCTTAAGGCCCAATAACAGTCAAATAGACCCAATGTTAGTCAATTGGGTCTTATGATGGTATATGATGTGCTAAAATTAGTTTAGTAATTATTAGCTAATTTCACTTAAATTAAACACTAACTAACACTCTAGACTCTCTAAAACTTGAGTAAACTACTAACCGGCTAGTTAACCAATCGCCTCTAGTATAGCTAAATAAGTCCGGATATCGACCCCACGAGACTCTTTAAATTACGTTAACTATCAAATTAGGCATTACTAACTCACACGACTATTTTTTATATTATTTTACGGGGTTTTATTGGAATACTAAAACTACACTATTTATTAAAAACTAATTAAGAAAAGACATGTAAATTAAATGAAAGACAATTAAGTTGATTTTAATCCGACAATGAAAAACTACCTAGGCTATAATCCCCTAAGTTGTAATTATCAATTAACCGTGAAATATTTGTTATGGAACTGGGATCGTAAAATAGACGCTTAAAAGAAAACCTAAACAAGACCCCTAACCCTTCTCAAGAAGACACATATGGGTTTCTAATAAGTTTTAAAGCACACCAATTATAAATATTAGACTTCCTAACGGTCACCTAATTAATTATGAATGAGTACCTTTATGTGAAATCCTACCTTTCAGCGCGAAAATCAAAGGCAATTTAATATATTCAATTGACTCGATAAACAAAGTTGACCAATTAAACCTAGACGGACCTTACGAAAAACTAATCCAGCAATCTTAATCAATAAAGATCTATCAATAATCTATCACATTACAGTTATTTAGATTAGCAGCACGATAAAGTTTATTTGATTAATTATTATTATTTATATGATCTTATTGCAATTCAATCATAAACTTGTCAAAAACACACGGAAGATAACCTAACAGCAACCTATTATATGACAGACAATCACCAAGGCAAATGTAGAATAATAAAGCTCCTCAAACATTTCTAAGGACACATATACATCAACTAAATATAATCAAACTTCTTACTAATTCATAAAACATTAATGCAAAACAAATCCCAATCAAAATCATATGTTTAACAAATGTTTATCATAAGCTAGGCAGTCTATAACGTTTAGCCTAACATCATAAAATCAAACAAAACAAACTTAAATGAAATCATGATTAGAAATAACGAAAACGAAAGATAATAAGTGATAAAACCCGTAATCTTCATCCTTGATCGAATAGCACTTCACCAGCTAATTCTTTGCCTTCAAATCCGCCAAAAGATGCAATCTTAAGCCCCAAGAAACTCCAAATTCGGTTGTGGTTCTTTAGGTATGTTTGGGGTTAAGTTTGAGGGTGTTTATATAGTGTTCTAGGCCCAAAAACCTGATAAATTCGTGGAATCTTCTTGAACAGGCCCTCCGCGCGCCGCGTGGCAAGACCTTGCCCTACTGGTCGCGTGGCGCGGCGTGATCTAGGGGGCAGACTTGGCCGGTCCGGTCCGATTCAATCCTGGTTCATTGTCGTTTCATTCATGATCCTTCAGGTTCTTCGTTTTAACTCGTTTTTCGCCCTTTTTAATCACGATCAACTTCCGGAACCTACATCACACAAATATGATAGTAGTATACAAATTCTAAATAAAAACTAACAAAAACTAATAAAATACTACACAAAATATACAAGGAAATTAGATATATATATATCGTAATATCAAATATCCCCATGCTTAACCTTTTTTCATCCATGAAAAAGTTTAATTGCAATCGAAACAAAATTGGAAAATACAGTCTTAAAAATATATAGGTTATTTTAAAACTTTAGAAAAATGCAAAAAATACAATCACTGATATTGTTGTCCACTTAAACCCATGCCTTTTACCTGGACAAGTAAGATCCAACAATTTTATCAATTTCATACAATTTAGTGGAACCCACAGCCAAGACCAATTTTATTTTAGATTTTACCGGACCAAGCCACCCCAACTTGACTTTATCCTCATGATTAGAAGATCAAAACTTTGTTGCATTTTTTATATGAATAGTCAAGACGATAAAGGATATTGTTTATCCACCCAAATTTAAGCATCAAAGTCTACCAAAGTAGCCATTAGATACGATTAAGGTATAATTATTTCAACTAACTAGCTAGTGTTCCCCACTACATGACATACCCCCGTTATCAAACAGCATCTCTGACCCATTACCACCCGTGATTTTACAAGTTTATCTATCGGTTTACATACGTCGTGTCTCTAATTCTCTTGTTGATCATGTTCTTAATGGTATGGGATACAAGTAAGAGGACCACGTATGACTAACAACGGGATGATCATTGGATCATATAAATTTTTTAAATATCTGAAGATACCCAGATGAAAAGTTTTTAAATTTTTAAATATCTGAAGATACCTAGATGAAAATTTTTAAATTTTTAAATATCTGAAGATACCCAGATGAAAAACCGTAAAACGACCCGTGGTCTCGGAACCCGAGGCATTCCATCAATACAATATTTAAGGTTATAAAGTCGTATGCCTATGAAGTGTTAGCCACTAATGTTGGAAGTGCAAGATTTAGTTTATATCACCGGCTACTTGGCATACTCTAACGTTAAACCTACCTAAGCATCATATAATAACGTATTCAGATTTCTATAAAATTTATAATTTTTCTACAATCAAACTAAAAATGAGGCTTAAGTATGGCCCGACCTTTCATCTCATATTTTCCACAAACTAACGTGTTTTCCACTAAACTCATATCTCGTTTATAACTAACTATCAAACTGCCCTTTCATTCTTAAGGTTGAGCCTACCGACACATCCCAAGTTAAGTGCATTTTCTTTATATTATATCTTATTATTAATAGTTTGAAAAACCAATTTCCTATATTTATGATCATCTTCCATTTTAATTCCAAAAACTATATTCAAGGGACATTTTCAAACTTATTTCAAGTTTTTTTTTTTAAATAAAACCTTAACTACAACTCAAATATCCTATCCCCACACTTAAATTTTGCATTGTCCCCTCCTCATTACAAGGATAAGGACGAAAAATAAAAATAAAGTTGGACTACAAAAAAACTAAAAACCTAAAAATAAAAATAAATAAAAAGTAAACAAGCTAGATAATGGAAAAGACTTAGTTAGTAATATGCGCATGAAATATGACGCTAAAGTCTTCTTCCATGAATGCCCTCCAACTCCGAACGTGCTCAGCAAATAGTACCTCCTTCTCTCACACACAAACGGAAGTGGAAAAAAATACATCAAACAATATCTAAAAATATATCTTTTCAGTTTGATGGATGTTAAGCATTTAAAGTATTTCACCAAACCAACCAACTCAACCAATATATATAAAACATGAATAACAGCAGCAAATAAATAAGCATAAAGTATATGGGTTCGCTGCTCCATCCCCACACTCGTCTCTGTCATTCTACTCTTCCTATGGATCCATCTTCTAGCTCACACAATCTTTCTTCAAACCTACAAAACTTAAGAACAAAGAAAAAACTATAAAAAACTGTGTTAGTGACTCGACACGACTCAAAAATAAAAATGGGATAAATATACAAACTCTACATTTGAGTTTTCACTCAAGTCACTCGGTTGTCCGAGTAGAACTTCCTCCACCTCAGTAAAACTCTAGTGCCCTCCAAGATACTGCATCACGATCTAACCACTCACCAATCCTGTTTCTCTTCTCGCTAACTCCTCGAACCTCCTCAAACTTTCTATTGCCACCACCAATCTCTCTATCATACTCCATTTTCACTCTAGAACTGTCAACCTTTCTCTCATACTCCATACTAACTCTGATGGAACGAAAATGATCGAGACGTTGATCCATGCCTTGAATAAAAGTATCTATCTAGTAAACGGGATGATATGGATCAATAAGACCGTCTTGACCACTCAGATGTCTCATGGATTTAGCAATGTATGTGACACCATCATTGCCGGCTCTAAGAGTGATCTTTCCTTCAAAAACATCAATAAGTACCCTAGCATTACGCAAGAAGGGACGACCTAAAATGATAGGAACTCTCCTGACAGCCTCCATATCTAGAACAACAAAATCTATAGTGAAAACCAAATTATCGACCTTAACAAGGAAATTTTTTATGATCCCCAAGGGTATTTCACCGAGCTGTCGGCTATGGACAACGACATATGGGTGGGGTAAGTTCTCTTAGGCCTAGCTTCTCATCCAAAAAAATACGGCATTAGGTTTATGCTAGCTCATAGATCTGCCAGTGCTTGACACATGATGTCCCTTCCAAATACACATGGAATAGTGAAAACGCTAGGATCAGGTAACTTTTCCGGTAGCTTATTTAGAACTACCGCATAACACTCTCCGTTAAGTGGAAAGGTTGAAAGCTCCTCCAGACTTACCTTACGTTTAGAAGATCCTTCAAAAACTTGGCATATTTCGGCATATGCTGTAGAACCTTGATAAAAGGAAGACTAATATTAAGTTGCCTGAACATGTATAAGAAGTTCCCATACTCTCTAGTGAATTTATGATTCTTAAGATGGGCTGGATATGGGACACGAGCATGATCTATAAGCGGTGACGGCCTAACCTCTCAGTTTCTTCTCTACACTTCCTTCAACTATGGGCTCACTGGTTGGTGTGGTACTTGTTGGGCCTAGCCTAGGTTGCACCCTCCGAGGAGTCTCATCCTCATCTACGAACTTATCCTTCTCCTCTACCTCAACTTCTCTCTCCGGACCTAAAGCCCTACCACTACAAGTGGAGATGGCTTTTAACTAAGCAGTCGGATTTTGCTGAGTGGAACCCAAAAACTAACCGGGGAGTCTCTTGTCTAGACGACGGGCTATATCACCTACAGACCTCTGAAGATCTAAGAGTACGAACTAGTGATTCCTCAAAAGAAAATCATGATCGGTGATTTTTTTCTGATTATCCTGATCTACAACAAGTATTTGCTTCGTCATCTCCTCTAGTCTACCCATTCCACCACTTAAATCCTGCCCATTATTCACACCTTGACTATTCTGATCCCCACTTAACGGCTGATCCTGCCACCGGTAAGGATTTAGATTTGACTTGAAACCAAGGGGTGCACTGGAGGAATGCCAATTAGAGTTATAATTATTATTTTTATAGTTGTTCTACTTTGAATTATTATTTTCATTAAACGTATTAGGAACCCTATTCTGCCCTCCTATGAACTCTACACGCTCCTGACTTACCAACGGACAATCTAAAGTGCCATGCCCCCCTCTACACAACTCACACTTATCTACCTTAACCTTAATTTCTCTCATCTCACGGGTTAGGCTTTCCAAAGCATCAGCCACACTAGCATCTAGATTGACCTGGTCCACACCTCGGACGGATGATGGTGTACTAGTGATAGGAGTAGAATTCCTATTAACTGGCTTTTTCACTTACTCTGATTTTGCAAAACTTTAAAACATTTCATTATATTCAGTGACATTCTTCCTATCCATTAGATTACCTCCCGCAACTGTGTTGAATCAAGATTGAGTTTCATAATTCGGCCCATTGTAAAACTTCTCAATAAGTGCCCATGGAGTGAACCATGCTGTGAACAACGAGACAATAAATTATGGAAACGCTCCTAAGCTTGATAGTAAGGTTCATCCGGCTCCATGTGGAATGAGTGGACTTGATCACAGAGACGAGATGCTTTGGCAAGCGGAAAGTATTTCTTAATAAATGCTATACAAAGCGCCTCTCAGTAGTGAATACCCTAGCTGGTTGCAAATCGAGCCAAGTGGCAGCCCGTCCCATGCGTGAAAACGGGAATAAGTGCAAGAATATAGCATCTTAATTAGCACCTTGCAAATTGAAAGTCCTGAGAACACGGCTGAGACATCTTCACGGCCATGAAACTGATTGTTTTGGGTGAGAGCGGCCATGATGTAGGATGGGATCTACCATGAATTCGGGTTATTGATTTTGGGAATGACGATGGGTGAGTGATTTCCGGTGAACCCATCGAAGGCTTGCTGGTAAACAGTTCTGCTGTTGTCGGCCATTTGATTAATAGGAACGTTTCTGGGATTTGATCGCGGTGAACTTGCTTGTGATGATTTTGGTGTAGAGTCTATGTTCATCGGTTGTTTTTCTGAAGACGATGAACTGGCCTAGGACTTCAACGGAGTAGGTCCAAGATTATCCACCGGTGGTCCATGCTAATGATGATGTGGCATATACCTACAAAACGCACAAAACCGAGTAAGTAGACTCAAATAAAAGACTTGAAAAATAAAATAAACAAAAATTTAAAATAGACTAAAATTAATTAGACTCCTACGACTCGAGAACAACGTAAAACAAAACAAGAGGCACGTATGTAGCAAGTAGGTCTAGTCAAAGCTAACAAACGCAATCGTCAAGATTCCCCGGCAACGGCGCCAAAAACTTGATGTGCTAAAAGTAGTTTAATAATTAATAACTAATTTAACTTATAATAAACAATAAGTAATACTCTATACAATCTAAAACTCAACTAAACTACTAACCGGAAAGTGAAGCGATCGACTCTAGTAAAGCTAAGTAAGTCCGAATATCGAACCCACGAGACTCTTTAAATTATGTTAACTAGCAAATTAGACTCGACTAACTGACATGACTATTTATTTAAATAATTTATTGAAATACTAAAATTACATTATTAAATAAAAACTAATTTTTGAAAAGACAAGTAAATTAAACGAAAGGCAATTAAGTTGATTTTAATCAGATGATGATGAAAAACTACTAGGCTAAAATCCCCTAAGTTGCCGTTATCAATTAACCGGGAAATATTTTTTATGGAACTAGGATCGTAAAATAGACGCTTAAAAGAAAACCCGAACAGGACCCCTGACCCTTCTCAAGAAGAAACCTATGGGTTTCTAATAAGTTTTAAATCAAACCAATTTTAAATATTAGACTTCCATATAGTCACCTAATTAATTATGAGCGAGTACCTTTATGTGAAATCATACCTTGCTGCATGGAAATCAAAGGAAATTTAATATATTCAATTGACTCGATAAACAAAGTTGACCAATCAAACCTAGACGGACTCCTTACGAAGAACTAAATCTAGCAATCTTAATCAACAAAGTTCTATCAATAATCTATCACCTTACAGCTATTTAGATTAGAAGTACAATTAGGTTTATTTGATTAATTATTATTATTATTATTCCTATGATCTTATTGCAATTCAATCATAAACTAGTCAAAAACACACAATAGATGACTGTAAGTGCACGGATTTGGTGTCAGCAGCTGTTCGAATAGGATAGGGGTAATTTAGTCTTTACACTTAATGTATAAAGGCTCATTCGCTAAGCATGTTTAGCGAATGAGGCCTCATTCGTTAAGACTATGCTCATCCGTTAAATTAGGAGCCCATTCGTTACTACAGTGTAACGAATGGTGGCTCATTCATTAAAATATAGGTCATTCGCTATGGAAAACCTCATTCGTTAGGAATGTTAACGAATGAGAAGGCTCATTCGTTATTACAGTGTAAAGAATGAGACATGGCTATAAATAGGCCTTTCATAGTATATTTGCATAGAGATCTGTGCCATATTTATCCTATGTAATGGTATGCTGCCGGAATATCTCCAGGCCTTAATGTATTGATCTCCATTAACATATTGAACACGATGTTATGTATCGGTATTGTGACTAGATCCATAGGCTGTATAACGTATTTACAATGGCCAAACATCAACCTATTATATGACAGACAATCACCAAGGCAGCTGTGGAATAATAAAGCTCATCAAACAATCCTAAGGGCACATATGCATCAACAAAATATAATCAAACTTCTTTACTGATTCATAAAACCATAACGCAAAACAAATCCCAATCAAAATCAAATGTTTAACAAAGGTTCATCATAAGCTAGACAGTCTATAACGTTTAGCCTAACATCATAAAATCAAACATAACAAACTTAAAAGAAATCATGGCGAGGATAATGCAAATGAAAGATAATAGGTGATAAAACCCGTAGTCTTCGTCCTTGATTAAATAGTATTTCACCAACTGATTCCTTGCCTTCAAATGCGCCAAAAGATGCAATCCTAAGCTCCAAGAAACTCCAAATTCAGTTGTGGTTCGTCAGGTATGTTTAGGGTTAAGTTTAAGGGTGTTTATATAGTGTTCTTGGCCCAAAAACCTGACAAATTTGTGGAATCTTCTAGAACAGGCCCTCCACGCGCCACGCAACTAGACCTTGCCCTGCTGATCACACGGCGCGGCGTGATCTAGGGGGGAGACTTGGCCGGTCCGGTCCGGTTCAATCCTGGTTCGTTTTTGGTTCATTCCTGATCCTTTTGGTTCTTCGTTTTAGCTCATTTTAATTATTTTGTCGCCATTTTTAATCACGGTCAACTTCCAGAACCTACATCACACAAATATGTTAGTAGTATACAAATTCTAAATAAAAATAAACAAAAACTAATAAAATATTATACAAAATATTAAAGGAAATTATATATGTTTATCATTATATCAATATTTTATGCCCAATTTCAGTCAATTAGCCTCATTACCCCCCCCCCCCCCCCCAAACTTTTCCCTCCATCTTTTTGAAAATTTCACCCAATGTTTTCATTTACTCTCCTCTCCCTCTCACTATCCGAATTATTTCCCCATTAAGCATTCATAATTGATTCATCACATATTAGGGTTCATCACTAATTAAGGTTCGACTCATCATTAGTCAGAGTTTCATTAATCACCAATTAAGTTTCGATCATCACCAATGCATCCCGTGCAAACACTAGACCACCAACTAAGTAGGGAGTTTACTAATTCTTTACCTATAAATGCATTTGAATGGCATTAACTTGCAACTTGTTTCATAGTAAGTTTAACTTTTTGGGGTTTCATCCAATCTTGTCAGTATCAAGTTATTTTGCTATTTCATATTAACAATGTTCATCTAATTAATCTTACTACTATCAACCTATGAATTATTAACTTGCTACTTGTATGATACTATGTCTGTTTGCTGTATGTGAGATCCAAGTAATCGTGTTATTTCGCTATTTCATATTAACAATGTTCATCTAGTCTTACTAGCTAGTATAAAGTTATTGATGATATGAAATTTCTTGCTACTTGAATGATACTACTAGTTCATATTAATATTTTTCGTATAATGTTATTAGTATCAAATCAACAAGTAATTAGGTATTAAGTTGCTACTTGTATGATATTACGTATATTTGATGTATGTCAGTTGTAACTAATCTTGCTATTTTTCTATATCATATTACAATGTTCATCTAGTTTACTAGCTAGTATAAAGTTATTGATGACATGAACCTTCTTGCTACTTGAATGATACTGCAAGTTTGCATTAATATTGTTCATCTGGTGTTACTAGTATCAAATCAACTGGTAATTAGGTAATTAGGTATTAACTTGCTACTTGTATGATACTGTGTATGTTTGTTGTATGTGAGATATTACTAATCCTATTTGTTTCTTCCTATAATATAATTATTTTAATATATCATTTACTTATAAAAGCATATACAGTTTAATCAAATCTTGTTAGTATCAACTTATTCGGTATTAACTTGCAAGTTGTGTCTGTTATGGCTTTCAATTTGCATATTCAGCTAATTTTACTAATATCAGGTTATTGAGGTGATTGGATTAATAACTTGAAAGTTGAATGATATTGTGTATGCTTGCTTGTGTGAGATGCCACTAATATTGTTTGTTTTTTTCAAAATATATTAGATTATGTACACATAATTAATTATGTAAACAATATGGCAGTCTTTGATTTCTTGTTAACTACTTGAAAATATGGCATTATTTATTACATATATGATGTGTTTCATTCTATTATATATATAGAGAGAGAGAGATAAAATTCACCTTTAGAGAGAAAACTAAAAAAACTCCTAAAAACTCATAAAAAATTATTTTTAATTAAAAATAAAAAAATATTTTCAAAATTCTGTTTTAGCCATTATTGTTATATTTTCTTATATTTCACTCGAAAAATATAAAAAAAACAAAAAAAAACGCTGTAATGCACATACGTATTACTGTGCGATACCGTTGTATTACACATGTGTATTACTATGTATTTTTGAGTTTAATAGTGTTTTATTGCATATATTCAACATTTGTGTATTGTATATGTGTAGTAGTATTGTATTATATAGAAAAATAATAATAATAAAATAAAAGTCGATGTGGTGCACATGTGCGTTAATGTTGTATTACACATACGTACTAATGTGTATTCGATGTGTGTATTAGTCTTATATTGCATATATACAATAGTGTGTATCAAATATGTGCAATAGTGTTGTATTCTATACAATACAAACACTTTTGCATATATGCAATGCATACTATTACACATGCGCAGTATACCGATAAGGTTACCGACAATTTTTATTTATTTATTTATTTTTTTTTAACCAATAACAACATATAAGAATAATGGGAAAAAAAAGAAACTTCAAAAAAAAAATTTTTTAAGTTAAAAATAGTTTTTTAGAGGTTTTTATGAGTTTTTAGGTTTTCTCTTTAAGAGTTTTCACTAGAACTCACCCCTATATATATATATATATATGTATGTTTATATATACGTTTGTGTGTATGTTTGTATGATGTGTATATATTACAATGTACAAAACAAGGAGGATGTGTTTATCGAGATAAAATGGTTACTAAATTCATTCCCTAATTCAAGCCGGGTTTTTTTTTTTGTGTATATAATAATTTCATGGTTGTATGCGTATTTTATGTGTATGTATTACTTAAATAGTACAAAATTGGAGGGGGATATGCTTATGAAGCCCGTCCTTTACTGAGTCATGGCAAATAAATTTGTAAGTCTAACTTTAAACTTTCTTTGGTTTATTAAACTTGTTAATAATGTTAACTTAAAAAATAATTCATTACATTGTTTTCACATTTTATTTACCAATTGTAAATAGAAAGCATCACCACCAGAAGCGCTGTTAATCCTACCACAACTAAAATTAACAGCAAATTTTGTGACTTAGTTTAAATTTACAAATTCACGTGTTAACGGTCATCATAATGACAACCCCCTTCTCATGTGCTGATCAATTTTGAAAAAAAAAAATTGATCAATGAACAACAAATGTTCTAAAAGGCAACAGCTATTTCACATGGTAGCTGCTTATAATAAAAATCATTGAGATATTCTCTATGTTTTGATGAACATATCCGTTACTTTTAAAAGCCAACATTGCTCACTCATTGACTTGCACTGATCATGACACATACAACTGTTATGTAGCAACCTACTTAATACATTACTTTTTATACAACATTTTTGTAGGTAAATTTAGTGGAGAAATTTGGTAGATCTAAGCATGGTAGTAATGCCAAAACTGCGGTAAGGGTTTGGCTGTCCGATTATTGTTTCAATAATTTTTTATGTAACTGCAGAACAATAATTTCATAACCTAATTAATTGAATTTGTATGTCAGTTATGTGAAGACTACTGATGGTAACGTATCTCACACTTTGTTCAAGGAACCGATAAGTATTCATAAAACATGGTTGTTGCTACCTTAGCCATACTTAATAGGACACAATGCCAAATTACAACAACATTTTCACCATGGGTTTTAGAAATAGACGTGGCTAAAACATACATTTTTGTGACTATGTAATACAAAAGGCCACACTTGTGATACAACATGTGGTCGTCGCTACCCTTTATCCACCCTTGTTTGGACAAAATGATACATTACAATAAGCCTTTATCCACGGCATTTTCAAATATATGTGCATAAAACAAACTTTATGGTGACTATATAATAGAAACGATCACACTTGGAATGCACTGTTTTAGCCGTAGCTACATTTTAGCCACACTTATTATCCATTACAACAACCCTTTATAGCCATGATTTTTTGAAATGGTTGTAATTGAAATATACTTTTTTGTGATTGTATAATAGAAAAGGTCACACTTAGAATACATTTGCATGATCGTTGCTATCCATTAGTCACATTTATTACGCTTGCTTCCAACAACCCTTTATCCACAGTTCATGGAAATGGATGTGGCCAAAACTTAGTTTTTTTTTTTTTACCATATAAGACAAGCGACCACAGCTTCAATACATTTGTGTGGTCGTTGGGACCCATTAGCCACATTTATTACGCTTGCTTCCAAAAACCCTTTAGCCACAATTAATTGAAATGGATGTGGCCTAAACATAGTATTTTTGAGACCGTGTAACACAAACGACTACTGTTTCGATACGTTCATGTGGCCTTTGGTACCCATTAGCCGAATTTATTATGCTTGCTTCCAACAATACATTTAGCTATGGTTTATTGAAATGGATGTGGCCAAAACAAAGTTTTTGTGAACATATAAAACAAACGACCACACTTTCAATATTTTCATGTGGTTGTTGGTGCCATATAGCCAAATTTACTATGTCTGATTCCAACAATCTTTTGGCCACTATTTTTCTAAATGATTGTAGCCAAAACATGTTTTATTGTGACCATATACAAACGGCCACACTTAAAAGGCATAGATGTGCCGTTGGTGCCCTTTTTATTGGAACAATATGAATAATTTCAGGAACAAATATTGGTACCCTTTAGCCACACTTTTGAGTTGCTTTGGCCACAAAAATGCGAGTCTTACAGTAGGATACCTACGGTGACGTGACCTTTGGTCGCACTTGAGCTAAAAAAAATTTGTGTGGCAAAAGGCCTACGGCCACGGTTTTTCATGCGGTGAAAGACCATTTTTAGCGCAGGCATATCCGTAACAAGCAAACCAATTTGAATTGTGAATTTGGCTTTTGGTTCGATTTTAACCTATCTGAATTGCAAATTCTTAACCGATTAACTCTGTAATTCTTTAATTGATAGTTTGAACTTTAAACCCCAAAATCCCAAAGGCCCAAACATGTCCTATGTTGAAGCCAAAAATCCCAAATATTGTCATTTGTATCAACGACACATAAGTCTCTAAGTGAAAAGAAAGAACTCTAAAATTGAGATCGATCTCTCGAATGTCCCTTCTTGGCCTCAGTTTAGCAGCAGTCCCAGTCAGTTTGTCGATCAGTCATGCCACGCCATTAGTGTTTCAAGATTAGGGTTGTGATAAATTCATGTTCAAGTCTTTACATTTCATTAAGATTGTACAAGTTTCAAGATTAGATTTTAACCGAAAACTATCTAAATAGAATTCAGTTTGGTCTGACGTTCTGAATTAGGGTTGGTTTCGTAATTCGGATATGTAAAAAACCAAATCTGAACAAACCAATCTAAACAAACCGAATATCCAATATCCGAACAGATGAATACCCCAATATCAAGATAAAACAAATGTCATGAGTGATACTAAACCATCGAAGTACTTTTCTGAAACCAAGTTTTATAATATTTATTTGTTGTTTAATTTTCACACATGAATTAACTCGTTATCTTAAAAACAACCTAGGGTTGCCCCTTAGGGGGGCTGGGTGGTTGACAGCCCCCGGCCCGACACCCCGCTAGGTACAAAATTCTTTTTTAAAAAACTTATATCTATTTTTATGACAAGCAATATGTATATTTAATGTTTAAACCCAGTTACATAACACTTTGCTTGACTTATTGGTAAAAGGGTATGGCTCCCAACTAAAAGGTTGTGGGATCTAGTCTTATTTGGCACATGTTAAGCCTATTTTTATACAAAAGTTTTTTGCACAAACCAAGTAATAACCAAGTATGCCCATTTAAAAATTAAATTGTTTAAACCTAACAAAATACTCATTTCTCCTTCGGCCTAACATATTTTTTGCCTTCGATCCAAAATATATTTCGTCTTTTTGGAGCCGGCCTGAAACAACCCATATAAATTCATATAAAATTTATTTCAACCAAATCAACACATTCGTTCAAAATGTATTGTTAAGTCTTTAGGACATGGCCAGGTCACAGGTCACAACATGAGCAATGGAGTCTCTCCACCTCTTCACTAACACATTTTTTTTGTTTATTCTTGTTTTTTTATTTTATTTTTTTTCTTCGGGTATATGTAAAGCATCTTATTTTTTTACAATAAATTTTTCCAATCAAAAATCCTCCAAATCTGACACTTTCAAATCATTATGGGTACTGGCGGATCTAGGCATCAATCTTACTGGTAACTTTTAAATTTTTTTACTTTGTTTCATACAATGCAAACGAAACAAAAATAGAAACACGATAATAAATGAATTTAAACACATAGGGTGCATATTTCTTCTTTTCGGTTTTTGAAAGATTGAAATCCAGTCATTACATCATCTTCTTTTACTTTATCAAATGTTTCTCTTTTGACAACACAAATTAAAGTATTGTTCAAATACTCATCATCCATCCTATTGCCCAATCTTTCTTGATAAACTTCATTTTAGAAAAACTTGTTTCAACGGTTGTGGTTGCAAGCGGTAAAACCAACACTGACTTCAATATTCGATAGACCAAAGGAAACGTGATGTGCTTTCCGGTTTCCACCATTACACGAGCAATGTCACACATTCTACTCAATTTTGTAAATTTATCATCTTCCTTTAAAGTGCCATAAAAGGTCGTGAGATCACCCATAATACACCATTTTCTTTATTAATAAAATTATTCGGATACATCTAAGAAAATGACACTATCTTATACTGTCAAACTTAGAAAATAAAACGCAGGGATTTAAACCAGACATATTTTCTAGCAAACCAGTTGAGTCCTCACTGAATCTATTTCCAAGTTGTTGAATTTGTATATCCAAAACTAAAACTTTAACCTCTAAATGATGCCGATTAGTAATGGCATTCTTTCGGTTTTTTTTATTACCATAACTTTCCGTCATATCAAACATCTTAATCTTGTTTTGTTCTTTTCATTTTTTTTTTCACAAAAAGATGCCACTCTTGCCAACATCTTGTCAAAATCCATTTTGTCTTAGATTATTCAATGCTCAGTTTGTCCAACGGTTGTTTGTTGTTTTATTCTCCGCCTAAACCAACAACTAACAAGCTATTTTTTTTTTCTGAAAAGTGTTAATGGAATTAATTGGTTTATGTTTTAAACTTTGGTTGGACTTTAAGCGAAACACGAAAACTCACCAAAAAAAAACTTTTTTTACACTACGAAAAAAACTTTGGTTGGACTTTAAGCGAAACATTTTTTCTACCCTTGTTTTTTGGTCAAAATTTAACAAAGGTAAATTCGTAACCAAATTAGTGTGTGAGGCATGGTGCTTGGTTAAAATGAATGCAAAAATGCTAGAACACAAAGATTTGTTGCGAGTAAAAAACCCGTTATCCTGAGGATAAGAAGAAAAAACCCCAAGTTGTGAAAACTATCACCACCAGTTTATTAATAACAAAGATCGGTTACAATTGGTGGAGCTGAAACTGAATCGTGATTACAGAGTGCGAGTACTACTAAGTCTCGAGTGATAAGAGTGTGTGAGTTGATCCAAGTGTAGCTCTATTTATACACATAAGTAGCTAACTAGAATTCCTAATTATCCGGGAATATAAGACTTCTTCCAATTAGTCGTTATACTCCACGACCTTCTAATAAACATGTTTCAATTGAAGTAGTCTAGCCTCAATCCGAGTCTTTAAGGAATCGTGGGAACGCTATAGACCTGGTAAACAACAGAAAAGAGAGAATAATATGTTAATTATACAATATATTAAGGTTACTTGTTACTCTGGAGGATACCATATCCTAAAGTTATCCTGAACATATCGCTTGCGATACTGAAAATTCAATGCTTAACAATTATCCCCAAATTTGACGGCTGTGAAAGTGTTTTACAGCTGTTAAATTTTTGAAATTCAGACCCTGCATGTGAGATAGATCAGCCGCACGTGTCGCAAATCCAGGTAAACGATCAAACCCTAGATTATCCTTATAACTACTTGGATAAATAAACCCTTCATTCATCTGTTCATCTATCTAGGTAAATATTCCTTTCTTCCTCTTCTTCATCTTCGAAAAATCATGAGTCCAAAGCTTCATGCTTTAGGCATTGAGGATTTCATTTCGCAAAATCTTCTTGCCAGCCCCGTAAGCAAATATGCACCTTCAATAATATTGATATCATGAACCTGCAATACAAAGGGTGCTTTCCTACGGGAACAATCTTCAGACCTTTGGATCCTTCTGTTTTATCTGACCTTGTTTCCAAGACTTGGATCTGCTTCCCATACTTGCCCTTCAAAATTGGCTTTTCCTAGCTTTTACCACTGAGTTCTTTAGTAGAACTGGATTGAGAACTCTATTCGTTCTTGAAAGGTTGATCGCTGATCAGGCCCTTGATTTCACCCTATCCGAGCTTGCCTTTGTTTATGATCTCCGCAGCCACGGCTCCTCACGATACCTCCTCAAAACTAAGTCTAACCGAACCCCACTTGTTTTGAGAAATACTCAAAACAATGATCAATGGAAGAAACAATTATTTTTTGTCATGAGGGATTCCCTTCCTCATCCTGAAAATCTTCTGTATCTTTGGGTTACCAAAAGTAGGAAATATTATTATGAGGTAGTATGTTGTATGACTTGAACTGATACATCTTGTTTTGTTTCCTTGCAGCTTTGAAGTTTTTTGAAATCGCTCCCCCGGGCAGAGAAACTGAGAGTAAACTTAACTCGTTCTATCTCATAGACGAGTAAGAGAGAACCTTTCACTTTCAATCAAACTTTCAAGAACCACTCCCTTCGGAGGACTCTGACATGTCTGGTAAGAAGTAACACTATGTTAGTAATAACAATTATGACTTTAAAGATACTGACCTTTAATTTAACTGGTAAGTCTGCTGCCGCTTTTGGTCTTGAAGATATTGAGAATATGGTGTCCACCCGCAGCTCCATAAAAAAAGAAGTCGCTTCCAGTTTCTTGCCTCGACCTGAGAGTAGCCGTGTGAAGGCTTCGAAGAAGAGGAAAAACCAGGAGGCCTCCGATTCCACCCCCGTGTACGATATTGATTTCAACGAGGCCATGAACAAGAAACAACAGGTAAACTTTTTTCCTTTGACGTATCCCTATATCCTAAGGATAACGTATGCTGAGTGTTTCTTATCCTGGCAGGGTCTAGAGTTCCTTTCCTCCAGGTTTACTGCCATGAGCCTAGAACTTCATGAAGGCCACACCCGCATTTCTGAATTGATGAAGATCGGGACCTCTAAGACCAGTCTCCTGGAGTAAAAGACTAAAGAGCTCAACATAGAAAGCAGGAGCTTTCACTAGCGAGAAAGGAATTGGTTCACCAAGAGGCGGGTTACTTGGTGAGGATTCAAGAAGTCACGGAAGGGGCGAAGAGGTCGGCGACTATCTCCATTTTCCAATCCTGGCTAAGAATGGCTAAGGAAGCCAAGGAGGCTGGTCTGGATACTCCTTTTGGGACGTGACAGCGTGGGAGAAAGTCTTGGTGGAGCTGAATGGAGAAAGTGTGGAGGAACCGGGACCAAGTGGAGCGGAGAAGGTTGCTAAGGAGGCTGTGAAGGTAGCGACTGGTGAGGTGGCGAAGGAGGCAGGTGATGGTGCTCAGCTAGGCGATAAAGACAAGGCCTGAGCCTAGTTTTGATGGCTTGTTTGTGTTTTGGTTTGTTGATGGTCTGTATTGGTTTGTGAACAATTTTAATTTCCAGTTTTTAAACAATTATGCTTAGGATAATGGGATACATGGGTGGAGAGATCTTGGTTTCAAGACGAAGCCCATGTTATCCTAGATTTTTGACATCTGGTAGTGCCTGGTGGAGGGATTGTGGTTTCAAGACGAAGCCAAGCATTGCCTTTTTATTTTCCTGCACTTGTCGTTAGTAATAATATCATCTTTTGGCTTTTACATTGCGTATTGTTTGCTTGATTATCTTGTTAGGTTTCAATTGCAACAAGTCTAAAATAGTATTAAGCTTATTTATCTTTAAAATACTATATCTTAAGGATAATATACCTAGAGAATATATCCTCAAGACTTATCATGTTTTAGAGTTAAATATCTCAAGGTAATGTAGCTCAAAATATCTTAAGTATAACACACCCAGAAAATATATGTTTAAAAATTTTTATAAGTGAGACTTTACACAATTAAGCCGAAAGACCATATTTCGAATAAAATGCAAAGAAAAAAAAGTGTACCTTTACTGCTGATATTAAGTTAACAATCTTACATATGATGTCCCCAACTATTGAATCCTTATGCATCACGCTTTTTGGAATTTGTGCTATCCGAGTTAGAATGAACTAAGTAGCATCTTTTACGCTTAGTGACTTGGCTAACCTTTGATCTGTCAAAACCAATATAATTATGGCGATTAAGCCCGGTTACTGGCGATAGAACCTGTTTACTGGCGATAAAGCCTTTTTACTGGTGATAAAGCCTTTACTTGAGAGACATGAAAATGTCTAAACCTTAGATAAAACTAGGGAAAATCCCAAACGTGAGCGACATGAAAATGCCGAATCCTTAGATAACATGAAAATGTTATAAACCTTAGTACGTATATGTGACACGTCTGCCACTTATCTTGAGGATCCAATATATAGCCAACAATAACCAGATTATCAGCTGGTCTGGTCTGGCTGCCTCGAACTATAGTCGAACATCGTGCACTCCAGGCGGGGTGTTACCCAATTCGTTAGAAATGTGAAGACCTTTAAACCTTAGAAGATATCAAGGATATCTAATTCGTGTGGGAGGTGATCAGCCTCTAACTGTTGTCAAGATAACGTATCCTTAGGATATCTGCAAAACACTGAATCTTTGATGAGGGATGGGTGTTAGCCTGGCTAACACCCTCTGATGCTTAAGTTATTAAACTGGATAAAGAGATAATAAAGTTCAAATATGTAAGAATTTAAAAATAGGTTTGGGAACATACCTTTATCCTAAAATGTTAAGGATACGAACATACCGGTTAAGGATACTAACAAAAATAGGCCTTAAGATGGATAGCGTTCCAAGCTCTTGGTATAGGAACACCTTCCATAGTAATCAATCTGTATGCCCCTTTCCCAGCTTCTGAATCGATCAAGTAAGGATCTTCCCACTTTGGAGCTAGCTTTCCATCTGCTGGGTTAGTGGTATTATGTAACGCCTTTCTTAATGCCATATCTCCTACTTGGAATCTTCGAATTTGAATGTTCTTGTTGTAGGACTTGGCTATTCTTTGTTGATAGGCTGCCATTCTAATTTTGGCAAGGTCTCTAACTTCATCAATAGTGTCTAGGTCTTCAGTAAGGCTTTGGTTGTTGGACTCAGTATCTTGGATGTTGGTTCTTGCAGTGGGGATCACCATCTCTGTAGGGATAACAGCTTCGGCCCCAAACACCAAAGAGAAGGTGTTTGACCAGTTCATTTTTTGAAGTGGTCCTATCAGCCCAAAGTACAAATGGCAGTTCTTCAGCCCATTTTCCCTTCTTGGATCCCAACTTTTTATTCAAAGTATTGATGATGATCTTATTGCTTGATTCTCCTTGACCATTGGCTTGAGGATGTACTTGTGTTGAAGTTACCGTCTTGATTCCCCAACTTTCACAAAAGTTGGTTGTTCTGCTACCGATGAACTGTGAACCGTTATCACAAATGATCTCTACTGGGATATCGAATCTTATCAGGATATTGCGCTTGATAATGAGATCACATCCTTCTCTTTCACTTGGATAAAGGCTTCTGCCTCGATCCACTTGAAGAAGTAATCCGTCATGGCCAGCATAAAGACTTTTCCCCCGGGATCCTTAGGCAGCTTTCCCACAATTTACGTTCTCCATTTCATAAATGGCCATGGGGATATGATAGGATGTAGTGGTTCAGCTGGTTGACATAAGATGTTGCTGTGTCTTTGACAAACATCACACTTCCTGGAGAAATTCATTGCATCCTTCTTCATTTTTGGCCAGAAGTAACTTGTCCTCAGTATTTTGGATACTAAGGCTCTCCCCCCAGTGTGGTTCCCGCAATCACCTTCATGTATGTTTTTGAGGACTTTTTGTGCTTCATGGTGTTCCAAGCACCTCATGTATGGACCTGCAAATGACTTTAATATAAAATATTATTTAGGATAATATACTGGTTACCTTCAATCGAAAAGCTCTGGGCTTTTCTCCTTGTTATCCTGAATATACTGTATAATGCGACGGGTCCAGGATACTAGATCGTCTTTAGGTTTTGAAGTCTCCATAACTTTGTGATTCTCCTTTGTTGCTGGAGTCAAGATATGCACGATAGGTATCTTGATGTCATTTGGTATCCTGAGAGCTAATGCTAAATTTTCCAAGGCATTTGCTTCAGCGTTCTCTTCTCTTGGTACCTGTACTATATCAAATGTTTCGAAACACATAGCTAATTGCTTAAATATTTCTAAATATTTTGCTAAGTTTTCTGCATTTATTGCATGAGAGCCATTAAAATGGTTAGCAAATAATAATAAATCAACATAAACTTGAAGATACCTGACCTTCATATCCTTAGCTAATTGTAAACCAGCTATTAAGGCTTCATATTCAGCCTCATTGTTAGTAGCCTGAAATTCACAAGATATAGATAGAGTCATAGAGGTATAATGTCCCCCTGTGGCGATTTTAGTAGGATACCTAGACCTGTTCCTCTTATATTAGAGGCTCCATCGGTATGCAATTCAATCTCTCCTTGATGTCCAATTGTTGAACTTCATTTTCAACTTCATCAAGGATATCCTGGCTAAAATCAGCCACAAAGTTTGCAAGCACCTGAGATTTTATGGTTGTTCTTGGTTCATACACAATATCGTATGCACTAAGTTTTACAGCCCACTTCGCCATCCTACCTGATTATAAGTGCTAAAAAATTAACTTTTCAAGATAAGAATACCTGGATTCAGCATCTAGTAGACTTTTACTTACATAATATATCGGGTGTTGTTGACCTTCATGATCTTTGACTAGGATGACACTTATTTCACTCCCCAAAATAGCTAAGTACAAAGATAATGGTTCATGCTGAGGATAAGTATTCCTTTAAGGATACCAACGCCCTTACTTGCTTATCTCCTTATTCGAACTTATGATTCTTCCTTAGGATATCATAGAAGTCTTTACACTTCTCTGAAGATATTGAGATGAATCTGTTGAGAGCTGTTATTCTTCCAGTCAACATTTGGACATCTTTGACGTTTCTTGGCGATTTGATATCCAGGATAGCCTTGATCTGCTCAGGGCTTGCTTCTATTCCTCTTTTGGTGACCATATATCCAAGGAACTTTCTTGCTTTGACTCCGAAGTGACACTTAGCAGGATTCAACTTCATATTATACTCATCCAGGATATCAAATGATGTTGCCAAGTCTTTGAGATGTTCCTCAGCCCTCCTTGACTTTACCACCATGTCGTCTATGTAAACTTCCATCATGTCCCCCAGTTGGTCTTTGAACATCATGTTGACTAACCTTTGGTACGTAGCACCTACATTTTTTAGTCTAAAAGGCATTGCAATATAACAGTATATACCTTTGGTAGTCATGAAGGCTATGTCCTCTTGATATGAAGGTTCCATTTGAATTTGTTGAAATCCAGAGGATGCGTCCATGAAGGTTAGTAGTTTGTGGCATCCACCATTGAATCAATGTGCGGGAGTGGAAATGGGTCTTTTAGACAGGCCTTATTCAGATCTGTGAAGTCCACGCATACTCTCCACTTCCCATTATTCTTCTGGACTACAACTAGATTGGCCAACCATCTAGGATAGTGGACCTCTCTTATCATTTTGGATATGAGTAGCTTCTTCACTTTTTCTTATATGATAATGTTCATTTCAGGAGCAAACTTTCTTCGCTTTTGATGCACCAGCCTGAAAGATTTATCTATATCAAGTTTATGAGTAATTATGGATTTAGAGATACCTGTCATATATTCATGTTTCCAGGCGAAGGTAAAAGCTCTTTTCTTTAAGAAGGATATCAATCCTTGTTCGATATCCTCATACATACCCGATCCTATTAAAACTTTGATCTCGGTATCTAAGGATCCAAGGATACTTCCTTCACATCCTGGTCCCTGGCTTGTAGAACCTTCCCTGGTTGCTTCTATAATTTCTATGCTTGAGTAGGCTTTGTAGTCCACTTCATTGACGATGCATAACATTCCTTGGCGTCTTGCTGATCGCTTTCAATCTTGATAACTCCCCAAGGACATGGGAGTTTCACACATTGATGATAAGTTGAGGATATTGCCTTCATGCTGTGGATCCAGGGCCTACCTAATATCACATTACAACAAGATAATGAGTCAATCACACAAAATCTTTGTAGGGAATTTAATCCCTCAACGTAAACTGGAAGTTTGATTTCTCCCAACGTGTCTTTGGTCTTGCCACTGAACCCTACGAGGACTGCGAATTTTGTGGTAATCTCAATTTCAGGGATATCCATTTTCTTCAATGCATCCAGTTGGATAATGTTCACAGAGCTGCCACCATCGACGAGTATCCTGCGCACAAAGCAGTTAGCTATACATAAAGTAATTACCAAACCATCATGGTGGGGATCCACAAGATCACATCAATCCTCCTCATCGAAGGATTTGATTCTTTGAGTTGTTAACGTGGAAGTACGGAGAGGACTTTCTCCGTTGTCCATCTTCGTTTCTTTGGAACGCTTCTTAGCTGCTGAATATGAGGTTCCACAAATGTCCGATCCTCCCGAGATAAAGGAAAAAACATTAGCTCCGGGTGGTGGAGAATGTGCCCTTTCAGGTATCTTGACAGGATCCTGACTCTTGTTCTTGTTTCTTCCAAACAGTTCCTTCAGGTATCCTTTGCTGAGAAGGTATCCTATCTCCTTCTGAAATGCTATACAATTGTCAGTGTGATTGCCAAAGTCTTCATGGAATGCACACAATTTGGACTTGTCTTTGCTGGATCCGGACTTTTCATTTTTCTTGGGCCATCTAGCCTTGTCACCTAAATCCTGCATGACACATATTACACCACCAATATCAATATTAAAACAATATTCGAAGATATTAGGATACTCCTCATCGTCTTCGTCTTCTTCCACGGCGTTTATCCTGGAGGTATCTTGTTTGGAATAAGGCTTGGGCATGGAGAACTTTTGTGGAGAATCTGACTTTCTGTTGGTAGACTCGTACTTTGGGATAATCAGATTTCCATGAGCCTTCTTGTCATCCTCTAGCCGGATGTATCTTAACGCCCTATTTCTGACTTCGTCAAGATTCCTGCATGGAGTCATGACAAGATCGTCAAAGAAAGGAGAGTCCTTCTTCAATCCCATCTTGAGAGCTTCAACAGCAGCCGTCATATCAAGGTAGGGGATATCCAAAGCTTCCCTACTAAATCTAGTTATGTAATCCCTTAGGGATTCATTATTATGCTGAACAATTCTATATAAATCACCTGTCATTTTTCAAAAGATCTACTACAAGAAAATTGATTATTGAATAAGTTAATCAAATGAGCAAATGAAGTAAAAGTATTGGGAGGAATACTTAGTAACCATTTGAGGGCTGGTCCCATTAGTGTTGAACCGAATCCCTTGCATAGACAAGCTTCTTTGATGTCACTAAGGATGGGGTTGATCTCCATCCTTTCTCTATACTGAGCTGCGTCTTCCTTAGGATCTGTAGTGCCATCATACAGTTTCATGCCGGGTGTTTGGAATTTCTTGGGGATCTCCACGTCGCATATAGGCCAAGTGGACCTGGATAACCTGTGACTGCCTGCTGAAACTTCTGTGATGGGACGTATTATCCCCGGGATATTGGAAATCATATCTTTCATTTTCTGCAATTCCTAGGCTATCTCGGGGGATATCCCCTTATCCTGCACATATCCACGGTTAGCGTATAAATTAGCATTAAGTGAATTGTAACTGAGATCGTTGTTAGGCCTCTGGTATCCTGAGCTTTGATGACTAGCATCTCTATTGAGGTATCATCAGGATAAGGTGACGTCTGCATAGGGATATCATCCCCGAAATGCACTTCAGAGGACACCATGGGAGATCGTCACGAGAATATGCCGGCTGGCATGGTTGAACAAGGCTGCATGTTGATGGAGTCTGGCCTCATTGGTCTGGGTAACTCTGAGGATACCGGAGGATAAGTTCCCCGGTATCCTGACTTCTGCTGAGACGGAGTCCTTGTTGGTTGTGCACCCAAGGATCCAGGATTCTGAAGGATAGATGATCCTGGAGAATTAAAATCAAGAATCCTAGGCATGATTGGACTAGCCTCCTGCCCTGGCTTCTTTTTGATCCCTTCAATTTCCTTAAACATCCTTGAGTTGGTCTTTTCTTGCTACTCTATGTGAGTTTTGACATGTTTCATCAAAGCAAAAATGTCACTGTTAGAGATAACCAGATCTACCCGTGTAGAGGATCCCTCGTATGGTGGAAGTTCTCCTCTGGGCTGAGTGTTCTTCTTCGGTACTGGTGGAGGACCGGGTTAACACTTGAAACATTGGTGACCACCGGAGCAAAATCAGAACTGGTTTTGGTTGTGAGGCCATAATGAAGGGATGAAAATGATTGAGAATGAAATAAACAGATTTGAATGATTGAAGCACCGAATGACCCTCGGTGGGCGCCAAATTGTTTTGGTCAAAATTTAACAAAGGTAATTTCTTAACCAAATTACTGAGTGAGGCGTGGTGCTTGGTTAAAATGAATGCAAAAATGCTATAACACAAGGATTTATTACGAGGAAAAAACCCGTTATCCTGAGGATAATAAGAAAAAAAACCCTGGGTGGTGAAAACTATCAGCACCAGTTTATTAATAACAAAGATCGGGTACAATTGGTGGAGCTCAAACTGGATCGTGATTACAGAGTGCGAGTACTACTAAGTCTCGAGGTATAAGAGCGTGTGAGTTGATCCAAGTGTATCTCTATTTATACACAAAAGTAGCTAACTAGAATTCCTAATTATCTAGGAATATAAGACTTCTTCCTATTAGCCATTATACTCCACGACCTTCTAATAAACACGTTTCAATTGAAGTAGTCTAGCTGCAATCCGAGTCTTTAAGGAATCGTGGGAACGCTATAGACCTGGCAAACAACATAAAAGAGCGAATAATCTGTTAATTATACAATATATTAAGGATATATGTTACTCTGGAGGATACAAAATCCTGAAGTTATCCTGAACATATCACTTTCTTAGGATATTGAAAATTCGATGCTTATCACCTTGGCTATAAGCCAGTTCCGCCTGTGAGGCTGTGACTATGGCCTATGGATATGTTTTGTTGGGGGTAATGGAATGGTGGGAGAATAAAATGAAAGAAGGAATGGATGAATTAGAGAATGAAAATGATCATTACCATTCATTTGTTTAGTTTTATTAATCTATGGGAAAAGAATGAATCATTACTGTAACACCCCGGCCCGGTTAGGGTTGACGTGTCACTCGATACGGTAATTATAGACATTAAAAACGTTTTCATTAAAGTCTTAACCCTAATTTTTAAAATCATACAACATTCCAAAAACATTCAAATTAAAGTGCTCGACAAAACGACAAAAAATAAAGTTGTTTAACTCAAAAGAAATTTTATTAAGTTCCTTGATTTCCCACTTCTAGCCTTTTTATTTACTCTCTTATCACACATTCCCCTGATTCCCATGAGTACCTGTAACAAATAAAAGAAAACACAAAACAAAGAAACACGGCTGAGCCAAAAATTGCCCAGTAACGGAGGAAACAGTAGCAATAACAATAGATGATGAAGAACAATACGATACAATGAACGATCAAATGAGAAATCAATAAAGTACGCGAGCCAGTAACAATAACAATACGCTGAACGATCAGTTACGAATCAGTACAATAACAATATATCCATGGAAATACCCATGTGAGCCAGTAACAATAATAGTAACAGTGAAGTATGTACATTAGCTGCAGACTAATGCACCAATAATTAAGTGAGATAGGAATGTGGGCACACACACCTAACCATCTCACTCTAGTAACAATTTACCTAGGATTGATCCATACGCCTCTCAATAATCAGTAAATCAATAAGTGCTCTCGTCGCATAATAATATAGAGACGCCATGGACTAATCGCTCTGCCGCAGATAGAGCACGTCAAAGGTGCCTCGATTGACACCCTATGTCCCCATAGGTGGATAAATTCTCAGGTATTGAGGTCAAATAAAAGACAATAACAATGGTCAATATTAATATAATATATCTCGCTAACAATAAGTCAACGTACAATGGTCTATATGAAACATGCGATAATCATTGCAATAAAATATATTATATCGCATGCATTTCAGTTATCAATTTAACAATAGCAATCTAACAATTTTCAATATATAAAGAAACAACTTAATAAGGATGACAATGACACGATACTTTGAAACGGATCAAAACTATGATACGACTAACAACTCAAGAACCGATATATTACGAAAACAAGGACATAATATGACGCTATCAGTGTGAGGCCACAGAACCCGTACACTATGAGATCGATGAAAACAATATATACGCTATAATTTAAATACCACAGAATCCGTACTTTATTGACGATAGGGATAGCAATAGCAATAAAATCGTAAAAATCCCTAAGATTGAATTAACCGCCACAAGAACCTATAATATTATAATAACTAACATTATATTTTGTTGTTCGCGCTTATTGTTGTTAGTGGTCTCATTTGTAATTTACAAGGTAAATTGTGACTCCTTGTTAATATGCAAAGGTAATTATTCTTTCATTATATTTACAATTTGAACACACTATTGTAGTATATCACGTTTCTGTTTATTACACCAAAAGTTCCATAAGCTTTATTTAAAATAAGATAGAAACAGTGACGATTTATATGAAAATACATTATTAAGATTTAAAACCATATTTGTATATCTATACAATTACATGCACAAATAATCTTATGGTGGGTTAAAATAAAATACAAATGACCAGAGGGGTTTTAAGCATGCATGTTTACAAAATAATTTTAAGCAAGTGGATACCCGCTTCTTCTTTCCGGCCTTCAAATTATTACCAGTTTATAAATAAATTTAAGCGAGCTACAGCCCCTTATAAACGTTTATAGTCATCATATTCGGAGTTGGGATCGTTACCTTTCAGTTTCAATCAGACGTCGTTCGGGTTTGGCAGGTTTCGCGTCGGTGGCGGTTCTAGCAATCAGTGGCGATAGTTGGAGATGAATGACCTGAATACAAGTACAGTTTTTCTTCAACAACCAACGACGGTCGGCGATACCTACACGAGATTTCGGTGGCAGCGGTCTAACGCGTGATAGCAAGAAGTGGCGGCGGAGCAGCGTGTAGTGTTCAACGGCGACGGTGTTTGCTATTTTCGGTTACTATAGGGGCGGCGGCGACAACAGTTGTTAACTTAGACTCCAGCTAACAGAGCGGTAGTTTCAGTCGGCGGTGGGGACGTGTTTTCTGGCGAACAGAGGCAGTGGCGGTGATGGTGAAAATGGCGAAGTGAGTAGTTTAGGATTTTTATAATGAATGAGTCGGTTATGGTGAATAACAAATGTGATCTTTTGATTGTTGAAATCCCATAAATTACGATGTTGATTTTGGAAGGTTGAAAACGAATAAGTGGCCGGAAGTTTAGGAAGGATGTTGTGATGATGGGCTGTTAACTTTCTTTACAATACATTCCTTTTCTTTTCTTGTTTACTCATTTATTATTATTATTATTATTATTATTATTATTATTATTATTATTATTGTTGTTGTTATATTCTGTCGGTTGCACAAAGATTGTCACACTTTGATTTCATTTAAGTTGCAACATATTATATATATGATACAATTGTCATTTAAGTGTGTATTATTTTATTTTGTTAGAACTTAATTTATTATGTTACTAGTATTCTTTTGTAATTGTTATATGTTCATGATTCAGACTTTAAATTTAATATCAAACGTAACGTTCGAAACTTTAAAGACCCAATATAACCATTTCTCGCAATACTTTATCATATTTATTTATTGTATTAGGGTTTTTCTAATTTTCGTATATTACAATTACTTTATATTGTTGTGTTAGCTAAAAAAAATGCAGAAATCAACTAGAAATGATAAAAATACTTGTATCTCAAAATAAAAAATTGCAATAGCGAAGATGGTAGTGCTGGTGGTGGTGGCGACGACACCAGCGATGGTGGTAGTGGTGACGATGGTGGTTGTGGTCAAGTAGTGTCCATGGTGATTGTGGTGGTGGTGATCAGGTGGCGGCAGTGGTGGCTATGATGGTGGTAAAGCGGTCAGGTGGGGGTGACGGCGGTGGTTGTTGTGGCGATTGTAATGGTGGCGACGATGGTGGTGATGGCGTTGGTAGTGGCGGTCAGGTCGTGGTGGTGGTGTGGGTGGTGATGGCGGTAGTGTTCGTGGTGGTCAGGTAACAGTAGCGACAGTGACGATGGTGGTCAGGGTGGCGGTGACGCTGGCGGTGTTCAGGTGGTGACTGTGATGGTGGTGGCGGCGGTGGTTGTTATCATCTGGTGTTATCTGCACAACAAGCACTACCTATATTTTTCGAAAATGGTTTATTACGTATCACCTTTGGTATAGCATTTTTCTTGACTCGGCCCAACGTATTTCAACCGAAACAGGTGACCTACATGTCTAGTAAATCAACCCACTTTCTCGCTCTCTCCCCACCTCTTCCCTAACACACTTTTTTGTGTAATCGTTTTTTTCTTTTCCCTTTTTTTTTACGTTTTCATGGTGGTAAAGCATCTAGCTGGAATCGTGATAGACGTGATTTTACGTAGACACATTGATATTCACATATAGTGTGAATATGAGAACCGAATAAAATATATTAAATACTAGGTTACCAAACCATAACACTTTCTTTTCTAAAAATACAAAATTGTAAGTTATGGTTGACAAAAACTTGAATAAACAAAAACAATCACGCAAGATGACTGATTTTTCCATACAACCATAAACAACCCATTTAAAATGATACTGTGAAAAATGAATATACGAGCCTGTACGTGTTAAAAAATTGTGTTATAAGAGTTGTTATACAGATCTGTATATTGTATAACTATACTAAGACGGACTAAAGTGACAGTGGTATATTATGACAGACATTATAATAACAAAGTAAAAGAATTTTAATATATGAAATACTAATTTTATTATAAATCTAAGGAATAATAACAAAAATATTAACATCAAAGACCTTATCACCCATTTTTAGTTAAGGAATTCATTGAATCTATCCAATCAAAGGACATATATTTAATAACTTTTTGGCCTTTACAAAGATGGTTAAATGGCTCATTTGGTTCATTTGTGTCTCGTTTATGTAAATTTTAATATTTTAATTATTATACTATATGCATTTAAATGAATTTTAACATTCCCAACAGATCATCAAAAATGATATGAGATGGTTTTGCAGATTATAGGGTGAGGTTTTGCAAAATAATGTATTGCTGTAAGTGTAAATTATAATATGAAAAAAGAAATGTAGTAATTTTTTGTAAATTTGGAGACTTTGTTTGCCCCTTTTAATATTTAATATTTGTTGAATTGATGATGAGTGGAGAAGAGAGAAAATTGTAAGAATAAATGTATAAACAATATTATTTAATTAAACAAAAGAAAAATATGTAATGATTTTTATGGTAATTATAGATATGAAAATTGTGGCCAGGAATGCTATTTTAGACTTATAGGCGATGGCATAAAGGTAGATCTCTTTCGAAACTCTTTCACTGATTTGAGGTGATTTTAATGAAGAGGATGTTAAGGGAACACAACCACATGCATCCCATAAGTGCTAGTTAAATCACCAATAATCTTGTTTATCTTTTGTCTTTTCAAAAGAACTAATGATTAGGCTAAAGATAAAAGTATGGTTTTCATAAGGCTGAGGGTAATGGGGTGATCTAAGGGACTTGATCTAGGTGGCAGCGGGGCTTGATCGCGCACACCACTACCACCCTCTAGTGATCAGGGGCACGAACGGACCAGGAGAGCCGGACCACGGGGCAAAAATTAGCCGTTGGACATGGGTTTGATCAAAAAAGAGCCGTTGGGCCAAGTTTAAAAAAAATAATTTAATTTTTACTTACAAACCCTACCACTACCACTATAAATAACAACCTCATTTTATAAAAATAACACACCATGTCGGGTTCGGGTTTCGGTAATTTCACATCAACGACCCTTAATTTTCCGAATGATTGAACTACTTGGACGACGAATCGTTTCAAGATTTCGTGTTCTCCGATATGTCAAGTGGCCTCTTCTTGATTGGTGAAGCTCGACATACAAAAAACCGGCTTAAGAGTTTGGCTTTTCTAGCCAAAGACTTTAGCCACCTACCGCCATCCGACCAAGCGATAATAGAGGAAGAAAAAGATCGTATTCGGAAAGAATTGACGAAAAAAAAATAAAAACGCTATTTTTATGTATTTTTTTTAGAGGTTGTTGCATTTTAAATTTATGTTTTTATTTTCCTTTTTATTTATGTTTTAATGAAATGTTTTAATTTAGTATTTTTGTGTTTAACAAACAAAGAAAAATCAATCAAGCCTTGGATCACCTGGACCACTACACCCTCTGGGGCATGATCCTGTGCCACGTCAGCGCCTACGTGTCATAAATATATTGGATCATTTGGGCTTGAATCAAGCCCCACTACCCTTAGCCTAACTACTTTAACACCCACTCAACAATTCTCACTTTGATTGTGTACTAAGGTGGTTGAGTTATGGAATTGAATGTTATTGTTCAAACCCTAAACTATATAAAAATTTAGTCGTTCAAAGAAATAATAATAATAATAATAAAAAAAAAAAAAAAAAAAACTGTAACACCCACTCACCCGAGTAAAAAAAGTATATTTATTTTTTATTTTTTGAACGGCTAAGTGAAACTGGTTGTCGGGTAACTTTGAAGGCTTCCAGTTAGAGGTGTACAAACCGGTTTAAAACTCAAAACCGGGTTGGATTGAAACCGGTTCGGTTTGGTCAATAAAAGTCAAAACCAATTTATAATCTATTTCGGTTCGGGTTGAAATCGGGTTCTTACCATCTTACGATCGGTTTCAGTTCGGGTTTTGAACGGTTTCAGTTTGGGTTTTGACCGGTTTCGGCCTAGTTTTGGCCGGTTTCGGTTCGGTTAACCGGTTTTGGTGGGAAAAATTACAAACTGATTCCAAACCTACGGTTTTAGTTGGTTCCAAACCGGTTTCTAAATAATCGGTTTCATTTCGATTTTCAGATCGGTTCAATTAAACATTTTATTTACCACCTCTACTTCCAGATACATATTACAACTCACCTTATCCAAATTCAAATTCCCCAAAGTGTCAGTATATTGATCACTTAAGTTCGTTTATAATTAACTCTCTAAACCTTTTATATCTTTTCAATAATGAATTAATTACAGGATAAAACAATTACGTGGCAGACCTACACCAAAACTTGTAGCTACCATCACATGAGCAAATTCAGTTTAAGGGTAAAAGCTTTTAATAAAAGTAATTGATGATACCCTTATTGTTACTAGCTGGTTAATGGGTTGATGGATTGCGATCGGCGGGTTGAAATCTGCGACCCAAAAAACCCAACTGAAGAAACGTGGATCGACTCACTGGTAGACGATCTACTTTCCTCGGGTGTGATTATACTATTTCACCGATGGTTTTCTTGGATCTGTGTTCTTCCACCTACAAAATGAACAGCACCGTAAACTTATCCCTCAGAAAGGGACAGAGGGGTCCTCTTTGGGGTAACCCTCCGGTGTGAGAATAAGTATTTGTGGGAGAAGATAATAATAAGTGAGAGTAAGGAATTCAGAGTGTATTGCTTAATAGCTGAATACTCTGTGATTGTATGTTGTCAGGTGATATCTGATGGTCCTTCCTTGTGGAGTTGATGCTGTATTTATAGTGCTAGGGTTTCCACTGATTGGGCTCAGCCTTGTTGGCCTCCTCCAATTGCTCTGCGCCACGTGTCCTCTAGGACACCTGGTGCTTTCTCATTGGTTGTAATTACGTGGTAGCACATGTGTCATGCTGAGTTGTCCACCTTTCATTTGGCAGCTGTCAACATCAGCATATTCTTATTCCTTAAAAAGATACCTTCTGGAAGGTTGTCTGACGTGCACAATCAAGGTTGTCCTAATCCTGATTTGGATAAGGATGAGGTTGATTATGTGCATGTGTGATATGCGCCAATCCTGAGGATGCGCGAGGTCTTCTCTTTATTCTCACGCGCAGATGTTTCCTGCGCAGATGTGATATGTGCCGCGCGCTGATGCGCCACGCGCATATGTGATATGCGTGAGCATATGTGATGCGCGAGCATATGTGTGCCTGGGCATATGATGCCTGAGCATGTGTGGTGCCTGGGCATATGATGCCTGAGCATGTGTGGTGCCTGGGCATATGATGCCTGAGCATGTGATGCATGAACATATGTGATATGCGTGAGCATATGTGATATGCGCCATGCGCGTAGGTTTTTGCTTTGTGCCTTCATAATGTCTTGATTTCAAGCTTCTTGTCTATATCTTGTGGGTTGACCCGCCTTGCTCGGTGTTGAGGCGAGTACATACCTCTTCAAGCCCCCCAGTCTAATGTGTGTCTTGTCTCGCGCGAGCGAGGCAAGATAGATATTAGACTTAACAGTTTGTTCTTTTAGTAGGGGTTTGTCTTTTTCTTCTTATTATTCATCGTTGCGCGAGTTTCTATCCTTTTGGCTGCAATCGAATCGTCCCTGTACGTGGTTGGTTGTTGCTGACGTGGGCCATTGATGGAGACGTGTCAGACCTTTCGTGTGCTCGAGGTGCTACAGTTGCCTTTCGTGTCCCCTCACATGCTGTCGGGGACACGTGTCGCGCTCGCGTTGGTCCGTTCCTGCGAGTGGTGGCGCGTGAACTCTGGCAGCAGCTGTAAAGTTTATTTTCGTGTCCCCTCACACAGTGTCAGGGACACGTGTCGCGCTCGCGTTGGCTCACACCTGCGAGTGGTGGCGCGTGAAGTCCGATCAGCACGAATTTTTCTCTCTCCTGGGCCTATAAAAGCCAGCCCTTAGAGTTTTTTATCTTTCATCTTCTTGTTTATTCTTCTGAGCTTTTCTTTCTTTCATTCTATTACTTTTCTTCTGCTTCCAGATTTCTGTTGTTCAGAAGCATCGTTTGTTTGTTGTCACTGTTGTATGTCTGATAGCTCAGACAACACAATCTCCCCCATCCATTTCCGTAGAAAATCGTTAGTAATGTCTACATTGAAGAAGACCGGCAAGGGGAAGAAGGCTGCTGAGGGCTCATCGGAGGAGGTAGGGAGAACCAAGGCCGTGAAGAGGTGGAATGAAATCCCCTGCAAACTGAGGCAGGCGGATCTTGACAGCCTCATCGCCTCTCAGGGGTTTCCCCCCCTGTTTGGCTGCATGTTGCCTGGGTCCGGGCAAACGGCGGCGGACCCGCCCACCGGCTATATATCCCTATATAGCCATTTTTTCACCCACTGCAACCTTCGTCTCCCGATGACAAGGTTTGTGGGTGCACTGCTTCAGTTTTATGGGATTCATATATCCCAAGTCCATCCGTTTGGACTTGTGCGCATGACTCACTTTGAGTTCATGTGCAAATCCCAGCGCGAGGAGCCCACCCCTCGGCGCTTTCAATTTTTTTATAAGCCCAAGATCCAAGATTCTTGGTTCTCCTTTATTCCTCGCAGTCAGAAGGTGAAGTGCTCCACTGTTTCATTCAAGAGCCTTCATGATTGGTCTGAGAGGTTTTTCTATATAAGGGCTGGTGTGATCCCCATCCGTATGACCATGCGCTCGATTTCTTCTGCGCCTGCGGATGTGGGTGTCCTCAAGAACCCAACTGGCGCCTGGGTTAATAAGTTGTCCGCTGAACCATCCCCCGCCAAGAACATTTGTGAGGAGGCGCTGGTGGGGGTTGGTATGAGTAGGAGGTGGGCGGACAGCGCGCTAGAGCCCGTTATCCAAGTCGACGGGTTGAGTAAGTTTATTTCATTTCTTTACTTCTGCGCGAATATAATTGTTTTTGCTGATATCATTTGACTTGTTTTGTGCAGTCACCAAGGAGTACATCCACGCCGCATATGATGAGCATATGGAGGGTGGCCCCGTCGCGCTCGGCGCTGGGGAGGTTGGTTTCCCGGATCGCTTTGATGACATGTTCATCCCTGTTGATCTGGGATTTGTCTTCGACAGCGATGCGCCTGGTAAGCCTTTGTACTTATGCATTTTCCTTTATAATACCATATTTTGCTAACACTTCTGTTGTGTGTATTGTAGATGCGCTGGAGAACTACGAGCTGGAGCTCGCGGAAGAGGAGGAGGAGGAGGAGGCGCCCCAACTAAAGCGCAAAGCTAAGGGGAAAACTGGCGCAGGGGCCAGTAAGAAACAGAAAAAAGATGTTGCCCCTGTTGTTCCGGATCCTCCTACTCAGGCGGGGGGATTTGGGAAAACCCAGGAGTTTACCACCAGGGTTTCCTTGGCTTCCCTGCCTCAAAAAGTGGGCAGACCTCCTGTCCACTTGAGGTATGGTGGCGCTACCTCCTCCCTTCCCGCGGCGGAAAAGGGAAGCGGTGTTGCGCCCTCGACAGGTATACTTTCCTTATCTTCTGCTTATCTTTATGGTTCTATGAGCGCGATTCTGATAGAATTACTAATGAATCTTTGCTCACTCAAATGTTTGTAGAGCCGGCGACCGCGCAACAAGATGTCGAGGCTGCGCCGGAGGTCGCTTCGAAGTCCCCCGTTTTACCCTCAAAGAAGGGTAGAATGGACTTCATGGCGATGTTTGCTGCGCGAACGGAGTTGCTCCAAGGTACGTATTGCGCTCTTATTTTCTGACTTTCTTTTAGATCTATTCATGAACCATTTCTTTTTGTTGATTTTTTCATAGAAGCCGTAGCTGGCGTACAAGCTTCTGGTGGCACTTCTGGCACCGGTGCCAGCGCCGTTGGCTCTGCTCCTGCTCCTGCAAGCGATGAATCTCCCCTCATCGGCATTACTAAGGAGCAGGAGGCCGTTTTGCGCGCCGACTTGGCGGCGTCGAGACCTCCCTCACCTCCTCCTGCGCACAGCCCTCCCTGCGAGACCGATTTTGATTCTAGGTCTCAGGAGAAGAGGCCTATTTCAGAGGAGGGTGAGGAGTTTGAAGTTGAAGACTCCGCAGGCGCCCGCGCCAGCCCTGCAGCGCCTAGAGGTTTCGCGGCGGAGCCTTCTCGTGGGGCTGGCGCTGACTTTTCTGCTTCATCCCCGCAGGTATTGGTTAACTTTTGTTCCGCTGCGCGGACTTCCATCTTAGTGTTTTGATAACTTAGATAATTACTTTGCTTTTGCAGGAATCCGATCACATTTACCGCCCGAGATGGAATATTACTGAAGACAGCACCTTTCAGTCCATGGATGTGTGTGCGGAATTCTGGGCTCATGCTGTGCCTCCATCTGAAAGGAGATTCCAGGAGGACCGCGCTCGCGACGACCTGCTCAACGACCATATGTTTGCTGGGTCAGCCTTCTTTGCTGCCTCCCAAGAGCTTCGCTCTGATTACGTAAAAGTACGTGATGCTCTTGCGGAAGCCAAGCAAGAGGCTAAGGTGTCTGCTTGGAATCTTTCTGATGATCGCGAGAGAGCTGAGAAGCTCCAGGCCGAGCTCAGTGAGAACCGAGCCAGTGCCAACAGCGCCTTCGTGAAGCGCGGTCACGAGCTTCAGGCTGCGCGGGAGAAGCTGCAGGCGGCGGAGGCGGACGCGGCCAAGTACTCGCGCCGAGCGCGCGAGTTGGAGCTTGAGGCGGAGGCGCGTGACCAAGCTCTTGTCCAGTCTATAACTGAAAAATCATCACTGGAGAGTGAGGTTGCGCGCCTGAAGAGGGAGCTGGCGACCGCGCAGGCCGATAAAGATGAAGCCCTGGCGACGGCAGCGTCCAGCCAGGAAGCACTTGATGCTGCACGGGTGGAAAAAGAAGAAATCTTGGCGGCTGCAGCGTCCGACAAAGAGGAGCTAACAAAGACTAAAGAAACTGTTGAGTTATTAAACTCTCAGGTTCCTGCCCTCGAGACGTCTGTTGCTGGCCTCGCGCAGGATCGCCACTGGCTGATCTCACAGGGCATGACTCGTTGTGCTTACGCGATGAAATACTCAGGCGAGTTTCAGGCCCTGATGATGGATTGCAACGCTGCCGCGCGCTTGGTGGGCCGAGCTGAAGGGTTCACGGATGGTTACGAATATGGCATGTTGAAGAAGAACCCATCCGAGTACCCTTATCAGAGCGACGCTGCCTGCGCGGAAATGGCCGCGATGGGGGAGAAATATATGAATACTCCCATTCCCATCCTTGCGCAGGTATTTTAACCTTAATGAGATTACCTTGACTTATTTTCTAAGTCTTTTTGTACTCATATTTTTGCTTATGATTTGCAGATATCCGCGCTTGCTGACCAGCCCGACCTCGGCGCTCTAAAGAAATTACTTGACGAGTGCGAAGGGGCTGGCGGCGACGATGGCGCGGAGAATGCTGGCGTTGCTAGCGGCTCTGGCGTGGCCAAAGGATCCGCTCCTGACACTGTCATGGTAGAAGACTCCATTCAAGATGAACAACTTGACTACGATCAGTTTGGAGATGATGAGGAGCAGGCTGCGCCAGATGCTGAGGGCGATGATGAGGATGATGAAGAGGCTGATGTCAACGTGGAGACTTGAGAAGCACTTCATGTTTTTTATTTTTATTTGTAGTTTGTATCTCATCTTGTAAACTTGTAAATTTCACTGCTTTTGAATGAAATGTTGTTTTTTCCCTTCTTCGCATCTTGCGCATTCCCCATTCATCTCTTTATATTGAATGTTTGCTTGTTGAATATAAGATATGCTTGCACGTTGGAATAAGAACAAGATTGTAAGAGATTTTTCCATATCTTGATTATGTTGACACGTGTCATTGCGCTTTCATTATTCCTCTTGTGCGCGACGTTATCGCGCGCTTATGGAATTATGATTTTTTTTAGCCTTTACGCGTCAACGTGTTACTCAGCTATCCACTACAATTTCGTGCGCGACCCCAACCTGAGACCTTAACAACCATGTTTTGGCATTTGCTTTGCCTTAGTTGTGTTTAGGTGTTTTATGGTCAGGCTGCGCAGCATGCAGGATGGATGTTGTGAATTGTTTGAGCTAAGGCTCACATTATTGGGCTAAGGCCCTGACGTTTTAGAGTTAAGACTCTTTAACGCGTTTGCGCATGTATGTTTTACTTCGTTTTATTTTGTTTTGATGTCAATACGATGTTGTCATATTGCTCAAAATTAATAAAGGGAAGTGTGAAACATGTATGCAAAAGGTAATAGAATCCTCATTAAGAGAAGATAGCGCGTATCATTATTCATAATGGCTTAAAAGGCCTTGATTACAAACTTGATATTTTTTACATGAAACATTTTCTAAGCTGTGCTGCGTTCAATGCGCGCGGGATCTTCTTTCCATTCAAATATTTTAAAGCATATGCGCCTTTCCCCAATTCTTCTGAGATTTGATAAGGTCCCTCCCAGTTGGGGAACATTTTTCCCGGGGGTATCGCGCGGCTAGCTTCATTATTTCGAAGGACAAAATCATTTTTCTTGAAGTGGCATTCTTTCACACGCTGGTTGTAGTATTTTTCCAGTTTTTTCTTGTACTTGGCTTCACTGATGATAGCTGCCTCTCTGCGCCCTTCAAGTAAGTTGAGATCCAACCTTCGTTCGCGCTCGTTATCAATCTTGCTCATCATGAGCACTCTATGGGATGGGCATCCAATTTCCGCTGGAATCATTGCCTCTGTTCCATAGGTTAGGCTGAAGGGGGATTCGCCATTGCTGGTTTTGCTTAATGTCCTGTGTGCCCACAGGACATTAGGTAGCTCTTCGACCCAAGAATGGGATTCTCCCTCCAACCTTTTCTTCAGCCCATTTAACAAGCTTTGGTTCGCGCGTTCCACTTGTCCGTTCCCCTGAGGGTGATAAACTGAAGTGAAAATTTGGTTGATGCGCAATTCCTTGAGCCAGCTGGATATCTTCTTGTCAGTGAATTGCTTGCCATTATCGCTCACAATTTCCATGGGCAAGCCAAAACGGCATATGATGTGGCTCCAGATAAACTGCTTCATCGCTTCGGCTGTGATTTTTGCTAGTGGCTTGGCTTCGACCCATTTTGTAAAATAGTCTACTGCCACTACCAAAAATTTCACTCGCCCAGGCGCTTGCGGTAGGGGACCCACAATATCGATTGCCCATTTGTGGAAAGGCCATGCGGAGGTCACCGGAATCAAGTTGTTCTTTGGCCACATGGTGTTTGGCGCATAGCTCTGACATGCTTTGCATTTTTGGATCTCTTTTAGAGCGTCCAAGTACATGCCAGGCCAATAGTAACCTGCGCTCATTGCCTTGGCAACCACCATGCGCGGGCCAGCATGTATTCCACAGATTCCTTCATGTATCTCTCTGATCACATAGCTTGCTTCCTCAGCATCTAGGCATTTCATGAGCGGCCCAAGATAAGAGCGTCGATATAATGTACCATCCAGCAGTTCATAGTTCTGCGCCTTGTGTCTTATCTTCCTCGCTTGCGCGCGATCATCTGGTACCTTTCCCTCCTTCAAGAATTCCATTATTGGAGTTATCCATGATGAAGGGGTTGTATGAGTTACCAGGACAGACTTCGCTACTACCGACGGGTTGCTCATTACTTCTACCCTGACCTCTTTGCCAAAGTGATCAAAACTGGTTGATGCCATCTTACTCAGCGTGTCTGCAGATTTGTTTTCACTGCGCGGAATATGAATGATTCTGAAGCAGTCAAATTGCTCGATGAGCTTTTTCGCCTGCTCTAGATATAGAGGCATGGTGTTCTCCTTGGCATCATAAAGGCCATTGACCTGTGCTGCTACCAAGTATGAATCAACATGGGCCTCTAGCTTTTTAACTCCGAACTTTTGCGCGATGCGCAGGCCAGCCAACAGGGCTTCATACTCAGCCTCATTGTCGGTGCTTTTGAAGTCCAACCTGATGGCGTAATTATATTCATGATTCTCTGGATCCACCAGTTTTAGGCCTGCGCCGGACCCTTCGTTGTTTGAAGCTCCGTCAGTGAACAATCTCCAAACATTTTCTTCATCATTGGCTCGCGGAGGGTCTACCTCGCGCTGAGCCTCTTCAACTCTTCCTTCGGGGACCTCGGCTATGAAATCAGCCAAGACTTGTCCCTTTATTGCTGGACGGGGCTTATAGGCGATCGTGTGCTCGCCTAATTCCAGCGCCCACTTTGTCAGCCTTCCTGAGAGCGCGGGGCGCCGCAAAACTTGCTGGATGTTGTAACCAGTCAGAACTTCAATGGGATGACCATTGAAATATCTATGAAGCTTGCGCGACGCGTGTGTTAGTGATAAAACTAACTTTTCCATGATGGAGTAGCGCGTCTCAGGATCTGTCAGCACCAGACTCACATAGTATATTGGCGTTTGGATTCCCTTGCGATCCACCAATAATACTGCGCCGATGGCGCGCTCTCCTGCTGATAGGTATAATGTCAAAGTTTCACCAGGAAGTGGAGCTGTGAGCGCGGGCAGATTTATCAAACATTCTTTAATCTCACTGAAAGCTTGCTCGGCCTCAGGAGTCCATTTGAACTGACTTTTCTTTAAGTAGTTTCTCAATGTATTGACAAATGGGGTAGATTTGGTTGCATGGTTCGCTAGGAACCTGTTGATTGAGACCAATCTACCATTCAGCTTCTGTACTTCTTTCATGGTGGATGGCGAGGGCATGTCAAGGATGGCCTCCACCTTCTCAGGGTTCACCTTGAAACCATCCTTGGTGGCCATTACACCTAGAAATTTTCCCTCTAGTACGCCGAAAGTACATTTGCTCGGATTGAGCTTCATGTTAACTTCCTTTAGGCGCCCAAGGGTTTCTTCGATGTCTTTGAGCATTTGCTTTTCCTCCCTGCTCTTGATCACCAAATCATCCACATAGACTTCTAGGTTTCTTCCGATTTGCTCGCTGAAAACGGCATCCATAAGTCTTTGGTAGGTGGCGCCCGCATTCTTCAAACCAAAGGGCATTTTTGTGTAGCAAAAAACACCCTTGTCGGTTCTAAATGCGGTCTTGTCCTCATCTTGTGGTGCCATTTGAATCTGGTGATAGCCCTTGTAGGCATCCAGGAAACATTTTAGCTTGAATGGCGCCACGGAGTCCACCTTTGCATCGATGTTTGGTAGGGGGTAACAATCCTTTGGGCACGCTTTGTTGAGGTCCTTGAAGTCAATGCACATCCTCCACGACCCGTTACTTTTCTTTACCATCACAGGATTGGCTACCCATGTCTAGTATCGTATCGGGCGGATGATGTTTGCGCGCAATAGATCCTCAACCTGTTCATTCATGGCCCTCGCCTTTTCATCCCCCATGATTCTCTTCTTTTGAGCAATTGGCTCTACAGACTTGAACTTGTTAAGGGCGTGTTGTGCCCGGTCTCGCGGAACCCCAGTCATATCAGAGTGTTGCCACGCGAAGACCGACATATTTGCTGTGAGCAATCTTTTCATTCTCACCCTCGTGTCGTCTGATAACGTAGCGCCAATTGTGATTTTTTGCTCCGGGAATTTCGGGTTGAGAATCCATTCCTCTGGCGCGTTTTCTGCCATTGGAATTTTCATTCTCCCCTCCCGCGGAGTACTTGTCACTGCGCACAAATGATCTCGGTATACAAAAGTTACACCTGTTGGTGTTGGGAACCCCAACGCGCCGTGCGCTGGCGACGGTATGGCGTTGAATTGTGCAATCGTTCCCCTACCCAAGATCATATTGTGGCAAGAAGTGGTGGGCAAGACCAAGAAGTTAACAACTTCGGCTCGCTTGTGTTTCTCATCCCCCATAGTTAGCTCAAATTGTATTTGACCTAGGGGATGAATGATTTCATTGGAAACACCAGAGATCGGTGCATTCACAATTTCAAGCCTTGCTTGGTCTGCCGGATCCAGTTTCCTGAAACATTGCTCATACATGATGTCTGACTCGCTGCCAGTGTCAACCAGGACTTTTGACACTTCGTAATGAGCAATGTGTGTAGTGATGACAAGAGGACTGCTGATGGAAGGGCCTCCCCTGATTCTCGGGAAGATGACTTGTTGCTCGCGCCAATCTCCTTGGATTTGCGCGCTTCTCTTTCTTGATATTTGCCCTTGCCTTCCTCCCTCGGCTACACAGATTCTTTTGTACTTTTTGCTGGCAGAGGCTCCTGATTGCTCATTTTCTGGTCTTGAGTTTTTCACCAGGTGAGCCAGCTTGCCTGATTTCACGTCCTTTTCAATTGCATCCTTCAAGTGGTGGCATGCATCAGTGTTGTGCCCTGTGGACTTGTGAAATTCACAGTACTTGCCACTGTCTGATGGTCCCTTGTAGTGTAGTGGCTTGGGGCTTTTGAATTGGACATTCTCAGTGCTTAACACCTCTGAAGGCGTTTTAGTGAGAGGAGTCCATATTCTTGGCAGAGGTCTGTTAGGATCTCTGCCGCCCTCCCTCCTGTCACCCTCCCCGCTATTACGAACATCTTTTTGGGGCTGGGGTGAGCTTGGTTGCGCCTGCTTTTCTGCTGAAGAAAAACTGGTTGGTTGCAACCTGGACCATACAGAGCTCTGCTTGCCCCTCTTTTCTTTGCTGCGCGGTGACTCAGCTTGATGCGCTCTTTCTCTTGCCCTATCTTGGGCAATTTGTTTTTCATTCCTCGCGAAAACTCGCGATGCTTCCATTAACTTGGCCCACGTGGTGGGCATGCCCTCTCTGCTTACGAGAGCTCGGCGGAGTTGATCACTGCGCGCGCCTTGTATAAAGGCCACGCGCAGGAGTTGCTCAGTTATACCTCCGATTGCCAGAGACTCCTGATTGAAACGAGTGATGTAGTCTTCAATCGTTTCATCATATCCCACGGATGGCGCCAATGAAGAAACGTGGATCGACTCACTGGTAGACGATCTACTTTCCTCGGGTGTGATTATACTATTTCACCGATGGTTTTCTTGGATCTGTGTTCTTCCACCTACAAAATGAACAGCACCGTAAACTTACCCCTCAGAAAGGGACAGAGGGGTCCTCTTTGGGGTAACCCTCCGGTGTGAGAATAAGTATTTGTGGGAGAAGATAATAATAAGTGAGAGTAAGGAATTCAGAGTGTATTGCTTAATAGCTGAATACTCTGTGATTGTATGTTGTCAGGTGATATCTGATGGTCCTTCCTTGTGGAGTTGATGCTGTATTTATAGTGCTAGGGTTTCCACTGATTGGGCTCAGCCTTGTTGGCCTCCTCCAATTGCTCTGTGCCACGTGTCCTCTGGGACACCTGGTGCTTTCTCATTGGTTGTAATCATGTGGTAGCACATGTGTCATGCTGAGTTGTCCACCTTTCATTTGGCAGCTGTCAACATCAGCATATTCTTATTCCTTAAAAAGATACCTTCTGGAAGGTTGTCTGACGTGCATAATCAAGGTTGCCCTAATCCTGATTTGGATAACGATGAGGTTGATTATGTGCATGTGTGATATGCGCCAATCCTGAGGATGCGCGAGGTCTTCTCTTTATTCTCACGCGCAGATGTTTCCTGCGCAGATGTGATATGCGCCGCGCGCTGATGCGCCACGCGCATATGTGATATGCGTGAGCATATGTGATGCGCGAGCATATGTGTGCCTGGGCATATGATGCCTGAGCATGTGTGGTGCCTGGGCATATGATGCCTGAGCATGTGTGGTGCCTGGGCATATGATGCCTGAGCATGTGATGCATGAACATATGTGATATGCGTGAGCATATGTGATATGCGCCATGCGCGTAGGTTTTTGCTTTGTGCCTTCATAATGTCTTGATTTCAAGCTTCTTGTCTATATCTTGTGGGTTGACCCGCCTTGCTCGGTGTTGAGGCGGGTACATACCTCTTCACCAACCTATATTATTATTCGTATATATGAATTCAGGTCTATCCGAAAACAATCCATTTGACCAATTTACCCAAAAAAATTAAAAGATTTTGTTTTGAATAAAATGGATATGATTTAGACTAAGTAGAGAAAATAAATAATATGGTTTTTTATATTTAAAAAATAATTAAAATCATGAAATTTGATTAGAACTTGCAAAAGTATATTCGGAAAATGGAAAACAGAAGCAATAAATTAAAAAATAATTTTAATTACTTAAATAGATTAACGGGTCAACCCGAACCTGACCCGTTTTTAAACAGATCATGTCAGTCAACTCAAACCCAACCCGTATTTTAAACGGATCGTGCTATTTAGCCCAAAACCTTTTTTTCTATGTCGGGCTCAAGTCGTTGTCAGTAATTGCCTCCCCCTAATTGTTACTTTTAATAAATCTGATTATAGCATACACGGCAAATTCTTCGTCTTCATCGTTATTTAATTAGATGTTATATTTCTCTAAATTTTATTTAACCTATTACTTGACGTTCTTTGTTTTCACATTCAAAAACACTTGTTTTATACTTTTTTTCTTTTTTAACACCCTAATATTTATATAGTGAATAACTAGTTGAACTCTATATTAAAAGAATTATTATTCATTCAACTCCAAATTATATTGATTGGGATGGAGATATACATCTTGCTATAGAAGTAAATAAAAGGAATCTCTATATTTAAGAGATCAAGATAAAGTATAAAATATTTTAGAGATCAATATAAAGTATAAAGAAACTGTTAAATGGCATATTGTTTCTTTGTAAAAAAATTGAAAATAAATAATCTCATGTTTTGTGTATTGGCCGATAATAATTTTACTTTTAAAAATCACTAGCAATGGTCCCACCTTTTAACTATTTTTGTCTCACTGGTCCTCCGTTAAAAAATACTTAACGTCGTTATGTTTTTTCCCTAGTTTCAAACCGATGTTTTAGGGCTTTTGATCGGAAGAGCGATACGAGTCGACCGATGTAAAACTTATCTCGAAATGGTGATCCAAACGTCGAAACAATGTTTCAATTCGGGTGTTTGAATTTCCAATTAACAAAAATCAAGCCATTTGAATCACCGTTTCGAAATAAGTTTTACATCAGTAAACTCATGTCGTTTTTCCGATCAAAAGCTCTAAAACATCGGTTTGAAACAAAGGAAAATACATAACGACGTTAAGTATTTTTTATCGGAGGACCAGTGAGACAAAAATAGTTAAAATGTGAGACCATTGCTAGTGATTTTTAAAGGTAGGATTATTATCGGCCAATACACAAAATGTAGGATTATTTATTTTCAATTTTCCTTCTTTGTATTATATTCTATTATTGTCATTCTCAATTTTGTGGGATGATAAGGTAATTTGAGTATATAATATAATTAGTTTTTGAAACTGTGTTTTATACAGGATTTGTCAAATAAAAAAATAAATTCAATTATTTGAAATAAAGACATAAAATTAAAGGAAAAAAATTAAATATGCAGTATAAACAATAAGAATGCTAGAATCTCAAATTTATATTCATATGGAAAACATAGAGATGGATTAAATACGTTTTCCAAAAAATTGAACAACTCAGATTTATAATTTTTCAACAAAAAACATGAATTGTATGACTTCAAATTTTTTAGGTATAATTAATCATGGTTTTAAAATTTAAAAATTCTTTTAAAATGATTATCTTTAGAATATTAAATTTTTAAGATTCAAAATTAAATAATCACATAATTAGAAATTTAAATTAAATAGCATAATTAAAACTTTATACATATATGAAGTGAGAAGCTTTGCATAATTCAAACTAATTCATGAGTCCTTAATTTTAAAAAAATGTTTACTTCTTTAATAAAAACTATGGTATACATCGAACATAATTATATTTTAGATATTAAATTTTATAAATGGTCATTAATGTTGTATATAATATCTTCAAATATATTAAAAACGTGGTAACTCATTGGTTAAACTATTTTCACCCATGACACATGGATAGCATGGATTAAGGAGAATATAAATTAGAAGATTTATGCTAGGATTGAATGTGATTAACACAACTAAGTATTATTACTTTTGTTTATTAGTATACTAAGATAAGATGTTAGGGTTAAATTATTTTACAAATGGGAATAAAAATAAGAAGAATGAGAAGGATTGTGAAAAAAATATTATAATAAAATAATAATAACTCAAAATTTAAAATAAAACAAAAAAGAAAAGGAAAAAAAATCATTGTGTCTTTTATTTATTATGAAAATCTGAATGGAACCAACTTTCTTGAATGGGACCGCAATCTGAGACTTGTTCTTAAAATGGCAAAGAAGCTCTGCACTCTCGAAGGACCAGTTCCAACAGAGCCTGAAAACGCTACAGTTGCTGCCAAAAGAACTATTGAAAAGCATAATGCGGATTCTATAGAAGTCGTTTGTATTATGCTAGCCACCATATCCTCGGAGCTCGCTATGGGTTTGGAAGATTTAGTTGCCTATGAGATGCTTGAGCAACTCAAGGGCATGTTCTAAAAATAAGTCCGTCATGAGCGCCTCGACACCATGAAACAACTTATAAGCTGCAGAATGGAACATGGATAATTGTTAGTGCGCATGTCGTTAAGATGAAAGGGTATATCAACCAACTGAAGAGACTTAATTATCCTCTGTCAGATGAAATGGTAGCGGACTTCATCTTGAACGCTCTCCCCAACTCCTACGACCAGTTCATAATTAATTTCAATATGAATGCCTGGGTGAAGACAGTGCCGGAGCTTCATGGAATGCTCAAAACGGATGAGATGAATATTACAAATAAAATTAATCAAGTTTTGATGGTTAGATATTCGGGTGTCAAGAAGCCCAAACCAAAAAACCAGGGTCATAATGGTAAAGACGAGAAAAAGGTTACTGTTGCTGCCAAGTCTACCACTAGCACTGACAAGAATGTTGCAAAGATGCCACTTCCACCTCCCAAGGAGCGCCATTTCTACAAATGCAACAAAATGGGACACTGGAAACATAACTTTCTCGACTATCTTTCCGAGCTGAAGAAACGGAGGGCAAATGTTGAAGGCTCCTCTAAAGATATTTCTATTTACGTTAATGAAATTTTCATTGTGTCCGGCAACACATGGCTATTTTATACTGTCTGAAAACTGAAAGAAGCTGAAACAAAGCAACATGAAACTCATCGTTACTGATGGGAAGAGAGTTCTAGTTTTTGCAACTGGAACACATCATTTTGTTTGTCCATATGGCTTTATAGTTACTTTGAATAACTGTTTGTTTGCACCTGGATTGTCCATAAACATTATTTTGGTTTCATTACATTTTGAACAAGATTTAAGTACTCTTTTAATGGTATTGCTATTTCTGCCTACTTGAATGACGTCTTTAATTTTGAGGCTAAACCTCGAAACGGTATTATGAGATTGATGTTCAAATAAACAATAACGTGTATAATCTTTCAAAACGTATCAGATTTGGCATTAATGATACATTTCTATGGTATTGCCGACTTGGTCATATAAGCAAGCACGAGCAAAGAGACTCCAATCCGAAGGGATTCTTGTACCTACAGGACCAGACTCCTTTGACGACTTTGAATCTTGCTTAGCTGGCAAACTCGCCAACGACTCTTTCACTCATATAAATGAGCGAGAAAAGGATATGCTAGGACTCATATATACTGATGCTTGTGGCCCTTTAGAACCATGTCTAAAAATCATGAAAGATACTTCGTTTCTTTTGTTGACGATTGCAGTCGGTATGCTTATGTCTATCTCATGAAACACATGCATGAAACTTTTGAAAGGTTCAAAGAGTTTCAAAACAAAATGGGAAAACCAACTCGGTAAAACGATTAAAATACTTCGATCAGATCGACGTGGGGAATATCTCAGCTCGGAGTTCATCAAACTTATTAAAGAGCAAGGAATTGTTTCACAACTCACTACACAGGCACACACCAACATAAAGGCATGAGCGAGAGGGGAAATCGAACCTTGCTAAACATGGTACGATTGATGATGTGCAGAACTAACTTGACTCACTCCTTTTGGAGCTTTGCCCTTATGATCGTCGACTGCACTGTCAATCTGGCTTCGACTAAAAAGATAAACAAAACCCCATCTGAGATATGGCATGCACGTAAACCCAATTTGTCTTACCATAGAGTATGTAAATGTGATGCGTATACCACCAGTGACTCTAATGACAAGCTCGATCCTCGTGACGTAAAAGTTGTTTTCGTCAGATACTATAACCAAAGCGGATATTATTTTTTCCATCCTGATACAAAATTTGATTTCTATCAAAAGGAAGTGTCACGTCCTCAAGAAGGAAATTCTTGATCGAGGAACTGGAAATAATATTGTCGATGTGGAAGAAATTCAAGAACCATAAACAACCACTGAGGAAGTGGGAGTGTCTGTTCAACAAGATGTTGTTGCTGATAAATCAGAAATAAACACGAGTGTTCGCAGAAGTAGTAGGAATCGCAAAGAACCAAATAGATACATATGGAATCTAGATAGTCTCGAAGTCCTATTAAAAGCTGAATCTAATAATGAATATTCGAACTACAAATATGCTATCTTAGATCCAGAATCTGAGAAATGACAAGAGGCTATGAACGCCGAGATGCAATATATGCATGATAATCAAGCCTAGAACTTGGTTGAGCTACCCCCGAAGGTCAGGTAGCAGGGATCAAGTGGATTTTCAAAAGAAAACCGACATGCATGGAAATGTATAGACCTGTAAACCACGGCTAGTCGCGAAAAGTTTTACTCAAACTCGAGGTATTGACTATGATGAAACTTTCTAGCTCGTTGCTATGACCAAATCGATAAGGATATTACATTCCATAGCCGCGTACTATGACTACGAGATATGGTAGATGGAAGTCAAAACCGCTTTTCTTAATGGGCACCTCTCTGAAGATGCCTATATGGTTCAGCCTGAAGGTTTTGTCGATCCCAAATATCCTAATAGGGTGTGCAAACTGAATAAGTCCATTTATTAAGCATCTCGAAGATGGAATCTTCATTTTGACTAAAAAATCAAAGAGTTTGGTTTTATAAAGAATGAAGACGAGCCTTGTGTTTACAGAAAGGCTAGTGGGAGCACTATATCATTCCTCATCTTGTATGTGGATAATATACTGATCATTGGAAACAACATTCCTATGCTTAAAGAAGTTAAGCGTTGGTTGGGATCTTCATTGGCAATGAAAGATCTTGGTGAAGCTGCTTATATTCTAGAAAACAAGATCTACCGAGATAGGTCTCGCGACTTCTAGGGCTAAGTAAAAGTGCATACATAGACAAGGTAATGGCATGCTTCTCGATGGATAACTCCAATTAAGGAGGTGTTCCCATTGCTAAAGGATAGATGACAATGATTACCATAAGCTCATTATCTTGCAATAGCGTATTTCAAAATGTTTTGGTTAATGACTTTAAAGTGTCATAGCTTGCTGGGGGCATCCATGTGTAGCTAAAGCACCGCTGGCTATCAACGTTAAGGAACTTAATCAGAAACCGTCCAAGTGGGAGACTGTTTGATATTATGGACCGGTTTGGTTAAGTCAGCGCAGCCAACCGAGTTATGACCTATAAGAGTTACACCTTGGTTAATGGACATAAAAACCGCTTAAGTTACTTTATTGGTATTGACATATAATAACGAGATAGTAATGTTTATTTATCAAATAAACATGGACCGGGCTTTCAAGTTAGAGATGGGCTTGGTGGCCCGGTTTAGATTAACTAGCTTATTAGTTAATCTAATTAACCTACAAGGATGTTAATCATAAGATAACCCTACCCAACAGAGCTCTCTCTCTCTCTCTCTCTCTCTCTCTCTCTTTCTTGTATTACCCCACCACTGCCGGCCAGCCCTCTGCCCGCTGGAGAACAGCTACCGCCGCTACCTTGCGCCGCTGCAGCTGTCTTGCATCACTGCCGCTACCTTGCGCCGCCACCATCGCCGCTGCTAGCCATTGCTGTTGTCCACTGCCAACATGCACCACCACCACCGGGGTTCGTCTCGTTTAGTCACCTAGCAAAATTTTTTAACTCTCTTTTTCTCAAGCGGTTAATCATTAACCGTGGTATGGTTTTTTCATCGGTAGATAGTATAATAAATTGTTTATTATATTTACTGTGCTCGTATTGTTTGTAACCAGATCCTATAGGGTTTTATTTTGGTGTTGATTACTTATGTTTATTCCGTTGTGTTTATATTAATTAGCCGATTGAGTTAATTAACTAACAATTATCGAACCAGTTATTCGAAATAAAAGTTTGATTGATCATTATTGAAACCCAACAACTGCTTCATCTACAGCTTCACTTAAATTCTCATGGTATACAGTATACACCAACATGATCACCCATCTCATATTTTTGAAAAATAGAATTAGTGCACTTTATTCTTAGAGTATTCTCACGCGGGTGATGTTTTGCGGACAACATCGCACCTGGGAAATTGGTTTCATATTCATGCTACCAGATGCTGATATAGTTGATAGATGCGGACCGATCGTTTGTCACACAGGTTCGTTGTTGATTTATTAACCTAATGTTCTGATTATCATATTTATTTATTCAGAATCTATGTTCTCCATATATATCAATTGTTTTGTTAGTTTTGTTTAGTAAGGTTGGTGTTTGTAATATAGGTTGGATCGATTAAGGTTAATGGCTTTGTACATATACAGTGTTTTCTTATCAATTTATTTAAATAGCTTGAGCAAAATGCAGTGATGATACTTTTGCTATTAGAGATCAATTTTTAAAAATAGGATCATGAAGGTTTTAAATTTAGGACAATTTTTATGGTCTTCGACGTTTGGTTTGGGGTTAAGAGTTCTTATTTTTGTAGTTAATTTGAAAATCAAAAGATTCTTTTTCAAAAGATTGGGTCTAGAAGTATGTATCTGCACATTGAATCAAGAATCAAGAATCATTACTTACAGTTCATTATAATAAGTAACTCTTTTCCTAAAATTACCTTAAATTTATATAATGAAATATTTAATAACTTATTTGTATATTACTATCTCTAATCATCTATGGTAAGCAGGCTGTGGGTTATTTTACTATCGTTTACCACATCAGGTAAGAAGCCAAAGCAAAACAAAGTAAGAGATGTTTTATACATTGAATACAATTTTGGCCCGCTTAACCCATTCGACCTGTTTTCTTTTTATTGAAAACTTTTAATTTGCTACACAACAAGGTTATGGATTGAGTGTAATAGTTGATGCAATCAGGTACTGTTTTTGTGTTGAAATCATTTAAGTTTATAACACATGAAATGCGTTGACTGCTTATTTGTCTTTAAAACTTTAAAAAACAGCAATGGTTAATTAAGTAAATCCAATAGTTTTTAGAGAAAGTTATGGTTTGTGCCTCTATGTTTGATGGACGGGGACACTATATGTAACATTCGTCAGTTTTTGAACCCGAAAACCAGACCCGTATAAAAACCAAAGTTATTTTATACCATTTCAACTAAAAATACCTTACTATATTATATAACTCCTGAAAGATGAATTTGTTTTAATATTGTAACTATAAGATACTTTCTGCAATTTATAAAAGTTAAATTCTATTTACATAATTATATTATAATTATTTAAAAAAATAAAAATCTTAGAAAGTGATGGCAACTAATGCCTCACTTTCATTATTATTTTTTTTGTTATTTTATTACTGTTACTATTACTATTATTATTATTATTATTTTTTTTTATTCAATTCAAACTTTTTCTCCAAGATTTCATCTAAACTTTCTCATCAAGTTAGATTTTAAGTCCTACCTCAAACATAAATACATTCTCCTCTTGCTCATTAATCTCTACCTTTCTTCCTTGAAAATATTCTTACAAGCAAGTTTTAATTTATGTTCTTCATCCTTCTTTATTTTCTTTTTGTTATAATAGTCACACCTTAAAAAGTTTTTAAATTCTTGAAGTTTTTGTTTAATTTAATCTAATTTATTTGATTCAAGAACCATAAGGATTTTGATGATACATGATCAAAATCATACCACAAGTGGTTCATAATTTTTCTTCATCAAAATCCATTCAAAAACATCAACAACTTTCTTATTTTCAATGTTTTAGATTTGACAGCAGGAATGATCTCTAAAGATTGATCCATATCTCGGTCATAACAGACTATAATGATGCAAGGTCAAAGCCTATCATTAACTTTATTGTGTTACGGTTCTAATGACTATTTATTTGTTTTTTTATTCTTCCGCATGGCTTCACAATCCTTATTTCAAAATTAGTGCGCAGATTTGTACCCTTAGTGAAGATCGGCTATTTTAGCCTATCTTGGGTCCGAATCTGGGCAAACTTTCTAAATAAAATTTGTTCCTTACATGCTAATTTAGTTGACTGGATATTTTTTCAAATTTTTCAGAATTTGTTGATATTTTTTAAAAATTTGTACAATCAGTGACAGAAATCTGTCCAAAACTGATTTCTTTTTCCTTGATTCTTTTTCAAACTATAGTTACGTTATTTTAGTACATATATTTTTCTTTGACTTTTATTTATCAAACACATGTTAAAGAAGCTCTATTTACTTGTATTTAGGGACTAATCATTAGGATTCACCTAAGTTTAACCAAGATCTTAATCTTTCAACTCACCAAATTCAAGGTGAGTAATTCACACCTTTTTTTTTCATGCTTTATTTTTGGGGGTAACATGCGTATCATATATATCAAAGTTTTTTTTATTTACATATATACCTCTTCAACCATAATTCGATAATATGTGTTTATGGATTTATTGCTCGTCGATGACATGCTATATGGTTATGTGCTTATTTTTATTATTTGGCACTTTGGCCACCTCATCCTCATCGAGTATGCATACATTACCCGGGCTTTGTGCTAGACTGTAAGGGTCCACATCTATCTTATTTGATAATTGTTTTATATCATCAATGTTGCGATTGTTTATATTCACATACAAATTGTTTGTTTTATAATATAATAATACACCCGAACTTGTGTATTGCTCACTCAACTTTATGTTGATCAAACTTTATTTTTTACGCACGTTACAGGTTTGCTAGTTGAAGAATTATAAGTTTGAGAAGACATTTAGTTGAACTTTAGGTTGTTGAAGAAATAAACAATTTATTTGGATAATCTTTGTAATAAAATTTGTGATGTATTTCGATTATATGAAATTAAATAATTAGTTATGGCCATTATTATTAATAGTGTTTTGTGAGCTACTGTGCAATTAGTTGCGCCTCGACATATTACGCCATAGGTTGAGGTGTGACAGATTGATATCAGAGCAGAAGGCTATAAGATAGGTTGTTAGACGTAATGACCTAGTAGCATGCTTTGGGCCCCGTACGTACTTATGTGATTGCCCTAATTGTTTATATTTGATTGCTTGTAGCTTGTTTAATTAATTATTTATTATTGTATAATTGATACACACACACACCACACAACTCTGATATTATGCCTCACTCTCAAAATTCATTTTCAAAATTTTTAGAAGTTATTTTATGTATGGGAAATTCCTTAATAATTCCTACGATTTTATTTTCTCCTCTCCTTGATGATGATTCGTGTGGAGGATATTTAGTAACTATAAGGGGGGCAAAATAGTTCTCTGAATCCTCGACACCAAGGCTTGAGACCCTAAGGAAATTAATGCATATAAATCTCAATTAGCCGCGAGATCGGGTTGCTTCCCTGGTGGGTTCGGCGAGGGTCGTGAAACCTATTAGGCCAAAGTATATCACACCAAACGTCATATAAATCTACTAACCTCATTGAATCACATTCCTCGTTTTTAACCGAATTCACGGTGATTCGTGACTAAACTCTGTTTTCTCAGTATTATTACTATTTTATTGTTGAATGAATGAGTGAAGTAAGAGGGTGATTCCTAAAATACTTCAATTATTCACTTCGACACCCTTATCTAAAAATTGTTGATTTAATTATGCAATATTTTCAAAAGCCCAAATTTTGATTTTTATAATTTCATTGTTTGTTGTAATAGTCATTGTGATTCATGGATATTTCAACGATTCATTTTATATTTTATATATTTTTGAAAATTAATAGAATAGGACTATCCTAGTGATTCGGGAATATCCGCCTCCAAAGTTAATGTCTTTCAAATTTGTTTAAATATTTACATATTACATTAATTTATCAAGGATCCTCTTAAAGTTATTTTTAGCATTTCAATTTTCATACTTCACTAATAATTATCTTTTAAATTTATGTTGCAATTTTCAATTATAATCGTATTTTTAAATATTTTCATTTCAATCATAAATTTTTAATTTCCACATAAAAGCATATTTGTTTATCATTTTTGGCAAAATTGATCCTCAACCACAACCTCAATGTCAATTTGCTAAATTGTTAAAATTTCATTGCAATTAAATGCACATGCAATCCCATAAAAGTCAGTATTCACATATCATCTCTCAAATTTCATCACATATTCACAATTTCAATGAATGTTTCAATTTCAATAATGTTACAAGCTACCCCCTCAAGTTTCATAAATTATTTCATATTGCTCAATTTTTATTGTGGTCATGTTTTTAGTCTCATGTGATGTTTAATTGTTTTACAATTTCAATTACAAAGAATTTGGATTTTATTGGCTACTACACTACACCCACATGTTTTCATCAATGTTTCTCATGTCTTCATTATTTTTCTGTATTCTCATAAATTTCAAAATGTCTTTTTCTCCTTGCATCCATCGTCGTACTAACCATCGTTCCACCAGAACTTCCCATCGCCGTATGCCCGCTTAGCAAGGAGATCACTACTGTTACCCCTAACTTCATGACCCAAATCCAAATCATCAATAAGAACAACTCGTCGTCTTCAACCACTACTCTCGCTATTAGCAACTACAAATAAATAACTAAACCACCTCAACAATCTAACCCCAAGAAACGAAAGAACTTTACTGTAACCAACACTAACCCACCTCAAGCTTCCCAAGTTCCTCAAGCTTCTTCTAAGAAACCGTATTCGGGTCCCTACCCATTGTGCGACACTTGCAAACGCCATCATCCCGTTGGTATCCATGATGTCAATGCTCCAATTGTGGTGATCCAAGTCATCTTCGCAATGCATGTTCTAGACTTGTACACGTGAATCAACCTCAATTCTATCCAAATCAAGTTAACCCAAGTAAAATTTATCAAATCCAAACTTACCAAATTCAAGGACTGCAAGCCTAAGTTACACAAGCCCATTTTAACCTAACACAATTGATGTAGCACATTTCAAGCCCAACCTAATCCTCTCAATCAAGTTTAAGGAGATCAAACCACTCAAGGTGCTCAAGGACGAATGTTGTATGCTAATGAATTCTAAGTAATCAATACCTAAGAATTTGAAGTCTTTACCGCTATCCCTGTCGATCTCTCCATCTAGCTATGTATAGATTTTTTTTCCCATTTATGTCTTTTCACTAATTCCTTGTATCCAATATTTTTAGGATTTATGTTTTGTTTAATTACAAGTACTCAATATCGATCAATTTACATTATCAATCTAGTTATGATATTTTCCTCATGTCTGTTCAGGATAGTTGTTGTTGCATTCATTTTACACAATCTGATAGACTATCTATGACCGAATACCAAACTTAATTGTTTACCCGAAACCAGGTGATAGAAGTCTCATGCATTCAATATTTTCATGATTTTCTCAAATTTTACATCTCAATCCTCATATTATTTATTTTCATACATCTCATCAAAATTTGTGTGGTTTTATTCAAATTGATATTCTCAAACTCTAAAAATTTTCATTTTGACCCCAAAAGTTTCAATTGATTAAAAAGTCTTTTTTACTTTAGTAGCTCTACAAGTTTTGTTTGTTTCATTTGATATTTTTAAACTTTAAAAACATTTTATTTCTGTTTTGAAAGTTCACATGCTATTCATTATTAAAATTTTATCTTAAAAGGTTTTATTATATACCCATATTAAAAAAAAATTGAACTCTCACAAACGAATGAACTAAGAGGACCACGCGACGATCTAAGTAATTACGGATGCATACGTAATTAACGAAATCCTCGCATGAGAATCATGGTAAGTATGGTTGTGTGTCATAACCCAGAACCTAGAGTGAGTTGGGATAGCGGTATGAATGAAAAGATGATAAGGACATGCTGGATACGCCGCTGGTACATCCTATATATAAGAGCCCTTATCGGATTTTCATTTGTAGCGTTTTTTGTGTCACTTGAAAATCTGTGTTATTTGATTTTTATATAAAAATTGTTTACATTTAGTAAATGAATTTTGTTGTAGTTTTTCTTTAATTTTGGGACGAAATTCTCAAAAGTAGGGAATACATTAACATTCGTCAGTTTTTGAACCCGAAAACCCGACCCGTTTAAAAGCCAAAGTTATTTTATACCATTTCAACTATAATACTTTACTATATTATATAGCTCTTGAAAGATCAATTTGCTTTATTATTGTAACTATAGGGTGCTTTCTACAATTTGTAAAAGTTAAATTCTGTTTACAGAATTATATTATAATTATTTAAAAAAAATTAGAAAGTGACGACAACTAATGCCTCACTTTCATTATTATTATTTTTTGTTATTATTATTATTATTATTATTATTATTTTCTTTTATTCAAACTTTTTCTCCAAGATTTCATCTAAACTTTCTCATCAAGTTAGGGTTTAAGTCTTACCTCAAACATAAATACATCCTCCTCTTGCTCATTAATCTCTACCTTTCTTCCTTAAAAGTATTCTTCCATGCAAGTTTTAATTTATGTTCTTCATACTTCTTTATTTTCTTTTTGTTATAATAGTCACACCTTAAAAAGTTTTTAAATTCTTGAAGTTTTTGTTTTGTTTAATTTAATTTATTTGATTCAAGAACCATAAGGATTTTGATGATACATGATTAAACATATTGTATTCATCATACCACAAGTGGTTCATAATTGTTTTTCATTAAAATTCCATTCTAAAACATCAACAACATTCTTATTTTCAATGTTTTAGATTTGACAGCAGGGATGATCTCCAAAGATTGATCCATATCTCGGTCATAACAGACTATAATGATGCAAGGTCAAAGCCTATCATTAACTTTATTTTTACGGTTCTAATGATTACTTATTTGTATTTTTATTCTTCCGTATGGTTTCACAATCGTTATTTCCAATTTAGTGCGCAGATCTGTACCCTCAGTGAAGATCGGCTATTAGCCAATCTCGGGTCCGAATATGGGCAAACTATCTAAATTAATATTGTTCCTTGCATGTTAATTTAGTTGACTAGAGATTTTTATAATTTTTCGTAATTTATTGATATTTTTAAACATTTATACAATCAGTGACAGAAATCAGTCCAAAATTGATTTTGCTTTTCTTGATTCTTTTTCAAACTGTAGTTATGTTATTTTAGTACATATATTTTTGTGAATACGTTTATGAGCCAGATCTAGATCGAGGATGATATCGTGATGTTTGGATTCATGATTATACATTTATGATGATGGATTACTTTAGTGTGTGTGAAGTATGTGTGTTCTGGAGGAAATTGGGCAGAATAACGAGGAAATGAATATGATTAATGAAAACTGTTATTACTTTAGAATATCTTTCGGATATATATAGGGATGACTACCTTCGTTAAGATAAATCTTAACGAATGAGTCATTCGTTACATTAAACATACGAATGAACATACTTATTCGTTATACATTACATATAGCGAATAGCCTTACATTCGTTGTGCCATTCGTTAAGACTAGGTTAATGAATGGCACTTACATTAGACGAGTGTGACACATTCGTTACCAAGTAACGAATGTGCCTTACAATTAAGACGAATAGGCAGTAATAGATAATTACCAAAATGCCCTTTACATTAAACATAATATAATAATAATATAAAGACCGAGACGCTCGAATGATGTGTCAACAAACTCCCCCTTGTCTCGAGTTCTTTATACTTTACTTCTTGAACATCTTCGTTGTCCAATCATTGCAGCTATGGATCTTGAACGCGTAGCAAACACGAACTACTCGTTAAAACTGCATAGCAAGATCATAGTCGCTTACATTAGCAAACCCGATCTGATTGTGAAATAAAGCATCATTATCAAACTCTGATAAGTTAACAAGTCATATGGGATCAATCACATGAATAAACTGTGTGTTCAACCCAGATCCCAACACGATCACCTCTTCACCTGTTATGTTGTCGTAGTACCACCTGTTGAACGATGTGAATAGACTCTGAGGGAATGTCTTCATTGGTGCCCTCTTCATAGTCTTCGGCGGCTTCACTTGCAATATCATTTTCTTCTAGCCCGTGTGCGGATCTGTCTCATCAACCATGAGGCCCACTGGTCGTTACCCCGATTCACGAATGGTCGGTTGGCCAAGGTTCTCACATCCCACCGCGGCATCGTCAAGACATCACATATACGCTTAAAATAATATAAGCCGTGTTCCCACTTGATCACATATACCTTAAGTTCTGAATCATACTGCCACGCAAACATATCACCTTTTACGTTCTTCTAGCTCATGTACTTTTTCATCTGGTATGCAGATGCTCGAACCTTCGCTTGTCTAACTTCTTCTTGCTCGTTGTATCGAAGTTTCTCGATCATCTTATTCATCCGTTTGACGTTGTGTTCAAACATACCATCTAAAGCTCGTATCCGCTCCTTTTCTTTAGTAGATAGGTGACTTCTCTTTGTTTCCTCATTCCATTTCTCTCTTTCTTATCTCAGACGTTCCTCTGCTGCTTCAAAATATTCAATAGTGAAGAATGGAATACCCAAATCAGAATTATTCGAGGCATACATGTCAGGATATTCTTCGGCAGAAACGTCTTCCACCTCAACTTCTTCATACTCTGGCACATTATCACGTGGAATTCCAAGATTCTCACTTTCCTCAAACTCAATATCCATATCTACCGATTTCCCTAACTCTTCCACCTCATCCTCATTCAGATCCAGAAGTAGAGCGATTTGTTTTTTAGTCAAAGAATGATCAACAAATCACCCTCTTCGATCTCATCGGCATTCACCATACTGTACACAATGCCATTCATACCAACAAACAAAACCATGTTAGCCGTAATCGTATCGATCGGCTTAGCTCTCGTATAATCCTTATAAGGAATAATCTGCAAATTATTCCCGCCACTGTGGACCACTCGTTCCAGCTGTATTACCTACCGACGATGTATTACCACCACCCGGTTGCTGATCACCAACTCCACTATCATCAGGATCCTGATCATCATTCTTCAACTTCTTCAGTCTATCATCTTTACATGTTAACTGTAGAATGATCTCATCCTACTTATCAATTCTCTCCACCTTGAGCAGCAACCAGGGCTTTTAAATCCCGGTTTTCCTTCTGAATAAATTGAATGTGTCTAAACATAGCGCGCTGCTCAGCCCGCATCTACTCTTGAAATACACGATCAGCTTGCATCTGTGTTTGTTGCAGATGTATCAAATTCAGCATATTAAACAACTGTGCATTTGGAGACATGTGGTAGAAGTTCGGATGTACGGGTTGCAATGGACCCTGAGGACGGTTAAATGACATAAATGAGTGCTCAGGTCACGACAACTGTGACATTTGAGCCAAAACAATGTACACCTCAGTACGTATTTATCGATTAAGCAAATAAACGCTTTTTACGTAACGAACGAACGATTAACCGAACGGGTCGGGTTATGACCCAGATATCCCGGGGGGCCATCTTTGAGTGATATACGTTTAATGTAAGCTAATATATTAGTATTATGGCCTTAGTTCGATAGAAAACAAGTTAAACGAAAACATACTCGTTTAACTACCCGCTATAGATTTAAACGCGAAAGATAGTTACAAACAAGCATTGTATCATCCGTTAAGCCGAAAAAAGACTTATCAAACACTTACTTAAAATGTTTTAAGCGATCCGTGAAAATATTTTTGAATTTTACAAACGTATAGTATATTTTTATAAATTTACACAAAAATAGCCGAAAACACTCGTTTTCGCACTGTTTGACGCACCCGATATGTTTTTCGCCCCAAAAACCGAACCCGAAATAAATTTGGACTTGGCATTTCACGTTCGGGAACGTAAATCGAGAAAAGTGGGCCAAATGGGCCCAAAAGGGGGCCCAACAAGCCCAGCCCGCCAAAGTTGAGAAAAAAAAACTTTAATATTATTATTATTAACCTACTTAATATATATAATTATATCCTAGATATTTTGCTCAAAATTTCCAGAAAAAATTTCATCCTCTGCTGTTCTCTAGGGTTTTCAACCAAAATCTAGGTAAGCATGATTAATTTTATCAATTTTTAGCTTAATTAATCATGTTTAATAACATATACACATGATTTACATGCCAAAAATCATTCCTAACCATGTAAAAACCCTAAAAATGGTCCATAAACATGTTTTGATCATACACATGGAAAGGAACCTGGTTTGATAGTTTTTTTTGGCCATAAACACAGATTAGAGGGTTGAAACGACATTTTTACGGTTCAAAAATTCGTTTTTACACCTACCTATATCATCCACCAGATATGAAAATAATAATTGCTCTATACCTCACTAGTACCACCGACCTTGACGAACCCTCTTTAACTAATAAATTTATCAAATCATCTGGGTATGAGTATCTCCAACCACTCATAAATTATTGCCACTCCGACTAGTTTATTACAAAAGAGAACCCTCACGCTCGTGGGCCAGTAATGTATCTTGGCTAGTAGGCCTTATGCTTACTCCCAACTAACAAATTATCACTTCTATTAAACCTAACATGCTTGTGAGTACCGAACAACCTAATAAAAGAATTTTCTATAGTTACATTTAATAGCTTCGAAAGGTCAAGAAGAATACGCAAATGCCTCCCGGCTACAACACACTATTTAAACTCATAACGAACAAATGTCTATTTACGGGAGAGACAAGATAAAACAGTTACCCAATGATAGGGTTACATCTGTATAATTGTGGTACAAGTTGTGAACTATTCGTGATTATTATACTATGTGCCCGGATAGACAAGGATAGTATGACACTATTATGTATAGTTTCGATACGCATTCAAGCATTTGGTAGTGTGCTATGCTGATATGGGAGAAGATTTGGATCTAATAGTACAAACATTGACCCTTACCGGGTTAAAATTACTTGTCACGGAATGACAATTTTTGATACATACATGCAAACAATGGCCTTATTAGGCTAAATCTATGTACTATCCTGGGTATATGGATACATGATTCGGTGTGTATAATACGCATCTGCTATTTGAATTACCTGAATGCTAGCTAATGTGATTTCCTGCGCAATGAGTTATAGGGAAACTTACTATTATGTGAAGTTTAGTTGTTTATCATTATTGAATGGCCCCGAAAAAAACAAACACGTGAATTGAGACAGTTGTAGCCGAAATGATTTTTCGGCAACTGCAGATAGTAACTCTGACAATTGCAGCGCGATTCGCTGCCGGCATTAATACGACAATGAATACAAATTAAATGCCAAACACTAATACGGTCGCGAATATTATTTCGCCGCCCAATACTAATACGGTTACAAATGTTATTTTCATGATAAATACGAACATTGTCACAAATAATACTCCCCAATCGAGCACTAATGCTACTACTGATAATGATAATTTCCCCCACTAAATGCCATTGGCAACAAAAATCTTTTACCGAACATGAATACCAGTCGTAACAATCGTGATCCTTCACGATGGGAATACTTGTTAAAACAAATTACTTTGTGCAAACCTATAAATTCTAGTGGCACTACAAGAGTAAATGTTTTAGTAAAATGAATCGAAGAGATAAAATCTGTTATCAATAACAGAAATTGATCATCACTTATGTGACAGTTAACGATTGTACAAATTCAGGCAAAAAAGGCAACCAACTGTATGTCTTGGATAAAACTTAAAACCCTTTTATTAAAGCATTTTCATCCAAGGAATGAAATCTAGAAATTAGAATACGAACCCGGGAAATTGATAATGAAAGGTGCGGACTAATTGGGATACACAAACCGTTTTAATGATCTGGTTCGACTGATGTCAGCATTAGTAGCACGGAAGTAGAGACTTTAGTTAATCTAGTTAACCACTTAACTTTTGAGAATACCAGGACGCAAGCAGGGGTGGTAGCTTTGAATTCGGTCAGTAAAGGTGTGTTGAGAATACCGGAAAGTCATCTAGTACAAAACGATCTAATCATGAAACATGGATACAAGAGCTACAAGAATTTGAACGTACGCACCCTACAACTCAAAATAATAAGACAATCAACTCTAGTCAGAATTAAACATATACAATGAACCTTTGCTAAAAGGTATGTCGAATAAAGGCATGTCATAATACTGGGAAGATTGGATACTATGCCTGTAGTCGTGAAACCATTATAACCATTGTAAACCGAGCATTCTAACCTCACCACTTACAGTTACCCTAATCACAACTAATTCGATCACAAATTATGACAAACCCCCCTCATGTTTACTATGAGTATGGAAGTATGAAACGCTTCAAAATAACTGTCCCTGGTTAAACCAAGAACAAGCATTGATGTCTAACTCGGCTGGAGGCCACGTTTAGTGATTGGATCAGATAGTACACGACAAGACTTAATTGTGGTGAGAGAATACATTTGTAATTTTAGACTAATATGCTTCAGTTTCGTTTGATATAGATACCGATAGAAGAGTTATTCTCCATTGAATTCGTAACCCTAGGAATTATATTGGTTAGTGAACTAGTCAGACCCATATGCTAAAGAATTCGCTAATAGAAAAATCTGTAACTGTTAACCAAATACTCCAAAACTTTCCTATTTTCAGTATGGACTAGTTAGCTAAATAAAAGGCGGGAATCGTGGGTAATGACTAAATAGTTGAAATTCCTCTCTTGAATGATGAAGCGATTATGGTACAAGGAGAGAAATGGTGCGATATCACCTCCCGTGTCTCATCTTAAATTGTTAAAGTGTTTACGCCAAGGGTGTACGGTATTCAAACGTAACTATAAATAACTCCAATGAAAAACATATAGAAGAGATCCCCGTAGTGACTGAATACCCCGATGTCTCTCCTAATAAACTATCGAGATTACCACCTATCAGACGAGTAGAGTTTCATATTGACCTAATCCTAGGAGCAACTCCTATTGCTCAGGACACCTTATCGTCTGACACTCTCCGAAATGTAAGAATTATTTAGCCAGCTACAAGAGTAATTAGATAAAGATTTCGTAGGACCTAGCTATCCTCATTGGGAAGCACTGGTGTTGTTTGTAAAGAAGAAGGATGGAAGCTTTAGGATGTGCGTTGATTACCGAAAAATACACAAAGTTTCCATAAAAAACCAATATTTCCTCCCACAAATAGATGAATTGTTCGATTAACTCCAAGGAGTGAATTATTTCTCAAAAATCGATCTCCGATCCAGTGATCTCCGATTAAAATCCAAGAGGAAGTTGTTTCTAAAACAGTGTTTCGAACTCATTCCGGTCACTATGAATCCTTAGTTATGTCCTTCGAACCGACTAATGCACCTGTAGTTTTCATGAACCTCACGAACCGAGTTAGTAAATCGTACCTTGAAAAATTCATTATAACGTTATTGATGACCTCTTGATATTGAAAACCAAGAAGGAACACGAACAACATTCACGAACAATCTTGGAGATGTTGCGGCATGAGGAATGGTATATCATGATGTCCAAGTGTGAATTTTTGCTATAAGGAGTACGATTCTTAGAACACGTTTTTAGTTAACACGGAATTCACATACATCCGAGCAAAACTGGAAAACACTAGAGTCACCAAGAGAAATTTGCCAAATTGTGGGATTAGTTGGATATTATCGACACCATATTGAAAATTTTCCAGTATAGCCAACCCTTAACCTTCTTAACCCCAAAAGACCAAATTTATGATTGGGAAGAAGAACCAGAAAATATTTTCCAATTGCTTAAACAGAAACCATGTTCAAACTAGATGCTAAGTCTTCCGGAAAGAACTGATGAACTTGTAATCTATTGGGTTACATTCCGAAAAGGTTTAGAGTGCGTATTAATGCAGAAAGACAAGGTTATGATATACGCTTCCCAACAATCAAAAGCACACGAGAAGAATTATACTATCTTTGACCCGGGGTATGGGACGATTGCTTTTACACCTAAGGCATGGGAATGATACATATATGCCATTAAATGAACAATTTACATGAATCACAAAAGTCTATGACCTACAATTGAACGGTCAAAACTAGATATGGGGAAGGAAGACGAGTAGAGTCGCGGAACAATTGTAGTTGAAAAAAAAACGATGCCTTAAGATGAAGGGTTAAAGTTAAACATTGGAAAGTACGAAAATTTGAAACGATTGTTTAGAAAAACATTAACGGGCATATTCATGTCGCCCAAAAGAAAGCCCTAAGAGCATGACATTTAGAAAATAAAATTTTGCCAGAACATGAAATAAATTTGGACTCGGCATTTCACGTTCGAGCAAGTAAATCGAGAAAAGTGGGCCAAATGGGCCCAAAGGGTACCCAACAAGTCCAGCCCACCAAAGTTGAAAAAAAAAACTTTAATATTATTATTATTAACCTACTTAATATATATAATTATATCCTAGATATTTTGCTTAAAATTTCCAGAAACAACATCATCCTCTGCTGTTCTCTAGGGTTTTCAACCAAAATCTAGGTAAGCTTGATCAATTATATTAATTTTTAGCTTAATTAATCATGTTTAATAACATATAAACATGATTTAAATGCCAAAAATCATTCCTAACCATGTAAAAACCTTAAAAATGATCCATAAACATGTTTTGATCATACACATGGTAAGGAACCTGGTTTGATAGTTTTTTTGGCCATAAACACGGATTAGAGGGTTGAAACGGCATTTTTACAGTTCAAAAGTTCGTTTCTACACCCTAGCCGAAACCCTAAGTTAAAAGGCTGTTATGTTGATGAAAATTGCTTGTTTTGTGATATAGGACTTGTATCTAGCTTTTATAGAAGCACAAGAGCTTGAAACCTTGATTAGAAAGGCAAAAACGAGCCAAAACCGCTAAGGTAATGCCGAATCACTCGTTTACGGGCTGTTTAGGTTAAGATTATGATGTGCATATTTTTAGATCTTGAAATTTATCAGGGATATCAGGGACCATATCATTGAGTCCTTGTTCAAATTTGGTAATTTTTCGACCATCCAAGAATATTTGGCGAATTTATTACCACATTGGGACGTTTAATTGGGAAAAATAGTTAAAATGCTTGAAAAATTATGAAATTTGGTTGGGAACTCAAAATTCGTATATTTTGATAACATATGAAATTTGGTATCATTTGGAAATGTCTAAGGGTGTTTTGTGCATATGCGTTTGTATGGATTTTTATAGCCGAATTTGGGCCAAAAAGAATATTGAACAAGCTTGTTACATTCTGGAATTGACACAGATACTTTTGGTATATAATTTGAACATCCAAGAATTTTTATGGATTTTTTGGAAATTTTTTGGTATAAACGGACGATTTTCAGGCTAAATATAGCTGATAAATAAATTTTTATAAATTAATAAACCAGTCAATAATTCCAGAAATATTTTTATAAAAATATAAATATTTTATTTGATAAGTGGATAAATTTTCATAATTTAATGATTAACGGTTAATTAATTATGCTAATTTGAAGATTAAACAAACTCAATTCTGATAAAAACCGGCAAGTTCGTGATTAACGAATTTGCGGGAATATCAAAACACCAAGAGTGATCAAAAATCATATTTTTGGATTAATTAAGTAAAAACGGACCTTTTTATGAGAAACCTGGATAATCTGGATAGATTGTGCGCGCTTCTTCTCAAATCAAACTGAATAAAACGGGCCCCGTAGCTAATCCGGGATCCCAATGTATGATCTTTCTTTATAACTTAATCATTTTATCGACCAACGCATTTACCCAAGCTTACTTCCCCACAACTATTTTCTGAACGCATAAACGAGCAACTTGGTCCAGCTGGGAAAACGGGGAAACTAGGCCAAGTTTGGTTTTAAGTATTAGACATTGAACAACATCACAACCTAAGCCTATTGACACTTTCTGGGCGTTCCAGCTATACCCAGATTAGATATACAGCCCAGTTTAGTATTGAGATTATAATAATATTAAAATATTGATTATAGGAATTAGTGATAGCGAATCAAATAAACTGTGAGTTTCATGACCCCACTTCTGAACTGTTTTATGAACTTTTGGGGTGAAAAGCATGTTTAATTACGTATACAATCTGAAACTTGTAAGGATGTGAATTATCTAAGTGCTAACAGACGAAAGTCCCCACGATCACAGTGATTAACTTTGAGCCGGTGGCTTGTGAATAGTACTATTGGTTTGACAAACCCAAACGGAATCAGCCTGGTTGCCGTGTCACATAGCGTCGTTTGCACATGACCATATTTATATAAACAGGCTATGTAGTGTTAGACATAGCTACCAGGGCATGTTGTGGGCGGAAGGGGAGCTACAGTGGTTGATTGAGCGTGGGAAATGGATACACCCAGCACATACAGTCAAGGCTTTACTGTAGCTTAGGATAATTACATCATTTACATACATACATATTTATATCATAATTACAAGTGTTAACTTGTGAATTTTTATAACTGTTTTCTTGAAACTCATGAAACTCACCAACTCCAGTAGTTGACCCATTTTTAAACTGCTTTTCAGGATTACCAAAGTTGGAGTAAAGTTATTTCGTGCTATCTATTGTGGAACATGCTTGATGATATGTGAATAGACACAAGGTTATTAGTATGGATAAAATAGTTTAACGAACATATTTTGTTGTAACACCTAGTTTGTAAACAAAGATAGATCAATGTAATATAATGTAAATTAGTTTGTAATGTTTCTTTATAAACAATGTTGTTGATACCAGAGGTGTCTGTTACATTTCCGTTTTAAGCTTCCGCATTGTGCTAGTCGAGGTGTGACAACAACATAGTCGGACTTGCTGGAGTAGCTTATGGCTGTGGACTTGGCATCTGTGCAAGTACAGTCTGTAAAATATCTCCAAAGTGAGGATCTGACATTGCAGTCATCATCAATGCCATAGTAGGAGATACTGGAGATGTAGGCATAGGAACCGGTGTTGGAGAACGAGGAATCACAGGAGCAATAGAAGCAGGAACAGAGACAGGTGTCGACGGTCTCACAGTTGGCATAGGCGGTTAGCTCGGAATCTCAACCCTAGATCCACGTCGAACCCCTGCTTCTTCGGTTTATCAGCCTTTCCAATCATAGGCTCTTTTCCCTTTCTCTTACGTTTCTCAGCATATGACAAATCAGTATTCGGTCCTTGACCACCATCATCACCACCATCGTTACCTCCACCTGTACCACCATCACCACCCTCACGCTTAGATCGGAATCATTGTGAGCCCAACAATCATTAGGTGGAGCCACGTAACTAATATTGGCAAGATGGCTAATCAATCTCTTGTACCTCGGCTGATCTTGTAAACTCTGGTTCCGGCAAGTACGTAAACCCCTTATTGTCTCCAGGTTCATGTGTTCCAACTTCATCAAATCGGCAAGATTCGTCGGATCCTTGAATAAGTTAGGCTGCAAATCATTGATAATAAAACTTGAGAAACCTCGGATACATCAAGAATTTGTGCTGGCTCGTACAGTTCTCCGTCAAATTATAGAAAACCAATTCAGAGAAATTGAATGGTTTATTCAGCACCAGAGCAACGAAAGCAGATTGTAGCATCACCCTGCATTAGTCGTATCCTCCCTTACGTCCTCCCAAACAATGTATCAATACGTGTAACAAGTACTTGTACTGCATGCACAAGTTCGCCTTATTATGCATAGAACGGTCTAAACCCCCCCTGTACCTGATCCTTTTTAATAAACCATGTATCAACCCACGGTCAAATTCACATATGTCATCAATCGTGTCTCGTAACGCCAAAGCATCTCTAATGACCCCAACATCCACCACAACACGCTTGTCCTAAATATTAGACTCGATTTGGTTCTCCCCCTCAACATATCGAGTGGTATTCCAGAATGCCCGGATAATACTCTGGTAAATCAACGTGTCTGTAGATATCGCCTTGTGCTCCTTATCCCACAATAATAATACTAGTGCTTCTTCAGGTTCAGCCTCTTGGACTTAAGCTTGAACTTCAGCTTCGGGTTGTTGCTCAGGTACGGGATTTTGCACGTTCTCGTCAGCCATACTGTTAAAAATTGAATACATTAGTATTAAAATAATCAAAAATATTCTTTCTGACTAACGAATGACACTTCATTCGTTAGAGTTAACTACACGAATGAACACATTTGTAAGATAATACTTTAATTAATAACAATCCTATTCGTTAACCTAACGAATAAGCCTATTCATTACATTAAAAGTCTTGTCATTCGTTATTTTAACTAATAACCACTTATTCGTTATTTCACACGAAAGGTGATTCATTCGTTACCCAAACGAATGACCACGCTATACTTTAATCTAACGAATGAAGTTATTTGCTAAAATATAACGAATAAGAATTCAATAATCCAATTGACAATTAAGAGTTAAAGTCCAAATTAATTAGACCCTAACAAGTCAAAGACGCTTGAATATCATCTGAACTTCATCAATTATGAGTTTTATTTTTCAATTAACCTTAATCTTTAAAGTCGTAAATGATCCTAATACATTAACGCATTAACAAATATCATTATAACATCAAAAAACAATAGGATTTGATCCAGTTTATGAACATATCTTAGTCATTAACCATTTCATCAATTAAACCCTAAAACTATGTTCATATTGCATAATTCTTTTATCTTGGTACTCGCCATTACCTGTAGAATATAACTGAGTTAGTGAATCTGAGTACCACTGAGTTTAGGTAATCTGAGAAATTTTTTGCAATAGTTTCCTTTGTATATCGATGAAATAGTGAACAGACGAATGAGATTTGCATTCGTCACCTGGGGAATATAAACCCCTTCAATAATTTCATGAGAATTGAGGTGATTCGTTAATTTTGATTTAGCGAATGACCTCATTCGCTAACTTAAATTTGCTATTCGTTTAAAACTCACACGAAAGAGTTACATTCGTTAAATTTTTAACGAAGAACCATAACATTTATTGAATTTTAATGAATGATGCATTAAATTGTCCATTCGTTACAACAGTACACGAATGACCTCCCATTCATTATGTCAGTGGAAGCAAATGTGCATCCATAACGAATGAGTTCCATACGTTATGGATAAGGATGAACGACCTGTCATTCGTTAAAACCATTATAACGAATAACTGTAACCGTTAACGAATGAGTCAAAACTCATGCCAAGGAATTAAATAATCAATTAAATCTCACTTTAGGGTTTCAATTGAATTAAATATTAATATTTACATTAAACCCGATCAATCGTTGACCGGAAATGATTAACTTAAGCGGGTTTACTTTAAAAATTACTTTAAGCACGAATTAACTTAAATTGTGGTTAATCTTTTTGATTTTGTTTTTAAATTGTTCGCTAGCTCGGTAAATTGAAAATAACGTAGAAAAATAAAAATCTTTTTGTATTTTTGAAATTTATCAAACAAAAACGAAATACTGTAAAGTAAAATAGTAAAACTAACTACTATGAACGCAGTGCATGTTTTTGTGAGTTCGAGTAGGGAATCATATTCATAAAGACGTCACTAAACAACACTTCAATTTCGATATTATTAAACACGTAACCCAACGATGATTGCTGATATAATTATCCTCTTAAACTATAAACAGACTTATGTGGAACCCACCTATCATATATAACATTTCTATCTTTTATACAGTGAGTATCACATGTATATTTTTCTTGACTTTAAAATTCGATTAACTGTGACTCATGCAAAAATAATAAAGTGAAAATAAAGCAGAAAGTTAAAATTTTCCCTTAAGGTCGGTATGACTACGCGCAAATAAAGTTCCATTTTAACAAAATAAAAGGATAAAAAATAAGCAGAAGTTGCAAAAAATCATAACTCTCAATTCGGATAATCCCGTATTATCACGCGGAAAAAGTCCAGAATTTCATACGAAACACCAAGAAAATAAAGCAGAATATTCAAATACTAATCCTCAGGTCAGACAATCTTATCGCGCAGGAGAGGATCCAATATTTGAATAAAAATAAAGAAAAAATAAAGTTGAATTTCTTTGCAAAATTAAAGAAAAAATAACGCATAATTTTTTTCAATAATGAACACATGCTTACACAGTAATCTTTAAACTTTTTGACTTATTTAATAAGATATAGTATCACACCTCAAGATGTTATTCCACTAAATTCGACGATCGTTATATTTATATCTTATCAGTTCCTGTATAGTCTGTCAAGCCTATCATTGCATATCATATTGCTGGCTTACCGTAATTTTTAATCTAATTTATTCATGTGCTAAATTAATCCCGTCAACGTACTATCATTTTCCCTTTTTACTCAAGAACTCATTTTGAGGAGCATTTTTCAATGTTTTTGAATTTTTTAATATTTAATGTTTTTGTATTTTAAAATTTTTTCTGTACAAACGAAAAACATAATCTTTTTGGTATTTTCCATTTTCTCCCCCTAAAAACCCCAAAAATAAAAAATAAAAAATAAAAACATGAAAAAGAAAATAAAAGTGATTTAACCGAGCATTTGAACATCTTTCAAAGTTTTTAAACCATTTATACCAAGCAAATATTGAAATCGCATTTTGTCAAAGGCTTTGGTATAAAGGTCAGCTTTTTGAAAATCTGTGTGTATATTTTCAATGTCAATTAGTTTATTTTCAAAACAATCACGGATAAAGTGATATCTAATTTCAATATGTTTACTCTTAGAATATTGAACCGGGTATTTGGTGATAGATATAGCAGCAAAATTATCAATATAAAGGGAGTAGTAAGAAACTTCAAACCGTAATCGCGCAGATGCTGCTGGATCCAGAGTACTTTTGAACAGCAACTCGAAACCGCCACATACTCTGCTTCGGTTGTTGAAGTAGAGACCGTTGTCTGCTTCTTACACTGACAGGAAACAAGTCGGTTTCCTAAGAATAACATCCCGCCGTTGTGGATTTAAAGTTGATCTTGCAACCTCCGTAGTTGGAATTCACGTAAGCTGTTAAATCAAAAATACAACCCGATGTCAGGATTACCTCTCAGATAGTGTAAGATTCGCTTAACCGCCGCCAGATGCGTCACTCGTGGACTGGATTGATACCTGGCACACAGGCAAACAACAAACATAATGTCAAGTCGAGACGCAGTCAAATACATCAATGAACCAATCATAGCTCGATAAAGGGTTGGATCTACGATATCTTCTAACTCGTCCGGTGACAAATTATGACCTACAGGAAGAGGTGTAGATGGGATTTTTTCGGCAGATATCTTGAATCGGCTTAAGACATCATCCACATATTTAGTCTGATGGATAAAGATCCCGTTCTCATACTAGTGAACCTGCAGCCCCAAAAATAAACTCATCTCTCCCATCGAACTCATCTCAAATTTTGTCGGCATAGTAGTCTCGAATCCCTTGCATAGTCTGTCATTTCTAGTGTCGAAGATAATATCATCAACATATATCTGGACGAGGAGCAGATCATCACCAATGTTCTTATAGGAAAACGTACAATCTGCAGTCCTCCGTTTGAAGCCAATATCGATAAGATGGTCAGCCAACGTGCTGTACCAGTGCTCTCGGGGCCTGGTGTAAACAATAGAGAGCTTTGTTTAATCGGTAAACTAGATCTGGATAGTCAGGATCTTCAAAGCCGGGAGGCTGTTTCACGTATACTTCCTTGTGAATTTCCCCGTTCAAAAATGCAGACTTAACATCCATTTGATATACTTTGAAGTTCTTACAAGCCGCATAGGCCAAGAAAATGTGTATCGCCTCCAATCGTGCCACTGGAGCGTACACTTCTGTGTAATCTATGCCTTCTTGCTGATTATAACCAAGAACGACCAATCGTGCCTTGTTTTCCACAATCTCCCCGCGAGCGTCCTTTTTGCACTTATATACCCATTTGTCGGTATCGCCCGTTTTACTCTGTCGGGTTTTTTTATTAAGTCCCATATACCCATTCTGACAAACTGTTGTAGCTCCTCCTGCATAGCTTATACCCAAGATGGTTCCTTAAGTGCCATCGTGACACTCGTCGGTTCAATCTGAGATAAGAAACAGGTGTATCATGCAATGTTCAGAATACCCGTGGCATGCATATCTGCGTAAGCACACATCACGAAGTTTTCTTAGGAGATACATTTGAATCAGCTTCTTCATCACATACATTAGCCATTTGGTGTCGTGTTCTAACACCATCACTTACATTACCAATGATCTATTCCTGAGGATGATTCGTGTGAATCCTTAAGGAAGGATTCACAGGAACATATACTTTATCACCGAGATTGGGGATATTTTCCTCAGCTGTGTCTAAGAAGACAATCGATGAAACTTCTTCAGTTTGAATCGGCCCGTGAACTTCTTGAGCTTCATCCGAAGAAACCAAAGAAGAATTGACGAATTTAGCTTCATTGGATGATCCAGAAACATCGTTTGATGTTTCCGATGGAGTAGGTATCTCGTTCACGTCATGTGTAGAGGAACTTGGCTTTGGAATACATTGATCTTCCAAATAAGCATGAACCATGTCCTCATATATTTCTTCAATCGTCGGTGTGAACGAGTTAAATAATTCTTCATAATCAAACAACCAATCAGGTCCTTTTCTGGTTGGAGGTGTAGTGTAGCTGTGATAGTCAACATGGTACCACTCTTCTACACACCCTGAAGAAATATTGAATACCTGTTTCTTGGGTGAGTTATACCCAAGAAAGTATCCTTCAAATGCATTCTCATCGAATTTCCCGCCGTCTTTCTCCAAAACCGTACATGGACACTCGAATGGCTCCAAATACTTTAAGTTCGACTTACGGCTATTATGAAGTTCATAACTTGTCTTTTTGAACTTCTTAACCTCTAGGACACGATTAAGCATGTAGCAAGCGGTATTCACAGCCTCGTTCCAGAACTGAACGGGAAGCTTAGAATCCGCGAGCATGGTCCTAGTCGCCTCAATCAATGTTCGGTTCTTCCGTTCCGACACACCGTTGTGTTGAGGAACATACGGTTCACTGAACTCCCTATGTATTCCACATTGAATACAGAAGAAGTCCAACACATTGTTTTTGAATTCAGTACCGTTGTCACTTCGAGTCCGTCTCACTTTCAGTTTGTAAAGCGATTCGATCTTAGTGATAAGGTTCTGAATCAAAACCGGTGTCTGATCTTTAGATCGAATAAATAACACCCATGAGTAACGTGAGAAGTCGTCGGTAACAACTAAGAAATAATAATCACCTGCTATATTAGCTCGATTCACTTGACCGAATAAATCCATGTGAAGTCGTTCTAGTGGAGTTACAATCGAATTAATCGATTTGCTTGGGTGCGACTTCTTCCTCTGTTTCCCTTTCTTCCAGGCAATGCAATAGTCAGATAATCTGAAATGTTTCAGGGACACACCATCCACAAGATCATTCACAATCAAATGATTCATTTTGCGTATGTGGATGTGTCCCATGTGTCGGTGCCATAAAATCGAGTCTTTCTCATTCGCCTTTGAGACAAAACACGTTTCAGAAGGTGAAACTGTTACATTAGTACTAATGTCGAGGACATAAATATTATTTGATCTGGGAGATCGCATGACAACCATTTCTTCAGGAATAGTGTATCCCAGCTGAAGGATTACACAATCCTTATTAGTAAAGATGGTAGTGTACTTTTTATCACAAATCTATGAAACGCTCAACAGATTATCATCTACCTTCTCACAATAATTTACCTTCTCAAACGTAATTCGTCCGTTCGAGACTTCACCCTCCTTGGTAATCATTTCCCCGTGGTTACCTGCGAAAGCCACATAACCTCCTTGAATGTCTTGAACGTTATTTAGGAGATCCAGATTTCCGGTAATATGCTGAGAACATCCACTGTCCAATATTCACTTATCTCCCGATATAGAACTAGATGAACTCTGCACACGAAGTAAGTGATTAGTTCAAAAAGGCAGCCCAAGCCTCAGTCTTGGGCTCTCCTTTTGATAATTTCGGAGAAATATTTACTTTAAAACTTAAATTTGGGAATGATTGAGACACATGAGAATAAGTGATCGGTTTCTTGGCTTTCTTTTTCAAGTAACCGTCCCAGATCACTCCCGAATCAGTATTTTTACATATCGGTTGAACACGGTCAAACGATGTGCAAGATACGTTAGAAGCATCAACTCGAACAACCTTTCGTGGGTTAATGTTCGAATAAATTATGAACGATTCGTCGACTTGAGATTCCATAGGTTGTAGTTGAATGTCAACAACTAGAGTATTAAAGTTTGTTGTTTGTTAAACATTCTCAACCTTAGCCTTACATTTTTTTCGCAAGATGACTTGTTTCACCACATTTGAAACGAAGACGTGTATCCAAAATCTTTTGTGGTGTAACCGTGGTCTTAATTTCAGGCTTTGGTTGAACAAGTTCAAACTTTCGAGTGTCATGAGTTACCAAGTTTGAAACTATGTCTTTTATTCCCTTTTTATTTTTATAAAATTCAAGGTTTTTAGTGTTCGAAGAACTCTCCAAACCCGAGGATTTTAAAATTTTATAGGTTTAAAGTTATTCATAGTTGGTTTAGCTTGATTTTTAGATGTTTTTGACTTAATAAACTTTTTTTCAAGCTAGGCAACTTTAGATGTGTCATCATTGTAGACACTCTCAAGCATTTGGGGTTTTAATAAGTTCAAAGGAACTTCTTTGTCTGAAAAGACTTTGGTTAGACCTTTTAACTTAAATACCCGCCCTTTGTTTACTTTAGACTCGTTTTGAGGATTAACAAATTTCATTAAGTCCTCATCAGACACTTTTGGTTTGTCTTATTGTTTTACATTAACAGAAACCTTTGGTTTGTTCAATGAATTGACAGAAGATTTCGAACCATAAACCGCTTGTTCGAATTCTTTTGGTTCACACAGGATATGATTGTCAGAAGGAATGTCTTTATTTTTAACAATCTCCTCTGGTTCATTCAATTCCTCGATCGAACCATCGAGTTCATTCTCAGTGAAGTCTGAGTTACTCTTAACGTGCACTGAATCGTGAGTCTTTGATTTCATTGATTCAACATTTTCAACATTCTTATGATTAATTTCAGGCTTTTCGAAGGTTGTAGATGGTTTAACGACCTCAGGAATGCGTGAGTAATCACTCTTGAAAGGTGGAGGAACTTCCACAAAACCCAAACCAGCCTTCCTGTTCTTTTGATGTGAGTGGTTTACCTCAATAATTTCATTCAAAAGGAACCAGGAATCTCGAAATTTACTGATTTTGTTCTTAAGTTCTAAGACTTCATTTTTGAGTTTTGTAATACTGGTTCTCAGTTTTAGAATTTCTTGAAAATGTTGTTCAATGATCACAAGCTTACAATTAACCTCGGCTTTCAAGTCATGGTTACTCACAGACAAATTTTTGATTTTTAATGTCAATTGATCCAAAAGTTTGGATTTTTGTTTGTGGCAATCTTTCAACATTTAAATTTCGTTCACGAGTAGATCATTTTGCTGCAATGCAGACTCAAGTTTACACTTGAGTTCATAACAATTTTCATACTTGGTGTAAAAACATTTACGAACGTTTACGAGCCAAGATCTAGTCACAAGTCGATACGTTAAGTCGTGTTCATTCAATACGTTAATGGAGATCAATACATTAAGCCTGGAGAGAATCCGACAGCATAACATTACATAAACATAAATATGGCACAGATCTCTATGCATACTAACTATGGAAGGCCTATTTATAGGCTGGTCTCATTCCTAATAACTGTAGTAACGAATGAGACCTCTCATTCGTTAACAAGGTTGACGAATAAGGTCTTTCCATAGCCCCATTCGCTAAACACCCTTAGCGAATGAGTATACCTTAACGAATGAGTCGCCATTCATTACACTGTAGTAACAAATGGGCTCCTAAGTTAACGGATGAGCCTAGTCTTTAACGAATGAGGCCTCATTCGCTAAACATGCTTAGCGAATAAGCCTTTATACATTAATATAAAGACTAAACTACCCCTAGCCTTTTCAAACAGCTGCGGACATCAAATCCGTGCACTTACAGACTCCCCCTTGTCCGTAGCTGTCGAATGCTTTCCAATACTTTAGCATCCAATACTTAATCCTCCAATACTTTAGTCTTCAATAATTTATCGACGAATACACTAGCGACGAATACGTTAAAGTTGAATACTTTAACCGTGAATACTTTATCTGCATATCATCAGCCGTACAGCCAACCTCCCCCTTGGCTGATGATTCTCGGGCTTGTGCAAACAGACAAAATGTAACTCTTTGTAAGCAAACCAACAACTTGTAGCTACTCGTATCCGATCTCCCCCTCAAATAAGCATCTCTAGGTGATCATTCCGATCATCCAACTGGCATATGATAGGTTCAATCAAACGAGTCAATCAGCAGCAAGTCAGTGGCTATCTGTCGCACCGGTAAAGTAAAAAATGTCTTTACGCTTAACCTCGTCACACATCTTCATGAACAACCCGATCATTCCACATCTTTCACATCTGTCTTCACTCTCTCGATAACGTCTATCCCAAATTATCACTCTTTGAAGCTCTTCGGAAACCAACACGCTTGGATGCACTACTGTTTTGGGCATATGATTCAGAGTTCCAACCTTCGTTTATCAATATCAAATGATCAGATTCTTCAATCCAATAACAAGACTCGTATAATCCTCAACAAGATCAATCCGTTCAAGAATTGTCCCCTTCAACAGAAGCAATCCGCCGAATACTCGTAGCCAACATTTTCAAGATCAAAGTCCCTCCAAAAGAAGTAATCGGACAAACACTCGTATCCCACATAGTCAGGTTTCAATCTTGAACAAATCAATCCACAATCGAATTACAAATACAATCTTGAACTCGGTCAAACATAGCTTTGCAAACATTAATTTCCACCCGTATTGTAGTAATTTTTCAAGAAACACTTGCGAAGATAGAAAGATAACGATCGAATAAACTCTTTGAAAGTTTTAACTCCCCCTTTTCTTGACAAACTATGCAAGGTCTTGACCAATTCTTCGAAAATCTTCAATACACGTCTCTTTAACTTAATCGGTTACTCCCCCTCGGCCCCTCGATATGCGTAAAAAGTCGGCCGGAAAATATATCTCCAAATTTAATTTGCCAGAAGAGTATCCGGCATATTTTAAATATCCCCGAAAAATTTCGTTTAAGAAAATTTTCCAAAAATACTCTTTTTTTTAATTTATTCGCTAGCTCGGTAAATCGAAAATAAAGAAGAAATAAAATCTTTTTGACTTTTGAAATATTTTTCAAATAACAAGTAAAGATAAAATAGTAAGACTAACTAATAAAGCAGTACATCTTTTTGTGAATCGAGCAGGGAATCATATTGATTAAATTTCCATCCATACTAGTTTTATTTTCATCTTTTATTATGACAGGTGTTAAGTTGATTATTTATATTGTTGTCCACTTAAATCTTCTAACAAAATTTTCAGAATTTTCGGTGATATTTCTTAATTTGTTCAATTTGGTACAAATATTAGAAAGAATTAGTTCAAATCTTGATTCAAGTGTAATTTGATTTTCTCCAAATCACCCCAACTTGACTTAAACCTTAGAGCCAATTTGATGAAAAGTGATTATTTTAAGCAATCATAGTCCGTAATCCCCACTACAAGACATACCCCCGTTATCAAGAAATACCCTAAGGTCCGTTCCCATGGATGAGTATGCACGATATTATCTGTCGGTTTACAGACATTGTGTCCCTTGTGGTCCGTTTCTTAATGGTAATCAGACGCGAGCAAGGGGACAATGTATGACTCACAACGTGGTTTGATCAAGTATGTAATTCATTTTGTACACGAAGCACTTTTTTTACAATCAAGTTACACTGCAGGTTCGCTTTTACAAGCATTTTTAATATTCATCGAAATGAATACCATATGTAAAACAGCATAAAGACCCAATGGAATCTGGAGCCTTAAAGCATCCCATCAACACAGGATTTAAGGCCACAAGACCATACATCGTTGAAGCGTTAACCACCAACTAGACCCTTTTGTTAAAATTGTTTTCAAATTGATTAGAAGGCTTGAGTAGGACCGGATTATTACATTTCTGCCATCATTATCAAGACCTTTTATAGAACTAATCTCCATGAATATTTAGCAATTTATGTTTATATCACTTACCAATCCATACTTGTTTGTTAAAAGGCCTACCAATACATCAATACAATTAAGCACACAGTCTTTTATTACTTACTTTTTACTAGACTTAGGAACAAATGATCAATATACTATCATTTTCCTTTTTTGCTTCTAAACTCATTTTGAGGAGCATTTTTCATTGTTTTTTAATTTTTCAATATTTGAATGTTTTTGGAGTTTTTAATTTTCTCTGTACAAACTGAAAAACACAATATTTTTGTATTTTATATTTTCTCCCCTTAAAAACAACAAAAATTGAACTAAAGCAAGAAATAAAATGATTTAACCAAGCTTTTGAATATCTTTTAAAGTTTTTAAACCATTTATACCCAGCAAATATTGAAAACGTGTTTTGTCAAACGCATTGGTATAAAGGTCAGCCTTTTGAAAATCCGTGTGAATTTTATCAATCGAAATTAATTTTTTTTTCAAAGAAATCACGTATAAAGTGATAACGGATTTCAATGTGTTTGGTTTTCGAATGGTGAACCGGATTTTTTAGTGATAGATATAGCGGCCGAATTGTTAATAAAAATAGGAGTAGTAAGAAACTTCAAACCGTAATCCCGCAAATGTTGCTGAGAGAACATGTGAACAACAACTCGAGGCCGCCACATACTCCGCTTCGGCTAGTGACGTTGAGACCGTCGTCTGCTTCTTACACTGTCAGGAAACAAGCCGGTTTCCTAAGAACTGACAACCCGCTGTTGTAGACTTGAAATTGATCTTGCATCCTCCATAGTCCGAATCCGTAAAAGCGGTGAGATCAAACTTATTGTCCTTGGGGTACCACAACCCGATGTCGGGATTTCCCCTCAAATAATGTAAGATGCGCTTTACTGCCGCCAGATGAGTTACTCGGGGACTCAATTGGTACCTGGCACACAAACAAACATCAAACATAATATCAGGTCGAGATGCAGTCAAATACATAATAGATCCGATCATCGCTAGATATAGGGTTGGATCTACGGTATCGTCCAATTCATGCGGTGATAAATTGTGACCCACGGGAAGAGGTGTCGAAGGAATTTTTCCGTCTAATATCTTGAATCGGCTCAAGACATCGTTCACGTATTTGGTCTGATGGATAAAGATCCCAGAATCAGATTGGTGAACTTGCAATCCTAAGAAAAAGTTCATCTCTCCCATCGAACTCATCTCGAATTTGGTTTGCATCGTCTTCTCGAAATCTTTGCACAGGCTGTCGTTTGTCAAACCGAAAATGATGTCGTCCACATAGATTTGGACAAGGAGCAGATCATTACCCACGTTCTTATAAAACAAAGTACAATCCACAGTTCCCCTCCTGAATCCGCTTTCAATCAAATGGTCAGCCAACGTGCTGTGCCAGGCTCTTGGGCCTGGTGTAAACCATAAAGAGCCTTGTTTAATCGATAAACACGCTCTGGAAAGTCTGGATCCTCTAAACCGAGAGGCTGCTTCACGTACACTTCCTCATGAATAATTCCGTTTAAGAACGCCAATTTCACATCCATTTGATAAACCTTAAAATTTTTGTAAGCTGCATAGGCAAGAAAATACGTATAGCCTCCAATGGTGCCACAGGAGCATATACTTCAGTGTAATCAATGCCTTCTTGTTGATTGTAACCAAGAACGACCAATCATGCCTTATTTCTCACGATTACCCCGCGGTCTTCCTTTTTGCACTTAAAAACCCATTTTGTCGGAATAGCCTTTTTCACACGATCGAGTTTACCAATTAAGTCCCATACACCCAGTCTAATAAATTGTTGAAGCTCCTCTTGCATCGCTTCGACCCAAGACGGTTCCTTAAGTGCCATCGTGACACTTGTCAGTTCAATCTGTGATAGGAAGCAGGTGTATTGTGCAATACTAAGGATACCCGAAGAGTGCAAATCCGCATAAGCACATACTATCGAATCCTCAGTAGGAGATAAGTTACAGTCAACCATATCATCACATACATTAGCTAATTGGTGTCTTGTACAAACACCATCGTTCACATCACCAATTATCTGATCCTGCGATGATTAGAGTGAATCCTTAAGGAATGATTAACAGGTACAGATACATTATCACCCATATTGGTGATATTTTCCTCCGTCGTGTCTAAAGAGACAGTTGGTGAGTCATCATCAATTAGAATAGGCTCGTTTGTGTTTGTAGCTTCATCTAATGGAACTGACGATGAATCAACAAAATCAGCTTCATCGAAAGACTCAGAAACCTCATTTGACGTTTTCGATACATTAGGAGAGTCATCTACATCAACCGAAGAAGACCTTGGAATAGGAAGACATTGTTCTTCCAAATATGATCTAAAAAAATCTTCAGGAACTTCTTCAACCACAGACGTAAATGTATTAAATAACCCGTCGTAGTCGAACATCCAATCGGGACCCGTATCAGTTGGAGGACTAGTATAACTTTAGCAATCAACGTGATACCATTCTTCCACACAACCAGAAGAGATATTGAAGATCCATTTCTTAGGAGAATTGTATCCTAAAAAATAACCCTCAAAAGCTTTTTCATCAAAATTTCCAGCATATCTCTTCAATACAGTACATAGACACCCGAACGGTACCAAATACTTTAAGTTTGGCTTACGATTGTTCAGAAGCTCATAACTTGTCTTCTTGAACTTCTTTATAGTTAGTACGCGATTCAATGTGTAGCACGCTGTATTCACAGCTTCGTTCCAGAATTGAACGGCTAGCTTAGAATCAGCAAGCATCGTTCTCGCAGATTCAATCAACGTACGATTCTTCCGTTCAGATATGCCGTTTTGTTGAGGAACATAAGGCGCACTGAATTCCCGATGAATTCCTTTCTGAATGCAGAAGAAATCCATTACATTATTCTTAAATTCAGTTCCATTATCACTCCGTATTCATTTCACTTTCAGTTTGTAAAGTGATTCAATCTTCGTGATAAGGTTCTGAATTAAGATAGGCATCTGATCTTTCGACCCCATAAATAGAACCCATGAATATCGTGAGAAATCATCAGTAACCATCAAGCAGTACAGATCACCAGTGATACTAGCACGATTCACTGGACCAAAGAGATCCATATGAAGTCGTTCTAGTGGTGTATCAATCGAGTTAATTGACTTGCTCGATGTGACTTCTTCTTTGGTTTCCCCTTCTTGCATGCAACGCAATGATCATTAATCTTGAAGTTCTTAAGTGAAACACCATCCACCAGTTCATTTGAAATGAGAAAATTCATCTTTCGTGTGTGAATATGCCCCATGCGTCGATGCCAAAGGATAGAGTCCTTTTCTGTTGCTTTTGATACGAAACACGTAGTCGAGGGCGAAACACTTACATTACAACTCATGTCTAGTACATAAATATCATTTGATCGAGGAGATCTCATGACAACCATGTCTTCAGGAATCGTGTATCTCGGTTGAAGGATAACACATTCCGTATCTATAAAAATTGTGGTAAACTTCTTATCACATATCTGCGAAACGCTAAGCAGATTATGATCCACCTTTTCATAATAATTAACCTTTTCAAACGTCACTTTCCCGTTTGAAACTTCTCCTTCCTTAGTTATCATCCCATCGTTGTTACCAGCAAACGCCACGTAACCCCCTTGAATATCTTTGACGTTATTCAGAAGATCCAAGTTTCCAGTGATATGCCGAGAACATCCACTATCTAATATCCACTTGTGATTTGACACGGATCTAGATGAACTCTGCACAACAAGGTAAAGATATTAGTTCAAAAAGGCAGCCCAAGCCTCAGTTTTAGGCTCTCCCTTTAATACTTTCGGAGATAAAGGTAAATTAATACTAGCATTCGGTACTTGAGAATAGGTGACCGGTTTCTTGTTATTCTTCTTTAAGTAACCGTCACGTATGATTCCCGAATTAGTGTTCTTACAAATTGGTTGAACACGGTCAACAAATTTGTTTGATACATTAAATGATTCAACCCGAACTACTTTCTTCGGATTAATATTTGAATACATTATCATACACTCATCAATGTGTTTTTCTTTCATATTCTGATTCAATTCAGTCTTTCAGTTTGATAACAACTTGATATCATCAATCTTTGCTTTACATTTCTTTGAAAGATGACCCGGTTCACCGCATTTAAAGCATAAACGTGTGTCTAATGACTTATGTGGTGAAACACTTGGTTTACTTTCATGCACAGGTTGAGGAACATCTATCTTAGACTTTTCAAAAGTTACATTCTTAGGAGCAATGGGTTTGAATCCCTTTTTATTTTGATAAATCTCTAGGTTGGTAGAAATAGAAGAATTCTCCATCCCAGATGATTTTACAAATCTCATCTCGAAATTGATTTGATTTGATAAAATCAATTTGCCTTTTCTTGTTATGGGTTTAAACTTGTTATCATTTGCCTTTTCTTGAACATTCTCAAGTTTTGATTTGATAAAACTTTGTTCAAGCTCAGTAACTTTTGATGTGTCATCTCGAAAAACACTTTCAATCATTTTAGGATTTATAAGATTCAAAGGAACTTCTTTATCTGAAAACACTTTTAACAACCCTTTTAACTTAAATATCTTCCCACTAGAAGATATATGTTGAGGATTGATGAACCTCATCAACTCCTCATTAGACACAGAGGGTTTGTCTGATTTAGGTACTTTAGGAGATACCTTCGAAGTTTTTGATGAATCACCCAAAGGTTTTGAACCATACACTGCTTGTTCAAACTCTTCAGGTTCACATAAGATGTGATTGTCAGCAGGGATGTTCTTGTTTTTGACAATCTCATCTCTTCGATCTTAGCCATGCAAGCATAAGATTCAACTTGATCAGGAATTGATTTATCAGTTTCGATTTGCACACACGAACTCTGATCAGAATCAGTTTCAGAGTCAGCGAAGTCGCTTTCTACAGATACATTATCACTGCTTACATCTTCAAATTTCTCAACGGGTTCAAAGACAGCAAGGTTTGCTAATTTCCCGACAACTTTAAGACCAATCAACCCCTTCATTTGTGACAAGAAATTGAGTGTTGGACAACTTAGATTGTCACTTTCTGATGAACTCTTCTTACTTTGATCACTTCCCGATGCATTCTTTCCCGGGTTTCTCTCAGCATTGTGTGGCCCAGAATACTCCTTTCTTGGTTTATCACATTCTTTGGCAAAATGGCCAAAGTCCCCACAATTGTAACACTTGACCTTCAATTTATCAAACCCAACTCGCTTGTTAAGAGAAGGAAGATCTTTTCCCATTCTTTGCATAAACCTCTTGACCTTTCTGACAATCATTGCCATATTCCACTTGAGATCCATCAATCCAAGGTCATCGGGATCAATTTGATCATAGTCTTCATCGGTCAATTCACTTGTTGAAATTTTGCTAACAACCAGTTGTTCATATGAAGTCATGAATGCACATACAAAAGCAAATTGCTGTTCAGCTTCTTGAAGATTTACTTTTGGCAACGAACTTGAAGCATTGGCAATTGACTCAGACTTTGCACCTGTTTCCATAAAGCATACATTAGGTGAGCTGTTTACATTAGATGTCTCATCTTGAGCTTGAGTGAAAAAAGCAGTGATTGGGACAGAACTTGAACTTGAAGAATTGTTCACTTGCATTGCTCCACCATACAGAGAAGGATTCTGATTTTGATTATCCTTCAATGAGTTTTGGCACTTCAACTCAAATTCTCTTTCTTCTATCTTGTTAATAAATTGCACTGCAGTGAGCTATGTGTTACGAAAGAAACCATTCTCTTTTAACACGAAAAGTAAAGTAGAATATGATGAGGGCAATGCGTTCTTCAGTGTATCAATTTTATCAGCTTCAGTCGGCTCAAGATTCACACTTGCCATTTCCACAACAAGATGACTAAAATGATTAATCATCTCTTCCACAGTTTCATTCTTCATTAAGATAAAATTTCTAAACTGAAACTTTACAAGAGTCTTCTTACTCTCAAGCGTATTACCCAAACTTCTTCTTTTCAGAGTAACAAATAGAGATGCACAAATCTTTATAGTGCTATATTGGTAAAAGATTTGCTCGGGCAAAGCCATTGTGAGAGTCAAATATGCCTTTGTCTCACTTTCAAAATCTTTCATTTCCTGTGCTTCTTAATGCTTAAATTCCTTTCGAGTCCAACCAAGATTGTCACTACCTACAAGAGGTGCTGGATAAACAACATTGAGATACCGTATACTGCTTGGATGAATCGACCCCAAGTGAGCACGAAACCTCGGTTCCCACCGAGCAAAATCTGAAAGTTTTAGAAGTTTAGGACACTTGTTGTGACTACCAATCTCATTGTCCATCATCATCATTTGTTGCATTAAAGAATTCTAGGATGCTAATACATAGAACGAAGCATTCTAAGAAGCCATAAGATAACACGTTTTGAAATTCAGGGACCAAACTTGTCAAATTTTAAAACTTATGATTACTGTTCAAACGAATCAGAACAATAACGAATGGAGTGATATTCGTTACCAATTCAAGCGAATGTGAGGGATAACGAATGAGTCTTGTAAGGAATGTGAATTCGAATGAATGTGATGTTTAGATGTAACGAATGAAATGTTATGAATGAATGTTTAGCAAATGGGTTATAGCGAATGTGTTGTAGCGAATGATCAGTTATAGCTTAATGAATCAGTATTCATCAGATAACGAATCAGAACTCATGTTAACGAATGAGTCATCATGTTCAAAAACTTTTAGATCTTAGTCTGTAATTGTCCGTAATCAATAAGACTTAGATCAATCAACTAGCAATCAAATTCAGAACCTCCTATTATCAGTCTGCAATCATAAACAACTACTATACCAATCCAATTAACATGTTCGTGTAACACAACTCCGTATAACATTCAAATCATCTCAGTCCGAACTCAATCACCTCAATCCAAACTCAAATCATACTTAATTCAAACTAAAATCTTGATTATCTAGCTTCAATTACCTGAATCTTAGTCCATTTCCCTTAGAACAGTCTAATAACAGTTAAACTGAAAAGCTCTGTATCACCGGAACTTAACAAATCACGAATTAGATTAATTCATAATGAATGTGTGTAACGCCCGTTAATTTCCGACAAAAGGTTTAATCTTGTAGTGTTATGTACACCTTTCGGGCTTGACCCGGCATTCTCCCGGGAGCTCCTTGCAAACCTCGTAAACGTTCTCACTTAACTTTCCACCCAAGTTGCTACATACTTCAATTTGGAGGGACTTGGATGTAACTATTTTATATCATAAAACAAAAGAAAACTCAAACCCTAAACCTATTTGCTGCCGTCGGACCTGGACCCCCCCTGCTCGTTTTTCTTCTGCCTGGCCAAGTTTCAGCCGTGAAAACTTCAATTCAAGGTCGGTTTTATGATTCCCTGTGTCTTTTACACCTTAATTGATCATATTAACACGCTTATTGGTCGTTAAGATTGAGTTTTGATGATAACAGCTTGCTGACAGATTCGTATACGTTTATTGTAGGGTCTGTAACGCGATGTTAATCCATTGTTTTTGATCGATTCTTGATTCCACGATGTTCTACTCTGAGTCTAGTTTCCAGAGAGGTATAATACGTAATTTTTGGACGAGATTTGAATACTTTTTATGATTTTATAAAATCGAGTGTCAAACCTGATGCGGGACGACGGATTCTGGTCCGTCTTCCCGACATCATAACCTTTTTTCGACAGGTCTAAATTGGTTGGTTCCACTTCTGGAAGTTAATATTTTGAGTTAGGAACGAAACCCAATTGGAATCGTTTAATTTGGCTAGGTAATGAATTTTATAAAAATAAAACCATTTTGTTGCGCAGCTGAAATAGCTGCACATACCTTTCTGTGTTAGAAGAATTTTTATGCTTTTTGTGTCCACTATAGAAATATAATAAAAATATTTTTCTAAACTTAAGATTTTTATGTAACACTGGTAAAAATTTAATAATTTAATTCCATGGTTTTCCTATGTAATAAAATACATCTTTGCATGCTAAAATCTGCATGTTATATTCGTATTGATCAATAAGTTCGTTTTAGGCTTAACCGGTGGCTGCCCTTTCTCGCATCTTTCAGGGCTATTATAATTGAAGTTCGTACTCCGTCATATTCTTAGGTATGTCACTTACAATATACTAAAATTTCATGGCCAATGGAGGTGTTTAGGTCGGTCAATCGATTTTAGTTCGAAAACTAGGGTTTATCGGGTGTAGGATTGGCAATTGTTGAGTTTGATGCGTTAAACGATCGGATGACCGACCAAATCAGTTTGTACAGCCCTATGTGGGTTTAAGGGCTGTGGGAAAATTATATTTTTGATGCACGAGGCTGTTGGGGTAGTGCTTCGTCAATCGAGTCGACGGTGCGTGAATTTTCGTTTAAACGTTAAAGTAAGAGTTGTAAAAAGGAACCGTCAACCCTATCAACTCGGGTAACATAATCTTGATGAATGAAAAGATTTAAAATGGAATTTGGTCCATTCGGGGCTGATTCGTTTAACAAATGGTTTTAAGGTTTATTTCGCGCGCATTCGACCCGATTTGATTATCGTTGGGCCTTAGGCCAAGTTGTTGGGCCTTGGGCCAATTGTTGGACCTTGAGCCAAGTTGTTGGGCCTTGGGCCAAAGTGTTGGGCCTTGGGCCAAGTGGTTGGGCCTAGGGCCAAAGTGGTTGGGCCTTGGGCCAAGTTCTTGGGCCTTGGGCCAAAGTGGTTGGGCCTTGGGCCAAGTTGTTGGGCCTTGGGCCAAGTGGTTGGGCCTAGGGCCAAAGTGTTGGGCCTTGGGCCAAGTTGTTGGGCCTTGGGCCAAAGTGGTTGGGCCTTGGGCCAAGTTGTTGGGCCTTGGGCCAAAGTGTTGGGCTTTGGGCCAAGTTGTTGGGCCTTGGGCCAAAGTATTGGGCCTTGGGCCAAGTGGTTGGGTCTTGGGCCAAGTTGTTGGGCTTGAACGGCCCATTAGGCTAGAGTGTTCTTACAGTCTAGTTTAGTAACGCGTTGTGTATAATTTACAGGCCCTTGCTTGTGATTGTTCACTTAGGAATTTCCTAGCTCATTGCAGGTATTCGGTTGATTCAGGTGAGTTCATGATGCCCTTTTTACTCTTTTACGTTTTGGGCTAGCATACACACCAAAATACAATTTTAAACGATTTTACTCGTTACAATGATTTGAATAGTTTTACATGGTCTCACTCGTGATGGTGCATTTTGAAAGCTATATTTGAATTATTTTATATGCCTTAGGATATTTTAGACTCGTTCATGGTCTTGTGTCCTTAAGGTTACATACACTATTGATGGTCTAGACTCGAGGACATTAGCAGACTTGGTAGTAATTGAATATGAGTAGCCCTATCTACTTAGTTCCCGTATGGGATGATTTATATATATATATATATATATATATATATATATATATATATATATATATATATATATGTATGTATGTATATATGAGGTATGTATGTACGTATGAGGATGTGTACCTTATAGCCTACGATTGTGATATTTAGTTTCTCGTGACTAAGAATGATGTATGTAGGCTTATTGTTGTGTGTGTGCATGGTGATTCACGGCCGGGTCAAATATATTACTCGGGTTGTACCCGTGGTGAAGAGGCCCGTGTGACGTGATCATCATTTTGGCGGGTCAAATATATTACTCGGGTTTTAAAATCCCGTGGTGAAGAGGCCCGTTGCATGTTGAGCCGTGATCGGGTCAAATATATTACTCGGGTTGTACCCGTGGTGAAGAGGCCCGTATTACGTGCTTGGATGTATGAGCCGGGATCGGGTCAAATATATTACTCGGGTTGCACCCGTGGTGAAGAGGCCCGTACCCCGTGCTTGGATGTATGAGCCGAGATCGGGTCAAATATATTACTCGGGTTGTACCCATGGTGGAGAGGCCCGTATCTCGTGCTCGGATGTATAAGCTGTGACCGAGTCAAATATATTACTCGGGTTTGACTCGTGGTGGAGAGGCTCGTGTCACATGCTTAGGTCTTACCGCGTCCGGGTCAAATATATTACTCGAGTCTTGACTCGTGGTGGAGAGGCCCGTGTACGTGTGTTCGACGATGATTGTATTACTTGGTGAATTATATATAATTTATTTTATTTATACCTTCTCTATTGTTTATAACTATAGCTTTGAAATAAAGTATGAATTATTGTTTATGAAAACTTGAACTCACTCAGCTCAAGCTGACTTTGTGTGTATGTTAGATTGACTTTCAGGTTGAGGATTAGAGATTTCCGCTTGGACGTGCTAGAGACTACTCGGACGGTTGAAGGCACATCTAGTCGAAGAATTAATAACGCAAACTGTTTCTTTTAAATTATTACCATAAGTATTTAAATTTTAATTTTGGTCACTTTCCTGGTTTTGGGAATTTTGATGTTATCTATTCTGCTGTTTACTACTCTGAAACGATTTTAATGAGATGAAGATTTCAAATAAAACGAATATTTTATTTACATTTGATTTTTGCACACTTGCACCCGTGTTTGGGATTTTTAATAACTATGAACTGGTTTTAAATAAAATGATTTATTTGGTTTTAAATTTTTGTGAATTTGTGGAGGTGATTACCAACTGTAGGATTCCCGGGATTCAGGGTCTTACAAAGTGATTCATTTCTTGATCATTCAAGACCATTTTACAACGAATAACCTCGAAGATCAGATCAAATGTCTCTGATACCACTTGATTGAGCCTGATAGGATCTAGATCTTACGATGACATCGAGTTATTCATCGATTAGTATACGGTTATGCTTGATTACTTTATGTGCGTGAACAGTGTGTGTTGAGAATGAATTTGGACAGATTAACGAGGCTGGAGAGGAAATAATCAGAATTGTTACATTAGAAATAGATACAGGGGGTATATATAGGGGATGACCTCATTCGTTATGATAGCCTTAATGAATAGGTCATTCATTACATTAAAAACTAACGAATGAAACATCTCATTCGTGTTACATTACTCATAGCGAATAGCCTTCATTCGTTATGTTCCATTCGTTAAGCAGGATTAACGAATGGGACTTACATTAATACGAATGTGACACATTCGTTACAGGGTAAAGAATATGCCATACAATTTAGGCGAATGGGCAGATTACATTAATTACCAAATTGCCCTTTTACATTAAACCCCCTATAAACTAAGACTATTACATTAACAGACAGATAAAGACCGAGACGTATAAAACATGTATCAACAGAACCTCCATATAAAGTCAGATTCTGGCTGCCTTTCAATGAAGTTTGGCACTTCACGTCATACTCTATTTCTTCCAGTTTGTTGATAAACTCTTCAGCAGCGAGCTCATCATTACGGAAGTAGCCATTTTCCTTTAGTACGAGTAGGAAGGTTGAATACGTCGGTGGCAAAGCATTCTTCAACATGTCAATTTTATCCAAATCGGTTGGCTTTAACCTAACGGTAGACATTTCAACAATGAGATGACAAAAGCGATTGATCATCTCCTCAACGGTTTCATTCTTGAGAAGCGTGAAATTTCTGAATTGAAACTTAACCATAATCTTCTTTCTTTCGAGAGTGTTCCCCAGACTACGTGTTTTCAGTTGTGCAAACAACGTAGCACAGAGTTTGATATGTCTAAACTGATGAAAGATATTTTTGGGTAATGCCATTGTCAATGTTGAGTATGCCTTAGTCTTATTCTCCGCATTTGTAATCTCATTTGCCTCATACAAATGAAATAGCTTGTCAGTGTACACAGTCTTAGCACTACCAACTTGTGGTGCCACATACACAACATCAAGATGTCTAACACAACCAGGGTGAATAGACCCCAGTGAGCTCGGAATCTTGGTTCCCATCAAGCAAAATCCGATAATTAGAGCAATTTCGGACATTTGTTATGAGATCCAATCTCGTTATCCATGGTGAGCATCTGTTGCATTAGTACATTTTGTGAAGCAAGATCATAAAACGAAGCTAAGTTAGGAAAAGACATGTTTTATCAATTTCAAAAAGTAAAGGGACTGAAATTGACAAAAATAGAAACTTATGCCTACACGAATGAGTATTACTTTATGAACACGAATGAACAGAACACTATTCACACGAATGAGATATTTGATTAGCAAATGAGGTATTTAACGAAGGTGATTGAGTAACGAATGAGTGACTTAGCAAATGGGTTTTGAATAGCGAATGACTGCTTAGTGGTTTAGTGAATGTGTACAGCGAATGTGTACAGTAATTTGTTTTTGTAACTAATGAGTCCACGAAAGATTCTATACGAATGAGCAGTTACAAATCAGTTATGACTAGCTTAACGAATGAGCTATTTTACCCTAATGAATGTACATTCATAGTAACGAATGTGCACTCATCGATGTCCAGATTTTCAAACTAGTCCATGTCAATCCAATTAACCACAAAACTTATCCAATTCACCTTGGAACTCAAATCCAAACCTATTCGGACTTAAACCGGACACTATTACACCAAAACCAGACTAGATCAAACCAATTCAAATCACACTCAATCCCGCCATTACCGTAAACTCAATCAAACCTCAAATCTAATCCAATTACCAATCCAAACCTCAATTAACCTTCATACTCAATCCAATTACACTTAACCTAAACTTCTAATACACTTAATCAGTTAAATTCAAAGTCAATTGAAACTTAAGTGAACCTCTGTTTTACAGAAATACTATCAACCTATCAATATCGTTCAATTCATACTATGTTAATACTGTTACAAACAGACTCAATATGATTATAACACGAACAGTCACGAAGATCAGATCAGTGGCTCTGATACCACTTGTGAATACGTTTATGAGCCGGATCTGGATCATGGATGACATCGTGATGTTCGGATTCATGATTATACGTTTATGATGATGGATTACATTAGTGTGTGTGAAGTATGTGTATTCTGGAGGAAATTGGGCAGAATAACGAGGCAATGAATACGATTAATGAAAACTGTTATTACTTTAGAATATCTTACAGATATATATAGGGATGACTACATCCGTTAAGATAAATCTTAACGAATGAGTCATTCGTTACATTATACATATGAATGAACATACTCATTCGTTATACATTACATATAGCGAATAGCCTTACATTCGTTGTCCCGTTTGTTAAGACTAGGTTAATTAATGACATTTACATTAGACAAATGTGACACATTCGTTATTAAGTAACGAATGTGCCTTACAATTAAGGCGAATGGGTCGGTAATAGATAATTACAAAAATGCCCTTTACATTAAAACGTAATAAAATAATATAAAGACCGAGACGCTCGAATGATGTATCAACACTTTTTCTTTGACTATTATTTATCAAACACATGTTAAAGAAGTTCTATTTACTTGTATTTAGGGATTACTAGTAGGACTCACCCAAGCTTAACCAAGATTTTAATCTTTCAACTCACCAAATTTTCAAAGTGAGTAATTCACACCCCCTTTTTTTCATGTTTTATTTTTGGGGGTAACATACGTACTATATATATCAAAGTTTTATTTATTTACATCTATATAACTCTACAACCACATTTCGATAATATGTGTTTATGGATTTATTGCTCGTCGATAACATGCTATATGGTTATGTGTTTATTTTTATTGTTTGGCGTTTGGGCCACCTCATCCTCATCGAGTATGTATACTTTACCCGGGCTTTGTGCGAAACTGAAAGGGTCCACATCTATCTTATTTGATAATTGTTTTATACCATCAATGTTGCGATTGTAATAGAATTTGTGATGTATTTCGATTATATGAAATTAAATAATTAGTTATGGTCATTATTATTAATAGTGTCTTGTGAGCTACTATGCAATAAGTTGTGTCCTGACATATTCCGCTGTAGGTTGGGGTGTGACACTATACAGGTCTGATTCTTAATTTGAGCGATCTGTGGGACCGTTGTTCTTGGGCGGGCACAGATTAACTCCTTTCATCATGAATCTATCCAACTTTGTACTATAAGGACTATTATGTCCCTTTCCAATGAAAAATTCGTACTCTTGTGCTAACAAGAATTTCTATCTGTGACCCCCTGGCTTAATTTCCCTCCAAATTTTAATTTCTGTTTTTTTAACTTATCCCTTCAAAGTTATCAAAAAATCATTTTTGGCCCCTGAGTTTTTTATACAACTATAAAATATAAAATATTTATAAATTTCAACCAAATAACACTCAAATTGCAACCCGGAACTTAAAAAAATGTTATTTTTAAAAGTTTTCAACCAAACATGCCCGAAACTTCACTCGAAAGTATTTGTTCCCAAAAATTTCAACCCGAAACTTAAAAAAAAAAAAATTTTGAAACTTTTCAACCAAGCGAGTCCGAAACTATTTTCTCCCACATATTTCAACCGAATTACACCTAAATTTCAACCCGAAACTTAAAAAAAATTTAATTTTTGAAACTTTTCAACCAAGCGATCCCAAAACTTCAACCTGAAACTATATTTTTTTTCATATTTTTCAATCAAATAATACCCAATTTTCAACCCGAAACATAAAAGAAAATAGTTTTTTTTACTTTTCAACCAACGAGCTCGAAACTAAAATCTGAAACTATTTTTTTACCACATTTTTCAATCAAATAACACCTAAATTTCAACCAAAAACATTTTTAACTTTTCAACCAAACGAGTCCGAAACTTCAACCCGAAACCAATGTTTTAAAAACCGGTTTAAACCGGCTGATTCAACCGGTTGAACCGGATTTCGGTGAGCAACCTGGTATTTTGTACCCCGTATATTTGAGCGGTTTTATGGAACATTAAACCGGCCGGTTTTCATAGAAAATTGGTTTATACCGGTAAACCGGTTTAAAAGCCCACGAGATTTTTATGTTTCAGACCCTTTTGTTTTATATGTTACTTATTTCTTGTTATTTTTGTATATTATGATTATATGTAACTAAAACTTATTTATTATTATAGGAAATGAAAGTACTTATACTCTTGTTGATAAGGATGACGATAAGAGTGAATTTCATCTTTTAAGCGATCGTGAACTCGATGCATACAACACTCCGATGGCATAAATCTAATGCGAGCCTTTAGTTTAAAATAACTTTGTTTGAAAATCAAGTGTTTTTGTATTGTTTTTTTTAATATGGATGAACTTCTGAATGATATTTTATTGTGGAATTATGTGTTTTTTGGTTTTTTTGAGTTAAAGTTGCATTTATAAGAAATTATAAGGTAAACTATACAACCCGGTTGAACCTCCCGTTATAACCCAGTTCAACCAGTTGTACCATTTTTTAGTCCAATCTGATATGAATAAAATACCGGTTTTTAAAACATTGCCCAAAACAATTTTTTTTCACACTTTTCAACCAAATAACACCCAAATTTAAACCCGGGAAACTTAAAAAAATGGTTTTTTTTACCTTTTCAACCACACGAGTCCGAAACTATTTTTTCAACCGAATAACACTCAAATTTCAACCCGAAACTTTAAAACAGTGATTTTTATGAATCTCTTCAACTGAACGAGCCCGAAACTATTTTTTCCACACTTTTCAACCAAGTAACATCCAAGTTTCAACCTGAAACTAAAAAAAATTACTTTTTTAAACTTTGCAACCAAAGGAGCCCAAACTTCAACCAGAAACTAGGTTTTTCCACACTTTTCAACCAAATAACATCCAAATTCCAATCAAATAACATATAAATTCAACCCCAAACAATATTAAACATCCAACGTAAAATATTAACATAACATCAAAAGATTACAAAAACCACCGGAATAATTACGAAATGAGATTACAAGAAAAACACCGGAATATTACTAAAGCAACATAATAAAACCTAATATTATAAGCGGCACCACCAACTACATCAAGAGAGACCACTCCATACGGTAGTCCACCGTCGCGGGGAGAAAACCCGCTCAAACAAATATCCGAGACGTATCGGTTCGACCCTCACACGCAAAACCGCTACAACAAAACACAGTAAAAGTAACGATTAAACTATATTGATTTACCGGAAATTTGGATAGATTAACACGATAGAACTATAACGATTTAACGGAGAAGTAGGTCGATCGGCTCTCCCTACTAAAGTTAAGTTCCATGGTGTTGACAAGTGTTGGGGTGATGACGGGCTAGGGCAATGCCGACGGGGTTGGGCGAAGGCGGTGGTGACAATTCTCGGCTAGGGCGACGACGGTGACGGTGGTGCTGGTGCTGGCGCTCGGCTACGACAGCGAGGGGGTGTTCTTAGGTAAGGCGACGGGGACGGGGGTATTGGGTGAGGAGTTTAGGGTATTTAAGGAGTTGGATGAGGAAGTTGAGATGAGGAAGAAAGGTAAATGTTTGGGAAGGCGAGTGGTGAATAAGGAAGAGAAGAAAGAGTGAAGAAGAAGAAGAAGAAGAAGAAGAAGAAGAAGAAGAAGAAGAATGAGAAATGGTGTGCCAGAGGGCTAGACATTGCACATAAAATCTGCAATTTGTGATGTATCTTTCGAACAGGAAACCAGACGGGCACAAACATTTTAACTAGTATTTTGTGTAAAAGGACGAAAATGCCTTATCCTTAACCAACACTAACGTGCAAAACTAAAGGAAAGAGTTAAACTGAGCCCGCCCAAAATCTATGGTGGCACAGATCGCTCAAATTAAGAAACGGACCTATAGAGTGCAACCGCGCATAAAGCACATGAGGACAAATCATAATTTACTCAAATTTTTATATTTACTTTAGACAAAACTATTTGAAAGTTCACTTTTTCTTTACAATTGAATTGCTATTACAAAGAACTGGTCATACTGTAAATATACCAAAGCAGGATTTCAAACCATATGAAACTTCTTTTGAATTTTGGAATTGACATGAACGAGTTCAATCAATTTCCAAATGTCCATACATCAATTTCCTGAGTTGGTAATGGACCTAAAGAGAAGTGGCGGAGCCAGAAAAATTTTCCTATGGGTTCGGGATTTTTCGGTGATCGGTGTTTTTCCGGCCTCAAAGTTTTCGGCCCCAAAGTCATAATTAATAAAAAAGATATCACATATTATAACTGTTTCCTATGCATTTTCATGTTTTGAAAACAATTCATAACATCTTTAATAGCGACTTCAAAAAAGAACTCATTTCAATATAACAAAAGCAAGCATCGTTTATATAGTCGTCACCCATATAATTACGCAAAATCAAAGAAAGATTCGTCGTGAGGTCTGAATCGATTGAAAGCTCATCAAAGAAATAGTCAGTCGGCCGGCCGTTGTTGTCTCCTGGTTCAAGTGTGGCAGGCGGTTGTTGAAGCCTTGAGGTGAACTGGCGAAGGCGAAGAGATGGATGGTCGCTTGGTTGACAAAAACATAATTTATGGGTCGCTGAGGCGATGGATATTGTTTTTGTTCTTTTCTTTAATTTTCACTTAGTTGTTATGTTTCCAAATTTTAATTGAGTTGAGTTTACTAGACAATTCTATGAATAATTTGGGCTTTTTTATATAATCTATATATGGGTTATTATTGGTCTATTTATAACGTTTGTTAGCAATTTTTAAAACTTTTTATATATTATAAAAAATATTCATTACTAAAAAAATTTTAACTAAGATTTTTATAATTAATGGATTTGTATACTTTTTTAAGAATGACACTAGGTTCGCTCGCCGAAAAAGAATGAGTTCGCTCGTTAGTTCGATACTATAAGTTGTATACAAACCGAAAAAAGACCGGATTCGGCCGAACCCTGTCACCACCATGTGGCTCCGCCACTACTAAAGAGTCATTGGTTTTTAGGTTGGAAAATGAAGTAAATAACTTAGGTGGACAAGAGACGAACCACTTAACTGATGAGTTAGCTATACCTTTTTAAAATATTCTTACTTTTTTAAAATATTCTAATAAAATATTTTCTTATGGAATAAGAATGAAATCAGGTGTTTGTTGTTTTTCTTTTTTATTATTTGTGAATACTATGATTTGTGAATCTTTTATTTATGCAGGAACCCTTCTGCTATGTTCAACTTATCTGGATAATTCAAGAAGACACGCTTGCAATCAGTTTTCCTTTATACGAACAAATGTGAAGGGAACCTTTAGTTTCATATTGGAAGAATGCTTTTACATGGGCCGATGTTGTTGTGTTTCCTGATTATTATTTACCAGTAACTTCCCTATCTTAATTACATAAACATTGATTTTCATTATTAATACACATTCAGTATAATTTAGATATTCTTACTTTCTTTCTGAGTTATGATTTTATGCATGTATCAGATGCTATATATATAGTTTGCTTGACACTGCAAACTTTGTGGTTCCTTAATCACCAATAGATGTATGGGCAGCTGAAAGATACCAAAAAGTCAACATAAAATCTCTACTAAGGATGAAATATGGTTTCGGTTGTTGGCCGTTATTTATGGGAAAATCCCCAAAATACCCCATCTACAAAATGAGATTCCAACTTTGTCCCCTGAAATTAATATTTCCAAAAATGGCCCTCTCTAACTCATCTTTGACCATGTATTAGGAAATCTAATGCGTCTTTGACGACATGTTCGACATGTTAGCATAACATGTCGTCAAAGACGCGTTGGATTGCCTAACACATGGTTAAAGACGCTAACACGTCGTCAAAGACGCGTTAGATTTCCTAACACATGGTTAAAGATGAGTTAGGCCTCCAAACACGTAGTCAAAGATATGTTAGCATCAAACGCATAGTCGAAGATATGTTAGCTTTTTTTTTTGTTTTTTTTTAATATTATATTTTTATAACTAGTTTTACTTATATTTGTTTTTCTTTTATAACTTTTAATATATAAAATTTTATATTATTTCGAATATACAGGACGAGAAATGTTTACTTTTATCTACGGACCGACATAAATTTTATTTAAAATCGAGCGGGGTCAAATTTTATTGAATATTTCGATATTGATTTGGCACGGTTTGAGTTTGAGTTAGTTTATGTCGGTCAGTAGGTAAAAGTAAGCATGTCTCGTCGATATATTCGAAATTTTATAAAACTTTTATATATAAAAGTTATAAAAGAAAAAAAAAATATAATTTAAACTAGTTATAAAAATATAATATTAAAAAAACAAACAAAAAAGATAACATATCTTCGACTACGCGTTTGATGCTAACATATCTTTGACTACATGTTTGGAGGCCTAACTCATCTTTAACCATGTGTTAGAAAATCTAACGCGTCTTTGTTGACGTATTAGCGTCTTTAACCATGTGTTAAGAAATCGAACGCGTCTTTGACGACGTGTTATGCTAACATGTCGTCAAAGACGTGTTAGATTTCCTAATACATTGTCAAAAATGAGTTAGAGAGGGCTATTTTTAAAAATATTAAATTTAGGGAAGAAAGTTTGAATCTTATTTTGTAAATAATCTATTTTAGGGATTTTCCCTTTATTTATTCTACAATGAGCGATCATGGGATTATGCTGTTGCAATGCATAACTTTTAGGACCTTTGTTGACCATCTATGCAAGAAAAAACGATGTGGGGCCATCATATAAGTTTCTTTTTTTTTTTTTTTGCAACTCCAGTAGTTCCTATAATGATGCATTACAGGTATACAGTTCAATTGCCATATTTTTGTGTTCTTTAAAATGGTATTTTATATACCAATTATCTAATTTATAGGATATTTCTCGTCATCTTGGTCTTCATTGTGATTTTATTCAACACTATGGTGTAGATGGTGACGTGGACGGAATGTTGTTGATATATGATACTGTTCTATAAGAACCTTCACAAGATGAACAAGGCCTTCTTTTATTGCTTACTCTTGACACTTGGTGTCCCGGTAATAGCCTTTGACTATCCCATCATAACAAAATATGTAAGTTAATATGTTTTATAAATCATTTATTTTGTTCTTTTGTGAAAGATGGAATAATCCTCTTGTCATTCTCATTAAACAATCGACTATAAGTAATACATAGAATCACTTATTTTAGGGATAGATTTACAAGTATTTGAATTCTATATAACAATCTAATTATGGACAATATACAATTACTATTAAACCCCCGCAGTCGAAGCGGGAGGTTATCGAATGCTGAGACTGGCTCAAAAGTCATCAAACAGAATTTTCGGGAGGCCTTTCGTGAAGATTTCCGCAATTTGGTAGCGTGTTGCCACATGAAAGATGCGAACGTTACCACGATGTACTTGTTCGCGAATGAAGTGTATGTCGAGTTCGATGTGCTTCGTTCTTTAGTGTTGAAACGGGTTGTCGAATAAATATATTGCACCGATGTTGTCACAGTAAACTAGTGTCGCTACCGATAGAGGACGATGAAGCTCAAGTAACAAATTCTGAAGCAAGCATATCTCCGCCACCACGTTTACGACACCCTTGTATTCAGCCTTTGCACTAGAGCGAGAAACTGTAGATTGTCGTTTTGACGACCAAGATAACAGGTTATCCCCCAAGTAAACGCAATATCCAGAAGTGCAACGTCTCGTGTCTGGGCAACCCGCCCAATCTGCGTCTGTGCATGCTCGTAGTGCAATGGTGCGTGTCGGTCCAGGCGTGAGGCCGAAGTCTGAGGAGCCCTGAAGATACCGAAGGAAACGAAGAAGCGCATTCCAGCGTGACATCTTAGGTGAGTGCATATGAATACACACCTGTTGGAATGCGTAAGAAATATCAGGGCGAGTAAACGTGAGATACTGAAGAGCCCCAGCTAGGCTTCGGTAAAGGGTTGGGTCACCGAAATCAGTCCCGTCATGTTCACTTAACTTCGGTTTTGTGTCGACAGGGGTTGGGATCGACTTGCAGGTTGACATGCCAGATCGATCCAAAATTTCATTCACATAACTTCGTTGAGACAAGGACATAGAGTTTCCTGTGCGTTTTACCAAAATCCCCAAAAAAAAGCTTTGAGGACCAAGGTCTTTCATAGCAAATTATGAACTGAGTTTGTTCACATTGTGATTCCTCAGAGTTTCTATGGAGGTTGTGAGAATTATGTCGTCCACGTAAATGAGGATATATGCAGTCTCGGATCCGTGGCTGTATACGAATAATGAGTTATCGCATCGGCTCTGTGTGAAACCGAGTGTTAAAATGAAATCTGTAAACCGTTGGTACCACACCCTCGGTGCCTGTTTTAACCCATATAACGACTTTTTAAGTTTACATACGTGATCCGGATAGTCTCGGTGGCGGAACCCCATTGGTTGACACATGTAAATTGTCTCATTGAGAGAGCCGTGTAGAAGCACATTCGTCACATCGAGCTGATTAATTTACCAGGATTGTGAAAGAGCCAATGACAGTACCGTGCGGATTGTTGCCGGTTTTACTACGGGACTAAATGTTTCTCCACAGTCAACACCCAGCTGTTGGTTTCTACTGTCACAAACCAACCGCGCCTTGTACCGTTCCAATGATCCGTCAGACCGAAATTTATCTCGGAATAACCATATACACCGTATGACGTTCATGTGTGGTTGGTGCGGAACTAATTCCCATGTTCCATTTTTAGTAAGGGCATCAAACTCCATATTTATTTCTTGGCGCCATTCAGGTGTGGACACGGCAACCGTTGGGTTACGGGGAACATGGGCGATGGTTGTGGTATTGAGATTAAATGGCTATTTTGGTTTAACAATTCCGTCCATGGATCTGGTGCAGATGGTATGGGTTGAGTTAGTGGGGTTTGTGAAGTGAGTTGACTCATGCAGGAGTCCGCAGTATGTATAGGTGGGATCAGCTGGTTTGAATCGGCAAGTGGGCATGGTGGGGTTTTGGTGGGCCGAATATGAGGTAGGAGCATGGGCTGAAAATTGGGCTGTTTGGTTGGTCCGACTGGTATCCGTAAGGGGGATAGGGTCGTGGGTGTGGGTTGTACGGGTGGGGTGGGTTGTGGCTCGATAGGTTGTGAAGTTGGTTGATCTTTGTTGTTGGTTAAGTGCCAAAGTTGTGGGTGTAGAGGGTCGGTTAAGAAGGAGTAGTTTTCAAGTGGTGGTTTATTAAGGTTTTTAAATGAGAAGACGGTTTCGTCGAATCTCACGTGTCTACAAATGATGAGTTTGTGTGTCGATAGATCGAGACATTTGTAGCCACGATGTTGGGTCGGATAACCAAGACAGACACACGGTTTTGAGCGAAGCTCAAGTTTATGGATTTGTGTGTGAGGAATGAGAGGGTAGCAGAGGCACCCGAACACTTGGAGATGATCGTATGAGGGTGATCGGTTGTAGAGGAGTTGAGTGGGGGTGTTGAAATTGTGTGTTTTACTAGGGAGAATGTTTATTAAGTAGGTATGTTGGATTGGGCAAGAAAGGTGTGGATGACGTTTTTTATTGAGCGGATTTTGTGTTCCGCTTTACCATTTTTAGATGATGTGTATGGGCATGAGAAACGAAAAGTCATACAGTGTTGGTTGAAAAAATTTTAAAAGGGGTTATTAGAGAATTCCTTTCCATTGTCACATTGAAACTGTTTGAAGTTGCGTTCAAATTGAGTTTCAATTAGTTTGTAAAATGCTTGAAAGACGGTGTAAACTTGTGATTTATTGCAAATGGGATAGGTCTAAAGAAAATTAGTGACATCATCCACAAACAAAATATAATACCGATGACCGCCGGTGCTGATTACCGATGAAGTCCATATATCACTATGTATCAAATCAAAAGGTAAATAAACATGAGTATTAGATTGAACGAAAGGGAGTCTAGTACTTTTTCCCAAAACACATGGCTGACAAAGTTTAGAAACAGCCTTATTACATTTGACATGACTAGATTTATTTAAAAAATGCAGTAAATTTGCCCTCGGGTGTCCCAAGCGTTGGTGCCAAACATCCTGAGCGAGAGCGGTGAATGAGGAAGGATAGCGGATTTCGGAGAGAATCTAAGGTGTTAGCGGATAAAGGTCCCCAGTACTATTGATGCATAGGATACGCGCCTTGGTCTTGAGGTCCTTCACAAGAAAACCAAAATGATCAAACTTAATAAAAATTTGGTTATCCGTGGTTAATCGACGAATCGACAAAAGGTTTTAAATAATATTAGGGGCGAGTAAGACGCTGTTTAGTTTTAAGGGTGGGTATGGTGGTGTTAGGGTTTGGTTGCCTTGGCCTACTACGGGAATGGTATTACCGTCGCCGACAATTATATTTCGTGAAATGCCATTATTAAAAAAAAGAAGTGAAATTACTTGGGTTTTTCGTCATATGATTTGTAGCGCCTGTATCCATGAACCACGGCTGCTCGGGGGGATTAAGGGCCATGGAATGAAGTGCTTGCTCGATGTCGGTGGGAGTGTAGTCGACGTTGTATGCCTGAGCGGGTCGTGGGCCGAGAACTCCTTGACCCGAGGAGTTGGGTCTAGTGGTCGTTGGGTACGGGCAAGGTGGGTCGATGCCCACTGTTGCCACTAGGAATTTCCCTCACCCGGGTTAGACCAAATGCCCGGGAATTGAGCCTAGGGGTAAAAGCCGATCTGTTGGAATGACCCGCGGCTGCGTCAAGTTGAGTTTCTCTCGCGTCCACGACCCTTGCCGCGTCCACGGCTATTATTGTTGCTGCTGAGTCTACCCTTCTCCTGTTTGTTTTCTGCTCGAACGTCCCCACGTGGATCGAGTTGTGCGATGTTGTTGTGTGAGCCGGCTAACCCGTTTGAGCCGACATGTAGAGCCGTGGCTGCAGAGTTTGCTGCATAAAGTGTTGTGGCTGCACGTTGGGTTTCTTCGTGGCAGAGAGCTGATCAACAATTGTTGAAATCAGGAAGTGGTTATTTGGAGCGGAGAATGGTGGCAATGGTAATTGTTCTGTTAGCCCACCGAGGAGTTGCTAAACAAAGTGTGTTTCGGTGAGGGAAACGTCTATGTTAAGTAGTTGATCGGCAAGCATATTCACGTCTTGACAGTGCACGAGAAGCCTTGTTGTCTTGGAAAAGGTTTACGAGAGCAGTCAATGCGTCATACGCAGGGATATTTTTCTTGAGGATGGTACAAAGAAGGTCCGGGGGAATCGTCCCATATATCCACTAAAGGACGATTGCATCCAAACGTTCCCAAGATTCTTGTGCCGGATCTGCTGCCTTGTCTTTTCCTGCGGCGGTAGAGGAGGAGGAGGTTTCCCTTCGTGGTTACAAGTGGTCGGCGACCAGAAAGGCCGTGCAATGTATTCGGAACAATTCCCACCACGCCACGTATTGGGTACTCTCGTTGTCGAGAGTGATCGGATATTGGTAACATTGACAGCGGGGTGGAGGGAAGCCATGGCTGAAGTAGAGAATCGTGAGTAGGAGGAGAGAGGCCGGCAGTTTATGAGATACCGGCGGCTTAGGGTTAGCGGAGGGTGGCGAAGAGAAAAGAGGAGGATCGGATATTGCTTCGATACTATGAAAGATGGAATAATCCCCTTGCCATTATCATTAAACAATCGACTATAAATAATACATAAAATCCCTTATTTTAGGGATAGATTTACAAGTATGTGAATTCTAGATAACAATCTAATTATAAACAATATACAATTACTATTATTTTGTTTACCGATCTCTCAATTCTCAAGTTGTAGATGGAGAAAATGGAATCATGTTTTCAAAAGACAATCCCAATGAGTTGAAAGATTTTTTGCTTCTGATATCAAAGGAAAACTATCAAATTATGCATGCACTATTGCTTCATCCATGAAGCGTCTTGTTAAAAACATGCAGCTGGCATCACAATGCATTGCTGGTTATTTGAAGCTTCTAGAAAGTGTTCTTACACTTCCACCAGATTCCATTGTTCCAGGGCTACTTCCACCATTAGAACGAGTGGAATGGGAATGATTATTCTGATTAGTGGTCCGGTAATTAATATGACACGTTTGAATTTGATGGCGAGAGTTGTTTATGATATTGAGGAACATGTGAACTCAGTACTGAATTCAAGAAAAATGTTTCAGAATGAATTTGAGATATATAATGGGAGATGATGTTCTAACTGAATTGGATTGGGATGGTTTACATGAAATAGATAGTTTGGAAGAAGTTGAGATAATTAAGTAGGAACAGGTATGATCTTTAGACGTAGAAAAGCTAGGGTTTATATAATGAAGAAGATGAACATGATCTTTAATTTAAATAAAACTGGTTCTACTCTAATTCAAATAATCAGCTTAGTCTAGTTGGTTAGATCAGGTATGTGTGGTCATAAGTCAGACCGTTTTCCTTTTTGTTTTGTTTTATTATTATGATTATTATTTTTTTCTTTTGTATATTAATCAAATTAAATATTTTATAAATTTTGAAAATCAAATTAAAAATCATTTTAAATTAAAAGAAGCTAGGATATCATTTTCATCCACAAAGAAAAACCGATTTTTCATATTCGTTAAAGTTTCGCAAAATCTGGTAATATTATATTTCCATCCCATTAAATATTATATTTTCGTTTACTAAACTAATGATACGAGATAAAAACTACGTTAAAACCGATGTTTCATAAGCGTTGATACTCATAAATTAATAAATAGTATTAAAATATTTTTTAAACCGTTAAAGTTTGTTAATAAATCGTTAGCTTACTTCATTATGCTTTATATTCCTTTTCGTTAAATATTTATAAACACTAAAAATAATTGTATGAGATAAATTTCCCATTTAAAATCCGTACATTGCAATATCGTAACTCGCATATTATTGTTAATATTAAAATAATATTTAGCTCGTTAAATTTCCATTAAAGTTTAAATATAATATTATAATATAAAATGCTAATAAAAGTTATAATAAAATAATACTTTTCCCAACAAATATTTAACTCTTACAATCTCGATAGTTAGATTTCGTTTTGTTTTATTTATAGTTCTTGAAGTTCGGTTGCTTCGGTCTTGTTATCATGCTTACGGTTTTAGTACAAGTTTATCGTCGATTTCGAGGTGAGTTTTCACAACCCCTTTTTAAACGCTTTCCTATTTTGGGTTTGCATATGTATCCTACAAAACTTCAAGTATTTACGATATTGCTTACAAACTACAATTCATTACATGAACTTGTGTGTTTACTTGATTACTTACTCAGTGGTTGCCTCAATAAGTATGATCATACGCCCCCCTTTGCGCTCAGGTCCATTTGTATCGAGTGAAAAAGGGACCCATATCCAAGTACGTTGGTAGCCCCAATTGGAAGGACATTCGTTTGTTCTTTACACTCAGGTCCATTGCATCCAATGTAAAAAACCCTTATGTGCTCATTTCACAAGTTTTATGGAATTGTATGATTTTTACGTATTATATCAAACTGTGGAATTTTCACCAGCTATGTTCATAGCTAACCATATTTTATACATATGTTACAGGTGTAAAGATACAAGGATGAAAGTTAGAAGATACATAACATGCCTATAGGATATTCAAAGAACAACTTATCATTTGTTTATTTATTTGTTACAACTTGTATTATTTGATAAACTTGTGTTACATGAGATTTAAATGAAATAATGTTATTATGGTCACCTAATAGTGTCACGTGTGTTTGAGCAATCTGTACGTCACACTCAGGCATTTCCGCTTTAGCCGGGGTGTTACACTTAGACTCACTAGTTATTACCATTGTGTGGTTGTCCTTCCAGGACGTTTATAATAATTGGAGCATAAGCAGTTGTTATAGGTGTCTTAGCTAAACACCTTGTTTTAGTCAGTGAATCGTCTGGTAATTGATTCGTTAATCTTTATACATGAATTATTCTTTGAACTTTTAGTTCATATAATTTAATTTGAGGATTAATGGTAATTCAAACTAATTTCGTTTTCCAACTGCTATATATCTCCCTCTAATGCTGGGAATGTTGCTTCACTACAGTGAAAACCAATGAGTCATAAACAGATATCTCATTAATAGCTCTAGCTCTTTAATCATAGATAAATATATAATACGGATATAAATTCCCAACTTCTTTCATGGTCTCATCTTTGTGTCTTGTGGTGGATTAATTTCAATATATAACACTCACGAAATATTAGATGAGAGGTACTTGGTTACTGACCAAAAACCAATTGCAATGGGGAGGAAGTATCATAACTTGTTGGCTCGATGTGAATGCATGTAAAATGACAAATACCCAAATAAAACATGAACTTTTGCTCTCATTGCACCAGTTGTAGACGTTTGATGATCGTCTCAACAAAATCAATTCGTCTATTAATAGTGATTTACCAAAATAAATATGAAAATCTAGAATATTGTGCTTGCTATCTCATTAACTAAGCCACAAATCACACAAACTTCATATTGTGAAATAGATAACCATTTAGACGATGCATCGATTTAAAACACAAAATGGTATCATGTTAGGATATGTGTATCCTTTTCTCATTCCATAACATTTAGAATTCACACCTTCCTTTAGTTGGTAAATAAATAATTTCCCTTGAGAGCAATATGACATGTATAATAATGAGGAAGAATCTTTTGGTTCTTCAATAAATTTCACATCATTGACTCGGTGTGGTTTAACCGGTCATGTCATTAGATAATCGTGATCTATAAACTTCAGATTTATGATCGTATATGTATTATGCTTCTTTAATGCAAAAAGTTAAATATGAGAGAACATTATATTATTGTTTCAAGCGATCATGTGATTTCACTTTTGTATTTCCATATTTTGTTCTCATATAATCAATCCCCTTTTCCACTTCTAGTGGTCAATCTCATTATAAACATCGATATCATTGAAAGTCTAATGGTCGATCTCATTATTGACATGACCATAAACGATCTCACTATCAACATGACCATAATTACAATTTACGATGGTTGATCTCATTATTAAAATGACCATCAATAGAAATCTTCTCAATTATGTTCATGATCACAAAGATCAATATATAGTCACATTCACTTCAAGGAATGGAGTAAAACCAATACAATTTCATGGTTTTTCATTATTTCCTTGGACATACATACATAAAGTCACTTTAAACCTTCATGCTCGTATAATAATATTGCTACTTCAAGAGCATATTTGCGGCGTGACAAATAATCTTTCTATTCACATAAAATAAGTTGAGAAATAGTTACATGATCGAGTCATATAAGGTATATCGATATAAAACCATAAGACCTTTTGTAAATTTTAGTGAGATTTAGGGAATATGAGATTTCGGATGTCATATCTAAGATATAAATCCACTATATTATCAGAGTGATAAATAAACCATAACTTAAGTTTAGTTATTCTGTACATAAATAATGAATTGCAGAATACAAGAAATACATACTATCAAATTTTACAATACAAGCAGTTTTCGTCACTTACCATCAACTAATTTAGAATATTTTATAATTAAGCACTCAAAATATAAACTACAACACCATCAATTATATATTACTCTATATATCAATTCAATGTATGTATGTAGAGTACACTTAAATATATAAACACTCATGTTATTGTAACTGTTAGGTGATTATTTCAAAACTAGCTTCATTCTCGTATATTATATATTAAAAACGTGTAACAACTAATATGAATCGGAGACATCACATTTAATATTTCAAATATTAATATATAAGACTATCACAACAATAATATTCATAAAATGTTCATTACATTACACATAAGCTTGTTGTGTCTCAAAGATGAATCTAACTATAAAGATACAAATCAATATTCACATTAATGTCATATATAACTAAAACAAAAAAATACTTGAGACACAGATAATTATTTTTCTTTCATAATAGCATTTAGATGTCACACAACTTATTATAACTAAATGCAATAACGTTTTTACAAATTGGTCCATTACAATTTACATCTATGCATATTATGGATTTGGGAAGAACCGAACTTTAACTTAAAATGCAACATCATTAGTCCATTACATCTATGCATATTATTATATGGTTTTACTTTAGCAACAACTTAATTTGTTTAATATTAAAGAAACATAGAAAGAAAAGTAAATCAAATAATTTCTGTGTATAGTATAGTTGTAACCAATTGTAGTAATTATCTACTAGTAATCTAGTATGAATGTAATACCATGACGATAAATCACAAAACCAACAATTATATGCGTCTAAATTTAGAAACTAAAATATTCTTATTTAAATAAACAAATTACATACATCGAGCAATTAATTAAAATCATAAACTAATATAGATTAGAACAACTTTCTTTTTTTTTTCTTTTTTTTTAACATATCGATGATTAACCGGGGATAATTTATAAACAAGTTTAAAATTTAATTAATTCTTTGACATCTTTTTTATTAATAAAAGAACAAGAGGCACAAACAACTCGATTTCAAACAATTTTATTTATTAACGTGCTTTCACTCCAAGAGGAATCTATTTTCAAATATTTATTTATATACTTAATTGACGACGATTTCTTCATCAAACAATTAAAAATAAATAACAGTTTGATTTGTTAATAATGAATGGGATTGTTTTATAATCATAATGGAAAAATAAATACAACTTTCAATTCAACCCAAGATTGTATCAATTCCGAATGGGATTGTTTTAAGAGATTATTAGAATAACAAAACAAATCTCTAACAAAATCAAATGGTGTAAGAACAAAAATATGGTTTAAGTTTGAGATATTAAAGAAGAACGAAAAAGTTAACTTACCTTACGATATTGTGACCCAACTACAAAAGCTCTTCGTGCTGATAACGTGTTGTGAAACTAGCCTAATAGCAAAACAATAAGAGGGAGACATGTAGGGAGAAAGGGAGAGATTTCATATATTAGGTGTGCCATACAATGAGATACAATAAGATGTATATATAGAATTGAAAAACTTAGAGAGAAAGCTAATCTATATTAGGTGTTGATAACCATAATATTAATATATTTATAACAAAAACGGGGTTGAGTTATATTACTAGTCAAAACAAACTGGGTTGATTTGGGTTGACCTATAGAGACTATTTTATCAATTATTTGTTTTCTTAAAGTGAAAACGGAAACAAAATCTTTTAAGACGACATGACTAATGTGTATGTATATATTAAAGCTAAATTAACTTCCGTAACACCAAAACAACCATAATCTATGCACTATGGTTGTTGGTTTGACTCTTTTTACAATATTCAGGTAATGTAATTTCTTAATCATTTCCAAGACCTAAGAAAAAACAATAACTAAATAATACAAAGTGAATGGCTAACTCATGTGTTAAAAGAATTGCAAGTTAAGTAGTTAACCAAGACGGTCACAGCCAAACCTGTGGTACTATGTGTTGCATTGCCCATGTAATTAGATTTAATTTTTTTTGTTAATAAGTTTAAGAGTTATACTAATTCGTTCCTCATATGATTACAAATATTCCTCTATGGAAGCTAAAGATTAGAACAACAATCAACAATAGTAACTCAAATGGAAATAACAATCAACAATAGCAATTGCACAAACCTAAATAAAACAAACAAACCTAAAGTTTAACTCAAGCTAAAAAACTTAACATAATCTATACATTCATGTAACTTTCTTTAATTTTAATATCTAAACATATGATACATGAAAAATATTTATTCACAATAATTAAAAAAAAGTTATAAGTATTGTTTATGTTAATATATTTCTTTTCCTAGTAATTAAGCGTTTATTATGACTGTCTGTGGGTGACAGATTATCGATGCGGCAGAACAAGTGGGTGGAATATTTGTCGTCACTGCATATCACGGTAATGCTGAAGATATGGTTAAAAGAAACAAGAAGGGTGAGCCTCTTCTCAATGACGGTGAGGTCCAGATTCTCACATCACACAGTCTTCAGCCGGTAAGATATTTTTCGCACTTCTCTTGATGAGTGGTTATAAACCAAAATGTGAGAATGAAAGTTGTTTGAAATATTATAATCAGGTGTCGATTTCCATTGGTGGGCCCGGGTTAGCAGCGGGTGTGAGGTTTCGCAAGGATGTGGCGGGCTAGCAAGCGTGGCTGCGACTGTGATGAATCCGCATGGGTTTGTAGCTCCTAATGACTACGAGAAGACTCTTATTGAAGTCGTTATGAATACTGCACTAGTACAGAAGAGGCCTGAAGATGCGGTTAATTTCCCTTGAAGGTGCGGGTCAAGGACCGCACTTTATACCATCGCACCATCTGTTAAAATACAACCGCATCTTCTTCAAACCGCACCTTCTGCTTATATAAAGGAGAGCCGCACCTTCTGCTGCATCCAAATATGAACTGCACCTCTTAATATGAACCCTCTTAATATGAACCAATCCAAAAGATGGTGTTTTTGTGACCGCACCATTTGATTCTTTTTTATTTTTTTTAGTTTCCAGAAAACAAATAATATTATAAATAACATAATATGAAATATGAATTTCCTGAAAAACCAAAGATGATAATATACAAAAAGTTTCATTGTGTCACAAATATATATATAGGTTAAAAGTAAAAGTAATACATAATAACTTTCAAAAACGACATCTTCATTCTAACTACTTGAACCGATGTCTTCAATCTTGCAACTTGAACCGACGTCTTTATTATCACAAGTCAAACCATAGAAATCACCTAACAAAACATATTACATTAGTAAAATGAAGCTTAAAAATATGTAAGTGTTTTCGACAAGAAAATGTAAGTGTTCGTTTATGTTCGTTCGCTAACAAAATAAACAAACGGTTCATTAGCATTAATTAATGAACATAAACGAATAAATATGTCAGCTTCAAATTAAAGTTAATTTCCAAACAAATCGGTTGTTTGCTTATCAAGGGTATTTCTGGTATTAGGCAATTTTGGGTCACAAGCTTCAAGGTTATTGCAAACTGAGCACATAACATATATTTTATGATCCGACTTCTCACAAGTCAAACTGCAGGTTTTAGCACACAATATCATTTCAGGACAGTTTGTTAATGGGTCATTAAGTCAGCAAATTATGACAATTTTAGTCAACAGCAAGTTATCTTTTAGGTTTGAGCCGTTGGATATAAGCAAACATTAAAAATGGTAGAATTTGCGCTAACCTTGAGATGCCTCAGCAGTCCAGCCCTCAAGCATTTGTACCAATTTGTTGTTGGTCCATAGATATTAACTATATACGATTATCAAAACATTGGTACTTGCGTAAAAATATGTGTGTGTACATACATATTGTTATATAAACCAGTTTTTGAAAACTAACCGCATTTAAATAACCATCTTCAAAGAGATTTGATTTTACCACTTCAGGCTCGTAATTGTCTTCATCAACCTAAATTAACAAAAAAACTGTTATAACACTAACAAATCAAACTAAATGAACAAAAAATATGAGAGTAAATGGGCCGGCTACCGGTTGATAAAATGAACTGCTCGCGAAGTTCTCATCGTGAAATTGTGGGGAGACACGACCCACTTGATTAGTCTAAAATAGCAAACAAATTTTTATAATATAAACAAATCAAACTAAATTAAAAATATATATTAGAAATCGGTTGACCTTTTGTGAACATAAAGTTAAAGTGTTCGCGGTGTCATTGTCATTGTCATTTATTTGTGGCGAGTTGCTTGTATGATTCGGTGAAGAAGAACTCAACTCCACTCTCGGGGAACTTGGTGACTTGCTTGGTTCCCTTTGGTTCACAAGCTACAATTTAACAAAAATATATTCTAGTAAATACTGATGCACTAAAATATATTTTAACACTAAAATAAATTTAAACATATAAACAAAAATATACCCTTATCGATTTTCTTGGCCACTGAATGATTTGACCAACCAACATCTCAACCGTATTAACTTCTGTTGTTTTTGTTACATTGTAGACTTCAAAATCTTTATATGAATCAACAATGCCATCCACAGAAACCTTGACACAATCTACCATTATTGGCTTACAATGTAAAACCGCACCGATGGTCGGCCACGCCTTACCTTCAGCCACCTTCACTAGTGAGTCACCCACGTTTATTAGCAACTCACATCGGGTTTCGCTCTGCAAGACCAACATTTTTAATATACATGTACATATGTATAGCAAACAATTAAAATATATTACCATGATAGGTGGATAGTTGACATGTCCATCAGTACACGTGTCCACTTGTCGTATCGAGTTTCTACCATAGTTCACATTTTTAAACAACCCTCCATGAACTTTAGTGTAGCCTATAAACTCATTATAACAATATCAATTTCATCAATTTATATATATATATAAAAGGGGAGGATTTGTGCAAAATTTGGTTAACAAAAAAATCATGGCCACATTATTATAACAAGAAGCAGCATACCAACTTTTTGTTGCCAACAAAAATATAGCAACATTATTATAACAAAATATAACAGCAAGCATCATAACAACAAAAATATATATCTTTATTTATTTTTTATTTTTTTGGAATAACAGATGGACAATTAACAAATCTAGAATGTGCGTACAAAAGATTTTTTGCAACAAATATATGTATATATGTATAGTCATTACCTATGATCTGGGACACCGTTCTTGATCGCCCGCCGTGCTCGGGTCCAACAACTCGAACAAGCGGGTCTTCTTTATTTTCATTATAGCTTCCATCAGCTATCATAACTTGCTCGACTCGATACTACAAAAAACATTTGTTAAAACATATAACTATAACATTAATAAATCAAACTGAATTCATTTTCATATAACTAAATAGCATAATCATTTACCAAAGCATCAGCCTTCTCAATCCCATCATCATCAAGTGAATACAGCGTGGTTTTTTTGTTTTTTGTTGCATGACCCATTATAAACAACCTAGAACATGAGTTTTGTATTCCTTTAAGTCCCGGGTTGCTTTCCTCAAGCTGGGGCCATATGATACTTTGCTTTCGTTTCAAACCTCTATAGCCTTCTCGTCCTACCTTAGGCGTGTTTTTTCTCTTTGAATTACTAGCTTTTGCTATTTCTCTTTTTTCCTTCACATATATCAACAAATTGTCATTAATTACATGCAAACATATACATGTAATATTATTAATATTAATAAACAATTCAAATATACCATAGCCTCCTCACTAGTCTTTTGTATAATTAACAACTTCCAATCTTCTTCATCAATAAATGGAAATTTTTCATAAGCTTTCGGGGCATCAGGACTAGGGTCTGGATTATATATATAATTTGTAGCAGTCCTAGATCGAAAGTTTGTGCCAAGTCTCACAGCCCACCTCCTCATATATTCTTTAGGCGCATCAGTCTCAATCTTCCAAAATTGCTATAGAATAAAAACACCAAGTTAAAATAATAACCAATAATTTATAGATATTTCATATTAAGTTAAAAATATAATACGTGCCTTCGTTTCTGACCACACGTAATCAAAATCTTTGTCTTCGAATTGGCACATTTGAATATGAATTGGAAAGCAATGTTGAACCGTCATCCCATAGAATGAACTAAATTTGCCAAGTATTTCTGGATCATCATGTAGCGGCATATTATTTTCATCAAATCTCATAGGTAACTTGTCCTCGGGAATTTTAGTTAAAAAAGCAGCAATCCCGCGTGAGGTTTTCTTTATGTTACTCATACCTATGGTGAGTGAAAGTCAAATTAATACACTTGCAATTAAATATAATCTAACAAACTACTACACGTGCAATTAATGCACTTTAATATCAGGCCAGGACCACCTACAACCCTTTATTTATTCACAACCACATCAACCCAAACATATAAATAATGAAATTGAAACAAAACAATAACTTTGGTTCAGGTTCCCCACTGCGTAAACAATTAACAAAAATAACTGAAGATGTGACTTATTGTGCTTGTTGAAGAGGCAAAGAGGGCTGACGAGCAGTACAATTTCAGTCAATAGTTCGTCGTGGGTGGGGCTTATTTCAGTGGGTGGTCCGATTGGGGCTGAATGAGTTACTGATAAGTTAGGGTTTGCAATTAGGGGTGGTGTGTGAATAGATTGGCGGTGTACTGAATAGTTTGGCGCCTAATTGAATGGATATAGATCACTGGAGGGAATGTCAAATACTTTTGACTTTTGGGGGTGGAATTTGGCGGTGACTTGGAATTTGGCGGTGTGACTGTGGTGTACAGCATAATATAAAGCCAAATATAATTTGTTTATGTAAATGATAACATTTTTATTAAATGGCTATTAAAACAACATTAGTGGTGTTTAAGTTACGTAAATAATTTGTTTAATTTATGTAAATTATAATCAAACAATAAAATACGGTTGATGGAAAAAAAAGTTTGGTTTCGGTTTTTTCGGTGCCGAAAACCAAACCGAACCGAAAACCAAACTTTCGGTTTTATGATTTTCTAAAACCGTTTGGTTTCGGTTCGGTTCTTAACAATATACAATATAGAACACTCATAATAAAACAAACAAATAAAACACATATTTTTTAAAAGTTTTAAATGAAATCACACAAACAATCGACAATGTCTCCTTAACACTCATAATCAAACACGTCTATTTATCTTCATCATTCTTGTTTATTCTGCATAAAATAAAATTATTAATAAACTGGTTATTAAAATTTAAAAAAAAATAAAGATAAATTATATTAATAAACTGACTATATCAAACCTTCATCAACATAAATCTCATCCATGCCATGTAACATTTCATTTACGTTTTCATTGGGATCACTTGAATGGTTATCATCGTCTATGGGGTCATTTGATTTTTCATCATCACCGTTAAGGTTTAATGAGTCATTGTTATATGTGTTATCAATAGTGGTCGATGACGTGCTAAAATCAGCTAGTGATTCTCCATGCCTTGACCAACAATGGTATCTAGGCTTAAAACCATTTTCGAACAAATGTGCCTCTATTTCATTGGTATCATTACAATACTTAAAGTTTTGACATTTGGAACAAGGACAACAAATCGACCGACTTCCTTTATTAGCGCGATGTGCTTCGGCAACCCTAAGAAAACTTTTAACACCTTCCGCGTAAATTTCGGATTGTCGCAAAGCTTTGTACATCCAATCATCATGATCCATCTGAAAATTAAAATAAACAAACAAGTGATGTAAATGTATGTAAACCGGCACTCTAAGGTAGTGGATCCTAATCCACTTTTTGGATATTCTATCTCATATGTATACATTTTAACGTGCTAGCTATTTAAGAAAAAATCGGCAGCATTTCTCCTTAACTCCTCAAGTATGCGTATAAAACGCAAACCCGATGGAGTAGGAGTAAAAGCTACCGTTTTTTCTTACTTAGCCAACACGTTAAAATGTATACACTTCCTAATGAGATAGAATATTCAAAAAACAGTCCCAAAGGGAACAATCCAAAATTTATCTCTATTAGATAAATTTTAGACAGGTATTTTTATAAGGTTATCTTAAATTCATATTATGACAACTATATCATATATAAAATATCTCTTAAAACTAAAACGTACCTTCAATTAAGTGACAAAATTTAAGATATGAAATTTTGAGCTTTTCTTGCTTGAAGTGAGGAAGAAGGAAGAAGCTAGAGAGTGAACCGTGAGAGGGAAAGAAGATACTATATAATTTTGAAATATAGCCGTTCACAAAATAAGAACAATAATGGAACCTATTGCATTTGAATCGCACCTTTTGCATTTGATAATATACAATTTTGAACCGCACCTTTTGCATTTGAACCTATTCAACGTTAATTTGTTTAAAAGAACCGCATCTTCTTCTTTTACATTTAATACAAAAACAAAATATTATGAATTTGGTCTAAAGGTGCGGTGGATCTTGAAACCGCACCTTATGTGTTTAACCCATCGCATCTTATGCCTATTTGTGTACTAGTGCTGGTTTTGACATTTACTCAACCCCACATTTAAATAATTTTTTGGAAACAGTAAACATATTACAACGCATGTTTTGTTACAATTTCCAGTTTTGGTGATATTAGTGGGGGTTTAATTAGCTTTATATTTGAGGAAACTCGTGGGTTATTCAAGTTGCACTTGATAGTTTTTGAATTGAATTGAATTGAATGTGAAAATATGAATTTCGAACATACTGAGTTATTTTCGTTTCATTTACTAAACTAGTTATGGCCGAACCAGAGTGACGTTGTCTTGTTGCACAAGTCACTGTTTGTATACCTCATAAACATAAGAAAAAGGTGAAGTTGTGTATATTATGTTGAATTGTGGCTTTAAATTAGGATATTGTTGGATACGCTACGATTGTCTCAGGTAACTATCTTTTCGATTATTGGATTTGGTATTCGTATCGGCCTATTAATTGTTCACATTCAGTTCTCTGCTGATGGTGTGTGGTTCTCATCGACCGAAGGAGGCAATGGTTGCGTCAGGTAAGGGTCACGTGAATGATTTGAGTCCAATGTATACGCTTTGATTATACAATTTCTTTAAATCTAATTTCTACACCAAGTTTTGTGAGGCTCATGTTTGATTCTGATCATAATTCTTTGTTCGTTGATGAAACATGGATCTAATCTCGTGGGAATCATATCTATAATTCCACCGGGTTAGGGTTATGAAATGAATATGACGTAAGAATGAATCAAATCTTCAACTAGATCCGGATTAACTCTTGCAAACCAGACCATCGTGAGTCTCGTTACAGGAAGGACAAGATGGGGGGGGGGGGTGTCTTCTCGTAACCACCCTCCGGCGTAAGAATAAGTGCAGTTCTGTAGAGAAAGAAAGTACTTAAGTGACTGATGTAATATGTGGAGTGTGAATGAATACCTTATGATGATGATGATAAAGGTATTTATAACTGAGGATGGAAGGAATGTGATTGGTGCAGTTGTCACTATCCAAAAGATAACTTTTCTACATGAATGAACACGTGTTACGCTCTAATTGGAAGCGACAATTGGCCATGTGCAAGGTTGTTACCAGGTGTCCAGCTGTCTTTCTCTCATTAGCTGTATCACCTCGTGTTCTCCTTAAAGGAGGTAAACATCATTGTCATGGATATTTTAACGATCTTCTAGAAGGATGTTCTTACTGTCCCCGGCTTTAAGCGGAATGCGCCCGGATGTAACGTACAGATCATTCATAAGCTCGTAACGCTATTAAAGCGACATTAATTATAATTATTTCATTTCATATCATCAAAAGTACACACATTGTTCATAAATAAAAGAAAACAATAACACTTCATCGAAAACGTAAACAAGTTCTTTATTTCAATATCCTAAGGCATACTAATGATCTTCGTCCTTAGCACACCATCGATTCAACCTGCAGCTCATTGAAAATAATATATTTTGTCAACAATTAAGTTGGTGAGTTTTCATAAGTTTTTGCGTATACATATATATAGAAAACTCGCGATTCATCAATCGTCATGCAATAAGTATTCAAGCGTAAAGTAAATGAAATCAAATAGTGTCGTCCTCTCGTTCATTTAGCCGAAGCCGTTGAAGTCAGGGAAATGAGAACCACCTTATGTAAACAACCGAAATCGTAACGTTAGACGGCGCGGGTACGTCCCGTCGGACCCTCACCCCGACCAAAGGCGGATTATACATCGGGGCGCCACATATTGTTTCATTACTCGTGACACTATTGGGTGTCAATATTTAATAAATACATTCATTCGCGCACGCGCAGGGTAAACACAAGATAACATAAATCATCATAATTCAATATATTATAAATCGTAATATTCGAACAGCAATAACTTGTCTTGATACATTTTAGTCTAGGTCCAAAATAAAGAAAACATCCCATGTTCAGGTTTGCTGTAGCTGCTTTGAGGCTTGAGGTCACATAGGATGTTTTCTTTATTTTGGACCTAGACTAAAATGTATCAAGACAAGTTATTGCTGTTCGAATATTACGATTTATAATATATTGAATTATGATGATTTATGTTATCTTGTGTTTACCCTGCGCGTGCGCGAATGAATGTATTTATTAAATATTGACACCCAATAGTGTCACGAGTAATGAAACAATATGTGGCGCCCCGATGTATAATCCGCCTTTGGTCGGGGTGTTACAACACTATGTGTATGCGTTTGAGTTTGCGTAACTTCCACCATAAAAACAATAAAGACGTTGCAAGCAAGTTCACGTATAATCATAAACAACACGCACGAATAATATTAACATGTACGATATAAGTGAATTGGGTTGTAAACAATCACATAACTAACGAAATAAAAACTTGTGACGTGCTACCCCCAAAATATTAATAAGCGTTAAAATGGGGCTATGAAGAACTCACCTTTGAAATAGATGATAAACGAGAAACGAAATCCGAAAGCAACCGAAAGTGCGTTTAAAGAAATCGAAGCGATTGAACTTCTCGAACTATAAATAAAAATAAATACGAAAATTTAAAGACTAACTAACGGGATTATACGGGTTGATTATTTAGTTTTAACGATATCGCGTTATATATTTTATTATTTTAAGGCATGGATTATTCTAATATTATTCTAAGTCTTAACGGAAATTTTAACGGCTTATATTATTTAATATTATGACTTAAATGCTAATATATTATTTAATATTATGACTTAAATGCTAATATGAAAGTTGCGTTAATTACGAGGCATGGATTTTATATCGGAATTATCTTGAACTACGTTAACAAAGTAAGGTTAAAGAATTAACACTAACGAATTACAAAACTAACGAATTTAAAGTTTAGCGAATTAAAATTTAATGGATTACAAGCTAACGAATTAAAGTTTAACGAACTATGTTATTTAAATATTATTAATTTAACGATAAGTTTGAATATTATAACGTTTACGAAATTTTGTTGTTAACGGTAAATTTTATTTTGAAAACAAGGTGTTAACGAACGATACATATATAATTGTTAAACAAGTTAAAAACGAGACTTGACAGTTCGAAGGATTAGTTTTTAGGTGAAAACGATATTTATAATTTTTATAATTGATTTTATGTGATTAAAAATAATTTTATATGATTTAAAATGATTTATAAAAGAATATATATAGCTTATAATAATTATTATAAAAGATTTAAAAACAAAACTAAAATATCGCTTTGACCCGGATTCGAACCCGAGTCCTTATGGACACAACATATTTGCTTAACCACTGAACCAAGTTAACAGTTTGTTATAAACTCAAAGCAGATTGAATAAATATAATAGTTCAAGTTCATCATCTACCTCCCCTAAACCCTAGTTCTTAATTCAATCAACTCATTCCGAGTTTGTTCAATCTATTTTAGGGGTTTTGTTAGTTGGCTAAAAAATCATAAAGCATATAAAGATTACCCGATAGTGTAGCGTTTTGACGGTGAACGACGGTGGCCGGAGTAACGAACTTGGACGAATTATTTAAGCAAATGAAGAGTGTATTTAAATGTAAATTGAAGGATGAGAGAAGTTTAGTTGAGCGTGAGGATGCTATTTATACTAGTAATTAGAGCGTTATTGATTAATTGCTTTTAGTTAGATTTTAATGAGAATTCTGGCTAGTTCGCGAGTTGATTCCGGTGATTAACGGTCGTTAAAACGCAATTAATGTGTTGATTAAGGATTATTAGCGTAGACTAGGGTTGTTACACCAAAAAAATGGGTCAAAACGTATGATTTAAGGGTTGAAAAGGGGGGGTTCGTCGGAGCCGCGGCTTGCCGGAATCCGGCAGCCGGAAAACCATGATGTGAAAGGAAGCTGGGGGGATTTGGAATTAATTATATTTTATTATTATAATTTAACTAAAGTTTCCTTTTAGGTCCCTCTATTTTCAGTTTTCATAAAAATAGATTTTGAATTTATACTTTCATATTCGACCTTGTACTTTGAAGTGTTTTACGACTAGGGAATTATGATAAAATTTATGAATTAGATCCCGAACCTTGAAATGTAATAAAGATGGAACAAATATTTAAGTACTTGGATAATTTTATATTATACTCACTTTTGTAACTCGTTTAAAAATAAAATCTTTAAATCCATGAGTTTCGATAATTGAAAGAAACGTATAGAAACTAACAAACGATAAACGATGAATAGGAATACATTAAAGCGATAAACCGGGTCGGTTTAACACAATTACGAATAATAAACATTGACGAATATAAAGTACATTAAATGAAACTTGATATATATATAGATATATATGTATATATATATGTATATATTTATTTATTTATTTATGTTTATAATAAAAAAAAATGGGTCGGGTTTTCGGGTTTGAAAAGTAACGAATGTTACAGGATTCACAACTTTTAGAAATTTCGTCCCGAAATTAAAATAAAAATAAAATTTTAAAAGAAAACAATTAATATAATTGGTTTGTTAAAAGTTTTAACAATTTTATATGTACATAAAAAAACAATAACGTCGATATTTGAATGGCTTGAAAAGACGCCACAAATGGGATATGGCAAGGACACTTATATATAGGATGTATCAGCGGCGTATCCACCATGCCCTTGTCATACTGCATTTGTCTCGTCTTTCAAAATCATTCCAGGTTTTGAGTTTTTTTGCACACAACGTACTTATTATGTCTTCCATGCGAAGACTTGGGTAATTATGTGTCGACCCATAATTACCTTTATTGTCGGATGGTCCACATAATCCGTCCCATTATGTGGGTTTTTTAAATAAATACAATAAGTTCTTATGTGAAAACTTTGGAAATCAAGAATGATGAACTAAAGAAATCAAAACTAATGAAACGTATAAACAAATCTTTGAGATCAACGATCAGCGAAAATATTAGGTCTAAATAAATTAAATCGTTAAAGTTTTAAATTATATAAACGATGTTATCAAACTTATAACAAAATGAGTGGAACTATTGACCAAATATTTTGTGAATACAGATATTTATTAATTGACTATTTTAAAGTAATCAAGATTTGAAATTTCAAGTAGAAGGTGTTTATAAAAAGTGAGAAACGTGAATAAGTATGAAAAAAAGAAGTTACTTATTTAAAATTTAGTCATGGTAGATGAGTTTGAAAAGACTATGTATTGATGTCGGAAAGCAATAAACTTTTAAAACGACATGGAATGCGGGTTAAGTTATATTGCATTGCAGAATCGAGTTAGGGTTTTTTTTTTTTTTTTTTTTCAGAATACTGCAGGCGTATCCAGATCATTACAATTGTAGCAGGATTGAAGTACGAGCATACGGTAAGGTAAGTGGTTAGGTAACAGATCGCGGGAATAGATTGGCGGTGTTGAATATGTGTAGTTTCATGGCAAGAGTCGATGAGGTGGCCGAAATTATCATAATGTGGAGCATCTCGACATTGCGGTAGCGAAGTGGTGGAATGGTACGTGTTACACAAAAAGGGGGTGGGTTCTCATGTGAAAATATTTGTTGGGTAAGGTTTGAGTATCCAAGAGTTATGTTTGGTTTTGGATTGACTTAGGTTGTTTCGAGGTTTAAACGTATTGCTGTGGTTAGTGAGGAATTTTTGGGTTATCATGGTCGGGATTGCGCTGGTCAATTGTTTGATGATCTGTGTTGTCGTTTTGTGGGTTGAGTTTTAGAGGGCAACGTTGAGAAAAGAGAGAAGATATGCTACAAAGTGTGAAGAATTTGTGTGACACAAAACGTAAATATGAAATTCATATCAAAAGAAACTTTATATAAAATATTCCTAAAATCGGAATCAATGTTTATAAATCATAAAAATGAAATCTTATGAAACGAAATTTGAAATAAAAATTGAAATGCTCATGAGTCAGTATGAGTTATCGTATTTCAATAATGTCGTAAATTTTTGAACAAATATATGAAAAATTCAATATGTCAAATTTTGAAATAAAACATGGAATTAACACAAACCTAATATAATTAATGAAATTGAATTGAATATCGAGTGTTCATAACCTTTCTAATTTTCAAAAAACCGTGATAATAAACGACTTATATAAAGAAAAACAAATGACTTCGAATTTTCAAATTATAATAATAGAATTTATAAATAAAGTAAATGGGTTGAAACTTGACAATTCGTGTAATAGCACAAATTTTAGAAAATTCCATGAATATATAAACACAGAAAACAAATTAAAACTTGACTATTCACAAACCCAATGAATTTTCAAAACGGCAATATAAAGAACTGAGTCTTCGAAATCACACGTTGTATGAATTATCATATCTTGTATGTTCCAATAAAAAAATGCGTAGCCAAATCTAACCAAAAGCTGGTTATTCGTGTATCACCACAACTTGTCAGACTTTTAGTTAACACACATAAATCAAAATGCGAAATCAAATCGAACCAAAAGCTGGGTATTCGTGTATCACCACGTCTTGACAGACTTTTGGTTAAAACACATTGTAAAACATTGAGGGTCGGAGTCACACATCGCATGAACCACCATGACTTGTATAACATCCTAAGGAGTGTAACCATATCCTTATCACAAAGAGGACATGATCACGATTGAAAACATAAAGTTGCGATTCGTATGGCGTTTGTGTGGTACGCTTTGGCTTAGGGTTTCATGCCCTTTCCGAACTCTCCAGGTAAGCAACCGGTCCTGCGTCTGATTGGATATATGCGCATTGCTTATCCTTAGGTTTCAATAACCTTGGTGTCAAGAGTTCGGAAAACAAGCACGTCCCCTCCACAGTTACTACACACCCGCCATGTAAAACCGTCTTTATGCAGAAAATATCGAAAAACTGAAATAAAATTGATTGGAAAAAAAATATTTTGAAACTATTTGTTTTAGGCCTAAACCTTGGAGTTTGTGTGTGAATATGTGTACGGGCGACGCTATGAAATGTTATAAATTCGAGCGTGTGAATGAAACTTTAATATAAGTGCACGCACGTAGCACATATAGTATACATGCAGTTTGGGCCCTAAAATAAACTATAACTATAGTAGGCCGATACGTCTAACAACCTATCTTATAGTTACGGCTCTGATACCAATCTGTAACACCCTGACTTTAAGCGGAATACGCCCGGATGTAACGTACAGATCATTCATAAGCTCGTAACGCTATTAAAGCGACATTAATTATAATTATTTCATTTCATATCATCAAAAGTACACACATTGTTCATAAATAAAAGAAAACAATAACATTTCATCGAAAACGTAAACAATTTCTTTATTTCAATATCCTAAGGCATACTAATGATCTTCGTCCTTAGCACACCATCGATTCAACCTACAGCACGTTGAAAATAATATATTTTGTCAACAATTAAGTTGGTGAGTTTTCATAAGTTTTTGCGTATACATATATATAGAAAACTCACGATTCATCAATCGTCATGCAATAAGTATTCAAGCGTAAAGTAAAAGAAATCAAATAGTGTCGTCCTCTCGTTCATTTAGCCGAAGCCGTTGAAGTCAGGGAAATGAGAACCACCTTACGTAAACAACCGAAGTCGTAACGTTAGACGGCGCGGGTACTTCCCGTCGGACCCTCCAACTATGTGTATGCGTTTGAGTTTGCATAACTTCCACCATAAAAACAATAAACACGTTGCAAGCAAGTTCAGGTTTGAAATATATGATAAACGAGAAACGAAATCCGAAAGCAACCGAAAGTGCGTTTAAAGAACTCGAAGCGATTGAACTTCTCGAACTATAAATAAAAATAAATACGAAAATTTAAAGACTAACTAACGGGATTATACGGGTTGATTATTTATTTTAACGATATCGCGTTATATATTTTATTATTTTAAGGCATGGATTATTCTAATATTATTCTAAGTCTTAACGGAAATTTTAACGGTTTATATTATTTAATATTATGACTTAAATGCTAATATGAAAGTTGCGTTAATTACGAGGCATGGATTTTACATGGGAATTATCTTGAACTATGTTAACAAAGTAAGGTTAAAGAATTAACACTAACGAATTATAAAGCTAACGAATTTAAAGTTTAGCGAATTAAAGTTTAATGGATTTAAAGTTTAATGGTCGTTAAAACGCAATTAATGTGTTGATTAAGGATTATTAGCGTAGACTAGGGTCGTTACACCAAAAAAATGGGTCAAAACGTATGATTTAAGGGTTGAAAACGGGGGTTCGTCGGAGCCGCGGCTTGCCGGAATCCGGCAGCCGGAAAACCATGATGTGAAAGGAAGCTGGGGGGATTTGGAATTAATTATATTTTATTATTATAATTTAACTAAAGTTTCCTTTTAGGTCCCTCTATTTTCAGTTTTCATAAAAATAGATTTTGAATTTATACTTTCATATTCGACCTTGTACTTTGAAGTGTTTTACGACTAGGGAATTATGATAAAATTTATGAATTAGATCCCGAACCTTGAAATGTAATAAAGATGGAACAAATATTTAAGTACTTGGATAATTTTATATTATACTCGCTTTTGTAACTCGTTTAAAAATAAAATCTTTAAATCCATGAGTTTCGATAATTGAAAGAAACGTATAGAAACTAACAAACGATAAACGATGAATAGGAATACATTAAAGCGATAAACCGGGTCGGTTTAACACAATTACGAATAATAAACATTGACGAATATAAAGTACATTAAATGAAACTTGATATATATATAGATATATATGTATATATTTATTTATTTATTTATGTTTATAATAAAAAAAATGGGTCGGGTTTTCGGGTTTGAAAAGTAACGAATGTTACAGGATTCACAACTTTTAGAAATTTCGTCCCGAAATTAAAATAAAAATAAAATTTTAAAAGAAAACAATCAATATAATTGGTTTGTTAAAAGTTTTAACAATTTTATATGTACATAAAAAAACAATAACGTCGATATTTGAATGGCTTGAAAAGACGCCACAAATGGGATATGGCAAGGACACTTATATATAGGATGTATCAGTGGCGTATCCACCATGCCCTTGTCATACTGCATTTGTCTCGTCTTTCAAAATCATTCCAGGTTTTGAGTTTTTTTGCACACAACGTACTTATTATGTCTTCCATGCGAGGACTTGGGTAATTATGTGTCGACCCATAATTACCTTTATTGTCGGATGGTCCACATAATCCGTCCCATTATGTGGGTTTTTTAAATAAATACAATAAGTTCTTATGTGAAAACTTTGGAAATCAAGAATGATGAACTAAAGAAATCAAAACTAATGAAACGTATAAACAAATCTTTGAGATCAACGATCAGCGAAAATGTTAGGTCTAAATAAATTAAATCGTTAAAGTTTTAAATTATATAAACGATGTTATCAAACTTATAACAAAATGAGTGGAACTATTGAGTAACACCAAATAATTAGAATAACGAATGAAAACATTGAAGTCATGTATATCTCAATAAATGAAATAATAAGGTTGAGAATAACAATGTAAATAAACATAGCATTGTGCTAACAAAATATAAACACATAAGTAGATGAAGCATTGGGTCCGAGAATAGGATAAACAAACGAAACTTTAATAACAGAATAGAGTATGTTCTTGGAGTCAATAATTGACTCGTTAAACAAATCAAAATTTTCAATAAAATGTCAATGTGAATAGAGCACATTGAGATTAAGAATCGCAAAATAAATAATCAAAGTGAACATTCTCTCAAGTTGATTAATCATAGATATCAATAATAAATAATTGAAACTTCAAGATCAAAATAAAACATTGATCAAATTGATGAAATGTTGAAATCAAGAATAACAAAATAACTCGAATAAAATATTGAGCGGAAATAGAACAAATTAAACAATCAAACAATTTGTGTAAAAATAATAAACTCAACATGTGCATGGTCCCAATTTCCACTAAACAATTATGCTTATGGGAAATAGGTTATAGACCGCGAGATTGAAATAACAAAGTAAACCGATTCAAATTGCAACTATGAATGAAAATAGTTCACTAAATAACAAATAACCAAAGTCAGTATTTAGTTCATAAACAAATCTTCGAAGAAATTGGTATATACAAATTATTTCGGTAACGTCCAAACAAAATAATATATAAAACAATATATATTCATGAAGAAGAAAGAAAGGGAAACAAAAGGTAGTTTGTGATGCTTGTCTTCTCGAAGAGGGGTTATGGTATGAAAGTTGTTATAGAGGCAGTGTCATGATTTCTTAATTGAAACTCATTGACGTTGACAAGGAGCGGAAAAAATGATTATTGAGATTTGTTCAAGTTTGTGAAAATTGATTGTGTAAAGGTGATGGTTTATAACTTAAGGAAAAAAAATTTTATATAATAATTTGCATGATAAAATATATATATCCTTAGCTAGCGCTAAGGCTTAGAAACTTTATAAAAATTTTAATGTAAAAGAATTCCGGTTGCGCGGTGCCTTATGAAAACATTATGGGAAATCGTCAATTAAATGACTTGTTGAAGATAAAACTTTTATAGTGAGTTATATAGTAGCCTTACGGCTTAAAATTTGTTTATTTATTTTAAGGATGTTTTTGAAAAAATGATAATAATATTTATAAGGATATTATTAGTAATAATAATAATAGTAATGGCAATAATATTTATCGATGAAATAATAGCAGTGGTAGTGGTAGTGGTAGTGGTAGTGGTAGTGGTAGTGGTAGTGGTACTAATAATAATAATAATAATATGGGGAATAACCCGTTTGGTTCAAATGAAATTTCTTTTGGGAAAAAAAAATATTAACTTGAATATACTTCGTATGACCAAATATTTTGTGAATACAGATATTTATTAATTGACTATTTTAAAGTAATCAAGATTTGAAATTTCAAGTAGAAGGTGTTTATAAAAAGTGAGAAACGTGAATAAGTATGAAAAAAAGAAGTTACTTATTTAAAATTTAGTCATGGTAGATGAGTTTGAAAAGACTACGTATTGATGTCGGAAAGAAATAAACTTTTAAAACGACATGGAATGCGGGGTAAGTTATATTGCATGGCAGAATCGAGTTATGGTTTTTTTTTTTTTTCCAGATTACTGCAGGCGTATTCAGATCATTACAATTGTAGCAGGATTGAAGTACGAGCATACGGTAAGGTAAGTGGTTAGGTAACAGATCGCGGGAATAGATGGGCGGTGTTGAATATGTTTAGTTTCGTGGCAAGAGTCGATGAGGTGGCCGAAATTATCATAATGTGGAGCATCTCGACATTGCGGTAGCGAAGTGGTGGAATGGTACGTGTTACACAAAAAGGGGGTGGGTTCTCATGTGAAAATATTTGTTGGGTAAGGTTTGAGTATCCAAGAGTTATGTTTGGTTTTGGATTGACTTAGGTAGTTTCGAGGTTTAAACGTATTGCTGTGGTTAGTGAGGAATTTTTGGGTTATCATGGTCGGGATTGCGCTGGTCAATTGTTTGATGATCTGTGTTGTCGTTTTGTGGGTTGAGTTTTAGAGTGCAACGTTGAGAAAAGAGAGAAGATATGCTACAAAGTGTGAAGAATTTGTGTGACACAAAACGTAAATATGAAATTCATAACAAAAGAAACTTTATATAAAATATTCCTAAAATCGGAATCAATGTTTATAAATCATAAAAATGAAATCTTATGAAACGAAATTTGAAATAAAAATTGAAATGCTCATGAGTCAGTATGAGTTATCGTATTTCAATAATGTCGTAAATTTTTGAACAAATATATAAAAATTCAATATATCAAATTTTGAAATAAAACATGGAATTAACACAAACCTAATATAATTAATGAAATTGAATTGAATATCGAGTGTTCATAACCTTTCTAATTTTCAAAAAACCGTGATAATAAACGACTTATATAAAGAAAAACAAATTGAAAATCGACTACTCATGTATCACCATGACCTTTCGAATTTTCAAATTATAATAATAGAATTTATAAATAAAGTAAACGGGTTGAAACTTGACAATTCGTGTAATAGCACAAATTTTAGAAATTTCCATGAATATATAAACACAGAAAACAAATTAAAACTTGACTATTCACAAACCCAATGAATTTTCCAAACGGCAATATAAAGAACTGAGTCTTCGAAATCACACGTTGTATGAATTATCATATCTTGTATGTTCCAATAAAAAAATGCGTAACCAAATCTAACCAAAAGCTGGTTATTCGTGTATCACCACAACTTGTCAGACTTTTAGTTAACACACATAAATCAAAATGCGAAATCAAATCGAACCAAAAGCTGGGTATTCGTGTATCACCACGACTTGACAGACTTTTGGTTAAAACACATTGTAAAACATTGAGGGTCGGAGTCACACATCGCATGAACCACCATGACTTGTATAACATCCTAAGGAGTGTAACCATATCCTTATCACAAAGAGGACATGATCACGATTGAAAACATAAAGTTGCGATTCGTATGGCGTTTGTGTGGTAAGCTTTGGCTTAGGGTTTCATGCCCTTTCCGAACTCTCCAGGTAAGCAACCGGGTCCTGCGTCTGATTGGATATATGCGCGTTGCTTATCCTTAGGTTTCAATAACCTTGGTGTCAAGAGTTCGGAAAACAAGCACGTCCCCTCCACAGTTACTACATACCCGCCATGTAAAACCGTCTTTATGCAGAAAATATCGAAAAACTGAAATAAAATTGATTGGAAAAAAAATATTTTGAAAATATTTGTTTTAGGCCTAAACCTTGGAGTTTGTGTGTGAATATGTGTACGGGCGACGCTATGAAATGTTATAAATTCGAGCGTGTGAATGAAACTTTAATATAAGTGCAGGCACATAGCACATATAGTATACATGCAGTTTGGGCCCTAAAATAAACTATAACTATAGTAGGCCGATACGTCTAACAACCTATCTTATAGTTACGGCTCTGATACCAATCTGTAACACCCTGGCTTTAAGCGGAATACGCCCGGATGTAACGTACAGATCATTCATAAGCTCGTAACGCTATTAAAGCGACATTAATTATAATTATTTCATTTCATATCATCAAAAGTACACACATTGTTCATAAATAAAAGAAAACAATAACATTTCATCGAAAACGTAAACAATTTCTTTATTTCAATATCCTAAGGCATACTAATGATCTTCGTCCTTAGCACACCATCGATTCAACCTACAGCACGTTGAAAATAATATATTTTGTCAACAATTAAGTTGGTGAGTTTTCATAAGTTTTTGCGTATACATATATATAGAAAACTCGCGATTCATCAATCGTCATGCAATAAGTATTCAAGCGTAAAGTAAAAGAAATCAAATAGTGTCGTCCTCTCGTTCATTTAGCCGAAGCCGTTGAAGTCAGGGAAATGAGAACCACCTTACGTAAACAAACGAAGTCGTAACGTTAGACGGCGCGGGTACTTCCCGTCGGACCCTCCAACTATGTGTATGCGTTTGAGTTTGCATAACTTCCACCATAAAAACAATAAGCACGTTGCAAGCAAGTTCAGGATTGAAATATATGATAAACGAGAAACGAAATCCGAAAGCAACCGAAAGTGCGTTTAAAGAACTCGAAGCGATTGAACTTCTCGAACTATAAATAAAAATAAATACGAAAATTTAAAGACTAACTAACGGGATTATACGGGTTGAATATTTATTTTCACGATATCGCGTTATATATTTTATTATTTTAAGGCATGGATTATTCTAATATTATTCTAAGTCTTAACGGAAATTTTAACGGTTTATATTATTTAATATTATGACTTAAATGCTAATATGAAAGTTGCGTTAATTACGAGGCATGGATTTTACATGGGAATTATCTTGAACTATGTTAACAAAGTAAGGTTAAAGAATTAACACTAACGAATTATAAAGCTAACGAATTTAAAGTTTAGCGAATTAAAGTTTAACGGATTTAAAGTTTAATGGTCGTTAAAACGCAATTAATGTGTTGATTAAGGATTATTAGCGTAGACTAGGGTCGTTACAACAAAAAAATGGGTCAAAACGTATGATTTAAGGGTTGAAAACGGGGGGTTCGTCGGAGTCGCGGCTTGCCGGAATCCGGCAGCCGGAAAACCATGATGTGAAAGGAAGCAGGGGGGATTTGGAATTAATTATATTTTATTATTATAATTTAACTAAAGTTTCCTTTTAGGTCCCTCTATTTTCAGTTTTCATAAAAATAGATTTTGAATTTATACTTTCATATTCGACCTTGTACTTTGAAGTGTTTTACGACTAGGGAATTATGATAAAATTTATGAATTAGATCCCGAACCTTGAAATGTAATAAAGATGGAACAAATATTTAAGTACTTGGATAATTTTATATTATACTCGCTTTTGTAACTCGTTTAAAAATAAAATCTTTAAATCCATGAGTTTCGATAATTGAAAGAAACGTATAGAAACTAACAAACGATAAACGATGAATAGGAATACATTAAAGCGATAAACCGGGTCGGTTTAACACAATTACGAATAATAAACATTGACGAATATAAAGTACATTAAACGAAACCTGATATATATATAGATATATATGTATATATATATGTATATATTTATTTATTTAAATATTTATCTTTATAATAAAAAAAATGGGTCGGGTTTTCGGGTTTGAAAAGTAGCGAATGTTACAGGATTCACAACTTTTAGAAATTTCGTCCCGAAATTAAAATAAAAATAAAATTTTAAAAGAAAACAATTAATATAATTGGTTTGTTAAAAGTTTTAACAATTTTATATGTACATAAAAAAACAATAACGTCGATATTTGAATGGCTTGAAAAGACGCCACAAATGGGATATGGCAAGGACACTTATATATAGGATGTATCAGCGGCGTATCCACCATGCCCTTGTCATACTGCATTTGTCTCGTCTTTCAAAATCATTCCAGGTTTTGAGTTTTTTTGCACACAACGTACTTATTATGTCTTCCATGCGAGGACTTGGGTAATTATGTGTCGACCCATAATTACCTTTATTGTCGGATGGTCCACATAATCCGTCCCATTATGTGGGTTTTTTAAATAAATACAATAAGTTCTTATGTGAAAACTTTGGAAATCAAGAATGATGAACTAAAGAAATCAAAACTAATGAAACGTATAAACAAATCTTTGAGATCAACGATCAGCGAAAATATTAGGTCTAAATAAATTAAATCGTTAAAGTTTTAAATTATATAAACGATGTTATCAAACTTATAACAAAATGAGTGGAACTATTGAGTAACACCAAATAATTAGAATAACGAATGAAAACCATTGAAGTCATGTATATCTCAATAAATGAAATAATAAGGTTGAAAATAACAATGTAAATAAAAATAGCATTGAACTAACAAAATATAAACACATAAGTAGATGAAGCATTGGGTCCGAGAATAGGATAAACAAACGAAACTTTAATAACAGAATAGAGTATGTTCTTGGAGTCAATAATTGACTCGTTAAACAAATCAAAATTTTCAATAAAATATCAATGTGAATAGAGCACATTGAGATTAAGAATCGCAAAATAAATAATCAAAGTGAACATTCTCTCAAGTTGATTAATCATAGAAATCAATAATAAATAATTGAAACTTCAAGATCAAAATAAAACATTGATCAAATTGATGAAATGTTGAAATCAAGAATAACAAAATAACTCGAATAAAATATTGAGCGGAAATAGAACAAATTAAACAATCAAACAATTTGTGTAAAAATAATAAACTCAACATGTGCAAGGTCCCAATTTCCACTAAACAATTATGCTTATGGGAAATCGGTTATAGACCGCGAGATTGAAATAACAAAGTAAACCGATTCAAATTGCAACTATGAATTAAAATAGTTCACTAAATAACAAATAACCAAAGTCAGTATTTAGTTCATAAACAAATCTTCGAAGAAATTGGTATATACAAATTATTTCGGTAACGTCCAAACAAAATAATATATATAACAATATATATTCATGAAGAAGAAAGAAAGGGAAACAAAAGGTAGTTTGTGATGCTTGTCTTCTCGAAGAGGGGTTATGGTATGAAAGTTGTTATAGAGGCAGTGTCATGATTTCTTAATTGAAACTCATTGACGTTGACAAGGAGCGGAAAAAATGATTATTGAGATTTGTTCAAGTTTGTGAAAATTGATTGTGTAAAGGTGATGGTTTATAACTTAAGGAAAAAAAATTTTATATAATAATTTGCATGATAAAATATATATATCCTTAGCTAGCGCTAAGGCTTAGAAACTTTATAAAAATTTTAATGTAAAAGAATTCCGGTTGCGCGGTGCCTTATGAAAACATTATGGGAAATCGTCAATTAAATGACTTGTTGAAGATAAAACTTTTATAGTGAGTTATATAGTAGCCTTACGGCTTAAAATTTGTTTATTTATTTTAAGGATGTTTTGGAAAAAATGATAATAATATTTATAAGGATATTATTAGTAATAATAATAAGAGTAATGGCAATAATATTTATCGATGAAATAATAGCAGTGGTAGTGGTAGTGGTAGCGGTAGTGGTACTAATAATAATAATAATAATAATAATAATAATAATAATAATAATAATAATAATAATAATATGGGGAATAACTCGTTTGGTTCAAATGGAATTTCTTTTGGGAAAAAAAAATATTAACTTGAATATACTTCGTATGACCAAATATTTTGTGAATACAGATATTTATTAATTGACTATTTTAAAGTAATCGAGATTTGAAATTTCAAGTAGAAGGTGTTTATAAAAAGTGAGAAACGTGAATAAGTATGAAAAAAAGAAGTTACTTATTTAAAATTTAGTCATGGTAGATGAGTTTGAAAAGACTATGTATTGATGTCGGAAAGCAATAAACTTTTAAAACGACATGGAATGCGGGGTAAGTTATATTGCATGGCAGAATCGAGTTAGGTTTTTTTTTTTTTTTTTTTTTCAGAGTACTGCAGGCGTATACAGATCATTACAATTGTAGCAGGATTGAAGTACGAGCATACGGTAAGGTAAGTGGTTAGGTAACAGATCGCGGGAATAGATGGGCGGTGTTGAATATGTGTAGTTTCGTGGCAAGAGTCGACGAGGGGGCCGAAATTATCATAATGTGGAGCATCTCGACATTGCGGTAGCGAAGTGGTGGAATGGTACGTGTTACACAAAAAGGGGGTGGGTTCTCATGTGAAAATATTTGTTGGGTAAGGTTTGAGTATCCAAGAGTTATGTTTGGTTTTGGATTGACTTAGGTAGTTTCGAGGTTTAAACGTATTGCTGTGGTTAGTGAGGAATTTTTGGGTTATCATGGTCGGGATTGCGCTGGTCAATTGTTTGATGATCTGTGTTGTCGTTTTGTGGGTTGAGTTTTAGAGGGCAACGTTGAGAAAAGAGAGAAGATATGCTACAAAGTGTGAAGAATTTGTGTGACACAAAACGTAAATATGAAATTCATATCAAAAGAAACTTTATATAAAATATTCCTAAAATCGGAATCAATGTTTATAAATCATAAAAATGAAATCTTATGAAACGAAATTTGAAATAAAAATTGAAATGCTCATGAGTCAGTATGAGTTATCGTATTTCAATAATGTCGTAAATTTTTGAACAAATATATGAAAAATTCAATATGTCAAATTTTGAAATAAAACATGGAATTAACACAAACCTAATATAATTAATGAAATTGAATTGAATATCGAGTGTTCATAACCTTTCTAATTTTCAAAAAACCGTGATAATAAACGACCTATATAAAAAAAACAAATTGAAAATCGACTACTCATGTATCACCATTACCTTTCGAATTTTCAAATTATAATAATAGAATTTATAAATAAAGTAAACGGGTTGAAACTTGACAATTCGTGTAATAGCACAAATTTTAGAAATTTCCATGAATATATAAACACAGAAAACAAATTAAAACTTGACTATTCACAAACCCAATGAATTTTCAAAACGGCAATATAAAGAACTGAGTCTTCGAAATCACACGTTGTATGAATTATCATATCTTGTATGTTCCAATAAAAAAATGCGTAACCAAATCTAACCAAAAGCTGGTTATTCGTGTATCACCACAACTTGTCAGACTTTTAGTTAACACACATAAATCAAAATGCGAAATCAAATCGAACCAAAAGCTGGGTATTCGTGTATCACCACGACTTGACAGACTTTTGGTTAAAACACATTGTAAAACATTGAGGGTCGGAGTCACACATCGCATGAACCACCATGACTTGTATAACATCCTAAGGAGTGTAACCATATCCTTATCACAAAGAGGACATGATCACGATTGAAAACATAAAGTTGCGATTCGTATGGCGTTTGTGTGGTACGCTTTGGCTTAGGGTTTCATGCCCTTTCCGAACTCTCCAGGTAAGCAACCGGGTCCTGCGTCTGATTGGATATATGCGCATTGCTTATCCTTAGGTTTCAATAACCTTGGTGTCAAGAGTTCGGAAAACAAGCACGTCCCCTCCACAGTTACTACATACCCGCCATGTAAAACCGTCTTTATGCAGAAAATATCGAAAAACTGAAATAAAATTGATTGGAAAAAAAATATTTTGAAAATATTTGTTTTAGGCCTAAACCTTGGAGTTTGTGTGTGAATATGTGTACGGGCGACGCTATGAAATGTTATAAATTCGAGCGTGTGAATGAAACTTTAATATAAGTGCAGGCACATAGCACATATAGTATACATGCAGTTTGGGCCCTAAAATAAACTATAACTATAGTAGGCCGATACGTCTAACAACCTATCTTATAGTTACGGCTCTGATACCAATCTGTAACACCCTGGCTTTAAGCGGAATACGCCCGGATGTAACGTACAGATCATTCATAAGCTCGTAACGCTATTAAAGCGACATTAATTATAATTATTTCATTTCATATCATCAAAAGTACACACATTGTTCATAAATAAAAGAAAACAATAACATTTCATCGAAAACGTAAACAATTTCTTTATTTCAATATCCTAAGGCATACTAATGATCTTCGTCCTTAGCACACCATCGATTCAACCTACAGCACGTTGAAAATAATATATTTTGTCAACAATTAAGTTGGTGAGTATTCATAAGTTTTTGCGTATACATATATATAGAAAACTCGCGATTCATCAATCGTCATGCAATAAGTATTCAAGCGTAAAGCAAAAGAAATCAAATAGTGTCGTCCTCTCGTTCATTTAGCCGAAGCCGTTGAAGTCAGGGAAATGAGAACCACCTTACGTAAACAACCGAAGTCGTAACGTTAGACGGCGCGGGTACGTCCCGTCGGACCCTCCAACTATGTGTATGCGTTTGAGTTTGCATAACTTCCACCATAAAAACAATAAACACGTTGCAAGCAAGTTCAGGTTTGAAATATATGATAAACGAGAAACGAAATCCGAAAGCAACCGAAAGTGCGTTTAAAGAACTCGAAGCGATTGAACTTCTCGAACTATAAATAAAAATAAATACGAAAATTTAAAGACTAACTAACGGGATTATACGGGTTGATTATTTATTTTAACGATATCGCGTTATATATTTTATTATTTTAAGGCATGGATTATTCTAATATTATTCTAAGTCTTAACGGAAATTTTAACGGTTTATATTATTTAATATTATGACTTAAATGCTAATATGAAAGTTGCGTTAATTACGAGGCATGGATTTTACATGGGAATTATCTTGAACTATGTTAACAAAGTAAGGTTAAAGAATTAACACTAACGAATTATAAAGCTAACGAATTTAAAGTTTAGCGAATTAAAGTTTAACGGATTTAAAGTTTAATGGTTGTTAAAACGCAATTAATGTGTTGATTAAGGATTATTAGCGTAGACTAGGGTCGTTACACCAAAAAAATGGGTCAAAACGTATGATTTAAGGGTTGAAAAGGGGGGGTTCGTCGGAGTCACGGCTTGCCGGAATCCGGCAGCCGGAAAACCATGATGTGAAAGGAAGCAGGGGGGATTTGGAATTAATTATATTTTATTATTATAATTTAACTAAAGTTTCCTTTTAGGTCCCTCTATTTTCAGTTTTCATAAAAATAGATTTTGAATTTATACTTTCATATTCGACCTTGTACTTTGAAGTGTTTTACGACTAGGGAATTATGATAAAATTTATGAATTAGATCCCGAACCTTGAAATTTAATAAAGATGGAACAAATATTTAAGTACTTGGATAATTTTATATTATACTCGCTTTTGTAACTCGTTTAAAAATAAAATCTTTAAATCCATGAGTTTCGATAATTGAAAGAAACATATAGAAACTAACAAACGATAAACTATGAATAGGAAAACATTAAAGCGATAAACTGGGTCGGTTTAACACAATTACAAATAATAAACATTGACGAAAATAAAGTACGTTAAACGAAACTTGATATATATATATATGTGTGTGTGTGTGTATGTATATATATATATTTATTTATTTATCTTTATAATCAAAACAAAAAAAAGTGGGTCGGGTTTTCGGGTTTGAAAAGTAACGAATGTTACATTTACAACCATTCTTCCTTCCTAAGTAAGAACTCTTATTGTTTCTTTCTTAGTGCGGAGTTTTCTTCGGTCCACGGATGACTTCCGCGGGTACTGCTGATGACCCGCGAGTGCTACCGATGACCCGCGGGTGTGTTTCTTGATCTTGCGGGTCGTTTTTCTACTCTGTCTCTATAAACCCCCCCAGTCCATTGTTTCTTCCGCGGCACATTTCTGCAGATGGAATTTTGGACTTAATGTTCTTTTTTAGGTGTGACTATTTCTGAGGTTGTTTTTTCGCGTCTGTGATGATTATTTAAACTATAGGATTAAGCTTTTTAGGGCTATGATGAAACGGTTCTACTCTAGGTTGTGTCAGGCACCTATTTCGAGGCATATGTAGGTGTTAAGGGCGACTGTTTCAAAATTACTTTTTCCTCTTTTTCGTTTTTCCCGCCTGACGTGTTAATTACTCATTAAGCGATTACTTTCTCTCTCTCATCACATTAATTGCGATGAGTATAAATAGTGAGTCCGTTTCCTTTGTTTGCATGCCTTCTCTAATATGTCAATCTTTCCTTTACCCTGATTTCTTACCATCGATTTGACATTTCACCATAGTTCGCTGCAACAAACTACTCTTCAATGCTCTAATGGCCGGTGGTGAAAGAAAAACCCTTCTCCTACTGTAGATCTCTTTCCGATCAACTGGAAAGTGAAATACTTTACAGACATTGTAAATGGTTATAGATTGGCTTCAGAGTGGGGGCCAGAGCTTCCGGATGTTGGTTCTACCGCCGATAAGCCTCCTAATGGCAAGATGGCGTTGTACGGCGAGTTTTTCTCAACTGGTAACTTTAGGTTGCCGAGTTTGAAGTTTTTGGGGAGATTCTAGATCTTAACCGGAATGCACATTTCTCAGATGCATCCCTTTGGGTTAATTAGGATTCGTCATTTCGAATTCTACTGCCAAGCTCAGGGCATAGATCCGACTGTTGACAATTTATGTAAGGCCCCGTTCCCGGTAACCCTACTTTGGTGTTGGATTTACTCATAACACAGTTCTAAAATCAGAGTTAATTAAAACTTTCACGGAATAATCTTAAAACTTCAACATCACATTACAAAACATTCATTTTTTTTGTATTAACATACAAATTGTCTTCCCATAAACATTAATTAAAACAGTCATGACACTTCTTCGTAGATGCCAGTCTCTTCCGTTCATGCCATGTGTCCCTCCTCAAGCCAGCTGCCTCTACCTATTTGCCTGCGTGCATACTAAAAAAAGTCAGCTATGCTGAGTGAGTTCTAGTTATTCAATTAACATACATAACATTCATACCATACTCATACGTGTCCGGAGATACGTATTCATACCTTATTCAATATTACTCCTTTCATACATACTTTACATACATACACACGTTCTTAAATACTTCCTTTCATAAAACCCTATGGTATAACATAGGCTACACCATCTCTACCATCACAGATATTTTTAGGGTCTGGTCCCTTCTGTCTCAGATATTATTAGGGTCTAGTCCCTTCTGTCTCAGATTATTAGGGCCTGGTCCCAACTTCTCGCACCGATATCGTAGAGTCAGCCACTCTATTCTTGCCTAGGTATTAGAAGGGCCTGCCACCCTGAATCTTACTATTCTTTCACTTATAAGTGTATGCATATATATATATACGTCCGAAGACACATAATACGTTCGTTCTTACTTTCATACTTTTACTTACCTTCGTCATATTTATACATACATAACTGTTCTACATTTTAAAGAGCCTTTCACCCTATAACCTTCGCATATATTATTAGGGTATGCAACCCTTCATTCTTCGCCTATGTTATTAGGGTAGGCAACCCTTAATTCTTCGCCTATGTTATTAGGGTAGGCAACCCTTAATTCTTCGAATCTTCATATCGTACATACCATTCTTACACTACACATATCGTACATACCTTTCCTTCATTAACTATATCTGTTCTCATATACCTCTTCACACATACGTTTAACTCTTTCTACACTAATTAAGTATATTTATAACATTCATACGGCATACACTTACCACTTAAGGTAAGTGTATTAACTAATCACATTGAGTATGCACACGCCCCAAAACATAACACAGAAATGGGGCTAGAAATTCACCTGGGTTCGGTTTCTCTCGGAGGTAAGTGTGATGCCCTTCCTTATCTCTGCACGGCTAACTGTGTAACAAGGCACGGGTATCAATTATCCATTTCAACTACTTCTTACATATAGGTGAATAAAACCCTCAACTAACGGGGGTCCGAGGGCAGCGCCCCTGGTAGCGGGGTCTAGGGGCGGCAGCCCTTAGCAGAGTCTAAGGGGCAGAGCCCCTGGCTAGGGTTGAGAAAATGAATTTTATAAAAACGTATCAGAAAAATGAATCGGGTCACGTTTTACAACATTTTAAAATTTCGCATGAGAGAATTTCGCTTCGCATGCTTTTTCGCTTCGCATGGAACCTTTTCGCTTCGCATGAAACTGTTTCGCTTCGCATGAAACTGTTTCGCTTCGCATGGAACTGTTTCGCTTCGCATGGAACTGTTTCGTTTCGCATGACTGTGCGATGCGAAATTACCTTTTTCGCTTCGCATGGTCATGCTATGCGAAATAGCCTTTTTCGCTTGCATGGCTTGTGCGATGCGAAATTCTTCTTTTTCTTTGTTTTTACCATTTAATGGCCATTTTACTTCGCGACTCTTCCTTAGGACCCGATTTTACCCTTTTTAAGGATTTTGGGTTGTACCAACTTTGTATACTTGCATTATATAAGGCCCGAACATCACATTTTTACCATATAACATTCTCGTGGGGTTATAACTTATCAAGTTCATGTTTTTCTTACATCTTACAACCCGATCTACTAAGATATTAGTTTGCATGTCGGAACCGACCATAAACTTAACTCTTTGGCTGAAGCTTACCTTTTGTTCTCGGGTTTGGTTCAAATCTGAAACAACTCGAGGATCTGGACGTGATTCTTGTTGTTTGAAGACACTTGAACACCAAGATCTTCCTTACTTTAGCCCGGATTCAGATTCGGGTCTTGAGAGAGTATATGTGTGTGTTTGTTATGTTTCTGGAAGAAAAAGAAAGTGCAGGGGAACTGGTGGATATTTATAGGAGGCTATGGGCCCCACCACCCACTCTCAATTCCAAAATCCAATATCATCCAAACACTAACACACAATTAAATAAACGACACACGGTTAATAACAAATCCTTCTGTTATTTAATATTCTGAAAACACGGATGTTACAATTTCTTTGTTTTTATAAGTTACAAAGTCGTGGGAGTTGGTTTAGCTGCGCCTATACTAAGAAGGGGATGATAGGAACTGAGCTGCCTCGTAGTGCCCATGAATGGAAAACCAAATTCTTTTTGATCCGGGAAGATGTTATCCCGCAAAAAAATGGTCCTTCGTTCCACGACTGAGAAGTTTCCTGACTTTGAAACAGCCGCTTACGTTAACCAGCTGTGGTTTGTGACTCTAACCCTCAAGCTTAGCCCCATGCGCCTTATGGCGGAATCCGCACTTGTGCGTGTGGGTATGATCCTTTTATGGCGGTTTCCTGACCATTATCCTTACTATGCGGAGGAGGATGAATGTAAGTGTTTTTCGTCATTTTATTATATATATATATTGATGCCCTTTTGTTATTTCAACGGAAGTAACTTTCTTCTACACTCTTTTGGATGATGTTCCTGGTGAGATGCTCCGCCCTGCCTCGAAACCAGGCATCTCTTCCTATTTTGGACAAGACTTGCGACTTTCTATTCCCTGTAACCCTACGCGGAGAGCCCGTTGTCACTAAGACTTTCTTCGCTAAAGGTGAGTATGTTTTAAATCCTTGATGAGGAGTATGGGAGACATAAAGAAAGACAGATTGAAGCAACAACTTGACAGATTCAAGTTTAAAGAAGATGAAAGACTTAAGTCAGTGCTGCAAAGATTTATGGTGATGTGGTCTAAAATATACATATTATTATATAAATATTTCTTAAACTTTTAAGACTTTTGAGCCAGATTTTATTGAATAATATTCTTAATGGGTTTATGTGTGGGTTTTTAAGGTTTATGGAGATAATGAGCTAATATGGAGTGTTTATACTAGACTTGAAACAAACAAACAAACAAATAATAATAATAATAATAATAATAATAATAATAATAATAATAATAATCATCATCATCATCATCATCATCATAAAATATATATTATATAAAACGAAAGTATAATCTGTTAGAAAATTAAAATGCATTTAGGCTTTGTTTGACAATTTGTCAAATAAACAAAAGAAATAATAATAATAGTAATATCATAGGCTTTTAACGTGGAGCCCCAACCTCAAACGAAAGTATATTTATTTTGATTAGATATTGTGATCTATTTTTTTTTGACAATTTGAAGCCCACGTTAAACTTATTTCTTTTTGGGCTTTGTTTGAGGTTGGAATTAAAAGGAAACGAAGGACGGCAAGAAAAGAAGTGTTTTTTAGACAATAATACAAAAGGAGGGCAGACCCTAGGCGGAAAAGGGAGGATCGACATAAGGCAAGAGAAGAAAAGAGAAGGAACACTTTGGTTCGAGCAGGGAGCGTCTGGGTTCAACACCTACTCATCCAAACATCATTATTATTCGGTTTGAATTTATTGTTTTCGTCATGAACTCATTATTTGAACTTATTTATTTTGGTTTGCTCTTGAGTACGGTTGTTGGCTAAAACCCTAGACCACCTAGGCTTTATGATGAACTTTTGTTGACGTTGGATTTTAGTTTGGACTTTGCTTTTGTTATGGTTTATGATTAAGTAAGAGGTTTCTTGTTATTTATTCGATGCATATGTGTGCTTAGGATTGTTTGGTGAATTTTATTGTTTCACAGTTTCCTTGATGAACTTTTGTTTCACTATGTGTTTTTTACTAGTTTGTGGTTGATTTGCAATAAAGCCATAGGAACAATATTAATAAATTAAATAGACCTAAGTGTGCTGCTAATCTAAATAGCTGAGAGGTGATAGATTATATGATAAGTCTCGGTTGATCAAGATTGCTAGATTTAGTTCTTCGTAAGGAGTCCGTCTAGGTTTGATTTTTCAGCTTTGTTTATCTAGTCGAGTGAATACTTTAAACTGCCTTTGATTTCCGCGCTGTAAGGTAGGATTTCTTATAGAGGTACTTATCATAAAATAAATTAGCGACCGTAAGCGAGTCTAATTAAACTGGTGTTTTTAAGAACTTAATAGAAATCCATAGGTGTCTTCTTGATAAGGGTCAGGGGTTTTGTTTGGGTTTTCTTTTAAGCGTCTATTTTAAGATCCCAGTTCCATAACATGCATTTTCCACCTAATTGACAATTGATACATTAAGGATTCTAACCGAGGTGGTTGCTTGTCATCATTTGAATTAAGTCTTGGTTTAGGTCATCTTTAAGTCTTAGTGATTAATTTAAGATTAGTTTAATATTAGTTTTTAGTAAGACCCCCCAATAATAATAAATAAATAGTCATATCAGTTAGTCGAGTCTAATTAGCTAGTTAACGTAATTAAAGAGTCTCGTGGGTTCGATATCCGGACTTATTTAGCTGTACTAGAGTCGACCGGTTTACTTGCCGGTTAGTAGTTTTAGTTAAGTTAAGAGTCTAGAATTATTACTTAGTGTCTATATTAGCGTTTATTTAGTTAATAAATTAATAACTACTTTTAGCACATCAATGGCCATTGTGAATGAAATCAGAACAACTAATATGCAGATTTCTGACTTTGAGCTGAACAAGAAACTGCTTTCCTCTTTGTCTAGTGAATGGCATACAGCCAACAAGTTTATCAAAGAGAAAGTAAACTTTCCCAATTTCAAGCTTGATGATGTAATTTCCTTTCTGCGAGCGGCTGAACATGAGATGATTGAAAACAACATGATAAGAGAAGAGAAGCCAAGCTTTCCTATGACAAATAAACTTGTTACACCAATGGGCAATCCCTCTGTCAAGTCTCAGAAGATGCATCCAATTATAGAAGAACCCGCAAAAACAGGATTGGTGTGTGGAGGAAGTCAACCCAGATTCAATGTCCAAATGATTGAAGATGACAATGCCTCAACAGCTAGTGGACACCCTCCATTTGCTCAAAACTCAAGTCAAGGGGATGATTATCAAGCATTATTCTCCATGTTCACTGATTCCTATAATGCCTTTGTTGCAAAGAACTTGATTCGCACAAGTGTTGTGCAAGAAGACCTGGAACAAATTGATGCTGATGACTTGGAAGACATGGATCTTAAATGGCAAGCAACCATGTTGGCTGCGAGAAGCAAAAGGCTGTACAACAGGACAGGAAGATCAACCTTCTCTGGACCTAATGACGGAATAGGTTTTGGCAAGTCAACGACAATCTGCTACAACTGCTAGAATCTTGGTCACTTTGCAAGGAAGTGCAATCAACCTAGGCAGCTTGGAAACCAAATGAATCAAAATCAATTTTACCAAAACCAATATCATAATTACCAAGGGGTTCAACAGAGAAATCAGCCCAAGAACCATAATCCCTATCAACATCAAAACAGACCCCAACAACATCAAGTCCAGCCTCAGCAGAGAAATAATCAACTGTAGATACAAGGGAACCAGAATATGGCAGCTACCCATGCAGTAAAACAGAACAGGGACTAGGGGAATGTTGCAGTTACAATGGTGCCTCAGGATGGAGACTATGACTGGAGTAATCATGCTGCTGATATTAAAAAAGCAAATGTTGCATATATGGCAAAAGTGCATGAGACTGAGGAATCCTCTAACTATCAGGTATTTACTAAACCTTTTATTCCTGACCTTCTAATTGTTATTGATAATCTTAACAGAGAGGTTGGGAACTAGAAGAGTGAGTGTGGTAGAAAGGAAGTAATGCTAAATGTGTATATGGCTAGTGAAGAAACATATGAAAATCAAATCAAGCGCCTGGAGGAAGACTGCATGCAAGCTTATTTGACTCAATCAAGGCTGAATGTTGAAATTGATGGATTGAAAAAGATGTACACAGAAGAAAAATTGAATAACACTGAGCTTCAGATACAGGTGGATTTCCTCAAGAACCTTGTGTCTACATGCAACATTGTAGGACACATTGACAAAATGAAGCCAGAAGACAAATAAAAGAAAGTACCACCGCCCTTCTGTGACAAGTATCCACTCAAATTTGACAAAGAGCCAAGAGAATAATTTTTAAGGCAATTCAAGAGTGTGTTTGATGATACGAAGGAGTTTTTAGAAATATATGACAATGTGACAGTTGACAAAGTTGGTGAGTTTGTGATGAAACAGACTGCTGCATCAGATGAACAAGAAGTGAAAAAGGTTGAAGTAAAGAAGAAATGGAGTGAATATTCAAGTGAAGAAAGCACTTGCAGCTGCAAAAGTGACAAGTCATCTGATAAAAGGAAAAAGAAGAAGACCTCAAAGAAGAAAAGTGATGATCAACTTCCAAAGGTGCCAAAACCGACTCCTAAGCTGAAGAAACATTATGAGAAAATAAGAAGGGAACACAAGGTATTTGATATATGTGAGAGATCTCAATCCTGGAACAAGAATGACAAATCTGGAAGCTACTCAAATGACCAGATCTATGCTCCTATCTATCCTGTGTTCTCCAATCATGAGCTCTTTGATATAGGAGATGTTGACTATAAGCCTAGAAGAAGATTTGTTGCTGACAAAGAAGTGAGTTCATCAAGCACCCTTGCAAAGCTGAAGGAGATTAAGTTTGTAAAAGAGAAGTATCCACACAAGCATGGAATGAATAAACCAATCAAGAAGGAGTTCAGCAAATCTCTTTATCCAAAAACCTCTTTAGGTTTTGACTTCTCAAGACCTAGTGACAGAATCAAAGACAAGCAACTACTAGAGGATACGGGAAGTTTTGCCAAAGTATGGTGCAAGAAGTGTGATGCATATGGACACCACACTGATTCATGTTAGGTAGAGGAAGAAAAGGAATACGAAATTCCTGACACTTTCTGTGGTCTTGATATGAAAGCATACAAGAAGATGTATGAAAGATACCTGAATGAAGAAAATAATCCATCAGATGATGAAGCTCAAAGACTGCAGCTGGAGAACAGATTGAAGACAGTTCTGAATTTGAATGAAGCATCAAGTGAAACAGTCAAGACTGTTAAGGATGTTAAGGATAAGAAACAAAGCATGAAAATAAAAGAAAACGTAAGACCAGGAGTATTAAATGCAGATGAAACTTTTCTCCTGAAGCAAGGTTTTGAACCAAGAAGCTTCCAATGGAAAACAAAAGAGGAGGTGATTAAGATGAGGGAATTTGTGATTGAGCAAATTAGAGCTGAGAATGTCAAAGCACAAGTTGAATATGGATATGAATCTGATGATTCTTGTGAAATAGTGCATGAAGATCCAGTTCCAACCTGTCTTGCAGTCTCAAATGATTCTGATGAGCAAAGAGTTGATGTTTGCAAGTCAGACACTAACTAATCACCTTGTCTTTTGTATATGTAGGGACAAACCACTGATTTTAATGGCATATGGTATATGGACAATGGATGTTCCAGGCACATGGCTTGTGACAGAAGTGCACTTGTCAACTATGAAAGAAAATTTGAAGGACCTGTAGCCTTTGGCAGTGATGAAAATGGAGGGAAGATTGTAGGAAGAGGCACACTAACCAATGGCAAAGTATCCTTTGAGAATCTGCTCAGCATTTCTCAAGTGTGTGATATAGGGTACAAGGTTGCTTTTAATGATACATATTGTTTCATTCGGAAGCCTGAATTCATAATACCACCATAAATGATTATGATGATGGCACAAAGGAATAGAAACCTCTATGAACTAAGAATGAAAAATGAAATCTCTAGAGGTGGTGCATGTTTTGTTTCTAAGGTAACTGAAAATGAAACCAAGCTGTGGCATAGAAAAATGTGCCATGTAAATCTCAAGAATATGAAAAACTGGTGAAAGGAGAGCATGTTATAGGTCTTTCTACAAAAGAGTTCTGTCACACCCCGACTAGCACAATGTGGAAGCGTAAAACGGGAATGTAACAGACACCTCTGGTATCAACCACATTGTTTATAAAGAAACATTACAAACTAATTTACAATATATTTCATTACATTATTCTATCATTGTTTTACAGTCTAGGTGAGACAAACAAAACTAGTATGTTAAACTACGTGATCTTACTACTAACACCCTTGCTTTTATTCACATAGCATCAACCACACCTTGGACACGTAGCAGATCACCAAGTTATTCCAACTTAGGTATACCTGAAAAACAGTTTAAAACGGGACAACTACTAAAGTTGGTGAGTTTCACGAGTTTCAAGAAAACAATATTCACAAGTTAACACTTGTAATTATGAAATAAGTATGTATGTATGTAAATGATGTAATTATGCTAAGCTATAGTGAAGCCTTGACTATATGTGCTGTGTGCATCCATTTCCCACACTCACTCAACCACTGTGGCTCCCCTACCACCCAAAACATGCCCCGGTAGCTATGTCTAACACTACATACCCTGTTTGTATAAGTATGGTCATGTGCAATCGGCGCTATGTGACACGGCAACCAGACAGATTCCGTTTGGGTTTGTCAAACCAATAGTACTATTCACAAGCCACCGGCTCGAAGTTAATCACTGTGTTAGTGGGGACTTTCATATGTTAACACTTAGATAATTCACATCATTACAAGTTTCAAATATGTATATATAATCAAACATGCTTTTAACCCCAAAAGTTTGTAAAACTGTAGAAAGATAGGAGTCATGAAACTCACTGTTTAATCAGCAATTAGTAGTGTGACAGTTCAGGGTTTGCTCGAATCGTAATCACTGTCAATATTATAGTAATATTAATTTTATAATATTATTATAATCTCAATACTAAACTGGCTGTATATCTAATCTGGGTATAGCTGGTACGCCCAGAAAGTGTCAATAGGCTTAGATTGTGATGTTGATCAATGTCTAATACATAAAACCGAACTTGGCTCAATTTCCTCGTTTTCCTAGCTGGGCCAAGTTGTTCGTTTACGCGTTCAGAAAACAATTATGGGGAAGTAAGCTTGTGAAAATATGCTGGTCGATAAAATGATTGTTATAAAGAAAGATCACATATAGGGGTTCGGGATTCGCTATGGGGCTCGTTTCCGTTTATTCAGTTTGATTTGAGAAAAACACGCACACTCTATCCAAATTGTCCGGTTTTCTCATAAAAAGTTCGTTTTTATTTAATTAATCAAAAAGTATGATTTTTGATTACTATTAGTGTACTGATATTTCAACAGGTTCGTTAATCACGAACTCTTCGGTTTTTTTTCATAATTGAATTTGTTTAATCTTTAAATTATCACAATTAATTATCCGTTAATCCTTAAATTATTAGAATTTAGAAACTTATCAATTAAAATATATAGATTTTTGTAAAAGTATTTCTGGAATTATTTACTGATTTATTGATTTATAAAAATTCATTTTATCTAATATATTTAGCCCGAAAATCGTCCTTTTATACCAAACAATCTCCAAAAATTTTGAGTGATCAGATTATGTTCCAAAACAACCTGAAAAAAATCTCAAACACTAACAATCTTGTCAAATATCATTTCCGAGCCAAAAACGACTATGAAAATTCAATTAAATGCAAATACACAAAACATACTTAGCCTTTTCCAAATGACCCCAAATTTAATATGTGATCATAATATACCAAATCTGAGTTTTCCACAAAATTTCATAATGTTTCAAACATTTTAACTATTTTTCCCAAATAAACGTCCCAATTTGGTAATAAATTCGCCAAATATTCTCGGATGGTAGAAAAATTACCAAATTTTAACAGGGACTCAATAATATGGTCCCCAATGTCCCTGCCAAATTTTACAACCTAAAAATATGCACATCACAATTGAATCCTAAACAGCCCGTTATCGAGTGTTTCGGTATTACCATAGCGGTTTCGGTTCGTTTTCGCCTTTCTAATCAGGTTTTCGGGTTCTTGTGCTCCTATGCAAGCTAGATACTGGTCCTATATCACAAGCCAAGCAAGTTTCATTAACACAACAGTCCCTTAACTTAGGGTTTCGGCTAGGGTATAAAACCGAACTTTTGAACCGTAAAAACCGTTTAAACCCTCTAATCCGTGTTTATGGCCAAAAAAAACTGTTAAACCAGGTTCCTAACCATGTGTATGATCAAAACATGTTTTTGGACCATTTTTAGGATTTTTTTCATGGTTAGGAATGATTTTTAGCAATTAAACTATGTTTATATGATATTAACTATGATTATTAACTTCAAAAACATGATTAAAAATCAAATTTTACCTAGGTTATTGAAGGGAATTGATAGAGCAGAGTTGGCTGCTGCTTGGAAGTAGAAAATATGTGAAAGTGACGTTTTGATGTATCTTGAACATGAAGTTATACAAGAAATGGGGTGGACCCCCCCCCCTTTGCGACCGGACTCACATCTTGGGCCCATTTGGCTCAATATTCAGGAATCTACAAGCTGGAACGCATAAACCCAAGTCCAAATTTATTTTGGGTTCGGTTTTTGGCGTGAAAAACATATCGAGTACGACAAATAACATGAAAACGAGTGTTTTTCGGCTATTTCTCTGTAAATTTATAAAAACATAATATACGTTTATAAAAATCGAAAATATTTTCACAAATTGTGTAAAACATTTCAATTAAGTGTTTGGTAAGTATTTTTCGGCTTAACGGATGATACAATGCTTGGTTTGTGACTATCTTTCGCGTTTAAATTTATAGCGGGTAGTTAAACGAGCATGTTTTCGTTTAACTTGTTTGCTATCGAACTAAGGCCATATTACAAATATATTAGCTTATATTAATCGTATATCACTTATAGATGCCCCCCTAAGATATCTGGGTCATAACCAGACCCGTTCGGTTAATCGTTCCATCGTTACGTAATACGCGTTTATTTGCTTAATCGGTAAAGACGTTTCTGAGGTGTACCTGGTTTTGGCTCAAATGTCACATTCTCCCCCCCGTTTGAAAATTTCGTCCCCGAAATTCGATTACTCCACTTTGCCTTTACATGGAAACAAGTGCGGGTATTTCTTTTTTAAATTCAGATTTTCGCTCCCACGTGAATTCGGGTCCCCGTTCTGAATTCCACCGAACTTTGACCAAAGAGATTTTGTTGTGTCTTAATTGTTTTATTTTCACCTCTTATATTTCCACCGGTTCCTCTACGAAGTTTAGTTTCTCGTTTATGTTAAAGTCTTTTAGTGGTACAATTTTGGTTTCGTCAGTAAGGCACTTTTTCAGGTTCGAAATGTGAAAGACATCGTGAATAGAACTTAACTCCAAAGGTAATTTCAGTCGGTAGGCTACAGGACCGATCTTAGAAATAACTTCATACGGCCTAATGTATCGCGGAGCTAGTTTTCCAGTTTTACCGAATCGAATAACACCTTTCCACTGGGATACTTTTAGGAAAACTTTGTCGCCTATTTCAAAGGATAACGGTTTTCTACGAACGTTAGCATAGCTTTTCTGTCAGTCTCGGGCGATTTTTTGTTTGTTTGTGATTTTACGATTTTTGTTAGTGGTTTCTTGAATCAAGTCAGATTGGGTAATTTGTGTGTCTCCAACCTCAGTCCAGCACAGGGGTGATCTACATTTTCGCCCGTACAACGCTTTGTATGGTGCCGCTTGAATGCTACTATGATAGCTATCATTATACGAAAATTCAACCAGTGGAAGATGTTGGTCCCAATTCCCACCAAAGTCTAGTACACAAGCGCGAAGCAAATCTTCTAAGGTTTGAATTGTTCGTTCGGATTGACCGTCGGTTTGGGGATGGTAGGCGAGTTCAATTCGGGTTCCCAAGGCTTCTTGCACTGCTTGCCATAATCGAGAGGTGAAATGGCTATCACGATCACAGATGATTGAAACGGGTACGCCGTGTCGGGATACGATTTCGTTGATGTAAATGTGTGCAAGTTTTTCAGTTGTATAAGTGGCACGAATTGGAAGGAAATGTGCGGATTTGGTTAATCGGTCGACTATCACCCATATTGCATCGTTTCCTCGGGAAGTTTTGGGGAGGTGCACTACAAAATCCATGGTAATTTGTTCCCATTTCCATTGCGGTATTTCCGATTGGTGTAGCATTCCCGAAGGTTTTTGATATTCGGCCTTAACCCTTGCACAGGTCTAGCATTTATCGAGATATGTAGCTATATCCTTCTTCATACCGGGCCAACAATAATACTCTTTCAAATCTTTATACATCTTATCTAACCCTGGGTGAATGGAATATTTGGACTTTTGGGCTTCGTGCATGATTAAGTCCTGCAAGTTGTTAAGAGTGGGAATCCAAATTCGGTTTTTAAAGTATAAATTGTGTCGGTTCTTTCTTCAAAATTCTGCTCGTTGCCATGTAAGTCTTCACTCTCCACGTGATCTTCTTTTAAGGCTTCAATTTGGGCAATACGAATTTGTTCGATAAGGCTAGTTTGGACAATCATTCCAAGTGCTCGGACCCTTAGTGGTTTGATTCTGTCTTTTCTACTCAAGGCATCTACTACTATATTAGCCTTTCCCGGATGGTATCGAATTTCACAATCATAATCATTTAACAATTCTACCCATAAAAAATGTGCTGTAAGCTCATATTCAGTTCCTTCTGCCTCATATTCAGTTCCTTCTGATAAAAAATGTACTGTAAGCTCTTGTGGTCAGTATATATTGTGCATTTGGTGCCATATAAGTAGTGCCTCCAGATCATAAGTGCAAAGATAACCGCACCCAGTTCCAAGTCATGGGTGGTGTAATTCTTCTCGTGCACTTTTAACTGTCGAGAAGTATATGCTATGACTTTGTTTCTTTGCATAAGTACGCATCCTAAAGCTTTCCGGGACGTGTCACAGTAAACTACCAGATCATCAGTTCCCTCTGGAAGACTCAATATCGGGGCTTGGCATAGTTTCTACTTCAACAATTGAAAAGCCGCTTCTTGTTCTTCTCCCTAATCATATGCACGATATTTTTGGGTCAAAAGGGTTAAAGGTTGGGCTATGCTGGAAAAGTTAGCAATAAAGCGCCGGTAATACCCAGCTAATCCTAAAAATTGGCGGATCTCTTTCGGTGACTTCAGGGCTTGCCAATTTTTAATTGCTTCAATTTTTCTTGGGTCTACATGGATTCCATGCAGGTTAACAACGTGCCCTAAAAATTGTACCTCTTGTAGCCAAAACTCGCATTTTGATTACTTGGCATACAGCTTCTCCAGCCTTAACAACCCCAAGATGGTTCGTAAATGTTACTTGTGTTTCTCCTTTGTTTTCGAATATATCAGAACGTCATCTATAAATACGATAACAAATTTGTCGAGGTACGGTTTACAAACTCGATTCATAAGATCCATGAAAACTGCGGGAGCATTAGTCAGCCTGAAAGGCATAACTAAGAATTCATAGTGACCATAACGATTTCAAAATGCTATTTTGGACACATCTTACTCTTGGATTTTGACTTGATGGTAACCGGATCGGAGGTCGATTTTGGAGAAATAATTTGCACCTTGCAGTTGGTCCAATAAGTCGTCTATTCGTGGGAGAGGGTATCGGTTTTTTATGGTAACTTTGTTTAATTCCCAGTAATCAATGCACATTCTAAAACTTCCATCTTTCTTCTTTACGAACAGTACCGGTGCTCCCCAAGGTGAATGGCTAGGACGTATGAAACCCTTATCTAGTAATTCTTGTAACTGGTTGGATAATTTTTGCATTTCAGAGGGTGCCAATCGATAAGGTGCCTTAGCAATAGGGGCTGATCCTGGGATTAGGTCAATACGGAATGCAACCTGTCGGTTTGGTGGTAATCCAGGTAAATCGTCGGGAAAGACATCAGGGTATTCACGTACAAAGGGAATATCTTCTATGTGTTTTTCATCAGGGTTCTTTATGGTCACGTTTGCCAAGAATGCCATACACCCTTGGCGTAAACACACACTTTGAGATGAGACACGAGAGGTAATATCGAACCTGACTTCTCTCCCTGTACCACAATCATTTCACCACCCGAAAGGGGAATTTTAACTGTCTTGTCATTACACACAATTTCTGCCTTATACTTGGTTAACCAGTCCATGCCGACAATAAAATTGAAACTTCCTAACTCTACTGGGAGTAGGTCAATAAGGAATGGGTGGTCATTTATAATAATGGAACGGTTTTGAACTATTTGGTTGGCATTTATAGAGTTACCGTTAGCGAGTTCTATAGTATATGGATTTGTTAGTTCACTAACTGGCATATTTCCCAGGGATACAAAGCTAGTGGAAACGAAACTTCTATCGGCACCCGTGTTAAATAATATAGAAGCATAATGATCAGAGACTATAAATGTACCTGTCACCACGTTCGGGTCTTGTCGTGCTTCTCCTGACCCAATTGCAAACGCGCGTCCTCTAGGCGCATATGAAGTTGATGCTTGGTTCAGTCTAGTAATTGCCCTTGGATTGAAGTTGTGGCAGTTTCTTCTAATATGATCTGTACTGTCACACTCATAGAAGGCATGGTAGGTTATTGCAGCCGGAGTATGTTGGATAGGTTGAGGTTTAGGTGGTTGTGGACAATGAGTTTGAGTTGCTTGGGTTGGTCGGTTCATAATTTCTGCACCTGCTCTGCAATTTGGGGCATAATGCCCAGTTCTACCACATTTCTGGCATACTGGCAGTCTGTATTCTCCCACATGATGGTAATTACATTTATCGCACTTCGGCAAGGGTCCCTTATATCTATCTTGCTTCGTATCTGAACCGGTTATAGCGTAACTTCTTATTATTGGACGAACACGTTTGCTTGATTTCCCTCATTATGATCTTGTCCCATAGTTGGTTCATTTCATACCCACAGATTCCTCGGCCTTTCTCAGTACACCACTTCTTATTAAATCGAAAGTCACAATGCCAGCCTGTGTCACGGCTTTTTCAAACGACATGTGACCCACAGAGTTCACCAGGCTTCTCACTTCTGGGGCTAAACCCCAAATATAACGTTCAATGCGTTTATCTTTATGATTTACTAACCAAGGTACCAGGCGAGCTAGTTCGTTGAAGCGGTTCGTGTATCCCAGATGATCCGCTCCTTTCATTTCTAGGCTCCAGAATTCATGCTCTAACCTTTGAATTTCATTGGTTGGGCAAAAATGTTCTAGCATTAATGTTTTAAGTTCAGCCCAAGTCATGCGATTAACTGTATCTTGTCCTTTTATCTGTACCGTAGTGTTCCACCACATCAGACCGTGATCAGTAAATGTAGAAGCAACCTACTTGACTATGCTTTCGGGTGGACAATTACTGATGTTGATGACTGATTCGGTCTTTTCAATCCATTTAATCAACCCGTTTGGTCCTTCGTTGCCTTTGAAATCGATCGGTTTACAGGCCATGAAGTTCTTAAATGAGTATTCTCTATGAGGCGGATTAGGATTGTTATTGTTTGGGTTCAGTGGAGGATTGTTGTTGTTGACATTATTTGTATCAGGTGGGGGATTATTTGCATTGGGAGGGGTGTTTATATTAGGTGGGGGAATGTTATTTGTGACAGTTTCAGTGTTGGTTGGGGAAACATTATTGATTGGTTGTTGGTTTGTTTAAATATTGTCATTTACACCGGCAGTTACTTGTGTTACAATAAGTGGGATCACTGCCTGCATTTGCCGAGCAATCATCTCGGCTATTTCTGCCTCAGTTATAGGATTTGCTTTCTTTGGGGCCATTTTATAATGATAGTAAAAAATAGGCCAATTAATACTAATTCTAGTATATATCACACTGTAATAAGAGTCACAACAAAGGTTGCACAAGTAAATCAAACAACACACTGGTATTTCATAAACTGTTATGTACATTGATAACAAAAGCTACATAGGCTTAGCCTGATAAAGGCCAGTGCTTGCATGTATATATCAAAATCTGTCATTAAGTGACTGCTAGACTTAACCCTGTAAGGGTCAGTTCTTGTAATAATACACAAAATCAGGCTCCATGTCAGCATAACATACTACTATATACATACATGGAGTGTCAAAAGTCTACGTATACATTTTCGTAACATGCCACAAACACAAAAATAACAACACCATAATCATCCAGTAACAGCTCTACAGTCAGACTGTCATCCTATCCAAATACCAGCGGTGGTAAGCATTTGACTGCTGCAAGTTCAGTACTATCTGTTGTAAAGTTAATAAGCATTGGGTCACGTCTCTCCTCCCCTAGTTAATGTTAGCTATGGCTATGGAGTGGTCTATCACACGGTTGGTCAGGGCAGCCATCCAAGAGTTGTTTTCTATGTTTGGGAGGTCGGGGTTAGAGGTAGGTATACTCAACGAACGGGAAGATGAAGTATTTGTCGTAGGATGTGAAGGTTCTCCCCGATAGTAGGTAGATCTAAATGGAACTGAGGTAGGTTCAGTCGGAGTTACCCTAATACGAGCAGTCTGTCGGACTCGAGCAGTGGCTGAAGTCGCCGGGGACAGGTGACCAAGTGGAGTGGGTGATCTAGCTACCCTAATAGGTGAGTGATACTAACTGGTAACCTCGTTCTGGCCTCTGTGTGGTGACCTGGGTGGGTAACTATCACATCTGTAGCCGGACAGGTCAGGCTCGTTTCTGGGTAGCTCCCTACAAATTACTTCCTCCTCATCCTCTTCCAGATCTTCCTCCAGCTCCTTTTCAGGGTCTTCTTCTGGGTCCTTCTACTCAATAGATATTACTGGTTCTTCTTCCGGCACATAGGCATTGCTCCTTGTCATATCCTGTATAATGGTTAGTTATAATAATCATATTTATTGCTAATGTTAACTAGTGTAGGGAAGGTTAATTAATTAGGCCAGGCTTTAATATTAATTATAATAAAATATAATATTATTTTTATTAAAATTTTAATTTTAATTAAAATAAGAATCAGTATTAAATATATTTGAATATAATATTCATTATAACAAGATTTTACCATTATCGTTAATAAGTACGTACACGTATCCGTACACCTTGTTTCAAATAACGCACGTATGGGTGTTATATCTATATACATACTCAGTGTTACCTTTTATACACATATGTTGCTATTTTACCTGTCCGCACGTTCCGTGATTTTTCTCTGAATTCCCTCGTACAAGCAAGTCTATTATTATGTTCCGGACCACAATAACTCAGTTGCCCTACAAGTTCATCCCGGCATCCATCAGTATATATAACATTAAATTATTTTCCTATATTTAATCGAGCCTACGGTTATATTTTAGGTACCCTAAGGGATAACCTAATCCTTTATAACTAATGGCTCTGATACCAACTTCTGTCACCCTGACTAGCACAATGCGAAAGCGTAAAACGGGAATGTAACAGACACTTCTGGTATGAACCACATTGTTTATAAAGAAAAATTACAAACTAATTTACAATATATTGAATTATATTATTATATCATTGTTTTACAGTCTAGGCGAAACAAACAAAACTAGTTTGTTAAACTATATGATTTTACTACTAACACCCTTGCTTCTATTTACATAGCATCAACCACACCTTGGACACGTAGTAGATCACCAAGTTATTCCAACTTTGGTATACCTGAAATACAGTTTAAAATGGGTCAACTACTAAACTTTGTGAGTTTCACGAGTTTCAAGAAAACAATATTCACAAGTTAACACTTGTAATTATGATATAAGTATGTATGTATGTAAATGATGTAATTATGCTAAGCTACACTGAAGCCTTGACTGTATGTGCTGAGTGCATCCATTTCCCACGCTCACTCAACCACTATGACTCCCCTTCCGCCCACAACATGCCCCAGTAGCTATGTCTAACACTACATAGCATGTTTGTATAAGTATGGTCATGTGCAAACGGCGCTATGTGACACGGCAACCAGGCCGATTCCGTTTGAGTTTGTCAAACTAATAGTACTATTCACAAGCCACCGGCTCGAAGTTAATCACTGTGTTAGTAGGGACTTTCGTGTGTTAGCACTTAGATAATTCATATCATTACAAGTTTCAAATATGTATGTATAATCAAACATGCTTTTAACCCCAAAATTTCGTAAAACTGTTTAAAGAGAGGGGTCATGTAACTCACTGTTTAATCAGTAGTGTGACAGTTCAGGGTTTGCTCGAATCGTAATCACTGGTCCCTATAATCAATATTATAATACTATTAATATTTTAATATTATTATAATCTTAATTCGAAACTAGGATGTATATCTAATCTGGGTATAGCTGGTACACCTAGAAATTATCAATAGGCTTAGATTGTGATGCTGATCAATGTCTAATACTTAAAACCGAACTTGGCTCAGTTTCTCCGTTTTCATAGCTGGGCCAAATTGTTCGTTTACGCGTTCAGAAAACAGTTATGGGGAAGTAAGTTTGGGTAAATTTGTTTGTCGATAAAATGATTAAGTTATAAAGAAAGATCACATATTGGGGTTCTGGACTCGCTACGGGGCTCATTTCCGTTTATTCAGTTTGATTTGAGAAAAACATGCACAATCTATCAAAATTATCCGGGTTTCTCATAAAAAGTTTGTTTTTATTTAATTAATTCAAAAATATGATTTTTGATCACTCTTAGTGTTCTAATATTCCAACAGGTTCGTTAATCACGAACTCGTCGGTTATTTCATAATTAAATTTGTTTAATCTTTAAATTAGAACAATTAATTATCTATTAATCCTTTAATTATTAAAATTTAGAAACTTATCAATTAAAATATGTAGATTTTTATAAAAATATTTCTAGAATTATTTATTGATTTATTAATTTATAAAAATTCATTTTATCTGCTATATTTAGACCGAAAATCGTCCGTTTATACCAAACGATCTCCAAAAATTCCACAAAAAATTATGAGTGATCAGAATATGTTCCAAAACAACCTAGAAAAATCCCAAACTCTTACAATCTTGCCAAATATCATTTCCGAGCCAAAAACAACTATGAAAATTCAATTAAACGCAAATACACAAAACATACTTAACCTTTTCCAAATGACCCCAAATTTCCTATGTGATCATAATATACCAAATCCAAGTTCCCCACAAAATTTCATAATTTTTCAAGTATTTTAACTATTTTTACCAAATAAACGTCCCAATTCGGTAATAAATTCGCCAAATATTCTCGGATGGTCGAAAAATTACCAAATTTGAACAGGGACTCAATGATAGGGTCCTTTATGCCACTGAAAAATTTTACAACCTAACAAAATGCACATCACAATCGAATCCTAAACAACCGGTTATCTAGTGTTTCGATATTACCTTAGCGGTTTCGGTTCGTTTTCGCCTTTCTAATCAAGTTTTTGGGTTTTTGTGCTCCTACACAAGCTAGATACAGGTCCTATATCACAAACCAAGAAAGTTTCATCAACAAAACAGTCCCATAACTTAGGGTTTCGGCTAGGGTATAAAACCAAACTTTTGAACCGTAAAAACGCCGTGTTAACCCTTTAATCCATGTTTATAGCCAAAAAACTATCAAACCAGGTTCCTATCCATGTGTATGATCAAACCATGTTTTTGCACCATTTTTAGGATTTTTTTCATGGTTAGGAATGATATTTGGCAATTAAACTATGTTTATATGATATTAACTATGATTATTAACTTGAAAAACATGATTAAAAATCAAATTTTTCCTAGGCTTTTGAAGGGAATTGATAAAGCAGAGTTGGCTGCTGCTTGGAAGTAGAAAATATGTGAAAGTGACGTTTTGACGTATCTTGAACATGAAGTTATACAAGAAATGGGGTGGATTCCCCCCCCCCCCTTTGCGACCGGACTCACATCTTGGGCCCATTTGGCCCAATATTCTGGATCTACAAGCCGGAATGCGAAAACCCAAGTCCAAATTTATTTCGGGTTCGGTTTTTGGCACGACAAACATATCGGGTACGGCAAATAGCACGAAAATGAGTGTTTTTCGGCTATTTTTGTATAAATTTATAAAAACATTCTATACGTTTATAAAAATCGAAAATATTTTCACGAATCATGTAAAACATTTCAATTAAGTGTTTGGTAAGTCTTTTTCGGTTTAACGGATGATACAATTCTTGGTTTGTAACTATCTTTCGTGTTTAAATCTATAGCGGGTAGTTAAACGAGCATGTTTTTGTTTAACTTGTTTGCTATCTAACTAAGGCAATATTACTAATATATTAGCTTATATTAATCATATATCACTTATAGATGCCCCCCTAGGATATTTGGGTCATAACCAGACCCGTTCTTTTAATCGTTCGATCGTTAAGTAATACGCGTTTATTTGCTTAATCGGTAAAGATGTACTGAGGTGTACCTGGTTTTGGCTCAAATGTCACAAGTTCAAACTGGAAGAAACGTGCTCTTCATGCATCAAGTGGAAGCAACACAAGTCCTCTCACAAGAGCAAATTGATTAACACCATTGATGAGGTACTTGAATTACTACATATGGATCTATTTGGCCCAGTAAGTGTCCCAAGCATAGGCAAGAAGAGATTCTGCCTTGCGATTACAGATGTCTATTCAAAATCCACATGGGTATTCTTCTTGGGTACAAAAGATGAGACACCTGAATTGATTGAAGGTTATGTAATCAGAATGGAAAATCTACTTGATAAAAGGGTTAAAGTGATAAGAAGTGACAATGGAACATAAATCAAGAATAGAATAATGGATGAATTTTGCAGTTCCAAAGGAATTTTCCAGCAATACAGTGCTCCTAGGACACCTGAACATAATGGGGTGGTACAAAGAAGAAATAGAACACTCATTGAAGCTGTCAGAACCATGATAGCTGATGCATGTTTGCCAGTGACTTTTTAGGCAGAAGCTATAAGCACTGCATGCTATGTTCAGAATAGGGTCCTTTTGCTTTTCCCCCATTTTCCGAGAGCCCTTCGCGCATCAAGGCTATTAAACAAGACTCATAACAAGACTCCATATGAGATAATCTTCAAAAGAAAACCATATGTGAAGTTCTTGAAGCCTTTTGGATGTAAGTGCTCATTGTTGAATACAAAAGACTATCAAAACAAGTTCCAATCCAAATCTTTGGAGTGTTTCTTTGTGAGCTATTCATCTCAATCAAAGGCTTATAGAGTCTATGTTAAAGAGCATATGTGTGTCATTGAGTCCTCAAACATTGTTTTCAATGAAAATCACTTCAACAATGTTGATGGACCAAAATGGCTGTTTGATCTAGAGAAACTAATCAAGTCATTCAAAATCTACACTGAAGACATGGATGAAAGTCTGTTCAGGACAAGTGTTGAAGAAAAGGGAAAACAAAAACAAATTGATCTAGACAGACTATGGTCTAAGGTAGGGTCTGATAACAAGGAGTTCAGTTTTGAGAAGAGCACGTTTGAGTTGAATGAGAGTGAATGTGCTGGACCTGATACTAAGGTTGAAATTTCAAATGATGGTCCAAGTGCAGTAGAAAGTGATCAATTGCAAAGTCATTCAGAAGAGACAAACACATATGAAGACAGATTTTAATCACTTTTTGATTCACTTCAAATTGGGAATAATGAAGTATCTACATCAGTGAATGTGAATAATCAAACTGCTGAGAATGAAGAACAGACATAGGTTCTTGCTGATGCAAACATCTCTAACCTAGATACTAAGATTGTGGCAAATCAGATCATACAAACTTCCTCAGTTGAAAGAGATCATCCTGTTGAAAACATAATTGGTGACTTGCATGAAAGAGTAACAAGAAGTTCATCTGAAAGGGCAAACATTGATCTTTATGCTTGCTTTCTCTACCAAGTTGAACCAATGAATATCAATCACGCCTTAAAAGATAACAGCTGGGTGGAAGCAATGCGGGAGGAGTTAGCTCAATTCAGGGAATTACATGTTTGGGATTTGGTTGACAAACCCAGAGGAAAGTATGCAATTGGCACCAAGTGGGTTTTCAGAAATAAAAAGGATGAAAGAGGAATTGTCATCACGAATAAAGCTAGACTTATGGCTCTAGGATGCTTACAAGAAGAAGGAGTAGATTTTGAAGAAGTCTTTGCTCCTGTAGCCAGATTAGAAGCCATCAGAATCTTCTTAGTATATGCTGCATCCATGAACATCAAAGTCTATCAACTGGATGTCAAGTCGGCCTTCCTGAATGGAAAGATTGATGAAAAAGTTTATGTGACTCAACCTCCAGGATTTGAAGACCCAAACCATCCAACAAGGTGTACAAATTGAGCAAGGCATTGTATGGACTACATTAAGCTCCTAGAGCTTGGTATGATGAACTCTCAAATCACCTTCTGGATAATGGTTTCAGTAGAGGATCAATTGACAAAACCTTGTTCTACAAAAGGAACAAAAGAAACCTATTGTTGGTATAATTATATGTTTATCACATTAAATTTGAATCAACAAATGAACAAATGTGCAAAGATTTTGAACAAGTCATGAAATCTAAGTACAAGATGAGTTGTATTGGAGAAATGAATTTCTTTCTTTGATTGCAAGTGCAACAGAAGAATGAAGGAATATTCATCAATCAATCCAAGTATGTGCAAGAAATTCTTACCAAATTCAAGTGCCAAGACTACAAGACAGTGTGCACTCTAATGGACACACATGAGAAGATGGTACCTGATGAAAAGGGGGAGCCAGTGGGCCAGCATGAATATAGGGTCAAGATTGGATCACTGATGTATCTAACAACATCTAGGCCAGATATTATGTTTACTGTGTGTGTATGTGCTAGATTCCAAGCAAACCGCAAGGTCTCCCATATGCTAGCAGTGAAAAGAATATTCAGATACTTGAAAGGAAAACCAGATTTGGGAATTTGGTATCCAAATAGCCCCTCATTTGACTTGATGGCCAACACTGACAGTGACTATGATGGTTTCAACATGAGCAGGAAGTCAACATAAAGAGGATGCCAATTTCTTGGAAATAGGCCGGTGTCATGGCAGTGCAAGAAGCAAACTACAGTGTCCGTCTCAACTGATGGAGCTGTATACATTGCTGCATCTGCTTACTGTGCACATGTTCTCTGGATTCAAAATCAACTGCTGGATTATGGTCTGAATTTCTTATTTACTCCTATTTTAATTGATAATACTGCTGCCATGCTCATTATGAAAAATCATGTTCATCATTCTAAGACTAAGCACATAGAAATTAGACAATAATTCATTTGCAACTGTAGTGAAAAAGGCCTAATAGAAATGAAAAGTGTAGAAAGTACTGACAATTTGGCTGATTTATTCACCAAACCCTTTGACAAAACCATGTTTCATTTTCTGTTAAAGTGCCTAGGAATGATTAATGCAGATGAAGTCTGATTGATAATATGTGCTTAAGTGAGATACCTAAATGACTATTTGTTGAATGCTCACTTCATGAATGTATAATTGTGTGACCTATGCTTACTGATCATGCTTTGTATGTCTATTGTGTTATTTGCCTGAAAAAGTTTGATTGTGTTTTTGGTTGATCATGTTTTGACAATCAATTGATTACTTGCATGTTTGATATGATTAATCTGAATGAACTGCTATGTATCTGAAATCCAACTGAATCAATGCTTTGAAATGATATGCATTTATTATTATTTGATTCGTAGGTTGCATGATTGATATGTGCTTGAATGAATATGTTTGAATAAATCATGTTGTGTTGTTTTGAGTAGTTTGTAAGTCAAATGCTCTTTAAAACAAAGTTGCTTTCAAAAATCCAATGCTGAATGAGATATCAAATGTAAGTTTTTGAAACAATAAATGATTTTTGACTAAGCAAACTGTTTTTGGTGATCCCCTTATGAGAAATGATAAGAATATTCAGTTCCAAGTTTTGTAGAAGCTTAAATTTTTTTTATATATAGAGATTGTATCCAACCTTTTGGGAAATGATAGAAAACTGACTAATCAAACTAACACATGGATTATACACTTAAAAGACCAAAATCAGTCATTGACTGTATGGTAGCTTTCCATGGTGAGTAGTTGTCTAAGTGATATAACATAGTAAATCTGCTAAGACTGATGTGGTGAAACATTTGAAGATCAAGGTATGTTTCCTTACTCATCTCTCCAAATGATAGGCAGAAAGGTAATTATTGAGTCATACACAAGCCTGTTGATGTAATCGTCACCCAAAAAATTTCTTTTTAAATAAATGAGCAGCATATATATATACATATATATATATAGGTACTTAGAATATGCATTATAAAAAAAGGGTTACAAATGCTAATTATATATATTATATTCTCTAAGAAAATAATTAGACTTAAAGGGGCACCAAGGGAACTACAGGGGTGGGGCATACAAGTAAGTCATAAACACCCTGAATGTAAGGCATGTAAGTCCGGATGACATGTAAGTCTAACGTTCAACCTTAAAGTCTGATCTTTATAAAATCTGCTCTTATAATCAAAAACATTTTAACCACACACCAGGGGGTTGAAGTCAAATTGGGGTGACTTGGAGAAAGCTGAATAAGCTTTGAGAAGAGATAAGGTCAAACCAAATTCAAAAGTGTTGACCATTCATACCTTATTCACTAAATTGAACCTTAATCATATCACTGAACACAATGATAATCATGCTAAGTTTATACCTTCTTTCAACCTGTTTTGTGTCATAATAATGTCAACCATGAAGTGTTGTGAAAGTGTTTAGATAGTATGATCCCATGTTGAGATCTTTCTATAAATGTTTTGAAAAGTCCATTAACTGAATTCTGATATGTTATTCACCTTAAACTTATGCTTAAGCCAATAACAGTGTTTTAAATGATAAATCAGAATGGGTTAAACAAAGTTTGTGTGTGAAATTGTCTAATTTACTAGACAGATGAAAATTTGTTTGAAAAATGTAATCTGAATTGGTATAAATGTTTTCGAGCATGTTCTAAATGTTAAAGTTGCTCACAAAACGTTTTCGAGCATACATATCCCATTTATGCTCTTCTAGCACAATGACATGCTTTGAAAACTTTTCTAAGTATAGATATCTCATTTTTGCTCCTCGAGCACAAGGATGAGTCTTGGAAATTTTTCCAAGTACTTCGAGCAGAGATTCTTGCTCTTTTAACATGAATTTGCAATTCGAGCATGATGTTATGAAATGATTGATGATGCTAAGTGCTTCGAGCATGTATTTAAGTTGAGTATCTGAATCTTGGCTGTTCGAGCACAAGTTTTGACATGATAGATTCCTCTAAGTGTTTTCGAGCATGAGTATACTCTACGAGCGTATGTGAAGATGTGATAATTTGTATAAGTATGATCGAGTAGAGTCGATGCATTGAAGGTGTCTCGAGTATGATTGATTGTCTGAATATTTCTTTAAGTACTTCGAGCACAAGATAAATTTGTTGTGATTGAAATTATTTCTAAGTCTTTTCGAGCATGCTAATTATCACGAGCATACTGAACTGCTTACTTGAACTAATTTTGATAAGTGCTTGTAATGATCTCGAGTATGATATTATACTCGAGCATGTGTGGTTGTTCATCTTGTTTAATGAATATAAAATTTTTGTTAAGGAAAAATCTCAAGCACTGGTATATTCGAGCATAGTTGTGAATTTTCTTATAAGACCTTAAGAATACTGTTAGTTCTTTTCTTGAGTATACTTGCTTTTGAGCAAACTCTTAAATGAACAATTTTCAAATTGCTTAACCATTTCATTTTTAAAAGTAAGTCGAGCATGACTTGAGATAAGTATTCGAGTACATAGGGAGACAGCTGTTCATTTGGCTGTATGCTCGACCAGGGGAGGTACATTCAATTCAAATTAAATGACAATTGTAGTGCACTAGACGACAAAACCAAGGTGTACTCACCAAACGTTAGGTATAAAAAGGGGACTTAGAAACTGTTCCAAACATTTCATTTCCCTCTTTCGACCTTAAACACAAACTCCTTGCTCGTAACTCCTCTGCTCGCTATGATTAACCGTTTGTGCTGAATACTTAATCGAATATTGCCATTAGCTCGGTTTCGACCTTGGTAAGATATCGATTATCAATTATCGTTTACCTGAATATCGAAATTAGGGTTTGTATTGTTCGTATACTAACTGATTAATTGAATTGTGCAGGTTCGCAAACTGTTACGGAACAGGTTACTGAAGATGCTTTTCTTCTCTAACTACCAACTGCTTTTACTCTGCTATTATGAGTACCGACTATCTCTTTGTTTTGCAGATCTGATGGCCATAAGATTCGAACCTAAGCACAATATGTGCGCCCGTCTGGAAGTCGATGAGGAGAATAGGGAGTTGGAGATCATAATCAACTTTCTAAACAACTCCAACTTATGGGTGCCACTAACAGAGAACCCAATCATCTTTAGAAATCATATCACCAATTTCTGGGGTTCTGCTGAGTACATGAACGACAGAGGCATCACAGAGGCATCTATTAGAGAGGCACTGCAGCTAAACGACAGTCATGATGTGCAGCCTCTGTACTCAACCCAAAGATTGTTACGAATATTCCAAGAGATGCTGGGTTATCAAGGAATTGTCCATGAAGGTCAATTCCAGAAGGGGAGCTTTCCGTTGTTATACAAATTATTGATACATCATGTGATTCAATCCTTATCTCCTCGAAGGGGAACATGGACCTTGCTGAGTAGGGAGTTAGCTACCATGACAGTGGCAATATTGTTTCACCAACCATTAAATTTCTCAAGATTCATCTTCAATGGGATAGTGAGCAATGCTAAGAAGGAAGGAAATCAGAAATTCTTGATGTATCCTAGGTTCTTGCAGATCATAATTAATCGATCCTTGCAAGGTCTGAACTTGGCAGGAGAACCTTTAAGGCTGCAAGATCCGAATATATACACGAGAATCAAGGGAGCAAGAAGTTAATTTAATGAGAATGCTGAATGGGATATTCTTCCTTGGTTGTTAGATGCGAACATTGATGTGATGGAAGTTCCTCCCTCACCTGAACAGAGTGAAGATGAAGAGGAGTTGAGTGATAGTGATGAAGATTCTTCTGATGATGATCAGAATGATGGTGATGACGGTGTAGAAGATGAGCTTATAGTTGTCGAGGCACAGGCAGAACAAGTGATAAATGAGCCTGCTGTAGCACAAATTGGCCATGAAGCTCAAAATGATGAAGAAATGGGTCATTATGTTGAGGTTAATGAACCGATTGTTGAACCGATGGGCAGTTAGATGGTTGTGTTTGCGGGTTCAGAACCAGAGGTGCATGTTGAATGTCCAGAGGTTAATACTGAACCATCTACAAGGGTTGGCAACTAAGCAAATTAATGATGATATATTTTTCTCCAGATCCTATCGAAGACAGAGAAGACACATCCTCACTTGGATCACAACAAGCCCATGATACAATCCATTCATTCCCAACTAACACTGAACCTGTCATATCCATCCCTGAACAAATTCAAGACACATTCATTCCTACACCACCAGTTTCACCTCTACATGAACCTATTCAACATGAACCCATTCCCACATCCCAAGATATTCAAGATACAACTGAACCTTACACTGTACCATCACCTGAAACCTCTTATAGTGAACCTTATTCTGAACCTGCTTTCAAACCTACCCAAGAGACACCACCCTCAAGTCTAAATATCTATGGCCTCATATCTGAAAATGCAGAATTGGAGTTTCAGAACATCATGCTTAAAGACAAAAATGCATTTCTGGAGAGAAAGAACATAGCCCTAGAGCAAGCTCTGCAACATTCCCTTCAACGAATTCAAGCCCTGGAGCAGGTTGAGGTTAAGAAGACCTCAGATGCACCAAAACAGGGGGAGAATGATTAAGAAGCAGATGCTCTAAAGCTAATCAATGAAAACTATGATGAGGCTAGTGCTGAAATTGCTGAAGAAGGAACCTCCAATGCTCTGAAAATGATAAATGAAAAGTATAAGGAAGAAATGGAAGTGGGAGATGCTGTGGAAGAGAGGGAGTCTGAAGCTAAAAAAGAAACCCCGGAGCAAATTGAAAGGAGAAAACAAAAAGGGAAAGGAATTGCTCATACAGATAAAGAATTACATCCCAAAGCTGCTCACAAAATAACTTCGGGTGATGACATAGTAGAGATAAATGAGTAAATGACCCAGTTATAGCTGATGTTGAATCTGTCAAAATAGTAATGGAAATTATGAATGAAGAAAGGGCCAAAGTAACTGTTGAAGAAGAAGAGGATGAGATTCCTTAGGAGATATTGGAGATATTAATAGCAATGAAAAAGAAAGAAGAAGAGGAAGAAAGACTCAGAAAATTGGCTGATGAGGCAATAGGGGCAACAATGGAGAGTTGGAAAAAGAATAAAAATGAAGAATCTGAAGACCCAACTCCTATTGCACAAACTGAAGATGAGCCAGAACTTGCACAGCCTAAGCCTGAGACTGTACAAACAGAGCATCATGAGTATGATTTAGGTCCAACTATTCCAGTACAAAGTGAAAGACCATCTAGTGGGATTAGTTTTGGACTGCTGACAAAACTGGCTGTCTTAGGAACCTATAATAATGTGCTGAAGAACCCAGAAAGACATGATCCAGAGATTGTGGCTGCTGCAAGAAAGACTCAAAGAGAAATGTAACAAAGATGCATTGAGCCACAAGCTAAAGTTGTATTAGAACCCAGAATTGAAGAGATATTTGATGATGAATCGGTTGAAGTGGTTGTTGAACCTATGGTGACTGAACCAATTATTATTGATAAACCTGAGCCTAAGGCTAGGGAGGCTGTGAAAAGAAAAGAAACTTCAGAGATAGAGACTCCCAAAGCCAAAAGACAAAAGTCAGTCAAGAAGTACTACAAAAGAAGATATAAAACCAAAGTTATTAATGAGCCAAGAGTCGCTCAAAATGAAGAACCAATGATAGAGGTTCTACATAACTTGGATGAACAATTGGAAGTTGAGGAAGATGAAGAAAGGCTAAAAAGGTCAGAAGAAAAGGAAAAAGGAGATAAAGCCTATTTGTTGAGCCTTGAATATGAACCAAGTCATATACAAATTATGACCAGGGAGAGTATTGCAGAAGCGGCTGAAGGATGGAAAAGTAGAGAAACCAGAAGAGCCTTCTTGCTGCAATTTGGACATCCTGCGTCTTATCTCAATCCTCAGACTTTTGAAATATTTAATAGAATGTACAAGAATGCAATGGTTGATGATACTGCAGACTTTGTAGAAAGGATCAGAAAGGAAAAAGAGGCCAAAGACAAAAGGAATTATGAAGAGTTAAAGCAAAAACACAAAGATGTCAAATTCCTGCAACTGCATGGATACAATTATAACTCTCTTATAAACCTAACTTTGGAAGAATTAAAAAGGAAAGTGCAGATGATGAAAGACTCACATGAAGATGCAAAATGTTTAGCTAACTATGAAAGAAAGAGAAGATAAAAGATGAAATTGGACAAGGAGAGAGAGGAAGCAGAGAAGAAGAAAGCTAAAGTTGTACAATGGTTCAATGATCCCGCAATAGTGCAGACCTTGAAAGATATACTCTTACAAAAAGGAATGACTTAAGCTAAATTTGATAGCATGCCTCATGAAGTTCAAAGAAAGATCATGGGAGATAGATTGAAAAGGGAAGAAGAGGAAAGGGCTGAAATGACTAGCATATTATGCAAAAGAGGAGCAAAAATGATAGAATTGGTTCTGAAAGATAGAGATGAAATCAAAATATTGTTTGAAGAATAACAAAGGAAATTTGGGAAGCAGGTATCTTCAACAAGGTTTGGTGGACTTGTTGTAAGATCAGAGATAGTGAGGCCTGAAGCTATGCCGAGAAATTTAAATCTGCCCTACTCATCTCCATTTTGATAAATGATCAAGAACTCTGAGAGTCATCACTGAAGATGGTAAAGAGACATAAATAATATTCAGAGATGACTTCAGAAGCTTCTCAAGAGAACAACTAGAGAAAATGGCTCAGCTGGACTTGTATGATAATCAACAAAGGAACATTATTGCTGTCCAACAAAGAAATGATCTCTTTAAGTTCTTAAAGGAACAATCTGAAAAGGGATTTCCATTCCTTAACCAAAAACAGAGAGAAGCTCATACAGAAGCAGAGAGGGAGAGAAGGAGGAAAAGAATGAGTGATGTCAAACTATTTGAGCTCTCCCTCTAGGAGTCCAAGAAAGCAGGAGCACTTAAAGCTAGCAGCTCAAGCTATAAAAGACAAACATTAAGAGAGTGTTTGGCAATGAGAATAGAGATGCAGGAGCCTAATTCACATGTTCAACAAGATGGACAAATTGTTCATCTTGCTTGTAACAGGCAGAGTGACTCTGTATCACTCAGGAACTCTTTGGAAGAACAATTGCTGTGATTGAACATGATGAAGAGTTGTCGTTCCTACACATCCAAGATCTTCGAGATATAGTAAATGTGGAAGTTCCTTTGGAATTTGATGATGGTGTAGAGTTAGAAACGTTTAACAAAGGGCTACAGCTATGAGGCTTAGGAAGAAAAAGGAAGCAGAAAGAAGCCAAGGCAGAAGATAGGAGGGATGGATCAAATGGATGATATACTTACCCTTTTCTATCCTTTAGATTGTTGTTTTTGTATTTTGATGTGTATTTTGAATTATATGTAAATTTGACGTGTAATGCCCAAGTGGCAGAATTCCCTTCATGTAATGTAATGAATTTTGCTTAAATTAACTATCTTATAAAAACTGATACATTTGTAACTATATGCAGGTATTTTTTTCTTGCATCTAAGCTTGTTCCAATCTAGGGGGATATTGTTGAGTTAGATTTTCACAAAGGAAGATTGGAATCTTCTCAACCTCTTTCTAATAATCGGCTAAGTATGGACTATGAGCAAGCTTGAACATTCGAGCATGGTTTTACTACCTCGAGCATGGTATCTTAAGGATATAAGACTTAATTCAGTGAATTCTTCTAAGTGTTGAAGACTTCGAGGAAGCTACACTTCGCCGAGCAAGAGTGTTCTTTAACTAGTATGGATTGCCAATCGAGAAAACAAGTTGATCATCCAGCTTAAACCAAGTGATCCGAGCACATTGGTGGGTCAAGCATGGATGCAATAAAGAAAATGTCAAATGATCTAAATATAGACGTCGAGCATGGTTCAGTCCCGAGCAAGCTATGCATCCAAGTATTCTGAAGATTGTTCAATAAGTATCTAAGGCAGGATTGAAGACATCAAGAAGAATATGCTTGCTCGATGGACTTATTCAAGCAAAGCAAGGATTGGTCAAGAAGATTGAAGCGTGCTGGAGGAGAATATTTTCTATCAGAAAATATTCAAAGTAAAGTCTACTCGAAGACTTGCATCGAGCATGCTGTGGATATCAAGTCTGCTCGAACAAGAGATATCATACTCGAAGACTTGTTTACACTTGTATTTATTTTTGTCATTCGTTATGTAATGATTAGTGTAACATCTCGGATTTTCAAACCATATTCATTTACGTTTAACCCGATCCGGGAATATTTTAGATCACTATTATTAATCAAAAATCAAATCTTTATAAGTATTAAATTCTTAATATTCACTTTAGGCCCTTGTTCTTTAAATAACGTTTAAATCCTAATGATTTAATCAAAAAGTAAATTTAAAGACCAAACACCAAACTAAAAGGACTAAACTAGTAAAAAAATGAAACTTTCCCCCCCTAAACCCCAGAGCGCCGCGCGGGCAGACCCCCCACCCCCGTCGCACGTCGCCTTGGCCTAGCTGGTCAGATCGTTTAACTTGATTTCGTTTCTAAACTCGTTTAAGGCATAAAATAGTTTATTTTTAGGCATGTTTGAGTGAATTAAGGTCTAATTAAACATCATATAATTAAAATATCATTCCTAATTTGTTTCCCTCTGCCCAAGATCAGATCTTCATGGATCTTTCGATGATTCTTTCCTTAAAACGCATATACTTGCTTAAACGGGCCAAAAAGCCTATAATTAGTTCGATTTAGCTATTCCTACATAAACAAGTCATAACCATCTGCTGTAAACCTTAATCTAACCCTAATACACCTCATCCAGCCATCACCTACCTATGCTCATTCTCAAACCCTTCGGTTTTTGCATATTCGTTAAAGACACAAGCCTTGACGGTTGACTTTGCTTGCTTTAGGACCTTTGACTCATCGTTTCTCCTTGTTTTTTCACTTTCCGGGTAAGTTGTAAACTGTAAAATCATTCATACATATTCCCTAGTCAATAACCTTCAATCAATTTCTGAAATTGAAGGGTATTGACTGGTCAATTACTTTAACACCCGATAAAGGGTAAAACAGTCAACAACTTTGACTTCTCGTTTTCTCATATTTTTGGTCGGATTCAATGTTCGGTCCAGAAGACTTTTCTGCTCGTAATTAAATTTTAAGGGTTCTGACCAAAACCCAACTCCAGACTCAAAGTTTGAATTCTGGTCAGACTCGACTTGTTTAAACATTAAAATCAACATAACTAGAGTTCTACTCATCCGTTTGGATTGATTCCAGCGGCATTAAGTGTGTTTTTATTTATAGTTTCATATCCCAGAGTCTCAGATTCTGATCATTAATCTCGTTGGACGCGTATTGGATGACTCGCTTAAATCATTAGTTCGTTGTCGAATTTATTGATCACTTGCCTTCCGTCTAAGGTGAGTTTTATCATTCCCCTATTTTACTCGATTTTCATAAAAGTTTTGGGGACATATGCGTATATAATACTATATATACATACATATCAAAATAGCAAACGTGTAATTGTGTGTGATTAATCAAATCTACTTGTTATGTACTTATGTGTTATTATATTGATTCGCTTGACATATCCCCATGGAGAGGGTTCTCATTCTCATTGACCATCGCCCGATTCTCTTGGCAATGGTCGTATTCTCATTATTTTCTCATAGTTGATTTACCGGCGCCCGATTCGCTTGGCAATGGTTTAATCGACAACTTACTTGCTTATGGTTTGATTTCATTACCGCACTTATTACTTTTTGCTTATTTATTATATTAACATTATTTTTGGTGTCAAAACTTGGTGGTAAACTCACTCAACATGTTTGTTGACAAAACTCCATTTTCTACGCATATGCAGGTTGCTTGTATTGAAGATTGAAGTTGGACACGTAGACAAGACCTTAGGATATAATCAAGATAATCGTTATATGAACTCATATTTGTGTATTTAAATTGTTTTGTATATTTGGATAATGTGTGTAATATTTGTAAATAATTAATTAGATATTGTCATTTATATTTATGATAGTATCTTCGAGCTGTGAGCAATCGAATCACGCCCCGGCATTTCCGCCTTAGGTTAGGGTGTGACAGATTGGTATTAGAGCCGAAGGTTATAAGATAGGTCGTTAGAAATTGTCCTAGACATATGTTAATAAAACCCTATACGTGCTTATCTAAACTGCCTTGTGTGCTATTTAATAAATTGTTTACAGCTTGCTTAGATTAATTATTTAAATTGTATTTACCTTGTTTATTTGTTGCGCACACACACAAATTCCGAGGTTATGCCTCAACTTTCAGAATATTTTTAAATTCTCTTAATTTTAGTAGATTGTCTTTTATTGTGGGAAATTCCCTAAGAATTCTCTTATTTTGCTCTTTCACCTTGAAGCGTGGGAATATGACAAATCTCGTACAACCACATAACTTCGAGTGGTACCTGTAATCGGCTAAACGGTTATACTTCCAAATTATGTTTTTAAATTATTTTAAATGCGTAGTTGGGTGAAAAATCCATGGAAATCCATGGGCACTCCAACTATTCATTTTTTAAATAATTTTCGATTTGATTTTTTGATTGGAACGTATCGTCCGAGGTGGTTCCCGAGATACACCAACTACTTATATTTGATTCATTGATTCGATATTTAGTTGAGTCGGTTAAATGCCATGTAACGCTCATGGTCCGAACAACTCCATTGATTTGATAATTCGTTAATTAGTTGGGTCAATTAAATGTCATGTACACGCTCATGGGCTGAACAACTCAATTGTTTATTACATGATATTTGAATTGGGCCAACAAATTGCCATGGAACGCTCATGAGAGGCCAATTCACAAACTTTATGTTGTTTATTTAGTTGGGCCATTCAAATTGCCATGGAAAGCTCATGGGAGGTCAACTCGTTTGATACACTTAGTTATTTTATTTTTGGAAAATTTTATAAAACATTATTTACTTAAATGCTTCCAACTCATATATATTATTTTAATTCTTGACTCGTCCTCGAGTCTTCACTAATACTAATGCATATACATACGCATCCCCATTATTTCATATCAACTCATTCCCACAACTTACCCATCATTTCATAAAAATTTCATCCTTGGTCCTCATAGAATGTTTTCCCTAGGAAATCATCACAATCAACGCCGTTCACCTGCTTCTCATGATTGCTGTTCGACTACTAGAATCAACGAAGAGTTTGCTGTTGTCTTCCGTTAATCAAACTACCGCCAACCTCGACAAAACTAAAATATACCGAATAAGAAATCTTATACCAACTCATATCCGTTAAAATACTATTTAAATTATACTTTCTTAATTATATCCATATCCTCGAATTATAAATTTTTATGTATATTTAAATCCTTATCCTCAACTTTAAACTACAAATATTTTATCATCTCTTGTTTTCTTTAATATCATGATGGTTTTCACAATTTATATTCCATTTTATAAATCTTTATTATTAAAATTCAATTATTGTAAATTTTATTTTTATTAAACTAAATTATGTATTCCCTAAATTTAATTTCCATTTTTAAATTAAAATTTTCACATTAATTAATTTAACTTTTATTATTAAATTGACTTTTGATTGAACATTCATCGTAAATATTTCAACTCCCTACTTTGATTTTTGAAAATTTTGAACGTTTTAAATGATAAATTCGTAGTTGTTAGAATAGTCATGGTGGTTCGTGCGTTCCTAGCCTCGCATTTATCTCATTTTTATTAAATGTTTCACATCTTATTTTTGCTATCACAATTAATTTAAAATTCGTTATTTACTTAAATTTCCATTATCAATAATCCAATTTACTTATTTCCAAATATTTATAACGATTTTGTAAAGAAGAAAAATCCACGACCAATTTAATCTAATTTAACTACCTACTTTATATTTTATCTAATTTTAAAGATTTAATTGGAATAGGACTATCTCGGTGGTTTGGGAATATCCGTTTCCCAATTTAATCTATTAACAATGTACATTTTCGCATTATCATTAATATTTAAATTTCTTAAATCGAATTAATCTAAATCTCAAAATCACCAACTTGAAAAGCTATGACTATATATTAACTTTTCTTTAAATCTCATAAATTCTCAACTAACGAAACTTGACCCACCAAAATCTTCATTTAAACTTATATTCTCAATCTTAAGAACTTCATTCTCTAAAGAATACGATCTTTAAAAACTCTGCATGCCATTAACTATTTGTTATAAATTAAACCTTTGTGTAATTCATCTCCTAGTAAAATTCCTTTATCAAAATTAATCTATTAGGATCTTGTATTTCTATCTCATTTCCTTAATCTCGATTTTCACAATAACATCTGTTTCACCAAATCTATTTTCTTCAATTTTCAAAATTTTACTTTTAAAAGCAAAAGAGGTTTTCGAAATCTCACGGTTTTATTAATTCAACTAGAACATTTAATAATTATCATTTGAAATTATATTTAGAATTATCAAAACATTGTTTTTCTCTTAAAAATTTTATTTCAAAACGTTTGTTTCTTACAAAATGATGATTTTAAATGTTTTATAACCCACATGATGAAACGAATTATGCGGATCATCCGACGATAAGAGTAATTATGGTCGCGAACATAATTATCCAAGTCCTCGTATGGAAATCGTAATACGTACAATTGTGTGTCATGATTTAGAACCTAAGGTAGCTTGGGTAACGGTACGAATGATGAGATGATAAGTACATGGTGGATACGCCACCGGTACATCCTATATATAAGTGCCCTTATCGGATTGTCATTTGAAGCGTTGCTTCGGTTATTGAAAATTCTATGTTACGAAATTTTCCTTAAATAGCTTAATTTATTTTCAAACAATGATGTTTTGGTTTTCCTTAATTTCGGGATGAAATTTTCTAAAGTAGGGGAGACTATAACATCTCGGATTTTCAAATCGTATTCATTTACGTTTAACCCGATCCGGGAATATTTTGGATCACTATTATTAATCAAACATCAAACCTTTATAAATATTAAATTCCTAATGTTCACTTTAGGCCTTTGTACTTTAAATAACGTTTGAATCCTAATGATTTCATCAAAAAGTGCATTTAAAGACCAAACACCAAACTAAAAGGACTAAACTTGTAAAAAAATGAAACTTTCCCCTCCTAAACCCCGGAGCACCGCGTGGGCAGACCCCCCACCGCCCTCGTGCGCCGCCTTGGCCTAGCTGGTCAGATCGTTTAACTTGATTTCGTTTCTAAACTCGTTTTAAGGCATAAAATCATTTATTTTTAGGCATGTTTGAGTGAGTTAAGGTCCAAGTAAACATCATTTAACTAAAATATCATTCCTAATTCGTTTCCTCTTCCCAAGATCAGATCTTTATGGATCTTTCGACGATTCTTTTCGTTAAACGCATATACTTGCTTAAACGGGCCAAAAAGCCTATAATTAGTTCGATTTAGCTATTCCTATATAAACAAGTCATAACCATCTGCTGTAAACCTTAATGTAACCCTAATACACCTCCTCTAGTCGTCACGTACCTATGCTCATTCTCAAACCCTTCGGTTTTGCATATTCGTTAAAGACACAAGCCTTGACGGTTGACTTTGCTTGCTTTAGGACCTTTGACTCATCGTTTCTCCTTGTTCTTTCACTTTTCGGGTAAGTTGTAAACTGTAAACTCATTCATACATATTCCCTAGTCAATAACCTTCAATCAATTTCTGAGATTGAAGGGTATTGACTGGTCAATTGCTTTAAAACCCGATAAAGGGTAAAACAGTCAACAACTTTGACTTCTCGTTTTCTCATACTTCTGGTCAGATTCAATGTTCGGTCTAGAAGACTTTCCTTCTCATAATTAAATTTTAAGGGTTCTCACCAAAACCCAACTCCCGAATCGAAGTTCGGATTCTGGTCAGACTCGACTCGTTTAAACATTAAAATCAACATAACTAGAGTTCTACTCATCCGTTTGGATTGATTCCAGCGGCATTAAGTTTGTTTTTATTTATAGTTTCATAACCCAGAGTTTCAGATTTTGATCATTAATCTCGTTGGACGCGTATTGGACGACTCGCTTAAATCATTTGTTCGTTGTCGAATTTATTGATCACTTGCCTTCCGTCTAAGGTGAGTTTTATCATTCCCCTATTTTACTTGATTTTCATTAACGTTTTGAGGACATATGCGTATATAATACTATATATACATATCTATATATACATACATATCAAAATAGCAAACGTGTAATTGTGTGTAATTAATCAAATCTACTTGTTATGTGCTTATATGTTATTGTATTGATTCACTTGACATATACCCTTGGAGAGGGTTATCATTCGCATTGACAATCGCCCAATTCGCTTGGCAATGGTTTAATCAACCACTTACTTGCTTATGGTTTGATTTCATTACCGCACTTATTACGTTTTGCTTATTTATTATATTAACCTTATTTTTGGTGTCAAAACTTGGTGGTAAACTCACTCAACATGTTTGTTGACAAAACTCCATTTTCTACACATATGCAGGTTGCTTGTATTGAAGATTGTAGTTGGAGACGTAGACAAGACCTTAGGATATAATCAAGATAATCGTTATATGAACTCATATTTGTGTATTTGAATTGTTTTGTGTATTTTGATAATGTGTTTAATATTTGTAAATAATTAATTAGATATTGTCATTTATATTTATGATAGTATCTTCGAGCTATGAGCAATCGGATCACGCCCCGGCATTTCCGCCTTAGGTTGGGGTGTGACAATTAGGGCTTCTAGAAGGAATGTCAGGGTCTATAAATAGAATACTAGGTTATCATTAAATGATGGTTCTTTTGCTGAATACGAGGGCACACACCTTAGCGAATATTCTCTTTGTCTAATCGTACAGCCTCCGTCACGAAACCCTAGACATTCTCTTCACTGAATATCACTATTACATTGAAACGATATATCAATAAGAGTGAATCTTTTGTCTATCTTATTCTTCGTTGACTATCCATTGTTACACAAACCTTTAATCCTAAGGCTTGGATATTCTGATTCCGCTAGAATATCCAGGTGGCCTTTAGCTCAATAGATCTGGTGTATTCTTGTCAACCTTTAGAGGTTTTGCACTAGGTCCGGTCCTGACATTGTTGGCCTGCGCACCATTTTGCTGGCCAGCGTGCCAAAATTTCGTTTTTCATGTAAGGAATAGCGAGTTACTTGTTAATATGAAACAAAATTTGCATGCCAAATTTTCATGAATATTAGTTAAAGTAATATTGACCTGCGTGCCATTTATGATAATTTCTATTTCCAGATGGATAGGCCTGCGTGCCAGTTAAAGTACTAATCATATATTTTGGATATATGGCGGGTTTAGTTAACAAACATTTATATTGTAATAATCAACAAGACAAAATATAAAACCCATGTCATATATATAATCAAAAGAGGGATTACAAAGATGGAAACAGAAATAGACTACAACATAAAATAAAAGATCATTCTTCATCTTGAAGATAGTTGCGTAGCTACTGAACACCGTCATCTTAGGAAGCAAAGCCTTGAATAGCATCCTGGATTGGGAAGTGTAGTTCATCAAAGGCTTGCAACTCCTCGGAATACTTAGCAGCAGTGTCCACAGCGTGTAAGGCAAAATTCTCCAAGGGTTGTCCATCTCGTATTAAAGAAACTCCATCCTGGAAACCTGCCTTGCGACCAGAATCATATGACGCGTGAAGAAGTCGCGCAAGGCAGTCGGATCCTTCATGTATATAGGAGACAGTCTGGAAAAGGGAAGCATTGATTATGATTCAACACAGAATATAAAGATAAGGTGAAGTTGCGAAGGAAATCTATACCTTAGGAAGACCTTGGCTCATAAGCCACGCCCCGTCGTCAAAAGCCAGCTCAGCGCTCAATTTAAGATCACCTTGCTCAAAAAATAAGTTGAGTATTGTCTCTAATCAGATCCTCAATTAGAGTATCTTTGGTGGTAGATGCGCTGTTCAAGGAGCTGATAATATCCTCCTTGGCAGCAAGCTGGGTTTCCAAGGTGGACCTCAGATCTTCCGCCTTAGCAAGTTCAGCTTCACAAGCACAGGTTTGAGAGTGTGCGGCTTCGAGTGTTACGTTTTGTCGCCGACACGCCTCTTCCCAATCCTTGGCAGCATACGCTTGACGAGCCTTTTCGGACTCCAAGGCCTTCTCGGCGTCCTTCGGCTTCCACTAAGCAGTGTTGGCTTCCAGACGGTACCTTTCTTTCTTAGCCTAGAGATCATGGAGGACGTTATCTTGAGCTCCCAGTTCGTGCCCATAAACATCCAGTCCCGATAGATCTCCTGAGTTGTCAAGACCAGGTTTGCCATATGATAGAGATATGCGTTACCAAGGGATACACGGGCACGTTTATTTTGAAAGTCGCGTTCCGCATGAGGAGCACTCTCGTGGAGAACTTCAAAACAAATTTCTCCATCGGAATATCTGGACGTAGGAGTCAGCTTCCAGTCCGGACCATGGCGTACCACATCCTCCTGCAGATCGCGAGCCCTCGCACCCCCCTCCAAGGATGAACGTGAAGGAGGTGGGGACGGAAGCCGGGACGATTGCCCCGCTTGTTCATCAGTTCCTTTCACAACAGAAGGTGAGATAGGCAAAGAAATAGGTATCTCTGACGCACGGCCAGGAGATTTAGAAACAACAACCTCGTGGGCCTTCCCCTTGTAAACAGCGGAAAGCTTGCTGGGAACACTCTTGGTAGGAGGGGAATCGGAGATAACGATGGTTGAGACTGGCTGAGGCACAAGATCTGTAAAGCAGAATACTTAATACTCCTAATAAGAGAAAAATTAATGATTTAAAATATACCTGGAATGTCTTGTGAAATGGTGGTAATCCGATCACGAAGGCGGGTCCTCTTCGCTTTCTTGGGAGAAGCAGGAGGAGAAGGGTCAGAACCCTGGTTCTTAGTGCCTGCCACCCCAGAAGTCCCAGAGGGAGCAGCTTCCTTCCTCTTATGACCAACAGTTTTAAATCACACAAGTATTAGAAACAATCGCGTGTAAGGAAAAAAGGCAACACACTACATGTCGCGTAAAGGGCATCGGAGACCACAGGTTCCCTACGGATCGTCTGCAAGAATAAGAAGTTATCTCTAGTTTTTTCAAGAATGGTGAGTTTCTTCTTATCCCGCGGGAGAAGTTGCATCATTCCTGGCACGTCATCAGCAAGCACTGCCAGGAGGATTCCTTCAACTGCACAAATAAGCTGCGTAAGACACCCAGACAAAGCACTTAAAAAGATAACGATATACTTACTTTCGTTTGGCTTGCGGAAGTAGGGGACAACATCCGGATAAGGCCATAGGCGGCTCATCCCAGCACGCACCAATGCAGCTTCAGGGATGGGGCGCATCGGTGTAGGGGTATGGATCAACAAATTATACCACCCCTGTCCCTCAAGACGCCTAACACATGACAAAGCAAGGAGTGGCTGATCCGTTGGGCGGCGGTACGTGGATAGCAGGACCACGTCCTCCTGCACCCAGAATAACTTGCTCAGCCAATGAGAATCCAAGGGAGATGTCTCGAGTGCAAGCACCTTCTTCTCAGTTGGTAAACAATTATACCACCCACCCCTGCAATGCATCTTATAAAAAACTAAAAACTTCTCAACTTTGGGAACAATACCATGCGCCCTGCAACAGAACTCGAAGTGGCGCATGCAGCTGAGAATGATGAAGCATATTGCCAGTGATGAGATTACCCAGAAATCAGGTAATCGGAAACCTAAGGTTTCCAGATGCGAAATACTCAGTATACACGGCCATCTTCCCCCTCGATGATTTATAGGCCGTAGAACCTTGAAATGGGAATTCTGGTTCCCATTTAGGAGCAATCCCATAAGCGTTGATGACATCTTGAAACCCCTTTTCATTCCAGTCAATAGTGATACGATCAACAGTCTGAAGCACTGGTCTCGTCGACATCATATAATCTGCTAAGAAACGATTTGAACGAGCTATGGTGGCTGTTAGGGTTTTAAAAAAGAAGAAACAATTTCACAAAGACTGTGCAAACAAAGTGAGAGATCAATGGGTATTTATACTGATCGTAAATAATGTAGTGAATAGTAAAAGTAACCCATTGAGCAATAAAATCACGACACGTCAAGCTAGAAGATGAACAGTTCCAAATTTAAATCCCGATGACCAGCCGTCAAAAACTACAGACACGAAAAATCCTAATTTTGATGGGAACAGACACGTCCCGTCAGCTCCCAAAAATCTAGGCGTGTTCCTAGTCACAAACTGATGAGTAACGAACTGAATGATTGCAATTGAAACGCCAAACATTCAAGACAACATAATTGTAAAAGAACGGGAGAAGGACGAAAATTGTACTTATCCGCGAACAAGTGAGGCGGGTGAAAGATGGTTAAGCAAACAGACAATCCTAAAGAATTTCAAGTTCAAAAATAAAGGAGAGAGCATAATGAAACAAGTACAATTTTATTTCTATGGAATGTTCATATTTACAATACAAGGAAATAAAATACAACATACAAGTCCCTACTAGCTAAGCTTCCTTCTTCTCATCCTCTGCATCATTGCGGAGTTCTTGGAGATCTAATCGCAAGTCGCCCATGCAAAACTCATCTCAACGATGGGCCTCTATTCAGGTCTTGATTTCAAAAGATAGATTATCAAAAGCGGCAAGACTGGCGTCATATTCGCTTTGGACATGTTTTCCATAAAGTATAAAATCAGAGGACGAACGACCTTCGCGGGCCAGGTCATAGCCCTCTTCAAAACTGGCTTTCCGGCCTGCCCGCGAAGAGTTGACGAGGAGCTTTGCGAGGCAATCCCCAAGTTCAGGACCCTCCATGATATGGTCAATGACCTATGACAAATAAGTTCAGGATTAACAAGCTATATAACGAATAAGGGGAAGGAAAAAGTTAGAATTTAAAGGTTACCATAGGGAAGCCATGTTTGTGCAGCCAATGCCTCTCAACAGTCAGCAACTTGTTTTCCTTCTACAAACCTTTATTCTCGTCGGAGAGGTGGGTGGAATTAAATTCAAGGGTCGTGATGCGCCCATCCCTCTCCGCGAGCTCGGCCTGTAAGCGCTGGATATTTTCATCACAGGCGGAGGAGGAGCATTAGAGACCACTGGTTCAAAATATATTAAATTGAAGATTGATCAGTTAAGGCAAATGGAACAAAATCATTTGACAAAGATGATTCCCATATCTGCGGGTTCCTCAGTGGTACCTTCAATGATTCGCTCTAGGAGACGAATCCTCTTGGACTTTTTGGGAGCATGTGCCTTCTCAGCATTCTCTGGTGCCTCCCCACCAGCGGGATCATCGGCATCGGAACCCCCACCATGGCCAGATACACCAACGGTATATGCCTTCCGCTTATGCCGGAGGGTGAGATCTGCAATAGCATGCAGAACGCCCGCATAATCAACAGCTGAATTATCAGGGGATGATGATCCTTCACTAGACGAATCCTCGCTAGAAGACTCCTCACTAGAGGAAAGGATGATCGTCCCGTCTGAATGCATAACGGTAAGAGGAAGAGGGTTCAGAATGTACACACCCTGAGCCACGGCAGCCTCGTTAACCGCGGGTTCCAAACATCCGCGGGTAGAAAACTAAATTTTCCTTGATCTGCTAAAGATTGGGCAACTTCCCAATCTCAAGCAGACGTAGGTACATGTTTCCAGCAATGGTAGGGATGAGGACGTCAAAAGTTGTGCAATCCCCTTAAACAAAAGCAAGTTAAATAAAGAGAGAGAAGGAGAGAAGAAACGACAACTTACTTCCATCATCCCTAGAGAAGTACGGAATCTCATCCGGGAATGGCCACAAGCGGCTCATTTCCACCAGCACAAGTGCGGACACCGGGATAAGACCCATTGGAGTAGGAGTCCGCGTCAGATTATTGTACCATGACTGATCATTGGTATCAGCCACGGGAAGATTGGAAAGTTTCTGGACCAAGGAATGGTATACCATAGCATTTGGTATCACATCCTCGTTGATCTAGAAAAATTTGGTCTTCCACTCATGAGCACTCCATGGAGGCTCAGTGCCTATCACCTTCTTGGAAATGGCGCAACTAAATCAGCTCCTGCGTACTTGGAGCTTGTAGATATCAAGAAAACGCTCCACAGAAGGAGTCTCCCTTAAGACCTGCAGCAGAACTCAAAATGTCACAGCCGCATAAGCCCAAACGGATGCATCTGGATATGTGAATCCCAGTTGCAGTAAGAAAGTCACTCGGAAACTTCGTTATTGGTAACCTGAAGTTTCCAGTGGTAAAATACTCCCCGTACAGGGTAATCTTGCCCCGACGGAGCTTTATTCGCCGTAGAACTGGCAGCAGGGGGGAGCTCCGGCCCCCATTCCGGCGCCAATCCACAGAGATTGACGATGTCCTGGAAGTCTCCCTCTCTCCAGTTGATCTGGATATGCTCGACGGTAGATGGTGGACCTTCTCTTTTCCCACTAGACATTGTAACAGAAAAGAAGCAGAAGGAGAAGATAAGTGGTTATCAGAAATTTTTGCGAGTGGAATGATAACGGAAATGCTCACCCCCTTTTATACCCATCGCAATTAATGTAATGCGAAGGTGAATAGCTCACCATAATGTCATCGTCCAATTAGAGAGCGACACGTCAGGCGGGAACTGGCAAAAACGAAATGATTTTGAATAGGCCGCCTAAAAATACGTGCAGACATCTCGAAATTCATCCCTGACAAGACTCAGACTGAAACCATCACATCTCAGAACACGGAACAGTAACCTTAGTTCAAAAGAAATGGTGAGAACACTCGGACCAACAAACTCAACCCACGCCAAGGGACAGAGCAGTAAGTCCATAATTCCACCCGCGACATCACATCATAGAAGAAACAATGGACTGGGGGACTTATAGATATAGGGTAGTAAATCTACATGTGGACCACCAGTGAGCATCCACGAAAGGAACCCGCGGACCACATAAAGGACCCCACACGTGGAAGGTCCTCACATGAAATGGAAGAGCGGTTTTAACAAACTACTTCTAAAAGATTTTCCCAACATTTCCTGATAGCGACATCAGCCAATGGAAAGATGACACCTGGGCACCTGATAACCGTCCCCAAACGTGGCCATGCTATCACATCCTATAAGCGCTCGACACATATCCATTCAAGCAGATATGGAATATCTTGATAGTGACAACTCCACCAATCGCCTTCCCCCCCCCCCCCCACCTTCGGCTATAAATACTCGAATCATCTCCATGATGTATTCATTCACTCTCACACGCTCTAAGAAATTACTGATATTCGTACTTATTTCCGATCAGTAGAGTACTTATTCTCACACCGGAGGGCGGTTACGGGAAGACCCCCCATCTTGTCCTTCCCGTAACAAGACTCACGGTGTTCGGTTTTGTAGGCAGTTAGTTAGAATCTGACCTCATCAAGCAATCGTAGACTCACAGTTGGGGAAACGTAGATTCGGACTATCCAGTTCGATTCTGTGCTTCTTCAATTTCTAAATTTAACAAGTTATTTATGCTTAAGATACTCACCCATGTTGTCGTGATTAATTAGTTAAATTCTTGAAGTTACGAACACTCTTTTAAACTTTAAATATATAAAAGATGGATCATGATGTTAAACATTTGAATCTGTAGCCTAAACATATCTTAAAAACACCAACCATGCTTAATTATGAATATTTAGATGACTGGACGATTTATAAATAATAAGTGTCGACTAAATATTTTACAAATGTTGTGTGGGTAAAAAGCCACAAAACGGGCGTTAATATTGTAAAAACACGATAACAAACTATAATTTGTTGAAAGGTTATATAAATATATACTTTGGAGGAAGATATATACAGAAAATGATTATTATATTAATCATAAGCTAAAATGAACTATAAGGGTATTTTGAAAACAAATAATCGAAAATACGATTATATTTTTTGAGTGTTTACGCGCTTATTTATTTTAAATATATAATATATAAGTTTATATATTAGTTGGTAAAAAAGAACGTCTTTAGAACAAAATCGTGATAATTAAGACCTGACATAACACGTTTTACAAAAATAATATTTAATGACCTATAAAATAATGCCTTCGAATATTATAACTTATCACTAACGGGTTGTTCAAAACTTAAGTATGAAACGCTATTAACGAAATAAACATGTTTTCGATCGCCTCCTACATCTTCGACAGTTAAATGAATCACTGATTCCAGTAGGTCACTACATATAGAAAGGATCTTCATCTTCACCGCCACGAGTCGGCGGCAACCTCCACCATGGTCTCCGGCGAACCGCTACAGTCATATCTTGAAAAGGTGAGGACCACAATACAACCATAAACTAACCATACTGTGGTGTCTCAACTCTCTAGCCAGAACCTTTGGCATCGGACAGCCTGATCATTATACCAACCCTTTCACTGGTGTAACCGGATCAACCCTTGGTCCTTACTGAAGAGGTAGGTCTCAGCAGAGCCCAGTTGGACCCGCAAGACTCACCTTGAAGAGGGACGTTTGCGCAAAAACCAACTGGATCCGCAGGACCCACCATGTTCAGAGACGTGACGTCCTTAAGCGCAGTACGCAAGCTGTTCCCGCAGGAAAAGCCTACCAATGGTCGACGTACTCCGCCTGTTCCCGCAGCAACGGATACTAGCCATCAGGGAAGGCTACCCGCGCAGCAAGGCTACACGCACAAGGCACTTAACTCTTAAATAATTCAGTAATGTCACCTGAAGAAGGAGTGAGCAAGCCGGGAACACTCCCGCACAAAGCCGAGGACACTCCCGCACAAATGAGCCGGTCCGTACGATACTGGAGGATCTTTTGTACTGTACCTGACGAGGTATGGATAAAAGATCTGACCAAAGATACGACAGCTCACTGACAACAGTATGACAAGCAGCACGCTCTTGTACTGTATGTCACTATCAGCCGCTGCCTACTCACCAACCTGTCGGAGGACGTGCGTAGCCTGCAGTTGGTGGAACAGGAATAGTACACAGCCGGCCTGGTCACTATCAGCCGCTGCCTACCCACCAACCACCAGCATGGCACGTGCGTAGCCCACAGTTGGCAGAACAGGAATACTATTCAGCCGGTTGTACCTTCTTGGAAACCTACATTCGGCTATTAATACTCCAACACCTTGGAATGGTATGGACACATTACATTATCTTATATCTCATTATCTTATCTTCTCTAACAATCTCTTAATATACACTTATATTCAAGAGCAATCTAGTCTGATTCTCACGCCGGAGGGTGGTCACAAGAAGGTACCCCCCCTTCTCAGTGACGAGCTCACGGTGTTTGTTTTGCAGGTCATCAGAAGAACAACCATCTTTGCCGGAACTAACCCTCGTGGGAAACATCTATTTAACCCCCAGATTATCTGTAATCTGCCAGGGGTCGATTAGTGTTTCTTCATTGGCGCCATCCGTGCATAAAAGCTAGAACTAATTTATTCAGTTTTTTCAAAACCTCCGAAAAGATGGTTAACGTTACTCAGGTCCCCAGGCCAGGGAGTAACCAAGAAACCCCGGTAACCACAACCCCAGCTACTGGGAGGAACACCAGCGAGCACAAAAATTTTACGAACACTACCCCGGTTACTCAAGCCGGGGCAAGTGCAGTAAATTTTACGAACACTACCCCGGTTACCCGAGCCGGGGCAAGTGCAGTAAACAATCCTCCCCTTGGAATCATTGATACCCAGGTGGAAAGACAACAAACGAGACCCCCCCCCCCCCCGCCAAACACTTGAACAAGTTAAAGCGTGGGCGGAAAAACGTCAAAGGGAATTCCAAGCTGAGTTGGATGAACGCTTACGTTCACTCCAACAGGCTGACGAATTCGAAAGCACTCAACAGCTCAACATGAGCAATGAGTGCGAGTACTTGGACGATGATTCGGAGGAATCTGACACCGACGCAAACCCTCGCCATAGGGCGAAAGGGAAGCGTAAGGAAACGGACTTCCAACCGAGAAGGAATTTTGGAGAAACCTTCAAACCAAAAAACGCGGGTGGAAACCCACGTGACTTCTCTAAAACCTTCAGACCAACCGCTGCAAATGCGGGAACCTCCAAGTTTGCAAGGGACATTGCGGAAGCAATCGCCCCAAGAAGTGCCAAACAGATGTCCAACATTGGCACTTATGATGGTATATCTGACCCAGACGATCATTTGAACAGATTCATAGCGGGGGCAACCGTCAACAACTGGATGGAACCCACGTGGTGTTATATGTTCCAGATGACGCTGGTTGGAGCAGCCAGAGCGTGGTTCGACCGTCTACCGGTCCACCACATCTACGATTGGGCAGACTTCCAACAGAAGTTTAGCCAACACTTCAGCCAACAAAGAAAGTATACCGAAGAGCAATGGACAATCCTCAATTGCATTCGAGAGGAAGATGAATCTTTGCTAGACTTCATCACTCGCTTTAACTCAAAGAAGCTAAGTCTGGGTAGTATTAGCGAAGATCTTGTTCGCGCTGCTTTCATCCAGGGCGCGAAAGACTCAGAGCTCATCCGCACCTTAACGGGTAAAGATGGCATGCCATCCACATGGGATGCCATCATGACAGCAGCTAAACGCTTCGCGGAAACGGAAAAGCAATTGGGTAGAGATCTTCCCCAGAGCACAAACCTCTACACCCAGAAAACAAGAGAAAACAATGTCCTTACCGCCCGACTAAACAAAAAGAGGAAGCTAGGCATTTGGCAGTCAAGGGTAAACTTTGACACCTCATCCGGCTCGCATCCTCGGTTAGGCGGAAAGGATAACATGCGGTCGTCGAACCAGAACTCCAGATGGACGCCACTCACCAAAAGCGTCACCGAAATATTTGACACCGAGAGGCTCCCATGGCCAAAGGCTCCAATAATCCGAGAGCGTCACAACGCTGATCAGAGCAAATTCTGTGACTTCCACAGGACAAGAGGCCACAACACCGAGGAATGCGTAGACTTGAAGGACATTGTCGAAGCATTTGTCAGAGATGGGACGCTCACGCACCTCGTGGCGTAATGAATGCTGAGCAGGCTAATGCGTGTAGAACCCCAGTTGGGGAAAACACGAATAAAACTGCAGCTTCAATGTCGGAGACTACATACTGCGTAAACAACGAGATTCTGAACCAAGTGCATATCGGCTCGAAAGGCTCGATGACACTCCCAAGAACATGAAAGGGAGCTCAATTACACAGCCTGCATGTAGATCAATTCCAAACTTGTAAAAGAAAAGGCCCAGAGCCACTTCTAATGGAAATGATTCTCCTTATCACATTGACGCTGATGATCTTACATTTATACTTATAAACTTTCCACACTGATATGCCGGTCTTCACCGCATACATAAGTGGGGAAGTCGTTGCATGTGGAAGGCGGCAAAACCCGCATAAACACAAAAAACGGCAAACCTTCACGTAGGTCAGTCATAGGTGAAGTTCGGTCATCCCACTAAATGAAAGTGCCGGGCCTAACCGCACAAATCATGATAGAGGAAACTGAACTTTAACCTATTGACAACCGCGCGTCGAACGGTTAACTTATTCAGAACACAGAAAATATCTCCAAGGAAAAAATGAGGAAAACCTCCACGCAGGTCAGATATAGGTAAAGTTTAGCCATCCTACTAAGTGCAAGTGACGGTCTTACCCGCACAATCACGAAAGAGGAAGCAAAACTTTAACCTATTATCTGCCACGTTGATAGGTTAACTTATTCAAAGTACTTAAGAAATTGCTAAGTTAAACTAAAGTATGCACAAGCGAATCATATATTGTTTATGCGGCAAAACAAGTGCCAAATTAAACTATAATATGCATGAGCAAGTCGTATAACGTTTATAAAGCAAGAGTGACGGTCCTACCCGCACAAAAGATTTACATTCCATAAAAATTCAAGTATTACAAGAATGACCCGCCTACAAGAGTGTAAATCTATACAAAAAACATAAACCTATCTTAACAGTGGGAAGGGATCTAAGGGTTCAAGCTTCATGACCACTCCCTCCAAACCCACTTGTACCAGCACCATCACTTGGCTGTGGCGGTTCAAGGAAGGTCTTGAGAATGGTTAACCCATCATCAGCAGCAGCAACTTCGTTCACCTTCTCCACCACTGGATGCGGGAAGGCAGCATACTGGTTCACTGCTTGGTCATAAGCAGCTTCAGTATCCACATCATATAAAGGGAAGTTGGAAGGCGGGATGCCCTTCTCAACGAACCCTAGACCAAGCAGGAAGCCAGCCTTTTCCCCATCCTCATGAGAAGCGTTGAGGGCTGCGCTCATGGCATCGTCATATGATGTGTCCGTGAAGACCCGATGCACAACCTACAAAACAAAAATACAAGTGTCAACCTTTTCTATCAAGAAAAGCGTAAAGACATTATGAAGCTATGCATACCTGTGACAACGCTTCTCGTAGAAGCCATTCCTTGGTAATCAGAGCTTCTTGGAGGGCAGCTTGAGCTTGGTTGCGGGCGCGTTCGGCTTCATTTTTGTTAAGGTTGGCAAGCAACACTTCCTTAGCAGCAGCCTCTTCAACGCCTTTCAGCTTACGCTCAGTATGGTCAAGCATACCCCTCTGATCCAAGATCTCTTGAAGCTTTTTGGCGTCTTCCATGGCCAAGGCGTCACGAGCCTGCTGGAGCCTCTCTAGTTTGGCTTTGAGCTCCTCATTCTCGGCGCGCAGAGGCTCCGCAACAGCTTCGGCCTTAGTGGCCCTCTCGGTTGCGTTCCGCGCAGTTTCCTTAGCCAACCGAAGCTGTTCGTTAACAGCTTGGGCAGCCTTGGAACGGGCCTCGAGACGGGCCTGAACTTCAACCTCAAGGGCCTTGAAGGCCTTCTCCTTCTCCGCAGCAACGGCGGAGAGCCTCCTGTTCTCCTCCCGGACAGCCCGCGCTTGAGCTACTTCTTGGATACGAGCTGCTTTTAACTTGTCGTTTTCACGACAAAGCAGCTCGACGCGCGGCTGCATCCGGGAAAGGAGAATTAGAAGCTCGTTTGTCAGCCTACCCTCCTGGTAGCTTGACATAGCTTCTCCCAGTGCACCACTGGGGGCGGCGTGGCGCGCCCACTCGACGCAGTCCACAGCCGTCCGAAGGGTGGTTCCCCGGCGGATGTTCCACCGTGGAACAAACACCTCATTCGAATCCGGCACTGCAAAAACAAAAGGCAGTTAGGAAAAGATGATAAAAAAAAAAACATAACAGGCCAAAATAACCCTAGACACCTGTAGGGTCGACGACAGGCTGTAGCCACCAAACCCATCACCCGAACCTAACGGATATCCATCCAAGAGGTCAGGCAGATGGGAAGGAGGCAGAGATTGGCTAGACGCCCCAACCCCAAACATACCTGCTGAACCGGCCGGGGGCGAGGTGGTCGCCGGTGCCGGAGGCGCGGTTGAAGCCGCCGTCGTAGGAACCAACGGAGGTGAACTCACCGGAGGTGAACTCACAACCGTGGTCGCCGCTGCGGAAGAGACCACAGAAAAACTCACCGCCGGCTCAGTGAAAGAATCAGTGAATATGGCACTGACAACCGGCGGAGACGTTGTCACAGTTGGAGCAGTTGCCTCAACCGAGTGAGCAACTGAACCAACTGAAGCAGGCGCAGCCGCCTGGGTCATCGCCTCAGGTAGGTTGACCAAACCTACCATCATGGGTCCGGAGGTGCTCCTCCCCGCTCCACCCTGGAATGCGGTAGCATCCACGCCTACACGAAGACAAGATATATAAGTATAATGGCGGAATGATATGAAGTTAAAAGTAAAGGAAGTTGTACTTACGAGTCCTCTTGAGCTTGAAGGTACGAACAGGCGGGGACGAACCCGATGGAACCGGCCTCTTTACGCCGGTCACCGTCGCTGTACTGGGCTGCCCGGAGGTGACAGCCGTCTCAACCTCCGGAGCAGTGATCTGAACACCACCAGGGTTCCCCGCCACCTCCTCGCTTTCGGTCTCTGAGTCAGACCGATTCACCGGATCGGCAGTGGAGGCAACCTTCGCCTTCCCCTTCCCGCCAGCAGCCTTCTTCTTCCTCATGAAGAATGGACCATCTGCGGATTCCTCATCAGAAGATGACAAGATTAGAGGAATTCCCGCAGAGGTTTGAGCATTGAGAGGGCGAGGGTCAAAAAGTTCTTTACCTGGCCGCCTGGCGCTCCGGATCTCGTGGCCCGGCGGGTAGACCTCCACGAACCGATCCGCCTTTTGCTCAAGGATGGGCAACTCGTTCTCATCTAGAGCACGAGTACCCAACCGAGCGGGACCATCAGCCTCCCGCGGATGCAGGAGGGACTGCAAGTCGTTTTCCCTCTGAAAACAAAAAGAAAAAACGGTTAGAGCAAAAACCCTAAATTAACGGATAATATGAAGCATACCGTAAGGGACAGAGTTCAAACCGTATTCGAGGACGATGGGAATCTGTGACGCCTCCTTCCACACCCGGCTCATCCCGAGCATCACCATCCCGGACTCCGCAAAGCGGTAAACCGGAGTCTGGATCCGGGAAATCTTGGAGAACCATTCCGCCTCCTGGTAGTTGGAGGCGTGAAGGCTGGGGAGAGCTCTCCCGTTCTTAAATGTCATCGCTATAGAGACGACACGGGCAGAGATGTAAAAGAACTCCCGCTTCCAAGACCGAAGACTGCGCTCGGTAGCGCAGATCTTCAAACCCTTGATCCGGGTGACCAGGGTATACCAGCCTTGGATACACCTCCAGGAGTAGAAGGTCATCAGGCGGTCGACGTGGGGATCCACGCCAAGAATGAGGCACACCCACTCAAAATGGCAGATCTTGGCGATCGCCATTGGGTGTACCTCGGTCAGGTGCACACCGTGTCTATCCAGAACACGGTATACAAACTTCGTCAACGGGAACCTAAGATTCCCATAGACGAAAAAAGCGGCTATACCCTATTTTGCCCTTGGGGGCATCGTACACCGTCTGGTGTGGCTCCGGAAACTCAGGCTCGAACAGCTCGAGCATGAACTTCCGGACGATGTACCGGTAAAGCTCGATGGGAAGAGCACACTGGCATTCGCCAGCAGTGCTCTTATCGTCCTTATCGGACGTAGACGTCGGGTTCTCGACATACAAGTCAGACTCCTCGACGGTAGCTTCTGGATCATGAGTAGACATGTTTTGGAGGTAAAGAACGATTTCAGGAGAATGCTCGACAGAAAGTTAGTATTCGCCGGAAATCGCTTAGAAGAAGAAGAAAGAAGTGAAAGTGTGGATTACCGTGAACCCTCTCCCCCTTTATATACTCATCGCAATGAATGCAATGAATTTAATGCGGAGGAGAGAGAAAAGAGCTGGTGCAATGAAACTATGACACGTGGAAAAAACAAGCTGGCAACAGCTGTTGACGGGACGCGCGCCGTAAAATTCGCACCCACGCGCCCGAAAAATCGTGCCCACGCGCCTGAAAAAGCGTCTGGAATGACCATATACTGTCACGTCGCCATAACTTCCTGCACGTCCTGACACTGTCAGAAGAAACCGTCGGACGACGTTTCAACAGTTTGGACTATTCTTATCCTTTCACCAACTCTTCGAATTTCAAAAAGATTCAAAAGTAAGCGGGACTATACCCCTTACCTTGGCAACCAAGTAACTATAAGACAAGTGCGAGTACAGTGTTAAGGCAAAACCCTTCGCATACTTAGCACCTGCAGGGAATTGAAGCCAAGAATACCTCGGCAACCAAGTAACTATAAGACGGGTGTGGGTACAGTGTCAAGGCAAAACCCTTCACATACTTAGCACCCGCAGGGAATTGAAGTTAGGAATACCTTGGAAGTAAAGTAACTATAAGACGAGTGCGGGTACAGTGTCAAGGCGAAACCCTTCACATACCTAGCACTCCGCAGGGAATTGAAACCAAGAAGGATCTTCTGGGCCATGCTTGCGGAAACGGGAATAACATCCCCGCATAGCGGGAACGTCGAGAACTAGATTGTTTGAAGCTCCAAGATGGAATTGTTTGTTTTAACATAATTGATCACTATGTTCAAAACTACCAAAACCTCATGGAGAATCTACACAAGTGGAACTCAACGCTCCTAACTTGCGAGGAGGTTACACACCTACCCGCATCATACCCAAAGATCAAGCAAAAAAGTCGGGAATTTCTGCGTGACATTAGGGAAACCGCGGGAAGAATCCCCACGGACAACCTTAAAACTAAATCCTTTTCAAAACCCCTTGATTAAGTCCAAAGTTCACCTTACTTATTAACAATTCATGAGAAGAACATTGGACTGGGGGGACTTGAAGAGGTAGGTCCCAGCAGAGCCCAGTTGGACCCGCAAGACTCACCTTGAAGAGGGACGTTTGCGCAAAAACCAACTGGATCCGCAGGACCCACCATGCTCAGAGACGTGACGTCCTTACGCGCAGTACGCAAGCTGTTCCCGCAGGAAAAGCCTCCCAATGGTCGACGTACTCCGCCTGTTCCCGCAGCAACGGATACTAGCCATCAGGGAAGCCTACCCGCGCAGCAAGGCTACACGCACAAGGCACTTAACTCTTAAATAATTCAGTAATGTCACCTGAAGAAGGAGTGAGCAAGCCGAGAACACTCCCGCACAAAGCCGAGGACACTCCCGCACAAATGAGCCAGTCCGTACGATACTGGAGGATCTTTTGTACTTTACCTGAAGAGGTATGGATAAAAGATCTGACCAAAGATACGACAGCTCACTGACAACAGTATGACGAACAGCACGCTCTTGTACTGTATGTCACTATCAGCCGCTGCCTACTCACCAACCTGTCGGAGGACGTGCGTAGCCTGCAGTTGGTGGAACAGGAATAGTACAAGAGATGTAGTTTTTTTCGTTATTAAAAAACGTAAAATTTTACACATAAAGATTATAGCCATTTAATGTTTTTTTTAAGAAGAAACCTATTATAAATGTTTCTTTATGAAGAAAAAACTCAGCACATGATTTGTAAATAAATGGAAAGACTACAGGTCTAAATATTTTATATTAAACAAATGATCAGTCAAGATTTAAAGCTATCAAAACCAGACTAAAGTTCTGTAGCTGGATCAAGAGATGATCCGGGTATTTATACGAACCTTTTTTAGTATAGGTAAATCATCATTCATTCACAAAGGTTTTCAAACGAGATCATCACATCATTTAGAAAAGACAATCACAGGTGAATACGTTAACATTCTTCAATCGATCAATAAGATAAATGAGTTGTTTATCTTAACAAATCAGTCGCGTTTATTTGAGATTACGTGATCTCTAAATTTAAGGGATTACGTGATCCCTAAGTTAAAAGGTAGAAAATAAAAGCAACTCAGGGCAAGTAGACATGTGTCTGGATCCAAACATATGTGTATAGCCTATCAATCAAGGCTACGTGGCCGTTGGCTATTAGTCATAACAAAAGTTCTCCAATTGGCATTAGTTCCCAAAGAACCTTAATTGTGTGTGTATGGCAAGTGGCACAAGTTCACAGAAATAAGAGATGTTTCTGCTGAGTTTGTTCAAGAAAACTATCTTCTCAGTCAAAGATTTAATAAATGTTTTTAGAGTCAACGATTCACCAGCATATCGCTGACGTATTTTCCCCCATTTACAGGAAAACAAGTATAGTACATATAGCAAAGAGTTAGAGTCACTCATGGAGTTAGGAGCTCGCTTATGGAGATGACTCAGTTTTTTAATTATTAAAATATTACGAACAAAGTTAAACAAGGTTTGTAAATCAAACACTTAGATATTATTATCCAAGAAGTTTTCAAAATAAATTAATATTTTATTTTAACCTAGATTTTCGCTAATTAACCCGCAACTCTAATATATTTGCAAAAGGGGTACAAACTAAGAGTCACACGCTCAGACCCTAAGTCGTGGTGTGACAGTTTTGTTTTGATTTTTTTAATGCAACTTAGTTTTCAGCAGCTCCTCTTCTTGGTTCGGTTCAGATAGTAGAAGCCACACTCTCTGGATCCACATGACAATAACATGACCAGTAAGGTTGTGTTCAATTACAAACCTCATCAAATCTTCTCCTTCCGGTCAGATTTCGAGCCACTTGATTTGATGTGTTGCTATTGTTTGTTTGGACTAGAATGGAGATACACAAATATTTTGTTTTGCTATAACAAATTTATGAATTAAGTTGCATTTAGTGACAATATACCAATTAACCAACTTGATTAATTTTCATTTGAAGTTGAATACACCATCTTTGTCCTTCACAATAATATATGATAAAACATATATGGCTTCTAAATTCAGTTTATGTATCCAGATATTTTGAACCTTGAAAACACTGATTACTTCCAATTGAGGGCGTTACTTGCACTAACAAATGAGATCGTTAATGAATTAAACGATCGTTTAATTGAAAACTTTCAAGGAGTAACTGTTGAATACTTGAGCTTAGATTCTGTATCAAAGTCTGATTATATAGATGGTAATGTAGATCCAACTTTATATTCTACTGAGCTACTAAATGGATTAAAAATACCAAGACTACCAAACCATCAGCTTAAACTAAAAGTTAGAGTGTCAGTTATGCTTTTAAGAAATATTGAGGCTTCAGGTTGTTTCATCAGGTGCCCGTGTAATAGAAGTCAAAATTCTTTCAAGAGCTAATAATCTATGTCCACAATCTCACTCAGTTATATATGTTTTAGCATCTATCTTGATAGTTCAAACCGATATAAACTTTAATCATATAAAATCAACTTCGCATTTAATCTCAAATATATAAGCAACTTATTTCATAACAAACTGTTTTAAAAATTAAAGTTCGTTTTTACATAAATAGTCCCGAAACATGATATTAACATAATATTCTTAATAATATTTGAGTCACTTAAATTATTACAAATATAAAAAAATTACTATTTAAAAAAAATAAAAGTAAGCCGCGTGCCATAGCGGGCTAAAAACTAGTGTATAGATGTATGTATTAGTCGTCAAGTTAGTAAATTGGTTAGGATTTTGTTGCATGATGTGTTGAGTGGACTCGGTCTCTCTTTTGCACCATTTGTTGTAATTAATAAATAATCCGTAATATCATTTCAAAGGATAAAAAATATTATAAGTCAAATTATTAATTTACTTAGTTACCAAATTAATCCATTTTTAAAACTACGATCATGAGATTACTAAATATAAAATCTCACAATGCGGTCGTCAATTTTTTTAGGGGGTAGGTGGTGTTGGTTAAAACATTGTACTCGAGCTTTATGGTCCACGTACCATGTGTTAGGAACCATGCATACATAAAAATGTCTGCCCTTCAAACCAACATATAAAAATCCATCCTAAACCAACATAAGTGATCCTTAATTACTTTGGAAACTTACTAGAAAACAGGTGTATTTCAATCTTCAAAGACGATGACACAGATCGAGACATTCTCCAGTAAAACTTATGAGGTTTGCTATTTTACTATTCTTCAACTGTCTGTATTGGTTATAGACTTACTAGTTAGATGTCTGCATGATGCAGCAGGAAATAACATTTAAAAGGTTGTTAGCGAGTCAAGCCTTACTCAAACTCGAGTCGAACTTCATAACAAGTCAAACTTCATACCGAGTTGAATCATCGTAGCTCGAAATTAAAGATAAAATCTTAAACTCGAGTTCGTCATAATTATTTTGATATTTATATGATTTGAGTACTTTAATTATAAATTTGTAAAACATATTAAAAGAAACAATATTTGAATGCATATGAGGGAGCAAATTTGTAAGTATTCCTTAAATTAACAAAACTTAAATAAAATACTTGTAATTATTTTTTAGTTGTAAATCTGACTTGTATATTCATGCATATATCCATATAGTAATGACTTTTACATTTTAAACAATCCATCTGTTTTAATAAAAATTAAATTGAAACGTTGATAAAAATAAACTTGTTTAATTGGGTATGTTTAGATTTTGTTTTAATTTTTTTTTTGTTTGGGGGCAATTTGATATAATAGTAACCACGTTTTAAAAGTTTCTCAATTAGGTCACTCAACTTTAAAAGTGTTTCAATTAAGTCACTCAACTTTCATATTTTATTAAATTAAAGATTTTAATATGACGTTATAGCCTTTTTCTTTTTTGTTTTATGTAGGAAATCTTTTTTATTTTTTTTATGTTAACGTTGAGTGGTAACGTGAATTTTATTTTTTATTTTTAAATTTTAATATAATTAACGTTTTTTTAATTATTTAAATTTAACTATATATATTACAAATTCCGACTCCCAAATCTTATCCTCAATTTCTTTTTTGACACACAAAAAAATCAATGAGACTCGATTTAAAGATTTAGTGACCCGACTGGGAAAAAATTGCATGAATGACCTAATTGGAACACTTTCAAAACTTGGTTACTATTCTATAAGATATTCTCTTTTGTGGTAAAAGATATAACAAGAAAACCAAAAAGAATAAAGTTGTTTAAAAAGTGAATAAACATGAGGGGTGAAAATTGCAACTATATCTTAAGTTAACAAAATTTGAGTAAAACTTGTAATTATTTTGATAAAAGTCAAGTAAATGTGGGTGCTATATGTATGTAAAAGACAAGTTTACTTCATACTTACACATGTATATTATGCTTTTCAAGTTGTAAAAATACTCTTAAAATCTACCGTCTTAATTTTCTCATCTTTCATGTATTATATATTGTATAGAGTCTATAGACATATACGGTAATTTTTGTGTCCACTAATGTTAATAGGTTATTACGCTTGTATTATATATAGATGTTATGCTAAGTTTGATACGCACGTGTCGAATAGCTCTATAGAGTATCCCTATAACAAAAATTATCTGATACGTCTAACCTTTACATGTTGTTGCAATAGGTTTCGTCGTCTTATTTTTGGAATCCAAACCCACCAACAAAGTATTACATTTCAGAAATAGGACTTATTTTGTCAATAGTAACAAACCTATAAACCAAAAACAAACTAATAATCATGTTTAATCTACTGCAAATCTAAAGAGAGCTTTTGATTCAAAGAATTAATTAAAATGGATGGAAATGAAATCTGAATGTTATATGCTTGATTCAAAAAAATTGATGAAATTAAAATGTACATTTCATTCAAACTTAACAAGTGAAATGGGATCATTGGCGAAGCTTCCTTAGGGCCGGGGGAGGCCCCGGCCCCCACGGTTTTTTCGCGTAGTAGTGTAAATTTACCCGTTTTCGTCCGAAATTTTTTATACGTAGTGTAAATTTAGGCGTTTTCGGCCGAAAATTTGAGTCCGCCCCCCAATTGTTTGTGAATTTTTGTATACATTTTGAGTCGTCTCCCCCCCCCCCCCCCGCGGTGTGTTAGTCCAAGCTTCGCCACTGAATGAGATCGAAATTCAAATTAATTTATTCACATTATTTCATTTCAAGAAATTCAGTATTTCTTTGAAATTGTGAAATTGGAGTTGATATAAATTGCAAATTCACATTAACAAATTTCAATTTTTTTGGAATTCTTATTGACAAATTCCACTTTAGTAAAAAGGCTTTCCAAACCGAAAGCACCATATCAGGAAATGAGCAATTGAAGGAGATCCATGGATACTATATGCAAAACCAATTGACAATAAACGTATACAGGAAGACGGATTCACCGAGCCTAGTTGTTGACTAGAAGAGAAATGCAACTGAAGAAACAATACATGAAAAATAATTCGAACGCTTTTATTATGAAAGAAGTAAACCAACTGAAGTGATAGTTGGTGGCAAAGAAACCAAAGTAATGGCTCCGGATAACCAAACTAAATCGCCCGCAGTTGAAGTACATGATGATGCTGAAAATATCAAAACTGGAAAAGAGCCAAAAGTTGAGAACTTGACTGAAAAGATTGACGACCAAAAGGTTGCCGAGAAAAAAGAAATCGCCGAAACAGTGGCTGAGATTATCGAAAAGAATGTAAACGAAGCAGTTGTTGCAAAAGAACCTCGTTGCTTCTGTTGTCGAAAAGAAACAAGAGGAAACAAATGTGATAGAAGAAGATAAAGAAAAAGACCCAATGGTTTCGGTAGAAGAGCCCGTTATTGTTCTTGCGGATGAGGATGCTATGAAGAAAGAGGCTGAGATTAAAGAAAACTCAAAAGATGAGTGTGTTAAAGAAACCTTTGTACCCTTAATGATCGACGAGTCTGCAACAGATGTTGAAAAAGATGATGAAGTTTCTGCTGATAATGGGAAACAAGGCACGGTGGAAAATAGAGGAACACACGAAACTGCGACCAAAACGACAGCTCCTGAAAAACCTACAGTGGACAATGTAAAAGGTGAATCAAAAGAAGAGAAAACAGTGGATGAAACAGAATCAACAGATTCTAAAGAAGAAGATAAAACCAGTCCAACGCAATCAATCACTCTAATTGGGAAAGTGAAGAAATCATTCATGAAAGCAAAGAAAGCCATCACTTTCACTGGGAAAAATAACACCAACACCAAGACTCCCGAAACCAAAGAAGACGAGAAGGCATAATAAGGAGTGAACTGGTAGACAAGAGAAGAGCATGATTATTTGTTTTAGGATTCATACAATGTTGAGTGTATAATAGTTTGATATATGTTTGTTATAAACATGAAAAAAATTAAATTTTAAATAGGTAGCATATGTATAACCGACGCATTGCGTGTTAGGATTAACCGACACACGAACCAAACACAAACACAAAAGCAATAAACGAACACGAGGATTTAACGAGGTTAGATTCAAACTGACCTACGTCCACGGGTGGCAACTAAGTATTCTTTATTCAGTGCCAACGATTACAACTTCATAGCAATCATATATATAGAGATTAATATAGGGTTTGCATCTTATTAAACAAGAAATCTAAACTGTGTTGAGCTTGGGCCTGGCTGTCCGCACTCGTCTCCTCTTTTGATTTCAAATAATAAACCGGGCCTAAATAAAAAAAAAAGACCTACGAACCCAACAATCTCCCACTCAGAGGCCCTGAACACTTTCATCTGCACTCTTGATCGTACTTCTATAATTTAAACATTAAACTTATTCTAGTTGCTACCACCTTCTCATCAATTAACCTGAAGGCCTTTTGAAGCTCCCCGAAGCTCCAACACGTCAGTCACGGTTAGACCTACCCTTGACTCGGCTCCCATTGAAACAAACTGCCGGATCCCAAGAATCCTGATAACAAACACTCTACATATTCAGCAAGTAATCAACTAGAGAGACTTTTACAGCTGGAATATTGGTTTTCTTAATCCAATGTCGACCTAAAACTATAACTGAAACATGACCTGCGCTTCCACTTTCACGACATCCTCCGACTCATTTATCCTTCCTAGCTCGTTCATCATGAATCTTCACTTTGGTTCTGGGTTTATTACTTACAAAACGAACCCTCTTTTGCCCACGAGATTCTGTGAACCGGACTTTATCTTTCAATGGAACTGGATCAACTCCTTCCAGTGATATGTCGATAATATACAATTAACCTCTTTTTTTGCCATGAGCAACCATGAGATTCCCTTTGACTACCTTCCACTGCCATTCCCGAACACCCTGGTAATCCAATTGCCCAATAGATATCAAACGTTTCTTCAAACTTGGAATAACCCACACATCTTATAAAGCCCAAGAAGTACCGGCTGAAGTTATCAAATCAACATCTCTCATTCCCGTAACCTCTAGAATATCATCGTTCGCCAGTCGAACATTTCCAAAATCCCCAAGCTTTGAATTTTTCATTGTTTCATTATAGTGAGTGGCATGAAATGATGTACCAGAATCCATCACCCAAGCATCAACATTACTCTCAATACTAAAAACCAAAGCCTCATCACTAGTGACCCCATCATCTGTGTCGTCCTCTATAACGTTCACCTCTTTCTTTCCGTTCGGACACTGATTCCTGAAGTTTCCCGCTACTTTTCAACTCCAGCATTCTTTATCTTTACGAGTCTTAGATTGACTCCTCTTCCTGCTCCCACCGCTTTGCTATTTTCCCCACCTCTACCTTCTGTGACTACCATATTGTCCGATGGTTTGCCTAAACTTCTGCGTCTTGAATCATCTCCCAGAATCAGGTCCCGAATCTCATCAAAAGTAATTTTTGTAGACGAATTACAAACTGAAGTAACTGTTTGAGACCAGCTGTTGGGCAAAGAGGATAATAAAAATAGGCCTTGAACTTCATCATCAAACTTAAAGCCAACTGACACTTAGCGGAAGAGTTCAATTTAAGATTATTAATAGGCGTTGTAACTGACCCACCCTCTTTCATTCTTGTTGTCACTAGCTTTTGGACCAGATAGACTTTATTTGCTGCCGATGGCTTCTCAATCATGTAGGATAGTGCATCCATCATACCACGCGCTATGGTTTCTTTCACAATGTTAAAAGCCACATCTTCTGACAACGACAAAGTATTACAAGCCTAAGCCTTCTTGTCTAACTTCTTCAAATCTGCTTCAGACAACTTTTATAGGTTTTTATCCTCAAGCACTACATCTAAATCTTTCTAAAAAAGTAGCGCTTCAATCTGCATCTTCCACCAACCAAACTTTTGTCCGTCAAACTTCTTTATCGAACCCTTTTCGTTTTATGCCATGACAATGACTAAAACGAAACATGGATAAAAATAGAGACAGACATAGAAATGGCATGGACCTAAACTTAATGATTGTTATACTGAACTCTGTTAAAAAAAGCAGCCTATTTATACGCAGCGGAATAATGAACTACGAATCAGAAATAAAAATTTTAAACTGAAACGATAAAACCTGGCAAACCCGGTTGGAACTGGTTCTTGGTTTCTTTAATGTTTCTTTTGATTAACAAAGGTTCTTCAAATAAAATAGAATCTTGATTGGCTCATCCTTTAAAAAGTATGATTTTAACCCAAATAATTCTCTAGGCTAAATTGCCCAAGATATTTCCATCCCCACTCAAATTATAAAAAACTCATGCCCTTAATTCTTTTCACAACTACACGCTTTTTCTTTGCAAAAAGAAATAAAATAGTTCTTTACAACTTTAATGACGTGAACTCCATGGAACAAAAGAGAATAAATTAAAATTCCTTCTTTCTCATCAAATGCAAACAACGATTTGTGTAACAAAAAATTTTGGCGACACCTCTTAAACTCTACTAATTTTGATTGATACTGGCTTCCAATTCGACGAACGCACCTGCGATTCGGTGAAATTGTGATTGTGACAAACAGAACTGACGAAACCCTAGCTTCGACTTCTGGTGCGGCGACGATGAGCGGAACTGAACTGGTTCAACGTGTTCTCGTGTGATCTCGATTGAGAGTCGTAGATCTTGTACCACTTATTGGGATTAACTAACACACTAACCGAACACAAACACGAAAGCTATAAACGAACACGAGGATTTAATATGGTTCGGTCTAAACTGACCTATGTCCTTGGGAGGCAACTTGGTATTTTGTGTTTAGTGACAACGATTACAACCACATAGCAATCACATATATAGACATTAATCTAGGGTTTTGATTTTATTAAACAAGAAAACTAAATTGGGTTGGGCTTGCGCCAGGACGCCTGCACCCGTCTCCTCTTTTGACATCAAACAATAAACCGGGACTAAACAAAAAAAAGGCATACGAACCCAAAATTGCTATGGGATGATGTTATTGGCAATCGAATCGTATAGCTTATCAACTTGTGCCGCGGCGCTACGAGACGAGGTGAATTCGATCGGTGCATGGATGCAACAACTGAAAATAAACCCAAAAAGATGTTCGTTAACGCCCAAACACAACAAATTAACATAAAAAAAACTGCACGTTTCAGAGGCAGACGAACCGACACAAATTCAATTGGTAACAAGTTACGCTACTAAAAGTAAAGAAAAAAATTAAATTCGTTCATACCCGAATAAAAAAAATTAACATGTTTAAAAAAAACGCGGCAAACAAAAAAAACATGTGTGTTAAAGGTGTGAATTGATGTGAATTTTCCGGAATCAACAATACAAAAAAACTGCCACAAACAAGAAAAACATGCACTTTGTGTCTGTGAACAATTCGATTGCGAAAATCTTTTTTTACCTTATCAAAAAGCTAAGAAAATGACTTTTGTGATTGACAAACCTTTTTTTGTAGCTTATTGACGCTATGAAAAGTTAAATAAGTCAGTAGGTTGTTTTCAAAATCAATCCCAAACATGACCTACTTCGTAAAAAAACCATGCGCTGTGGTTTCGAATCGACACAAGTTCCATCAGCATCGGATTACGACACCGTAAGTAAAGTAAAAATAAATAAATTCGTCCTCACCTAAACACAACAAATTAACATATTTAAATTACAAAAACTATGACAAAAAAAAATACACGCGTGTTGTGGCCGTGAGCTGATGCGTATTCAGCCGAAATCATTTGACATCATTGAAGGTAAAATAAGCACACACTTTGCAGCGGCGAACCGAAGAAAATTTTAAACAAAAAAAAAAGCAAGAAAAAAAAACTAAAATGAAAAAAAAATAAAAGACGAACAGCCATGTAAGGTTACATGAACCAATCATGTAACCATGCCTATTAATATATAGTTATAATATAATTAAATTTAATCAGAGAAATTTACTGTTTAGTTCTCGTGGTTTGTGCATGGAAGCACATTGAGTCCCTTAAATTTAAAATGAATTGGTTGAATCCATCGGGTTTTCTAGCGGGACAAAATGAGTCCCTCCTTTTACCTGTCGTCATTTATTTCTGTTCAAAAGGTGGTTAAATCACCACCATCCTCATAACACTATAGTATCATATACAGATTGAGCGATATCCCTAATTTAGTTTTCTTCTTCATCGTTATTAATCAATTTGGAACCCTAATGTTGCAATTCGTGTAGTCTTCTTCTACGTGATCAAGGTGACAACAATAAGATGTATTAGAATTAAAAGCTCTTGTGGTGAGGTGTAACAGCCCAGGATGGAAACACCAAGATATTTTTCGCGTTGCCCATCTAAGAACTCTCGGTTTTGTTTCCACCTTACAAGTTGCTCGCCTAGGCAAAAAGCGTATTGGTAGTGAATATATACACCTCCTTATAAAGAAGGTTTTGAAATCTACCCTTGTAACATCTCGAACTTTTCGTATTTGTATTCGTTTATGTTTAAAACTATTCGAGAATGTAATTCGAATCTTTATTATTAATAAATTCATATATTTATAAGTATTCCTTGATGTATTTTCATTTCATACCCTTTGTGTTGTTAAAACTTGTCATTTAGTACTTAAAACTCTTAAAAATACCAAAAATTAACACTTTAACAAGTACAAGGACCAAATTTGCCAAGCTGGAAACTTTCCACCCCCTTGACCATGCCGCACCACGTGGCCAATGAGGGCAAAGCTGGTCATGTGGCACGACTAGACCCCTGTGACAGATTCATTCGTTTTTTGTTGTTGATTCGTTTAAATATGTAAACGTTGCCATATTTGAACCAAATCTCATGAATTATGCTCCAAGACACCTCTATTACTGATGAAATAAGTTAAAAAGCTTTAATCCATCAATGCAAATTGATTTGGTTGATTTACTTGCTCTTAATTCGTCATGCATTAAAGCTTATTCGGTTACCTAAAACGAGTTGTTTGACCAAGGAAACGTTTTTGTACTAAATGTATTAAGTTATTTGACCTAACACATCATAGTTCTCTAAATTCTTTCCGCCTTCATCGAATTCCCACCCTCCGTTGGCGTTCTAAGTGATTTTCTTTTTCAAGAACAAGCTAGCGGTTTGACTTTCACGCATTCTCGACCTTTGACCCCTTTTTCTCATCAATTTAAGCATTATCCTGGTAAGTTGTCTTCTGTTAAGTTATCCATCATTACTCAATAGTTAATAACCCTTAATAAATTTATGAGATTGAGAGGAATTGACGGGACAATTTGACTCCAACCTGTTTAAGCACAAATTGGTTAACAAAGTTGACCAATCGATTTTTATCAATTCTGCTCGGAACTGACTTTCGGTCCACAAGACTTTTATTTTTGTCTCTAGATTTAAGGCTACTGACCAAAAACCTACTTCCGACCCGCTTTTCGGATTCTGGTCAATACCAGCTCGCTTATTTGTTAAAGATTTACTAACCGGAGTTCTAGACATCCGTTTGGATTAATTCCAGTGGCGATATTCACGATTTTAATTGTAGTTTGTTGTCACTAAGTTTCAGGTATGTTCGGATTTACTTAGTCAGCCCGTTAAAGGATGGTTCACTCGTTTAATCGTATTTTATTCTTATTATATTGTAAACTCACCTAAATAATAAGGTGAGATATCATTCCCCTCATATTTTACTGTTTTTCAATGATTTTGGGGACATATGCGTATTATCTCATATTTTACATTATATATACTCAATTAACAAACGTAAATCTTGTGTGTTATCAATTAAATGCTAATTGCTAATTGCTTAACTGTTTACTTTATCGTATTCGGAGAGGTCCATCGTAATCACATTAAAGTATGATCGTATGCCGTCTTAGTAGCCCGATTTGCATGGAGATGGTCAACCGACACCAACATTTGTATATGTTAGTCATAATAGCCAATGCCCGATTCGCAAGGCAACGGTCAACTGACACAACTGTTTGCTCATGGCTTGATTGATTTATACTCACATTATTTTGTTTGCTCATTTATTATATATTATTATTAGAGTCAAAACTGGTGATTATCTCACTCAACCTCGTGTTGACAAACCTATATTTAGCTTGTACGCATATGCAGGTTATCGGTTGATTTGAAGATAAGGTGAAGAACACACAGAGAGACCATTAGATATTAAAATAAAAGGTATGTGTGTTTTATTATGTTTTGGGATTTTTTGTTTAATTTGGATTATTATTGTCATGTTTAGAACTTGTGCAGTTATTTGAAAGTTTGAAATAAATAAATTAATTAGATATTATCATATTTTATATTTTATGATAGTACCTTGTGAGCTGTGAACCAACGGTTCGCACCCCGGCATTTCCGTCTTATGTTGGGGTGTGACAGATTGGTATCAGAGCCGAAGCTTATAAGATAGGTCGTTAGAAATGTCCTAGTAATATGCTTAAGACCTTATAAGTGCCTCCTTGATTGCCTTACTATTATTATTATGTGTATATAGCTTACTTAAATTATTTATTTATTTTATTGTTTTAATATTGTGGACACACAACTCCGAGGCTATGCCTCACTCTCAAAATATTTTAAAAAACCTTTATTTAATAAATTTAGTATATTGATTTTATTTTGGGAAATTCCTTAAAAATTCCCTTATTTTGTTTTTACTCCCGCACCTTAAAGCATGGGAGTATGACATGTTCGGTAGTAACTGGAAGGGGGGAGAGAACTGTGAGTTGGGCCTTGGAAAAACGGTTCCAAGAACCCAAGGTAAGCGTTATTCCTTACTTGGAGGATAACCTGACCACAGTGGTCGATCTTATAGGCCAGAGCGAAACAATGTCATACGTCCGGAACTTTAAGTGGTCAACATGACTGGTTAAACGGCTACATTCCGTTTATAAAAACCGAATTCAAGGTGGTTCGTGGCTAGATTAAGGAAAATTTCCAATATTTTATAATTATTATTATTTATTTTAAAATGTTTAGTTGGGTGAAAAATCCATGTCAACCCATAGGCACGCCAACTATCTATTTCTCAACCCGATTTCGATTTGATATTTGGTTGGAACGTATCACCCATGGTGGTTCACGAGATACTCCAATTGCTCATATTTGGATCCGTTAATTCGATATTTAGTTGGGTCAGTTAAAATACCATGTAACGCTCATAGGCAGACTAACTCGATTGATTGATAGTTCGTTATGTAGTTGGGTCAGTTAAAATGTCATGTAACGCTCATGGGCCGACCAACTCAATTGTTTTATAACTCGTTATTTTAATTGGGCCATTAGACTGTTACAATTTCCTTGATAAAAGCTGGACTTCTCGGCTTCTGATTGAAGACTGATGTGGAAATCCTCATTTATATGTCATGAACACTCAGATAAAATTTGAGACCTATCCGACGGTTAGATCTCCAGGAATCGTCGGATCTTTGCGAGTTGCTCTCACAAAAATGGGATTTTGCTAAAGAAGGAGGTTAGAGGTGAAGATGATTATAAATGAGATGTTGGCTACTCTTAAAAGATAGGGATAGGGTTTCAAGTTTAACTTTTCATCTAACGACACTTAACCCCCCCCCCCCCAATACTTTAGACAATTGCATTTATCTTCTACAATTCAGTTAAACCCGATTCATTTAAATACTGAACAAAACTTGGGATGTTACAAGTCTACCTACCTTATAAGAGGTTACGTCCTTGAAACCTTCTTAGTCCTTGTAAAAGGAATACTTCCTATATTCACATCCTTTCTTAAACCATCTTTGCTTCCTAGCTTACCGGGTTATCCTTTGTCTCACAATTATCGAGTGATGATATGAGTTTTAGCTATCTTAGGTAGCTTGTCCATGAAGTCTTCAATGATAAGCTTCCTTATCTAGACTTAGCAAGTCCCCATAATTTTTTTAAGTATGCTATTCTTTCTTGTCCTTCTAATAGAAACATTGCACATACTATCATGTAACGCCCTGGCTAAAGCGGAAACGCCCGAGTGTGACGTACAGATTGTTCAAAACACATGTGACACTATTACGTGGCAATATTATCACTAATTCATTAATACTTCAAATACACAAGTTTAAACAAATAATACAAGGAAAACAATTATAACAAGCAATGTGTCCATTTGTTTGAATAAACCTAAGTCTAGTATCTTCTCCGAGTGTCATCTTCTACTAACAGTACCTGCAGCATATGTATAAAATAATGTCAACTATCTACATAATTGGTGAGTTCCCACAGTTTATATAAATACATAAAAGCATACAGTTCCATGAAAACTTGTTCAATGCGCAAATAAGGGTTCTTTACACTCGATACAATGGACCAGAGTGTAAAGAACAAACGAAGGTCCTTTCCAGTTAGGGTAACCAACGTACTCGGTTATGAGGTCTCTTTTCCACTCGATACAATGGACCTGAGTCCAAAGGGGGGCGTATGATCATACTTATTGAGGCAACCAATTGAAATTAACGCACATAAACAAATAAGCAAGTAAACGCACAAGTCCATGTAGTGAATTGTAGTTTGTAAGAAAAATTGTAAATACTTAAAGTTGGTAGGATACATATACTACCCCCAAAAATATGAAAACGTTTAAAAAGGAGTTGTGAGGAACTCACCTCGAATGCGAAGATAAATTTGTAATAAAAGCCGATAGCACAATCACGAAACCGAAGCAATAGAAAATGCATTTAAATAATCCGAATCGTTTGAACTTCTCGAACTATAATTGAAACAAAAACAAAATCTAACTACTAGGATTGAAAAAAAGTTACATATAATTGGTCAACGAGGTATTGCATGATTTTAATATATTTATTAACGTTTGATGGCATTTATAATATAATGTCAGTTTTAAGTGTTAACAAAACTGAATGATTTGTTAACATTCGCAAGTTATGGTATTTACGGGTCACCTCTCGAATATAATTATGTTGTTGAATCAAAGTTAACGACTTAAAGTTTTACATTTTCGAATTAAAAGTTTAATAGCACCGGAATTATAAACTAAACTTTTTAACGGTCTAACGAAATCTATTATTTAAATATTATTTAATTAATAGTATGCTATTAGGAGACTTTAATAACTACGGAATACGAATTTTAACGGTATAAAATTTATCCCGAAAATCATTATTTTAGAGGGTTATCAAGTTATCGAAAAGGTAATAATAAAATATTATAATATTAAAGGTTGCTGAGAAACGAAAACAAAAGTTGGTTTCAGATGGGAAAAGATAAAATATATTTTTTAATTAATTTAAAAAAATTATTTAGATTAAAAAATAAAAATTTTATTTGATTTTTAAATAATTTATTTGATTTTTAAATGATTTATATAATAATGAGAAAAATGGATTTTAAGAAAATAAACCAAAAATGTATGAGCTGACCTGGGTTCGAACCCGGTTCTTAGATTTCATACCCACAAGACATAACCAGTTGACCTTACTTGTTAATTCGTTTAGAAATAAAACAAAAAAAATAAATATATTATCCTTTCATATGATAGTCGTTCTAACCATTTAGCCTAAATACAAAAGAGGTGTTACCTTTATTGATATATTTATCAATTTACCACCCGTCAAGGGAAATTAAGTAGGACATTAAACTGTAGCAATGGATGTTCTTCAAGAATTATGTTTTTCTGAGCTACACCATAAAATGGATTTTGATAAGTTTTAGAAGGCTTCTTGACTTTGTGATAATAACAACATAAAAAATAACATGTTAACCCATTCAATTTTATGAATATTTTGTTTCATTTGAGCATAGTTTTGCATGACATGATTCCCATACAACGTTCTGGTCACCATTGAAGGAAAAATTAATGTTGACATAAATATTTCAAATTTGATAAAAGTTAGAAGCATTGATAGGCAAGGGGGTGGCATGTCGAAAGTGTTCGCAATCTTTTCTTAAATTTTAATAGTTGAGGGAAAAATAGTCAATTTGTCAAATCCCGAACCTTTTGATTATTTCAAAAAATGCTCTTAAAAATAAACTTGAAACCTGAATCATGTTTAAAATTCTAACTTTCATACTTTTGACATTTTAAAGTCAACACTTTGAACACATAACAAATTTGATAATAAATCTATTTTACATTCTCAAACTTTTAAAAATACTCAAAATTTTCATTTTTAACCCGTAACAAATTTTGACCTAAATGTAGTTAACTTGTACCAAACAATCTATTTACCAACTTTTGACCCATAAAATCAAATTTAACTTCCACAAAAAACCCACCTGAAACAATTTTCATTTGAGAAACATGATTTGTTTTTGATTTTTGAAATTTACCAAGTATTTTGAAATATATAGTAAAATAATATGTTAATATTTATATTTATAAAAATATATAGATATTATATAAACATAGTGTAAAAGGAAACTGAATAATTATTGATTTATTACATATATTAGGGTATATTAGTTTTGGAGAGAAAAAAAATATGAGAATTAACCAAAACATGTCATGTGTCCACATTTATTTTACTTTATTAGAATAGGTAGATTAATTTAAATTAAATTTACACCTTTAGTCCCTCAACTTTTAAGTTGTTATAAGAATATTAATTAATTTAGAATTACATTATAGACCTTGAACTTTTGAAATGTTTTAAATGAATTGTAAGTTAATGCTTTTGAATAATTTTATATTAAACCCGTATAGTTTGCGGATTGGTTAAACATTTAACACTTTAAATCCCGGGTTTCGATAGTTGAACAAAACGCGAATTATCGAGAATGTCATGAAGCAAAAATAATAATATATGTATATATAAATTTATATGTATTTATAAACAAAAACGAAAATGGGTCGGGTTTTCGGGTTTGAAAAGTAACGAATGTTGCATATCACAACACTTAGCACTGAATGATCCTTCTGTCCAATTACAACCTTTTGCAAATATATTAATTTGCAATACATTCAAAACATATTAATTCCATAAAAGGAAGCGCATCTGGTTTCTCTTTAAGGGTTAATTCTTGAAATCCCTTTTCCTATTCCTTAAAATGGAACACCTTTTGCAATTCTTGAGCACAATCGTGACATAACTTGACAGAGAACTCCTTGAATCGTCATTTAATCCTTCTTCCATTTTTAGCTCTTTACTAACACATAGGGTTCATGAGTTGTAGCTGTCCAAGGTAGGTTGATCATGAAGTCCATGTTGATGCATCTTCTTTTTCCTGACTAATCAAGTCTCGTCTTGTCCTATGAATCCATTGTTGTCTGCTGCTGCATATCAGGTTGCTCGATATATTATAAATATTTATCTTAACCAACTTCGTTTCCAAGCATGTCCTGACCTTTATATGGACATTTATAATACCGTTCTATCATTACCATTCTTGATGACTTCCCGCTCATGATCACATGATTATCAGTCATAGAACAATCATTCGTTTTAAGATTCAATTCATATAAAAAAAAGTCTAAACCATCTCTGCGCGTTCCTTACATGTATTCCCATCTTCTGTCCTTAGTTTACTGCATCCTCTTGATGTGTTACTACCGGTTCCACCTTCGTAACACTTGCGGTTGTTCTTATCCGCATAGGCAAGGTATCTTGTCCTCCCACAGTGTCACATACCATAAACTCATCTTTACTTGACTTCTATTTAAAGGTTTCACTTTCATCAGTATCTGCCTTCATTGTAACCAACATCTTTCCTTTCGATTCCTCAATGTAAAATGAGTATCTTCGTCTGACATAATTGACAACAATACTCCATGCCTTACCACAACTTTGCTGATGAATACCCTAACTAACTTTTCCGACGAGATAGCTTCTCGTACTTGTATAAAGTGAGCACCTTCCTTCAAACGGTCCACAATCACCCAGATGGTATCATGGTTTCTAGCTATACGTGGTAGCTTAGTTATGAAATCCATGGTGATGTGTTCCCATCTCCATTCTGGTGTTTCTAATGGTTGTATCTTTCCATACGGCTTCTGATGTTCTGCCTTGACTTACAAGCAAGTCAACACTTACTAACATATCCTATCACTTCGTTCTTCATACCCAGTCACAAGTAGTCTTTCTACAAATCTTGGTACATCATGGTGGACCCCGGATGAATCGAGTATCTTATGAGCTTCATCTAAGATTTGACCTCGAAGATTTCCATGGAGCAGAATCCACGTACGACCAAATCTGATTTTCACTCCATAAGTATTGTCTTCCAAATCTTGGTGTAACCGAAAATTCATTCCTTTTTCATCTTGTTCTCATCCTTTATAACTTCTACTGTGCCTGGCGGATCTCACTCATGAAATGCGATTTGCTAAATTATTTATACGACTTAATTGTCGCGATAACTTCTTCACCTTCATAGCTGAGTGTGTCAGCGACCACATTAGCCTCACCAGGGTAATACTTGATATAAAATCATAATCCTTTGTCAGCCTTAATCATCTTCTTGGCATCATATTCAGTTCTTTCTGCTTGAAGAAATATCCAAACTCTTATAATATGTATAGATGGTATACTTTGAAAACTCAGCATACGGTTTCTCTTTCTTCAGTGTCTTAAACACTTTTCTCAAGTGTTTAGCATGGTCGGACTTATTCCTTGAATAAATCAAAGTTATTGTCAATAATGGCAATGGCAGATTTGTCCAATATCGGATGACATACCCTATTCATTATATAACCATAAATTTTGTCGGAGAATTTGTCAATCCAAACGACATCACGAAAAACTCGTAATGTCCGTATTGCGTCCGAAATGCTGTCTTAGGGATGTCTGCTTTTTTCACTTTAAACTGATGACCACCATATAAGAGAACTATTCGGGAGGACCAACAAGCACCTTGCAACTAATCGAGTAGATCATCAATCTGTGGCAACGGATATCTATTCTTCACCGTAAGCTCATCCAACTCACGGTAATCTATACACATTCCCATAATTCCGTCTTTCTACTTTACGGATAACCCTAGCATACCCAATGGGGAAACACTCGGTCCCATAAAACCTTTATCAAGGAGATATTGCACTTCAGACATTAATTCCTTTATCTCGGACGTCGCTAGTTGGTAAGGTGCTTTCGCAACGGGTTGTGCTCATGGTATTAACTCTATCTGAAATTCTACCTCTTGTTCTGGTGGTAACCTCGTAAGATCATCTGGGAACACTTCTGGATAGTCACACTTTATGGGAACATCTTTCACTTCCTTCGTCTCAGCCGTAGCTTTGACAACATACGCCAGTTAGGCACTACACAGCTTTTATCATCGAAATGACGTTAAGCCCTTAACTTTCTTTATTACCCTAAATCGTCACTGTACCACCTTCCAGAGATCTTAATGTTATTAACTTACTCTTAAACACTATCTGAGCTTCAAACTCAGACAGTCAATCCATTCACAGGCGACATCGAACCCTCCTAACGTCAAACATAAAGAGTAGCAAGGAACTCACATTCCTGTAGTTCTATCTTACAATTCTTAACCATTCTCCTAATTTTAACGAAAGTATCACTAATGGTCTCTTCATAACAGTCTCAGGTACCCAATTACATTCTTAATAGTGTTCTTCTTTCACATTCGCTATACTATGTAGCCTTATCATTTCATGCCCTTTCAATTAGGATACCTTGACACTCACCCGTACTTTTAGATCATCTCTACTTTCTCAACATTCGCTTCGTCACTCACGATCCCAGAAAGTTTCCTTTATCGAGTTAACTATTTTAGGCCTACCACACATTTTATCTCATTTTAGCTGACTTATCTCTATTTCTTTCATGTTGCTTCCACTTGGATTTCACAGTTTGGGCTAGTTTGATGCTTCAACGACAAATTGAGCAACTCCCTTAGTGTATTCGACTACAAGCTTTGAGTGTGATCCTTTTTCATTACTGTCTCAGTTGGAGTCCTACTGCTTTCATATATTTATCTGTCACACATTTCTTCGAAAAGTGTCTGGTTAGCACGTGTCCTACCATAGCGTCCAGTACAACCTCCTTATGCTCGTCTCTTTGCAGCATTCATCCTATCTTTTCTCGAAGGAAACACAAACACTATCACTCAAGGAATTATTTAGCACATGTCATAAGGTAAGTAGTTAATGACAGCGGACAAGTGTAATTAACTCTTTACATTATTCATCAGGTCCTACATACTTCCCTTCATGATTTCACTTGTTCTAGTTGCTACTACTTACACAATCATGCTAACATATATATAACCTACATTTTTATCCCTAGAAACTAAGCTAACATGCTCACATTCATTTTTAGCAATTAAGCTAACATCATACATTCTTCTACTTTCATTTAACATGCATAAACATATATTTCAAAATCTTTACACGAACTTAATCATGTACCTACTGGTCTTGAGCTCGCTTGAGCAACACATGGCATTCTTGAACTAGCATCTTCTTTTTTTTTTCTTCTTTAAGTCCCATTCTCTGTTAGACTCTAAGCATGTAAGATGCTTATTTCTCTCGAACTTATACTTTGATCCCAACTTGTAAGGCCCCAGACCCGGGTGCCCTACCTTAATGTTGGATTTACTCATAAACAAAGTTCTAAATATTAGAGTTAATTAAAACCTTTTGAGTCGGATTTTGGCAAAGGAAGATTGGAATCTTCTCAACCTCCTTGGAAAATGGCTATGTATGGACTTCGAGCAAGCTTGGACCTCCGAGCATTAAGATTATTATCTCGAGCATGATATCTTATGCTTGTAAGCTTATCTTCTGGAATTCTTCCAAGTGTTGAAAGCTTCGAGCAACCTACACTTCGTCAAGCAAGGATATTCTTCATCGATTATAGTTTTCTATCCGAGCAAACACTTGATCTATCCATCTTAAACCAAGTAATTCGAGCATCTTAGTGGGTCGAGCTTGGATATAATAAAGGAAGATCTCAATATGTTCTAACTATAAGCTTCGAGCATGGTTCAATCTCGAGCAAGTTTCAGTACCCGAGTTTACTAGAATTGTTTACAATAAATCCTAAGGAAAGATTGAGGAGATCAAGGAGAATATGTTTGCTCTTAGGACCTATTCGAGCAAAGTTTGAATATGTTGTGAAGATTGAAGTCTGCTGGAGTAGAATATTTTTTAAGGAAAATATTCTAAGTAAAGTCTGCTCAAAGACATGTTTCGAGCATACACTATATTACAAGGTCTGCTCGACAAGGATTTATCATACTCGAAGACCAGTTTTACACTTGTAATTATTTGTCATTTATTATGTAATCATTAGGGTTTCTAGAAGGAATGTCTATGGGCCTATAAATAGAATACTAGGTTTTCCAAATAGGGAAATGGGTGCATAACGATCATTGAGAGAATATTCCTCATTTATGTTACCTAGCACGGCCGTCATTCAATACATGAAACCCTAGACATTTCATGCAAACCCGATAAACTGTTCCATTGTTCATCAACGGTTTATTGAATATATTGGAATCTTTTGTTTATTATTTTTGTGTTTGCTTTAACTATCACATGTTCAATCCTACTCTTTGTTTATACTGATTCTCTCGGTATAATCAGAAGGTCTTCATTATTTAGATCTTGTGTGCTCTTGTCGACTATCATTAGTTTTGCACGAGATCCGGTCCTAACAAGTGGTATCAGAGCTGTGTATGCTCTCTAAAGACCACGGGATTGAAGTTTGAGTGATAAATGTTGAAGCTTAGGGTCTACAAAGGTTTCTACTTTCAGATATGGCAAGGTTAAAGCTATGGATGAACAAGAAGTATCAACCAACAAGATCCCAAGACTGCTAGGACACGAAAATTACATAAAGTGGAAGGTTTTGTTTGAAGTCTCGGTGAACTACAATGACACAAAGTTTGGGCATCTATCAAGAATGCTAAAGAAATGTATGATGTAGGGTAGAGATGTTTGAGGGAAATGTTGAGCTGAGAAATATCAAACAGGATAGACTTAAGCAGCAGCTTAACAGGTTCAAATTCAAGGATGAAGAGAGGTTAAAATCATCAATGGTTCATTGCAATTGCGAATGAAATCAGAACAACAAATCTTCAAATTTCAGACTTTGATTTGAATAAGAAGCTACTTACTTCTTTGTCAGGGGAATAGTACACTATAAGCAAGTTTATAAGAGAAAAGGTGAACTTTCCAAATTTCAAGTTGTATGATGTGATTTCATTTTTGCAAGCTGTAGAACATGAAATAATTGAGAATCACATGATCAATGAAGAAAGACCAAGTTTCCTAGTGACTAATGCATTAATGGCTCCTATGGGAAATTTGTCAACTAGATCTCAACAGATGAATCCCATTATTGAAGAACCTTCAGATACAAATTCAGTTGCTTCTGAGACACCTAAGGTGTATGGAACCAGTCAACAAAGGTTCAAGGTTCAAATGATTGAATATAGTGATAAAGCATTAACGGCTAGTGGACATCCTCCCTATGTGCAAAACAACTCAGGCCATGAAACTGATTACCAGGCCTTGTTCTCCATGTTCACTGAGTCATACAATGCATTTGGAGCCAAGAAACTTGTTGTTCAGGAAGACTTGGAACAAATTGATGTTGATGACCTTGAAGATATGGACTTAAAATGGCAAGCTGCCATATTGGCTGTTAGAAGCAAGAGGCTATACAACAGGACAGGAAGGTCAACCTTTTTCTGGTCCTAATGACAGGATTGGTTTTGACAAGTCAAAAGCCATTTTTATAATTGCCAACAGCCAAGACACTTTGCTAGGGAGTGCAATCTTCCTTGGCAGTTTGGGAATCAGGTAAATCAGGCCCAGTTTTATCGTTATCATAATCAAAATCAGTAGAACTACCAGCAAAGGAATCAGCCATTGAATCAAAATCCCTATCCACAAAACAAACAAAAACAACAGACCCAACAGCATCAAAGGAATAATCAGCTGTAGATTCAGACAAATCAAAACAGAGGGAATGATGTGGTAAACAATCGGAACAGGGATCAAGGGAATGTAGCTGTCACAATGGTTTCTCATGATGGTGAGTTTGATTAGAGTAACCATGCTGCTGAGATTAAGAAGGCCAATGTTGCTAATATGGCCAAGATAAATGACGCTGGAGAATCATCAAATTCTCAGGTGCCAACTAAACTTTCCATAACTGGCTTATTACTAGTTATTGATGATTTGAACAGAGAGGTTGGAAAGTGTAAAAATGAGTGTGGAAGAAAGGATGTGATTATCAATGTCTATGATGCAAGTGAAAGGACATATGATAACCAAATTAAAAGCTTGGAAGAAGATTGCATGGAGAGTTACAGAATTCAGTCCAAATTGAATCTTGAAGTTGATGGATTGAAGAAGTTGTATATTGAGGAAAAGATGAGGAATGCTGAGTTGTAGATTCAAGTTGATTTCTTGAAAAATCTTGTCTCAACTGGAAACATTTTGGGATATATTGAGAAGATGAAACCAGAAGACAAATACAAGACCGTGCCTCCTCCATTCTGTTGCAAGTATCCTTTGAAGGTTGATAAAGAACAAAGAGAGGAATACTTGAAGCAATTCAAGACTGTTTTTGAAGACAAAGAAGATTTCATAAAGTTGTATGAGAATGTTTCTGTGAACAAGGAAGGTGAATTTGAAGTCAAAGAGAAAGTTACACCTGTTGAAAAGGTTGAAGAAAAGAAGGAAACAAAGTAGAGAGATAAGATAATAAATGATTCATCAAGTGAATGTAGTTCCTGTAGTTACAAGAGTAGGAGGTCAGATGGTAAAGGTAATGTAAAGGAACCAAACAAGAAGAAATCAGTTGACAGAATACCCATATTACCAAGAACAACTCCCAAGTTGAAGAAGCATTATGCAAGAATGAGAGAAGAGCATAAAATGTTTGATCTACGTGAAGGTTAAAAATCTTATAAAAGGAGAAGTGATGCTTCTACAATTTCTGATGTGTGTCCACCTATTTATCATGTCTTCTCAAACCATGAATTATTTAATGTTGGAGATACAGAGTATGCACCTAGAAGAGGAATAGTTTTTGAGAAGGAAGAAGGGTCTATAAGCAATAATTCAAAGTTAAAGGAAGTGAAATTTGTAAAGGCCAAAGAGGTGTACAAGATTGATGTGTGTTAACTAATACAAGTAAAGTTTAACAAGTGTACTTATGCAAAAACATCTTTGGGATTTGATTTCCCAAGACCAAGTGAAAAGCACAGAAATGATAACGATTTAGAAGAGCTTGGAAGTTTTGCAAAAGTGCGGTGCAAGAAATGTGATTCTTATGGGCATCATATAGATTCTTGCCGGATTGAAGATGAAGAATAATATGTCATTCCAGACAAGTTTTGTGGTCAAGATTTGGGTCTTTATAAGAAGAAATATGAAAAGTACTTAAGAAATGAAAAGAATGAAGAAGATATGGAAGTAGACAGACTAAATCTTGAGAATATATTAAAGGCAGTTCTGAGACTGAGTGAAACATTTATTGATACTGGCAAGACAAAATTGGGAAATGATGTGTATCAAAGAAGATTGGCAGAAAAAGAGCTGGAGTGTTGAATGGTGATGAGAAATTCCTCTTAAAACAAGGCTTTGAACCAAGAGGGTTTCAATGGAAAATTAAAGAAGCTGTTGTTAAGAGAGAAGAACCAGTTCTTGAATAATGTGAAGTAAAGAATGAAGTTGGAAATGTTGTGATTGAATATGAATCTGATGATTCCTATGAAGTTGTTCATGAGGATCCTATTCCAACTTATTTAGATGATCTTTATGACCATGAATTACGAACTGTTGAAGTTTGTACTTCAAGCATTAACTAATCAGTTTGTGTTTGTATATGCAGGGGCATTCCACTGAAGTTAATGACGTATGGTACATGGGCAGTGGATGTTCTAGGCACATGACATGTGATAGAGGATCACTTGTCAATTATGAACAGAAGTTTGAAGCACCAGTTGCCTTTGAAAGTGATGAAAATGGAAGGAATATAGTAGGAAGAGGAACACTTACCAATGGAAAATTGTCTTTTGAGAATGTGTTGCATTTGGAGGGTTTACAATATAACTTATTGAGCATTTCTCAGGTATGTGATAAAGCATATAAAGTTTGCTTTGATGATGCACATTTTTTAATCTTGAAACCTGAGTTTGTGATACCTCTAAACATGATTATGATGATGGCACCCAGAAATGGAAATTTGTATGAGCTGAGAATGAAGAATGCAGTTTCAAGGGGTAGATCATGTTTTGTGTCTAAAGCAACAGAGAATGAAACAAGAATGTGGCATAGGAAGATGTGTCATGTTAATTTAAAGAACATGAACAAATTGGTAAACGGAGAACATGTTATTGATCTTCCCACTAAGGAGTTCAAGCCATATGACAAATATTCCTCATGCATCAAAGGAAAACAGCATAAATCATCTCACAAGACTAAACTGGTGAATACAATTGATGAAGTGCTGGAATTACTTCACATGTATCTCTTTGGTCCTGTGAGTGTGTCCAACATAGGCAAGAAAAGGTTTCGTCTTGTAATCACTGATGATTACTCAAGGTTTACATGGGTGTTTTTCCTAGCAACCAAAGATGAGACAACAAAACTAATCAAGGGTTATGTGACAAGAATGGAAAATCAACTAGACAAGAGACTCAAAGTGATCAGAAGTGACAATGGAGAATTTGAATTTCAAAATATGAACAAAAGATGAACCAGTGAAACAACAAAAGATAGATTTGGACAAGCTATGGTCCAAAGTGATGATGGAGAATTTGAATTTCTAAAGAAGAAGATGAGTGAACTTGATCAAGGTGAAGTTGTTGAAGTGGAAAATCAAAATGAATATCCAAATGTGTCAAATGAAGCTGAGATTCCCATAGAAACAAGTGAGACATTACTAGGGAATGTTGAGGCAACTACAGCTAAGGACAATACAAATCAAGACATGTTTCAATAACTGTTTGATAATTTGCAAATTGGAAGCAATGAAGCATCAACATCAGCTCAAGTCAACAATTTGGAGCCTGCTTTAAATGATGATGTTGCCCAAGTTAAAGAGCCTGAATTGAATGTTTCAAATCTGGATACAGAGATTGTTGCAGATTAAACTGTTCAAACAACTGCCACTCAAAGAAATCATCCTATAGAGAATATTATTGGTGATCTACATAAGAGAGTGACAAGAAGTTCATCTGAGAGGGCAAACATATGCCTCCATGCTTGCTTTCTATCCCAAATTGAACCAAAGAACATCAATCAAGCTTTAAAAGACAATAGTTGGGTGGAGGCTATGCAGGAGGAGTTAGCATAGTTTAGAGAGTTACATGTGTTAGACTTAGTGGACAAGCCTAAAGGGAAGTATGCAATTGGTACTAAATGGGTTTTCAGAAACAAAAAGAATGATAGAGGCATTGTTGTGAAGAACAAAGCAAGACTGGTAGCTCTAGGATGCTTGCAAGAAGAGGGAATAGATTTTGAAGAGGTGTTTGCACCAGTGGCATGACTAGAGGCTATTAGGATCTTTCTTGCATATGCAGCATCAATGAACATTAACGTTTATCAGTTGGATGTGAAGTCTGCATTTTTTAACGACAAGATTGATGAAGAAGTATATGTGGCTCAACTTCCTGAATTTGAAGATCCAACTTATCCCAACAAAGTGATAAGTTAAGCAAGGCATTGTATGGACTACATAAAGCTCCAAGTGCTTGGTATGATGATCTTTCAACTCATTTGTTGGATAATGGTTTTTGCAGAGGAGCAATTAACAAAACATTGTTTTATAAGAGTCATGAGAAAGATCTGCTATTGGTTCAAGTCTATGTGAATGACATTATTTTTGGATCAACCAATGAGCAGATGTGCAAAGATTTTGAGGCTGTGATGAAGTCAAAGTATAGCATGAGCTCCATAGGTGAAATGAACTTCTTTCTTGGATTACAAGTGCAACAGAAAGAAGAAGGAATATTCATAAACCAGTCCAAATATGTTTAAGATGTTCTCACCAAGTTCAAATGTCATGACCTGAACACAGTGTCTACTCCAATAGACACTCATGAGAGGATGGTAGCTGATGAAAAGGGGAGCCAGTGGATCAACATGAATACAGAGGTAATATTGGATCCCTAATGTACCTAACTGCATCAAGGCCGGATATTATGTTTGCAGTATGTGTGTGCTAGATTTCAGGCAAATCCAAAGGTTTCCTATATGCTAGCAGTGAAAAGAATCTTCAGATATCTCAAAGGGAAGCCTGATCTTGGAATCTGATATCCAATGAACAGATCATTTGACTTGATGCATTCACAGATAGTGACTATAATGGTTGCAACATGAGCAGGAAGTCAACATCAGGTGGTTGTTAGTTTTTGGGAAACAAACTAGTGTCTTGGCAGTGCAAGAAGCAAACTACAGTGTCCATTTCAACTGCTGAAGCTGAATAAATTGCTGCATTTGCTTGTTGTGCCCAGGTTATGTGGATTCAAACCCAACTGCTGGATTATGGTCTGAATTTTCTTAACACTCCTATTTTCATTGATAATACTGCTGCTATGTTCATTGTTAAGAATCCAGTTCATCACTCCAAAACAAAACACATTGAAATCAGACATCATTTCATTAGAGACTGTAATGAAAAGGGTTAATAGAAATGACAAAAGTTGAAACAACTGATAATTTGGCTGACTTGTTCACCAAACCGTGGGATAAAACCAGATTCAACTTTCTATTAAAGGCCCTAGGAATGATAAATGCAGATGAAGTCTGATTGATGATATGTGTTTAAGTGCATAAATGAATATTCAAATTGTTAAGTGTTTGATTTGTTTTGAATGTGTGAACATGTGTATGTGCTTGACTGACCATGATAAGTGACTGCTTGTTTGATGAAAGTGAAGTGTGACTTCTATGATTGCTTGTTTCTTTATGCATATATGTGTGATTGCGAAAATTAGTGACTTGAAAATGACAGTGAATCAACTGTTTTGAAAAGAGCCTTTTCCAAAAATGAATCAACTTTGTGTGTGTGTGCCTAAGTGAATATCATTCACTAATGGTGAATGTTCTTGTTAGAGAGAAACATTGAATGTGTTTAATCTGTTTGTGAGTCAAAATGATCATTTGTCAAAAGATATATTTGTTTTAAAAGCTGATACTACATGAGAATTCAAAAGCTAAATTTTCAAAACAAATTAAAGATTTTTGGCAAAGGAAACTGTTTTTAGTGATCTCAATAGAGATATGATAAGATTATTCAGTTCAAAGCTTTAAAGAAGCTTAAGGTTTTTAAAATGGAAATTGTATCCAACCTTATGGGAAATGATAGAAAATTGGTTAAGTCAATAAACACATGAATTATAGGCTTAAAAGGCTTTAAGTACAGCCATTTATATGTATGGTAGCTTTCCATGATTTGTAGATACTCTAGTGATAGAAACATAATGATCATGCTAAGCTTGATGTGAATATACATTTGATGATAAAGGTATGTTTCAATATACATCTCTTCGGATGATGGACAGAAAGATAATTATCTAGTTATACACAAGCTCGTTGGTGTTATTGTCTATTCTTAAAAAACTTTTCATTGATATTAACAGTTAAACAGGTTTATCCTTATATATATATATATATATATATATATATATATATATATATATATTATAAAAAATAAAAAAATTAATTAGCTATGTAAATATTATTAAATTTATAAAAATAAACAAACTTAAAGGGGCTTCAGAAGCTACAGAGGTGGGGTAACGAATTAGTCCTAAATACCTTGAATGTAAGGCTAGTAAGTCCAGATGGCATGTAAGTCCAACGTTCAACCTTAAAGTTTGTGTTTTTAAATACTATTCAAATATCCAGAACAATTTTGACTATGCATCAAGGGGTTGAAGTCAAGTTTGGGTGACTAGGAGAAAGCTAAATAAGCCTTGAGAAGAGATTTGGTATAACTTAATCCATAGCGTGGTCCATTCAATTCTTATGCATTAATTGAACCTTAATCATATCACAAAAGCAGTGATAATCATGCTAAGTTCTAATACTTGTGAGAGAAGATGAGTCCATTGTGGTTGGGGCTGTGATGGTTAATGAACCTGTTGATGAAGATTTGTTTGTTGATAATTTCATAACTCAAGTACAAGAAACAATTCAGATGATAACCCACCTCTTTCACCTGATCCTATCATTGCCCAAACATCTACTGTACCTACACCACCTTACTCACCAAACCCTGAACCAATTGATGAACCTTCAACCTCCTCACAAGAAGCAGAACACATCTATGAACCATCCAGTTCCTCACTAGAACAACAACAACCAACCAACCAACCAAAACCCACCATGAAAACCAACCAATTACTCAAACTGTTGCACAATATTCACCAGAATCCATATCAAACCAGCCTGAATCTGAACTTAAGCTATTCCCCACACATGATTCACCAGTATCCTCTCCTAAAATGACAAATCAAGAGTTATTGGCTAGAAATGTGGTGTTAGAGACTGAAAATGCTCATCTTAAAGGAAGAATCTGGCATTAGAAGAGGCTTTGAGAAGGGCCATATTGAAAATTCAAGCCATGAAGCACTCTAAGGTTGAGAAGTCCTCAGATGCAGCAAAACAGAGGGAGAATAGCTTTGAGGATTATTGAAGCATATGTGAAAGTGATGAAGAAATGGCAGATGAGGTGGTTGTGCCAAATGCTCTGAATCTGATAGTGGTTGAGTATGATAAATCTGATGATGAAGATGAGGCTGAGAAGGTTGTGGATAATGAAAATGTTCAAAGTGACGGGGAGATTGAAAAGAATGTTGAAGTTGAGGGGAAGCTGGAGCAAGAAGATGAGATAGAAAAAGAAACTCCAGAACAAATAGAAAAACGAAAAATAAATGGAAAGGATGTGGCGATGACCGAAGAAGATTTGCAGCCCACTAGTGCCCCAAAAATCACCTCTGGAGATGAAATTTTGAATGATGACATATGTATGGAAGATGATGATATTCCTCAAGAGGTGTTAAAAACATTGATAAAACTTAAAAATAAAGAAGATGAAGAGGAAGGGTTGAATAAGCAAGTCGATGATAGCTTGGCAGTGGTAATAAGAACTTTTAAAGAAAAATCTGAAACTGCTACTAGATTGGGAATGCATGAAGAACAAAAACAAGAAGAAAGAGAAGGAATAAATACGAATGAAGAGCAATATATCAACTTTATGGAAAAATTTACATTGTTTAGAACATATATTGATATATTGTTGAATCTAGAAGAAGGAGACTGTGGAAACTGCAAGGAAAATCCAAGAAGAATTTAAAGAAGAAGCTAGGCTGGCAAGTAGAAATCTACTTGAAAATATTCCTGAGCCGAGAGTTGAAGAAGTTGTTGATCCAGTTGAATCAGAGAACCAACCTAACCCAATCATTGAAGAGCCTATTGAATATGAAGAACCCATAATCAAAGAACTAGTGGAAAGAGTTGAAGAAATGGTTGTTGAAATCCCTGAAGGCAAAACACAGAAAATTATGAATGAGGGAAAACCTCCAATGAAGAAAGTATATGAAATAAGGGGAAAACAAAGGCAAAGTGAAGTATTTGAACCCCGGATTGAGGCATTAGAATATTTGGATGATATAATCTTTGTTGAGGAAGAGAAAGTGAGATCTCATCAAATAAATGTGACTGGTGAGCATAGAGTGAATATTCAATTATTCCATAGCATTCGATTCTGAAAGAATTTGAACTAATTGTGCCACAGTTGAGCGTTTCTGTCCAATCGCTACATAGACACAATACAATGTCTCACTCTCAGAGGTGCTCCTTGAGTTCATTTGCTTTTGGTTTAATATGGTATCGATAGCAATAGCAGTCTTGATGAACAAAGAAGATCTGATCCATGAATTATTTTTCTTGTAAATTGTGGAGTAGATTTTGATACTGTCAAAAAGTTCTCTGATACTGATTTGGATTATTTTGCAGCGAAAAAGGGAAAGGAAAGAAGGGAAGCTAGAGAGAAGAAAAAAAAGGAGTTACAAGACAGGATAGAATTTTAAAAGAGTTTAGAATATGACCCAAGACATATTTAATTCATGAAAGAAGAAGAAGAAATTGTGAAATTCGCTGAAGGTTGGAAGAAGAGAGCTTTTAAAAGAAAATATTTAATTGAAAACAAGTATGTCATCTCCTACCTTAGCAGACAAACTTTTTAAGAAATTGACAATTTATACAAGAAGGAAGTTGAGTTAGAGAGAGGAAGATTTGTGGAGAGGGCACAAAGAGGGCACAACAGATGAGTGAAGATATGAAGAGGAAATATAAAGGTGAAGTGAGATTCTTAGTTGAACATGGATATGATTTTAATGCTATCAAAGATCTCTCAGAGACTATACTGAAAGAAAAAGTCAGATTAGTAAAAGAAACACATGAAGAAAAAAGAGAAAAAGTGAGGGCTGAAAGAGAAAGCCAGAAGAAGATTGAATAAGAGAAATCAAGACTTGTAGAAGAGCAAAAGAAAGCTGAAGTTAATGAGTGGTTTGAAGATGCAGAAAGAGTGGAAATCTAGAAGATGTTATTGCTAACCAAAGGGTTGACTGTTTCTGAGATTGAAAATTTATGAAAAGAAGAAATGATTGAAATCTACAATAGGGAACTCAGATTATACAATAAGGAATTGAAGAAATTGGAAGAAGAATGGAAAAGGTAGTAAAGCCTGTTGAGGCAAATCAAGATCAAGTAGAAGTTGAAGGTTTGATGCATGTTGAGACTGCTGAGATGATAAGTGTATTATGCAAGAGAGGAAAGAAGTATTTTGATATGATAATGAAGGGGAAGGAAGAAATAAAGAAAGTATTTGATGAATAAGAGAAGAAAAAGTCAAAGAAACCATCAACATCATCATCAAGAGCTCCCCTGCAAACAGTGAGATCAGAAGTGCAGAGGCAACAACGTGAACGGAACTATTTTAATTTGCCAACAAATATTTACTTTGATTCGAGATCAAAAACTTTGAAAGTTGTCACAGAATATGGAGTAGAAAGTATAATCATATTCAGAGACGACTTCAAAGAGTTCAGAAGGGAACAACTTGAGAAAATGGCCACCATGGATTTATATGACTATCATTAGAAGGACAGGATGGCAGGATAACAAAGGAATGATCTATCCAAATTCTTGCATGAACAACATTCTAAAGGATTTCCTTTGTTGGATAAGAAACGAAAATGGACTTACTCCGAAGCAGAAAAGACAAGGAGAGAAAAGAGGTTAAGAGAAGTAAGATTGTCAGAATATACCTTCCTTCAACCTAGACAGAAAGACACATCCAAGAAGCAATGACCTTCAAGCTCCAGCACACAAAAGAGAATATCAATCTCTAACTCAACTCAAAGAACATTAAGAGAGATTCTTGCTATGAGGAGGGAGATGTTGGTGCCGAATTCACAAGTCCAGGAGAATGGGAGAATCACAAGCATCATATTCAACAAGAAAAGTGAGACTGTATCTCTTAGGAATTCTGAAGGAAAAGGTGATTCCTATTGTGGAGCATTATTCTGAAATGCAGTTCATATACATCCAAGATTTGACTGGCATAATGGAAGTGGAGATACCACTGGACTCACTGGATGGTGTAGAACTCGACATGTTCAAGCAAAGAGCCGCAGCTGTTAGAAACAAGAAATTCAACAGGGCTCAGAGGATTTAATAAAGGATAAGAGACTTCAAGATGTGTGCTGAAAGGGAGTATTATGTTAATTTTTGTAGTTTTTGTCTTTTTATGTATTTTGATTTGAATTTTGTAATTTGATGAATTTGTAATTTGATGTGTAATGCCTTAAAGGCATAATTCTGATTATGTAATGTAACGACTATTTCTTTTCATATGATTTGTGATAATGTTTTGACAAATGTATAACTAAATGCAGGTATGTTTTGGTGCATCTGAGCTTGTTCCAATCTAGGTGTAAGGCCCCGAACCCCGGGAACCCCACAGTTGGTAATCATTCAAAACACTCGTAAAAATAATTAAACTTGAAAACGGTTTCTTCCATTAAAACAAACATCTCAGAGTATAATTCAGCGGAAAACATAAATAATAAAATAAGTTCCCAAAACCCGGGAATTTTGCCCAAAATCAACATAGTTATCTTTAAATAAAAACTTTTAAAAATAAATGTTTAATAGTAAAACTTCAATTCGCGTATGCCCTTCACCGTCCAAGTATCTTCGTGCACGTCCAAGCGATAAGGCATCCTCTTCCTAAACTAAAACTCACACTAACATGCACACAAAGTCAGCTTGAGCTGAGTGAGTTCATGTTTTAAGTAAATAATATCAGTAGTAATAGTTATGATAGTCATACCAAAAGTTTTAAAAAGTAAAAGGTTGTATCCATCAAATCATCATTACCGAAAGCTAAACATCCTCATACATACATATACAAAATGTATATGTAAACATCCTTTCAATTACATCTCTATATATATCACAGTATATATATAAAACATCCACGTATAACATCAGGGTCGAGCAAACGTACAACCCAAACACGTAACATCAGTGCATGCAAACAAAAAGTAGGCATACACAACATCAGTAGTCGAAACGACTACAACATCGCCAGATATAGGCCAAGCAATAATGTATATACATACATATATATATATATATATATATATATATATATATGATGAATTCATAATGAGTTTTATATAATTTACTATATATTTAACATCCCAAGGCCTACCATATGCTAGCAAGCCTATATAAATTCGTTTGAAACATTTCATCATGTAAGAAAACACTTAGGTGTGCATGCTAGCCCAAAAGTAAAAAGAGTAAAAAGTGCATCATGAACTCACCTGGAATCAATCGAACACCTGCAACGAGCTAGAAAATCCCTAAGTGCACAATCACAAGCAAGAGCCTGTAAATTATACACAACACGTTACTAAACTAGAACGTAAGAACACTCTTGCCTAATGGGCCGTTCAAGCCCAACACTTTGGCCCAAGGCCCAAAAACTTGGCCCAAGGCCCAACACATGGCCCAAGGACCAGCAACTTGGCCCAACGCCCAACACTTGGCCCAAGGCCCAACAACTTGGCCTAAGGCACAACACTTGGCCCAAGGCCCAACAACTTAGCCCAAGGCCCAACACTTGTCCCAAGGCCCAACACTTGGCCCAAGGCCCAACAACTTGGCCCAAGGGTAATCAAATCGGGTCGAATGCGCGTGTAATAAACCTTAAAACCATTAGTTAAACGAATCAGCTCCAAATGGAGCAAATTCCATTTTAAATCTTTTCATTCATCAAGATTATGTCACCCGAGTTGATAGGGTTGACGGTTCCTTTTTACAACTCTTACTTTAACATTTAAACGAAATTTCGCGCACCGCCGACTCGATTGACTAAGCACTAACCACAACAGCCCCGAGCATCAAAAAAATAATTTTCCCACAGCCCTTAGACTCCCCTAGGGCCATGCAAACTGATTTGGTTGGTCATCCAACCGGTTAACGCATCAAACTCAACAATTCTAGACAGCCGAACATAACAATCAAACTACAACTAGTTGATCAACTTAACGAACACCTAAGAACATGTTCTTTGATTATGATATACGGGACATACCTAGGAAGATTGTGGTGCAAGAACTCACTTCAAACAGCCCCGACAAGAACACAATTGAACATCCACCGGTTAAGCCTAGAACGAACTTATCGATCAATAACGAGTAAGACTTGTAGATTTTAGCATGCGAAGATGCATTTAATTACATAGGATAACCTTTGAAATAAATTATTAAATTTTTACCAGACTTTAATAAATGTCTTAGGTTTATAAAAATATTTTTATTATATTTTTCTATTGGACACAAAAATTATAAAACTTCCTCCAACACAGCAAGGTACGTGCAGCTATTTCAGTGCGCAATAAAATGGTTTTATTTTTATAAAATTTATTACCAAACCAAATTAAACAATTCCAATTGGTTTTCGTTACTAACTCAAAATAATAACTTTCAGAAGTGGAACCAACAAATTTGGACCTGTCGAAAAAAGGTTATGACGTCGGGAAGACAGACCAGAATACGTCATCCCGCATCAGCTTTGACACTCGATTTTATAAATTCATAAAAACCATTCAAATCTCGTCCAAAAATTACGTATTATACCTTTCTGGAAACTAGACTCAAAGTAGCACATCATGGAATCAAGAATCCATCAAAAACAATGGATCATCATTGCGTTACAGACCCTACAATAAACATATACGAATCTGTCAGCAAAATATTATCATCAAAACTCAACCTTAACGAACAATAAGCGCGTTAATATGATCAATTAAGGTGTAAAAGACATGGGGACTCATAAAACCGACCTTGAATTGAAGTTTTCATGGATGAAATTTGGCTGGACAGAAGAAAAACGAGCAGGGGGAGGGGGGGGGGTCTTGAGGTCCGATCGGCTGCTAGAGAGGGTTAGGGGTTAGGGTTTATTTGTTTTATGATATAAATAAAATAGTTACATCCAAGTCCCTCCAAATTGAAGTGTAAGGAAAAATAGAAGGAAAAGTTAAGTTCTTTAACGTACCGGGATAACGTAAAGGCTTCCGAGAAACGTCGGATAAATCGCAAGAATTATACATACTCTACAAGCTTTAATTCTTGAAACCGGAATTAACGGGCGTTACAAGTCCACCCCCTTACAATGGGATTCGTCCCCGAATCCCGATGCGACAGGAACAACTGCGGGTAGAGTTTCATCATCTCGTCTTCGGACTCCCAAGTAGCCTCGGAACCCTTACGGTGCGTCCACTGCACCTTCACCTGTCGAACCAACTTATTCCTCAAACGCCTCTCCTGACGGTCAAGAATAGCAATCGGTTGTTCAACGTAGTTCAGATTACTATCGGGTTCAATATCATCGAGAGGCACACGGGCCTCTTCATCCGCTAAACATTTCCTCAAATGGGACACGTGAAAAGTAGGATGAATCCCCGCGAGCTCCTCGGGCAATTCCAGCCTATATGCTACCTCACCGACTCGGGCCAATAAACCTCGGACTAAGCTTCCCCCTCTTACAAAAACAAATAATGCCCTTCCAGGGAGAAACTTTTAACATAACCCGATCCCCAACCTCAAACACAATAGGTCTTCGCCTTTTATCTGCATAAGACTTCTGACGATCTTGCGCGGCCTTTATAAATGCTTTAATCTTGTCGAGTTTCTCAGTCGTAGCCTTGACCACCTCCAAACTACCTAACTGCTTTTGACCAATGGAACCCCAACAGACTAGAGTCCTGCACCTCCTACCATACAACATCTCAAACGGTGGTATCCCAATCGTGGCGTGATAACTGTTATTATACGAGAGCTCTACCAACGGTAAATGACGGTCCCAACTACCACCAAAGTCGATAACACAAGCCCGCAACACATCCTCGAGAGTCTGAATGGTCCTCTCGGACTGACCATCCGTCTACGGGTGATAAGCAGTACTGATAAGGAGTTTGGTGCCCATCTCCTCGTGAAACCTTTTCCAAAACCTGGAGGTGAAAAGCGTATCCCTATCCGAAACAATAGATACCGGCACCCCGTGCCTTGAGACGATCTCACGAATAAACACATCGGCCAGTTGCTCAGAATTAAAAGTCTCTCGAATCGGCAAGAAATGAGCGCTCTTGGTCAGTCTATCCGCGATTACCTAAATGGTGTCATAATTACCCCTAGGAGTACGAGGCAGTTTAGTCATGAAATCCATAGTAAGATGCTCCCATTTCCACTCAGGTATTTCCAAGGACTGTAGTTTTCCAAACGGCTTCTGATGCTCGGCCTTAACTTGTAGACACCTCAAACTCACGTACTGAGCCACCTCAAATTTCATCGCAGGCCACCAATAATTTTTCTTCAAGTCTTGGTACATCTTGGTCGCGCCCGGGTGAATAGAGTAGCGCGACTTGTGTGCCTCATCTAAAATTTTATCTCTGAATCCCCCATACTTCGGTACCCATAAACGACCATCCTTATACTTTACCCCGTCACCGACATCTTCCAACATTTTCTCCTGACCCCAAACACGTCCTGACATAATCCATTTCACCTGCAAAGCCACATTTTGAACGCTGGCTATTTGCTTCAAAATATCGGGTTTAAGGATGAGCTGGTAAGATTTTACACGAATCGGCTTCGGTCTCTCCTTTCGGCTCAATGCGTCAGCCACCACATTGGCCTTACGTGGGTGGTACATAATTTCCAAATCATAATCCTTAATCAACTCCAACCATCGACGCTGACGCATATTCAGCTCCTTTTGTTCAAAGAAATATTTTAAACTCTTATGATCGGTATAGATAACACAGGGAACACCGTACAAATAATGCTGCCACAACTTAAGCGCAAACACAACGGCCGCATGCTCCAACTCGTGGATAGGATAATTCGCCTCATGAGGCTTCAACTGCCTTGAGGCATAAGCGATGACTCGACCTCGCTGCATCAAAACACACCCAAGCCCCTGATAAGAGGCATCAGAATAAACCACCAGATCATCGGTGCCATCAAGCAGAGCTAAAATCGGGGCATGCATTATCTTCAACTCGAGAAAAGCCTCCTCCTGCTCAGTACCCCAAACGAACTTAACACTCTTCTTAGTCAACCTGGTCAGTGAAGAAGAAATTTTTGAAAAAAAAATCAGGGATAAAGCGGTGGTAATACCCCGCCAAACCCAGAAAGCTACGGATTTCAGATGGAGACTTAGGAGACTCCCATTCATTCACGGGTTCCACCTTTGCAGGGTCAACCAGAATACCACTCGGGTTAATAACATGACCTAAGAATTGAAACTCACGCAACCAGAAGGAACACTTAGAAAATTTCGCATACAGTTTGTTCTTCCACAGAGCCTCCAACACTTCCCTGAGATGACCGGCGTGATCGGATTCACTTTTAGAGTACACAAGAATGTCGTCGATGAACAAATTAACCGAACGATAGAGCATCGGCCTACACACCCGGTTCATAAGATCCATGAACGCAGCCGGTGCGTTGGTCAAACCGAAATACATCACGAGGAATTCGTAGTGCCCATAACGAGTGCGGAAGGCAGTCTTTGAAATATCTTCTTCCCGAATCTTCAACTGATGATACCCGGACCTAAGGTCAATCTTCGAGAACCAACTAGCTCCTAGGAGCTAATCAAATAAATCGTCGATCCTCGGAAGAGGGTACCGATTTATAACAGTGAGCTTGTTCAATTCACGATAGTAAATGCACATCCGCATGCTACCGTCCTTCTTTTTAACGAACAGGACCGGGGCACCCCAAGGTGAGATGCTTGGTCGAATAAAGCCCTTATCGAGTAAGTCTTCCAACTGAGCCATAAGTTCCTTCATTTCATTCGGCGCTAGGCGGTAGGGAGCAAGGGCAACGGGTTTGGCGCCCGGTACAAGGACGATCTGGAACTCGACCTCGCGATCCGGCGGCACATCTGACAAATATCTGGAAATACATCCGGGAAAGCCCGAACAATAGGAACATCACCGACGGTAGCCACCTCGGTATTTACGTTTATAGCATACGCCAGATATGCCACGCACCCCCGCTGCATCAACTTTCCCGCCTTAAGCATGGATATAATATGTGGTTGCAACATTCCGATCACTGAAGACCGTAATTTGAGTCCCATCCGAGGCCCTTAGACGAACGAGTTTCTGACCACAAATGATCTGAGCATCAACATTCACGAGCCAATCCATCCCGAGCATCACATCGAAACAACCAAGCGGCATCAAATACAATCGCACCGGAAATCTATACCCAAAAAACTCAATGGAACAACCCTGAATAGACCTAGACACGGACACGGATTTTCCTACGGTGACCTCAACCTCAAGCACGTCGACTACACACTCGGATGATTTTTTCAACGAGGAACAGAAAGCGGTAGACACAAAACTTCTACTGGCGGCCGAATCAAATAAGACTGACGCCGATAATTCATCAAGTAGAAAGGTATCTGGGATAACAACATGCTCCTACTTAGCTAAACAGTTGCACATACATTCTTGAAGGAGCGACGAATTTAAGTGGTCAAGTACTAAGGAACCCAGAGTGACAGTATGCTATGCCTCAGCTAAACAATTACGCACAAAGCATTCGAGAGGATGGGAAACGAACCGGAGAATTTAGGGAATAAGATAAACTTTAACGCTAATGACTCGAGAGTTAGCCAAATCCTATCCCTACAAAGACGGAACCCTAACATAGTCAGACACAAGTGGTATTTAAAACATGGAAGGTAAGTATAAACTGGTAATAACGTTGGTCAAGTGTTATTAGTCATTTACTTCACCGGCCCGTTCTAACCACCCCCTGCCCCTAACCATATTAGCATTCTATCTAACACTTAACAATTAATCACATACTGGAAATCTTAAATTTAAAGTAATAACTAAATAATTTAAAGTTACCTCTTGGCGTGCAGCTACTCACGGTGCGCATAATGGTCTCTTTTCTTACAGTTCGAGTCCAAGCATTCGGGGATGCTCGGATCCCTCAAACCATGGCTCTGATACCAACTTGTAAGGCCCCGAACCCAGGGAACCCCACAGTTGGTAATCATTCAAAACACTCGTAAAAATAATTAAACTTGAAAACGGTTTCTTCCATTAAAACAAACATCTCAAAGTATAATTCAGCGGAAAACATAAATAATAAAATAAGTTCCCAAAACCCGGGAATTTTGCCCAAAATCAACATAGTTATCTTTAAATAAAAACTTTTAAAAATAAATGTTTAATAGTAAAACTTCAATTCCCGTATGCCCTTCACCGTCCAAGTATCTTCGTGCACGTCCAAGCGATAAGGCATCCTCTTCCTAACCTGAAACTCACACTAACATGCACATAAAGTCAGCTTGAGCTGAGTGAATTCATGTTTTAAGTAAATAATATCAGTAGTAATAGTTATGATAGTCATACCAAAAGTTTTAAAAAGTAAAGGGTGTATCCATCAAATCATCATTACCGAAAGCTAAACATCCTCATACATACCTATACAAAATGTATACGTAAACATCCTTTCAATTACATCTCTATATATATCACAGTATATATATATAACATCCACGTATAACATCAGGGTCGAGCAAACGTACAACCCAAACACGTAACATCAGTGCATGCAAACACAAAGTAGGCATACACAACATCAGTAGTCGAAACGACTACAACATCGTCAGATATAGGCCAAGCAATAATGTATATACATAAATATATATATTTAACATCCTAAGGCCTACCATATGCTACCAAGCCTATATAAATTCGTTTAAAACATTTCATCATGTAAGAAAACACTTAGGTGTGCATGCTAGCCCAAAAGTAAAAAGAGTAAAAAGGGCATCATGAACTCACCTGGAATCAATCGAACACCTGCAACGAGCTAGAAAATCCCTAAGTGCACAATCACAAGCAAGGGCCTGTAAATTATACACAACACGTTACTAAACTAGAACGTAAGAACACTCTTGCCTAATGGGCCGTTCAAGCCCAACACTTTGGCACAAGGCCCAACAACTTGGCCCAAGGCCCAACACATGGCCCAAGGCCCAACAACTTGGCCCAACGCCCAACACTTGGCCCAAGGCCCAACAACTTGGCCCAAGGCACAACCCTTGGCCCAAGGCCCAACAACTTGGCCTAAGGCCCAACACTTGGCCCAAGGACCAAGGGTAATCAAATCGGGTCGAATGCGCGTGTAATAAACCTTAAAACCATTGGTTAAACGAATCAGCTCCAAATGGACCAAATTCCATTTTAAATCTTTTCATTCATCAAGATTATGTCACCCGAATTGATAGGGTTGACGGTTCCTTTTTACAACTCTTACTTTAACATTTAAACGAAATTTCGCGCACCGCCGACTCGATTGACTAAGCAGTAACCACAACAGCCCCGAGCATCAAAAAAATAATTTTCCCACAGCCCTTAGACTCCCCTAGGGCCATGCAAACTGATTTGGTTGGTCATCCAACCGATTAACGCATCAAACTCAACAATTCTAGACAACCGAACATAACAATCAAACTACAACTAGTTGATCAACTTAACGAACAGCTAAGAACATGATCTTTGAGTATGATATACGGGACATACCTAGGAAGATTGTGGTGCAAGAACTCACTTCAAACAGCCCCGACAAGAACACAATTGAACATCCACCGGTTAAGCCTTAAACGAACTTATAGATCAATAACGAGTAAACCGTGTAGATTTTAGTATGCGAAGATGCATTTAATTACATAGGATAACCTTTGAAATAAATTATTAAATTTTTACCAGACTTTAATAAATGTCTTAGGTTTATAAAAATATTTTTATTATATTTTTCTATTGGACACAAAAATTATAAAAATTCCTCCAACACAGCAAGGTACGTGCAGCTATTTCAGTGCGCAACAAAATGGTTTTATTTTTATAAAATTCATTAACGATCCAAATTAAACGATTCCAATTGGGTTTGGTTCCTAACTCAAAATACTAACTTCCAGAATTGAAACTAACCAATTTGGACCTGTCGAAAAAAGGTTTTAACGTCGCTAAGACAGACCAGAATCCGTCATCCCGCATCAGCTTTGACATTCGATTTTATAAATTCATAAAAACCATTCAAATCTCGTCCAAAAATTACGTATTATATCTTTCTGGAAACTAGACTCAAAGTAGAACATCATGGAAATAAGAATTGATCAAAACCAATGGATCATCATCGCGTTACAGACCCTACAATAAACGTATACGAATCTGTCAGCAAACTGTTATCATTAAAACTCAACCTTAACGACCAATAAGCGTGTTAATATGATCAATTAAGGTGTAAAAGACATGGGGAATCATAAAACCGACCTTGAATTGAAGTTTTCATGGATGAAATTTGGCTGGGCAGAAGAAAAACGAGCAGGGGGGGGTCTTGAGGTCCGATCGGCTGCTAGAGAGGGTTAGGGGTTAGGGTTTATTTGTTTTATGATATAAATAAAATAGTTACATCCAAGTCCCTCCAAATTGAAGTGTAAGGCAAAATAGAAGGAAAAGTTAAGTTCTTTAACGTACCGGGATAACGTAAAGGCTTCCGAGAAATGTCAGATAAATCCCGAGAATTATATATACTCTACAAGCTTTAATTCTTGAAACCGGAATTAACGGGCGTTACACTAGGGGAGATTGTTGAGTCGGATATTTGCAAAGGAAGATTGGAATTTTTTCAACCTCCTCGGAAAATGGCTATCTATGGACTTCGAGCAAGCTTGGACCATCGAGCATGAAGATTACTACCTCTAGCATGATATCTTACGCTTGTAAGATTATCTTCTGGAATTCTTCTAAGTGTTGAAAGATTCGAGCAAGCTATACTTCGTCAGGCAAGGATGTTCTTCATCGAGTATACTTTGCTATCTAAGCCAACACTTTATCTATCCAGCTTAAACCAAGTAAATCGAGCATCTTGGTGGGTCGAGCATGGATACAATAAAGGAAGATTTCAATATGTTCTAAGTATAAGCTTCGAGCATGGTTCAATCTAGAACAAGTTTCGGTATCCGAGCATACTAGAACTCTTCACAACAAATCCTAAGGAAAGATTGAGGAGATCAAGGAGAATATGTTTGCTCGTAGGACCTATTCAAGCAAAGTTTGAATATCTTTTAAAGATTGAAGTCTGCTAGAGTAGAATATTTTCTAGGGAAAATATTCTAAGTAAAGTATACTCGAAGACATGTTTCGAGCATACACTGTATTACAAGGTTTTCTTGACAAGGACTTATCATACTCGAAGACTAGTTTTACACTTGTAATTATTTGTCATTCATTATGTAATTATTAGGGTTTCTAGAAGGAATGTCTATGGGCCTATAAATAGAATACTAGGTTTTCCAAATAGGGCAACGGGTGCGTAACGATCATTGAAATAATATTCCACATTTTTGTTATCTAGTACGACCGTCATTCAATACACGAATCCCTAGACATGCCAAGCAAACCCGATAAACTGTTCCATTGTTCATCAACGATATATTGAATATATTAGAATCTTTTGTTTATTGTTTTGTATTTGCGTTAACTATCATATATTCAATCCAACTCTCTATTTATACTCATTCCGCCGGTATAATCAGAAGGTCTTCATTATTTAGATATTTTGTGCTCTTGTCGGCTATCGTTAGTTTTGCACGAGATCCAATTCTGACAAAACCTTTCGCGGAATATAAAAACATCAATCATTTATGCATAAGCATTCAAATCATGACTTAACCAACATTCACTTGCCTTTAAAAAATAATATAAAGCCTTGTAAGTGAAACATCATATCAATCCCTCTTCTGATGACAGCCTCCTTAGTTCATGCCATGTGTATCTTTAAGCCAGCTGTTTTAACCTATTTGCCTATGTGCGTACTAAAAGTCAGCTACGCTGTGTGAGTTCTGGTTAATCAGACAACATACATTACATTCACATACTTACTTATACGTATCCAGAGATACATATTACATACTTAGCTTGCTTATCTTTCATTCATACATACATTCGTACTTTTATACCTTCATACTTACATTCTTTCATACTTTCTTATTTTAGCTTACTAATACATACATAACTATTTCTGTGATTTAAAGACCCTTTTGCCCTATAACCTCACAGATATTATTAGGGTCTACCACCCTCCTTTCACAAATATTATTAAGGTCTACCCCCATACATACACAAATATTATTAGAGTATGTCAACCTCCTTTCACAGATATTATTAGGGTCTACCACCCTACTTACACAGATATTATTAGGGTATGCCACACTACTTACACATATATTATTAGGGTTTGCCACCCTACTTGCACAGATATTGTAAGGGTACGCCATCCTACTTACACATATATTGTTAGGGTCTGCCACCCTACTTTCATAGATATTATTAAGGTCTGCCACCCTCTTAACCGTAAAACCATACAACCATCCTCTCAGAAATTATAAGGGTCTAGTCCCTGCTTTTCATGCAACCATACATACATACTCCTAACCTTTTCTACATTCGTACATCATTCATATATCATTCATAAGTCATTCATATAACATACACTTACCACTAAGGTAAGTGTATTAAATAATCAATAGGAGTATACAGGTAGTCCCGAAAAACATAACAGAGAAAAGGGGCTAGAAACTCACCTGATTCCCTTTCTTTCAGAATTGATTGTAACACCTCTCATCAGCTGGCACGGCTAACTGTATAACAGATATAGGTGTTACTTAACTACTTTCTATCTAAGTCTTACTACTCAAGTCGTCAAGCCAATCTGCCTTAAGGCTAAACAAATCGAATCGAATAGGCCAATCGAATCAAATCGAGTCTAGCAAATGAATCGAATCGAGTTTAGCAAAAGAATCGAATCGAATATTCAAACAAATTGAATCAAATATTCAAATGAATCGAATCGAATATTCAAACAGATCGAATTGAGTATTCAAATGTAACATCCGTATTTTGAGAATTAATAAATAACGAAAAGTTTTATTATTATCGGTGTGTCGTTAGTTTGGTTGTGTGCGTGTTTGTGTTTGGATAAGATTGGAATGGAGGTGGATGGTGGGGCCCATGGCTCCCTATATAAGGCCATCCCCCATCATTTCACCATGTCATTACACAACACACAGACACTAGAAAACACACACTTTCTCTCTAGCATTTCGGATTCGGATCCAAGCAAAAGTAAGGAAGATTTTGGAGTTCAAGTGCCTTCGAATAGCAAGAACACGTCCAGATCTACGATCCGAACTAAACCCGAAGCAAAAAGGTGGGTTTTGGTTTAAAAGGTTAAGTTTTTTTTTATGGTTAGTCTTGACATGCAAACCGATAGAAGGATAGATCGGGGTGTAAGATGGAAGAAAAACATGAACTTGATAAGTTATAATCCCACGAGAGTGTTATAGGGTAAAAATGCGATGTTCGGGCCTTATAAAACGCAAGTATACAAAGTTGATACAACCCAAAACCCTTGGAAAGGGTTAATTCAGGTCTCGAGAAAGAGCCACGAAGAAAAAAATGGCTTTTAAATGGTAAAAACGAAGAAAGGAAGGCATTTCGATTCGCTCAACCATGAGAAGCGAAACAAGCGTTTCGCTTCGCTTAGCCATGAGAAGTGAAACAGGCGTTTCGCTTCGCTCAGCCTTAAGAAGCGAAACAGGTTATGCGAAGCGAAATTCTGAAAATTTTTTCAAGCTGATCTGGCAGCTCAACCCCAGCCAGGGGCTCTGCCCCTTGTACCCTGCTAGGGGCTGCCGCCCCTAGACCCCACTACCAGGGGCATTGCCCCCGGACCCCGTTAGTTGAGGGTTTCATTCACCTAGATGTAAGAAGTAGTTGAAATAGATAATTGATACTTATGCCTTGTTACACAGTTAGTCGTGCACAGCTCCGGAAGGGGATCACAATTAACGGTGAGAGAAACTGACTTCAAGTGTGTTTCTAGCCCCATGTCTGTGTTATGTTTTGGGGCTGTGTGCATACTCAATGTGATTAGTTAATACACTTACCTTAAGTGGTAAGTGTATGCCGTATGAATGTTTATAAATATAACTAATTAGTGTAGAAAGAGTTAAACGTATGTGTGAAGAGGTATTTGAGAACAGATATAGCTAATGAAAGAAAGGTATGTACGATATTTGTAGTGTATGAATGGTATGTATGATATGTAGAGTTGAAGAATGAAAGGGTTGCATACCCTAATAATATATCCGAAGAATAAAGGGTTGCCTACCCTAATAATATAGGCGAAGAATGAAAGGGTTGCATACCCTAATAATATATGCAAAGAATGAAAGGGTTTCATACCCTAATAATATATACGAAGAATGAAAGGGTTGCCTACCCTAATAATATAGGCGAAGAATGAAAGGGTTGCAGACCCTAATAATATCTGCGAAGGTTATAGGGCGAAAGGCTCTTTAAAATGTAGAACAATATGTACGTATGAAATAGCTAAAGTAAGAAGAAGTATGAATGTATGGAAGTAAGAACGTAAGAGCGAATATAATATGTGTCTTCGGATATGTGTATATATATGTGTATATATATATATAAATGTGTAAGAATGAGAATGAGATGTATGTTACCTGCTTAACTAGAACTCACTTAGCGTAGCTGACTTTTAGTATGCACGCGGGTAAATAGATTGAAGGAGCTGGCTTGAGGATGGCACGTGGCAGGGACTGGAAGACTGGCATCTTGGAAAGGAATGTCATGAATTAATATGATATGTTTTAAGACAAGTGTACTTTCGTTAAGACAATATTCAATGATGTGTAATGTAATGCATGAAGTTTTAATGATTCCGCGAAAAGTTTTAATTAACTCTGATTTTAGAACTATGTTTATGAGTAAATCCAACGCCAAGGTAGGGTTTCCGGGAACGGGGCCTTACAAGTTGGTATCAGAGCCAGGTTCGAGAGAATAAGCATCCTACGTGCTTAGACTTGAACAGAGAATGGGACTTAAGGAAGAAAAGAAAGAAGATGCCATTCCAAGAATGCCATGTGTCTCCCAAGAAAGCTTAGAAAGTAATCATATTATGTAAGTTGATCATGATCTTGTGTATAGTAAAGAATGAGTAAGAAAGCTAACTTAATAGCTAGATATAGAATTGCTTGTTTATGTGTGAAGATGTGAAACGTGTGATCGACCACCTAGTATACGTAGAAACCAGCACAAGTGGACTCACAAAGGCAAGGGTGTATGACACGGAAAGTACTGTGATCAGCTAATCACAACTGGCCACTGTTATTTCCTGTAGAATACGAATGGCTGGTACTAAGAAGACTGCTGGGCAAGGAGAAAGTTCCAGACGCCGTGGTTGACCACGTGCTACCCGAGTACCCCCCGAGGGACCGATTACCGAGTCCGAGGAGGGAAGAAGCCTAACCGTGAGAAATGAAGGGTATCAGCTCGACCCTGCTATCCAAGCTGCCATTACTCAGGCAGTGGCTGCTGCAGTACAGAATCAGCAACGGGAAAAGTCAACCGAGAGCCATGCAGGAACCGCTGAGAGGACAGGGGAAAGTAGTAAGAAAGATGAAGAGATTATGAGGGAGGAATCAAGTGAAGATCGGTCTGCGAAGGTCAATGCTGGTAGAAGGGGCCGAGATGGGTGCAGCTACAGGTTGTTCGAAGGTTGCAACCCACCAAAGTTTTCTAGCATAGGGGATGCAATCACTACTCTCCAATGGATAACCGCGATGGACAAGGTTATCCGAATTAGCGAGTGTCTCCCCAACCAAGCAGTGGGTTTTGCTAACCAGTCATTCGAGGAAGAAGCTATGTTTTGGTGGGAAACTGTTGAGCAGAGGAAGACCGCCGCTGAGATTAAGGCTATGAAATGGGAAGACCTGAAGGAAATGGTCATGAAGAGGTTCTGTGCAGACGCTGAAGTGGAGAGGGCAGAGATGAAGTTCCTGAATGTGAAGGCAGGAAAGATGACCCTCCGAGAGTACACTACTGAGTTTAACCGTATGTCAAGGCTCGTGCCTGATATGGTGAACACTAAGGCTAAAAGGATCAAGTGCTACTTGAGGGGACTACCACAAAATATCCGCACCTTTGTCCGGGCTAGTAAACCTGTTACTTTCGATTTTGCTGTCGAACTTGCAGAAATGGTTTATAATGACCTGGTTATGGATGATGTGGTGGTGGAAGAGAAGAAGGAAAGGAAGTGGGTTTCTCCCGCTAAACGACCCGGTACTCAGTGGTGGAACTCAAGAGAGAAGAAGCAGAAGGTGTGGGAGAAGAAGCCATGCAAGACATGTGGGAAAGCTCATGGAGGAGAGTGTAAGCTTGGGTCGAATGTGTGTTACAAATGTGCGAAAGTGGGGCACTACGCCACTGAATGTAATGCAAAACCGGCATGTTTCCGGTGTGGCAAGACAGGCCACATGGTGAGAGAATGCACTGAAGCTGGGGGAAGCATTAAGAAGGATGCTGAGCAGTCTAGGCCAAAGACTAGAGCCTACATGCTGACACAAGAACAAGCCAAGCAGATTCCAGATGTTGTGACAGGTACATTTTCAGTAAACGGTATTTCCGCTTCCGTATTGTTTGACTCGGGTGCGACTAGGGGTTTTGTAGCTACCCCGTTTTGTAAAACAGCTAAGATGAAGTGTTGTCGTGTGCCTGAAACTTTTATGGTAGAGACCGCTAGTGAGACCTCAGTAAAAATTTTGAGAATGGTTAAAAGTTGTAAGATAGAGTTAGAAGGACACGAATTTCCTGCTACACTGTATGTGATGGCCATAGGAGGATTCGATGTAGTATTGGGGATGGATTGGCTGTATGAGTTTTAAGCTCAGATAGTGTGAAAGAGTAGATTGATAAGACTAAAGTCTTCGCATGGTGGTACAGTAACGGTTTATGGTGATAGAGAAAGTTCAGGGCTTAATGTCATTTCGATGATAAAAGCCGAAGGTTTGTTAAGGCGAGGGTGTAGTGCCTGCCTGGCGTATGTTGTCAAAGCTACGGCCGAGACGAAAGAAGTGAAAATGTTCCTGTAGTGTGTGACTACCCAGAAGTGTTCCCTGAGGACCTTCCAGGGTTACCACCGGAACGAGAAGTAGAATTCCAGATAGAATTAATACCATGAGCACGGCCCGTCACAAAAGCACCTTACCGTTTGGCTCCGTCTGAGATGAAAGAATTAATGTCCCAACTGCAAGAACTTCTCGACAAAGGTTTTATAAGGCCGAGTGTTTCCTCGTGGGGTGCGCCGGTGTTGTTCGTTAAGAAGAAGGATGGGAGTATGAGGATGTGTATCGACTATAGAGAGTTGAACAAGCTTACCGTGAAGAATAGATATCCGTTGCCACGGATCGATGATTTGTTTGATCAGTTGCAAGGCGCTAGTTGGTTCTCGCGGATAGACCTCATATCGGGCTATCATCAGCTGAAGGTGAAAGAGGCAGACATCCCTAAGACAGCGTTACGAACGCGGTATGGACACTATGAGTTCCTCGTGATGTCGTTTGGCCTAACAAATGCTCCCGCAGCATTTATGGATATGATGAACAGAGTATGTCGGCCAATGTTAGACAAGTCGGTTATCGTTTTTATAGACGATATATTGATTTATTCGAAGAGCGAGTCTGACCACGCCAAGCATCTGAAGGAACTGTTGGAAGTATTGAAGGTCGAGAAACCGTACGCTAAGTTCTCGAAGTGTGCGTTCTGGTTACGAGAAGTGCAGTTTCTAGGTCACAAAATTAATCCTGAGGGGATTACGGTGGACCCGGCGAAGATCGAAACCATAAAGAATTGGAAGACTCCGCGAAACCCAACCGAGATACGCAGTTTCCTAGGGTTAGTTGGCTATTTTAGGAGATTCATTCCGGGCTTCTTCAAGATAGCCTCACCGTTGACCGGTATGACCCGAAAGACGGTAGTATTCAGTAGGGGTATGAATCAAGAAGAAGCATTCGAAGAATTGAAGAAAAGACTCACACAGGCTCCAATCCTTGTTCTACCCGATGGTGAGGAGGATTTGGTAGTCTGATCTGATGCTTCACATCATGGGTTAGGTTGTGTGTTGATGCAACGAGGGAAGGTTATAGCCTATGCGTCTAGACAGTTGAAAGTTCACGAAAGTACATACCCAACGCATGATCTAGAATTAGCAGTCGTAGAGCATGCTCTCAAGATCTGGAGGCATTACTTGTATGGGACTAAGTGTACTATATATACAGATCATAAGAGTTTGAAATACTTCTTCGAGCAGAAAGAGTTGAATATGAGGCAGAGAAGGTGGTTAGAACTGATAAAGGATTATGACTGTGAGATCGAGTATTATCCGGGAAAGGCTAATGTGTTAGCCGATGAAGGGTTGACGAAGAAAGAGAGAATTTTTGGGCAACAGGCTGCGTTGATGGATAATACTCATAGGGTAAAGACCAGATTTGATAGAATATGGATCCCTCGACATGGAAATTTTAGAAATTGAGTCCTAGACGAGGCCCATAAGTCTTGATACTCGATTCATCCAGGATCTACTAAGATGTACCAAGACTTGAAGAAGGACTACTGGTAGCCGGGTATGAAAAATGAGGTGGTAGATTATGTCAGCAAGTGCTTGACTTGTTTACAGGTGAAGGCCGAGCACCAGAAGCCGTATGGGAAAATGCAGCCTGGAGATACCCGAATGGAAATGGGAGCACATCACCATGGATTTCATAACTAAGCTACCGCGTACAGCTAAGAATCATGATACGGTATGGGTGATTGTGGACTGCTTGACGAAGAGTGCTCACTTTCTTCCTATACGGGAGGCCATCTCGTCAGAAACGTTAGCCAATATGTTTGTTAAAGAATTGGTGACTAAACATGGGGTGTCGCTATCGATTGTGTCCGATAGAGACACCCGCTTTACTTCAAGGTTTTGGAAGAAGTTCCATGAAACTATAGGAACAAGACTAATCATCAGCACGGCGTATCATCCTCAAACAGATGGGCAGTCTGAAAGGACTATCCAAACCCTTGAGGATATGCTACGTGCTTGTGTGTTAGACTTTGGAGGAAGCTGGGACGATCATTTGCACTTGGCAGAATTCTCCTACAACAACAGTTATCATTCAAGCATTGGCATGCCTCCTTTTGAAATTCTGTATGGAAGACGTTGTAGAACTCCCGTATGTTGGGGGGAATTGGTCAGAAAGAAATTGGAAGTTTAGAAGTGGTGCAATAAACCTCTTCGAAGTTTGATCAGATTAAGGCCAGGATGAAAGCTGCTCAAGATCGCCAGAAGTCATATGCGGATAGGCGGAGACGGCCCATTGAGTTTGATGTTGGAGACCACGTAATGCTTAAAGTCTCACCTTGGAAGGGGATTATTCATTTTAGAAAAAGGGGAAAGTTGAGTCCAAGGTACATAGGACCGTTCAAGATCGTGGCCGATGTGGGTGAAGTGGCTTACAAGCTTGATCTACCCGATGAGCTGGAAGGAATCCACTCTACCTTTCATGTTTCACACTTAAGAAAATGTCTAGCGGATGACACGTCCCATGTGCCACTGCTAGACATCGAGGTAGACGAACTGTTAAACTATGTCGAGCAACCCATTGGGAAAGTTGACCGCAAGGAAAAGCAGCTTCGTCGTAAGGTTATTCCCTTGGTGAAAGTGATATGGAAGCATCGTAAGGGATCAGATGCTACATGGGAAGTTGAAGAAGAGATGCGCAAGTTTTACCCGCAATTGTTCAGTGATAATAGTTAGGTTTCGGGGACGAAACCTCTTTTAAGGAGGGTAGACTTGTAACATCCGTATTTTGAGAATTAATAAATAACGGAAAGTTTAATTATTATCGGTGGGTCGTTAGTTTGGTTGTGTGCGTGTTTGTGTTTGGATAAGATTGGAATGGAGGTGGATGGTGGGGCCCATGGCTCCCTATATAAGGCCATCCCCCATCCTTTCACCATTTCTTTACACAAAACACACACACTAGAAAACACACACTTTCTCTCTAGCATTTCGGATTCGGATCCAAGCAAAAGTAAGGAAGATTTTGAAGTTCAAGTGCCTTCGAATAGCAAGAACACGTCCAGATCTACGATCTGAACCAAACCCGAAACAAAAGGGTGGGTTTTGGTTTAAAAGGTTAAGTTTTTTTTTATGGTTAGTCTTGACATGAAAACCGATAAAAGGATAGACGGGGTGTAAGATGGAAGAAAAACATGACCTTGATAAGTTATAACCCCACGAGAGTGTTATATGGTAAAAATGTGATGTACGGGCCTTATAAAACGCAAGTAACAAAGTTGATACAACCCAAAACCCTTGGAAAGGGTTAAATCAGGTCCCGAGGAAGAGCCACGAAGAAAAAAATGGCTTTTAAATGGTAAAAACGAAGAAAGAAAGGCATTTCGCTTCGCTCAGTCATGAGAAGCGAAACAGGCTTTCGCTTCGCTCTGCCATGAGAAGCGAAACAGGTATTTCGCTTCGCTCAGCCTTGAGAAGCGAAACAGGTTATGCGAAGCGAAATTCCATGCGAAATTCCTCCCATGCGAAATTGTTTAAGTTGTTATTAAAATGTGACCCAATTAATTTTCGGATAATTTTTCCAAGCTGACCTGGCAGCTCAACCCAAGCCAGGGGCTCTGCCCCTTGTACTCTGCTAGGGGCTGCCTCCCCTAGACCCCGCTACCAGGGGCGCTGCCTCGGACCCCCGTTAGTTGAGGGTTTCATTCACCTAGATGTAAGAAGTAGTTGAAATAGATAATTGATACTTGTGCCTTGTTACACAGTTAGCCGTGTACAGCTCCGGAAAGGGATCACAATTAATGGTGAGAGAAACGACTTCAGGTGAGTTTCTAGCCCCATGTCTGTGTTATGTTTTGGGGCTGTGTGCATACTCAATGTGATTAGTTAATACACTTACCTTAAGTGGTAAGTGTATACCGTATGAATGTTTATAAATATAACTAATTAGTGTAGAAAGAGTTAAACGTATGTGTGAAGAGGTATATGAGAACAGATATAGATAATGAAAGAAAGGTATGTACGATATGTGTAGTGTATGAATGGTATGTATGATATGTAAAGTTGAAGAATGAAAGGGTTGCATACCCTAATAATATATGCGAAGAATAAAGGGTTGCCTACCCTAATAATATAGGCGAAGAATGAAAGGGTTGCATACCCTAATAATATATGCGAAGAATGAAAGGGTTGCATACCCTAATAATATATGCGAAGAATGAAAGGGTTGCCTACCCTAGTAATATAGGCGAAGAATGAAAGGGTTGCAGACCCTAATAATATCTGCGAAGGTTATAGGGCGAAAGGCTCTTTAAAATGTGTGTCTTCGGATATATATATATATATATATATATATATATATATATATAAATGTGTAAGAATGAGAATGAGATGTATGTTACCTGCTTAACTAGAACTCACTCAGCGTAGCTGACTTTTAGTATGCACGCAGGTAAATAGATTGAAGAAGCTGGTTTGAGGATGGCACGTGGCAGGGATTGGAAGACTGGCATCTTGGAAAGGAATGTCATGAATTAATATGATATGTTTTAAGACAAGTGTACTTTCGGTAAGACAATATTCAATGATGTGTAATGTAATGCATGAAGTTTTATTGATTCTGCGAAAAGTTTTAACTAACTCTGATTTTTGAACTGTATTTATGAGTAAATCCAACGCCAAGGTAGGGTTTTCGGGAACGGGGCCTTACATCAAACGAATCGAATCGAATATTCAAATGAATCTAATCGAAATTTAGCAATCCAATTAATCGAATTTTCATATATTCGATTCGATCCAAGCTTTCCTACTTTTTCATTATAAAGGTTTTCTTTCAACTCTCCTACACCCATTTTACCCTTTTTAATGAGTTGCAGCCTTAACAACCTTATCTACTCATTATTACACGGTCCGAACAGCACCCGTTCGTCCCGATTCATTCCAAACAACTTGTTTATGCTTAAGTTTACGTTTTTCCTACCAAGTTTCATAGCGATCTGACCTCAATACTTAACATTTTCATGAACCGAACACTACTCGTTTTACCTTAACTGAACCAACTAACCCATTTAGTCACAAGTTCATTACTTTATCAATAATCATGACCTAATCTATCTTCCTACCAAGTTTCATGCAAATCAGTACACGAAAAGTAAGCCTTTGTAATTAAAAAATACATCTAAGGTTTATGCTCGAAATCACTCGAATACCCCAAAACCATATCAAACGAACTCCGATTTAGGTGATTCAAGTGGCCAAGGAACCATATCACCACAATCTACAAACCCATCAGCTCACTGTCGCCAGAAATCAGAGCTACAGTCACGGAAGCTGGTGCAGTCACCGGAAATCTCCATTTTTCATTGTTATAATTTCCTTGATAAAAGATGGACTTCCCGACCTCTAATCAAAGACCGATCGGTGGTGGAAATCTTCATTTATATGCCATGAACACTCAGTTAAAATTTGAGACCGATCCAACGGTTAGATCTCCGAGAGTCGTCGGATCTTTTCGGGTTTCTCTCACAAAAACGGGATTTTGGTAAAGGAGGTTAGATGTGAAGATGACTATAAATGAGATGGTGGCTACTCTTATAAGATAGGGGTAGGGTTTCATGTTTAACTTTTCATCTAATGACACTTAACCCCCATACTTTAAGCAATTGCATTTATCTTCTATAATTCAACTAAACCCGATTCATTTAAATACCGAACGAAACTTGGATGTTACATCCACCATTTTCTTCCGGACTTGAGTGAACAAAGAGAGGATATCATTGTTCGAAATCATGATAGGATAATCAGCTCAAGGAGTTATCCGACCTTCATGGGGGTGGTGCCATCAATGGTAAGGCAAGCTTGTAGATGTATTCTTTAAGGAGTTATCCGACCTTCTTGGGGGTGGTGCCATCAATGGAAAGGAATGGCTCAAGCCCGAGCTTGAAGACTAAGTTGACGGATGAGTTTATTTATTTTGAGGTGATGATGGCTTTGATTGAGATGCCATTGATAATGGTTAGAAGGAAGTGATTGGTCATGTAACTGAGGAATAAAACGTGTAAAGCACCACTTTCCCCACGGTGGGCGCCAAACTGTTTTGTTCAAAAATTACATAGATAATCTAGTAACCGAACATTGATTGTGAGGTATAATGCTTAAATGTGTAAACTAAATAATACGTAAATAATACAAGTGACACAACAATGTAGCGAGAAAAAACCCTTGATCCTTAAATGATCTCCGAAAAAAAACCTCAGGAGGAGAAAACTATCCCATTGCCTCAATTAGATTAAGTATAAATTGGTGATTACAAGGTTGGAAGTGATACTGTTACAAGAGAGTGTGTATGGTGTGTGTGTTCGTGTCTTATACGATCTAGACCACCTCAATATATAGTTAAAAGAGTTATAACTAGTAATAACAAGCATGAAATGTTTTGTTGAGGATCCCGGGACCGTTACATATTTGAATATCCTCATCATTAACCGGTTGTAAATGCTTCCGACATCCTTAATATGCAATGTTTGAACAGGCTTTAGCTGGTTATTAGTTACTAGTCGTTTTCTGCAAGACCAAGTCAAAAGATAAAGGATCATGTCAATAAATAACTTTCCTTACCAAGGATACTGTTTTCTGTCTGAGATCCTGATATACTGGGAGGACCCTTATGATGATTTTGCCTGTCAGGATCCTTAGATTTTCACCAATAACACAAACTAAACAGTCAGCTTCATTTTGAACCACTAGTAGTATCATGCACATGGATTGGGAATCCACAATTTTATTTTGTTACGTTGTTGGTAGCACTAGAATGTTTATTTATTTACAAACCCGTGAACTCACCAACCATTGTGTTGACCTTTTTAGCATGTTTTTCTATAGTCACTAAGGTGCACATAATAAATTAGGTTAACTCATGGATGCATGGATTTCATCAAGCATCGAAGTATGCTTAGGGATTTTCATGAAATATTATGTCTAGGCGCCTAGTTACGCATTATGGGTTAAAATGTTATATAGTACACTTTCGTAAACGCAATTTGTATTGTAACTGTAAGTCCCACGACGGATCTTTCAATGTGATATCAGTGTACTTGAGGATTAGGCGGAAACTAATCTCAAGCCAATTCTATGCAATGCACAATACCTCACGTAAAACCAATATGAGAACACAATAAACACAGTAAAAGATGCTTCAAAACACACATATATTATACGTCGGTGCTTAAGCCCTTAGTCACTTACACGGTTGAAAATACAATGGATGAACCACCTAGAACCAACTCCCTACAATGAGTTACATATAGACTACCAACCTAGGCCAAAAACAAACTAAAGCCCACCGAAATCTTTAGATTTCGGTTTACATATAATAGCCCAACTAAGCCCAGAAATAAAGCATAAACCATAAATATAGCCCAACAATCTCCCCCTTGGTTTATTGCTTGATTTTAGTCGTGCTCGAGAATATCTTCAAAAATCTGTTCTTGAGTTTGTTGAGCAGCATTAGATGGGCCTTGAGCTCTCTGAGCTTCAACAGTAACGGGCTCAACAACAGTTGGTTGAGTAGTTGGCATCACATCACTAGCCAGCATACCCGGTCTCTGATCTTTCTTTCGTCGTTTGTGTTGAATAAGATCAGTGGCTGACTCTTCGTCAATCTCATCTTCAACATGTGTCACAATGACTCATTAAGGAGGCTTCAATGCAGTCAACTGGAGCTTTTTCTTGAACACTTCAAACTCTTTAACTTGTTCAGCAGTAGGTACTGACTATTGTACTTGGTGTTCAGTCTCCATAGGCTGTGATGGAGAACTATCCGACTCATCATCATCGGACAAGATCTCAAAGATGGTAACGTGCCTTTAGCATGAACCACATGATCCTCAGCTACAGCTGCACCAGCAGCATCAACATCTGCCTTGATCTCAGCAAATCTTCAAGACTTAACCAATGGATGAAGACCTTGATAAACTACTTAGACTCCCTTCCAAACTTAATCAAATCTGTAAACAAACCTTTTGAACTTCTAAGATACCCATCTGGGCCGAGAAACCCGATGGGCCGAGAACACCATTAACACAAACAACTTGGACTGGACCAAGAACACAAATATTATGGACACATTGGGCTAAACAGAATGGCCCAGGAACATAACTAGCAGACGTCAAATTTCATGAGCTACAAAACAATCCCGATTCATGTGAAAAATGATTTTTTGTTTCAACACGAGTAACCATGAGGTAAAAAATAAAGAAAATTAAAAATTAAAAAAAAACTAAGACAAAATTAATTCACCCATCTGGTCTTCAAAAGATTTAACATACCTAGGGATCAAATTTCAGCTGTTTGAAAGCAACCATTCCCTTTTAAGAAAAGATCCGAACGTGGAATCATATTGATTAAGATACTTTCACAATGATCATTTTTCAGCATTATTTTGACATAGTGAAAAGGTTGATAGCAGGTAATTAGAAACTTAGCATGACTTTCATTGCGCCAGTGACATGCTTAGGTTCAATTAGGCATAAAGCTTATATGGACATCACTTATGGACCTATGATGCCCCTATCTCTTCTCAAAGCTTATTTGGCTTTCCCCAGATCACCCCAATTTGACTCCAACCCCCTAATGCTTGATCAAAAGAATTTTCTTTACACAAAAATTTTAAGCTTTAAGGTTGAATGTTGGACTTACATGCCATCCGGACTTACAAGCCTTACATTCCGGGTGTTTAGGACTTACTTGTATGTCCCACCCCTGTAGTTCCTCGGTGCCCCTTTAAGCTTTTAAAACAAATTTAAATTGCAACAATTTTCATATATATGTACATAAGTTTTTTTTTTTTAAGCTTCATAATATATTGCCAATCAAGTCACTAACGGGCTCGTGTATGACTGGGTAATTACTTTTATGCCTATCATTCGAAGAGATGTATTTAGAGACATGCAAAGTATCTTCAAAATGACTCTCCACAATAAGTTTAGCAGATTTAGTTTATATCACTTCAAACTTTTACTTATCATGGAAAGATACCATACACATCAACGACTAATCAAGAGCCTTTTTAGCCTAATAACTTCACACGTTAGGCACACATAATCAATTTATCTATCATTTCTCAAAGGTTGGATCAATTTTCATTTGAAACTATTTTAAGCTTCTAGTAAGCTTTAGTTGAATAATAATATCACTTCCCAAATGAGAACTTAGAAGACAACTTTAGATTCAGTCACCCCAGTCACTTTCAGTCTTCAGGTAAATGGCTATCCTTTATGTCTACAGGTAGATAATAGGACCAAACATATATTAATACATGTCCTTCAAACTAGGTAACCGACATAATCTTAAGTGAAACGACTTAAAATCAGATGATTAAAATAAAAACATTATATACATTTTTCTATTCAGTCGCCTCGGTCGCTTTCGTTCCTTAGGTTAATGGTTATCCCGTACGTCAAGGATTGACAACGGAACCAAACATAAAGATATGTCCCTTGAACTTGAGTAACCGGCATGATTTTAAGCGAAAGAACAAACGTTTTTTTTTAATTTAATTACAACACACACACACTCTTTTTGTATTTTTCTTTTTCTCCCCCTAAATTTGAACAAAAATTATGATAAAATCATAAAATATTTAGGTACAAAATTAGCCTAAAAAATACTTAGGCATTGAAACACAGCATCTTAAGAAACCCTACAAGCACATTAAATCTAGCTGTTCCGACCGGTTTTGTAAATAAGTTCGCAACATTATTATCAGTGTGGACCAGTTCAAGATGAATTAATTTCCGGTCGTAACAGTCATAAATAAAATGAATTTTGATATCGATGTGCTTGGTTTTAGAATGCTGAACCGGGTTTTTAACAATGGCAATGGCAGCATCATTATCACAGAAAATAGAAGTGTTAAGAAATTCCAAACCGTAATCCAGCAATTGATGTTACATCCAGATAACCTGAGAATAGCAGGCGAAAGTAGCAACATACTCAGCCTCAGCAGTGGATTTGGACACCGTTTGTTGTTTCTTGCATTGCCATGAAATGAGTCTATCCCCCAAAAATTGACATCCCAAACTTAGAACACCATTTCATGCAGTACCCTTCTGTGTAATCTTTCCCTTCTCTCCTCCCGCAAAGGAAACATACCCTCCATTAAAAATTTGAATGTTGCACAGTTGAGAGATGTCTCCTGTTGTGTGCCTGGAACAGCCACTATCAGCATACCATGGTCTGATGATATTCCTCCATAGCTGTTCCTGCACGATGTGCGAGATTATTTAGTTTTAGGTACCCAATCCATAGTCGTTCTAGGTAGACCTGACTTATTCAAACATGTCACGGATTGCCATGACATGTCTTCCTGATTATCGAAGATCGAACAGGAAGGTTTTGATGACTTGGTCACCGGAGATTTTGTCTCTGGTTTGCGGACAGAAGACACATTTGACTTTGACCGGTTAAGCGTTCTCGGTTCAGGAGCCCACTTTGGTCTTGGAACCGAGACCGTGTTTCCCTTCCGCTTTTGAGTCACAATGGGCTTAGAATTGGTCTAAAGAGAACCTGACCTGTGAGCTTCGTCTCTCCTTCAATTGCCGTCAGAGGGCTTTGCCGTATAATACCTCATTTTATATGAATGAAAGTTTCTGTATGTATTTTGAGGCATAGTCCTCTGATGGCGTCTGTAAAATGGAATATATGGGAGACGAGAGTAGTTTCTAGTAATTTGACCGGTAATGCCACAGTTGAAACAAGTTTGCCTTTTAACATAAAAATCGTTATAGCCGATTCCGGGTCTTGCTTTGTTGTGTGACCTTTTTTGTCCCCCATTGGACTCACAGTGGTGAGTACATGAACAACTTTCTTTAAAAAAACTTACGTGATAAATATTTATTTTGATTTTTAATTTCATCAAGTTTCTTGCTCTTTGGAACGGAGCCCACACAGACATATACAGTAATTGTAACGCCCGCAAATTTTTCGGTTTAAAGATTTCAAGCATATAAAGTATGTATACTTCTCGGGAGTTATCCGGCATATTTTGTTGACCCTATCATCTTCCTGGTATGTTAAATTATCTAATCTTTCCTAATAAGTTTCCTTATCCCTTAAATTAGAAGGGCTAGAGTGTAACAAGTTTATTTATATCATAAAAAAAATAAAACCTAAACCCTAGCCCCATTGCAGCTGCCGATCGGACTAAAGAACCCCGCCCCCTTGCTACTTTCTTCTGTGCAGCCAAGGTGAAGGAATAAAACTTCAATTCAAGGTTAGTTCTACGATTCCCCAAGTCTTTTACACCTTAATTGGTGGTTATAGCACGTGTATTGATCGATTAACGACTTGTTTTAGGTTAACAGGGTGGCTGTCCAATTGAGCGGTTTCGGGACTGATTTGGTTGAGGTTTTTGCACCAAAATCTTCCTAGGGATGTCTAGTATAACATACTTAAAAATCATGTTCATTGGTGTTCGTTAGATTGGTCAACTAGTTGTAGTTTGAATATTAGTGTTCGGTTGACTAGAATTGTAGTTTGATGCGTTTAACGCGAGGGTTGAAGTGATTAACAACCAATTCAGCTCGGGGGAACTTGGTTTGATGTACGGGCTGTTGAAAAATCATTTTTATAAGTCACGGGGCTGAATTGGTTGTCGGTTACTCAAACGGGTCGGTACAACGTACAATTGCGTTTATTGAATGGTTGGTGCGTTGTACTTGCGAGTTACCGACCCATTTGACCCGTGTAGCGTCGTGTGGACTGTTTGGCTGTGATTTTATCATGTTGGGTCCACACGGGGCTGAGTTGGATGTTAATGGCCTAAACGACTCTTAAACGCGCGTGTTAGTGTCACCTAGTGCTTCCGGGGGTAAATTGGGAATTATTTATTCCCGGGAGTATCTAAGGGTCGTGTTGGTGAATGTAAGACCCTGGGGGCTGTTATGATTGAGTTTGATGAGGTCGAGACTTTAGGTAACTCGAACCATGTTAGAACGTATCGTAGGATAAACGAGTCCTTTCGATGTCGTTAGTAATGTTTGAATGTAAACCGACAGGTGTTTGAGTTTTGGGATTACTTAGGGATTCTCTAGCTCGTGGTAAATATGTGTCTTGTGTCAGGTGAGTTCATGATGCCCCTTTTTACTCTTTTAAAATTTTGGGCTAGCATGCACACCTAAGCGATTTTTCTTGATGAAATGTTTAAAATTATTTTGGATGGGCTTACTTGTATAGGGTAGGCCTTGAGATGATATTATCGTATGTATGTATGTATTATTGTATGGCCAATATTTGGCGATGTTAGTAGTCGTTATCGACTACGGATGTTACGTATGCATACTTTGTGTTTGCATACGTTGGATGAGATGTTACGTGTTTAGGTTGTACGTTTGCTCGACCCTGATGTTATTACTTGAATGTTATATATATATATATATAGGGATGTACTTATATATATGTATATATATATATATATATTAGTATGATTATTTATTGATGATGATGGCCTAACTGATGTATCCCTTTTATATTTTAAAATCCTTGGAATGACTATTATGATTATTAATTATTGATGTATTTATTTAAAACTTGAACTCACTCAGCTCAAGCTGACTTTGTGTGCATGTTAGTGTGAGTTTCAGGTTAGGAGGAGGATGCCTTACCGCTTGGACGTGCACGAAGCTACTTGGACGGTGAAGGGCATACGTGAACGGAAGATTTAAATATTGAACATTTATTTTTAAAAGTTTTATCAAATACATTTAAATTGGTTTTGGGCTTAATTCCCGGGTTTTGCGAACTTATTTTATTATTTATGTTTTCCGCTGAAATATACTCTGATTTGGTTGTTTTAATGGAATGAACTGTTTTCAAGTTTACGTATTTTTACAAGTATTTTGTATGAATACCAACTGTAGGGTTCCCGGGGTTCGGGGCCTTACAAGTTGGTATCAGAGCCATGATTCGAGGGATCCGAGCATCCCCGAATGCTTGGACTCGAACTGTAAGAAAAGAGTCTAGTATGCCCACCGCGAGTACCTGCATACCAAGAGGTAACTTTAAATTATTTAGTCATTCCTTTGAATTTAAAAGTTTCCAGTATGTGATTAACTGTTTAAGTGTTAGATAGAAGGCTAATGTGGTTAGGGGCAGGGGTGATTAGGACGGGCGGGTAAAGTAAATGACTAATTACACTTGATCAACGTCATTTGCAGTTTACCTTACCTTACATGTTCTAAATGCCACTTGTACTTGACCGTGTTAAAATTCTGTCTTTGTAGGGATAAGTCATGGATAATATTCGAGCAGCTAAGAGAGGCCGTCCTAGTGTACGTGGTCGTGGTCGTAAGCCACATACCGAAACCGAGAATGAGATTAATACTTCCCAGCAGGAAGCCCCGATTCATAAGGAGGGGGATAACCCCGCCTTAGATCTTGCTATGCGCGCGGCAATCGTGGACGAGGTTTACCAGGTGCTTCATAGCGCCATTCCCGAGATCGTTGCGGAGGACGTTTGGGCCATGGAGGAGTCATTGGTTGGTAAGAGTTCGGATAAGGGAAGGAAGAGTAAGGAGGTGCAGGTCGAAGAGGAAGAGGAGGTGTATGTGCCGAGTGGGGATGAAGATGAGGTGCGGACTAATAGTGTATCTACTCGGGGTTGCTCTTATGGAGACTTTAAGAAGTGTGACCCTCCTTCTTTCGATGGTACCAAGGATGCTTTGGCAGCACATCAGTGGGTGAGGGAGATGGAGGCCGTTCTGAGGGTTAGTAAATTTAAGGGGGATGACATGGTGACTTATGCTACTGCCTCTTTTCGTTCCGAGGCACTGTGTTGGTGGGATAACTTAGCGAAGGCTATGGGTGATCGTTCGATTAGGAGGATCACATGGGGTGAGTTGAAGAAATTGGTTGTTGATCAGTTTTGTCCTCCGCATGAATTTGATAATATGGAACAGGATTTCTTGACCTTGGAGGCGGGTAGTTTGACGCATCGGGAGTACACCACAAAGTATAACCAGATGGCCCGTTTATGTCCCGATTTGGTTACTCCCGAAGCCAAAAGGATTAAAAGTATGTGAAAGGGCTTCCGACAGATATTCGTAGGTTTGTGGTTACCACTGACATAAACTCTTTTCACTCGGTGGTTACCCTAGCAAGTACATTGTATGATCAGAGGGAGAAGTTGCCGCCGACCGAGACTAGAAAGACTTGGAACTCAAATTCGTACGGTAAACGACCAGGGGAAACAACTTTAATTCAGCTGAGAAGAGGGTAAAGACTGAGAATTCGGATTTTAAAAGGGATGCGGCGTTGGGTAATTGCAAGAAGTGCGGGAAACCACACAAGGGGGAATGTAAGAGTGGGTCTGGCTCCTATTTTCATTATGATAAGGTTGAACACCCCCGTTTCGAGTGTCCGACGTTGACTTGTTTCCGCTGTAAGGGTGCCGGTCACTAGGCATCAAACTGTCCTACCAGTAAGGCGGGGGGGTCCGGTCAGGGGACTTCCTCAAGGGGGAAGGTGGAAGAGAAACCGAAGGCCAGGGCGAGGGCCTTCAACATCTCCAAGAGAGAGGCGAAGGATGACGCGGATGTTGTTTCAGGTACTTTTCCTTATTTATATTTTATTCCACCGTTATAATTTCTCATTCCTTTGGAATCGTATGTGATAACCTGGTAGCTAAGCAGTAGTATAATACTATCCCAGGTGCCTTTATACTCGATGAATTACAGGCATCGGTCTTATTTGATTCGAGTGCCAGTGGGAGTTTTGTGTCTACCGCTTTCTGTTCCTCGTTGAATAAATCACCCGAGCGCGTAGTCGATGTGTTTGAGGTTGAAGTCGTCGTAGGAAAATCCGTTTCTGTGTCTAAGGCTATTCAGGGTTGTTCCATCGAGTTTTCCGGGTATAGATTTCCGGTGCGGTTGTACTTGATGCCGCTTGGCTATTTCGATGTGGTGCTTGGGATGGATTGGCTCGTGAGTGTTTATGCTCAAATCATTTGTGGTCAGAAACTTGTTCGTCTGAGGGCCCCGGATGGGACCCAAATTACGGTCTTCGGTGACCAGAATGGTGCGACGCCACATATCATATATATGCTTAAGGCAGGAAGGTTGATGCAGCGGGGTTGCGGGGCGTATCTGGCGTATGCTATAAATATGAAAACCGAGGTGGCTACCGTCAGTGATGTTCCTATTGTTCGGGATTTCATGGATGTATTTCCAGATGATTTGTCAGATGTACCGCCGGACCGCGAGGTCGAGTTCCAGATAGACCTTGTGCCGGGCGCAAAACCCGTTGCTCGAGCCCCTTACCGTCTAGCACCGAATGAAATGAAAGAACTTATGGCTCAGTTGGAAGACTTGCTCGACAAGGGCTTCATTTGACCGAGCATCTCACCTTGGGGTGCCCTGGTCCTGTTCATTAAGAAGGAGGGTAGCATGCGGATGTGCATTGACTACCGTGAATTGAATAAACTCACTTTTAAAAATCGGTACGCTCTCCCAAGGATCAACGACTTATTTGATCAGCTCCAAGGAGCTAGTTGGTTCTCAAAGATAGACCTTAGGTCCGGGTATCATCAATTGAAGATTCGGGAGGAAGATATTCCTAAGACTGCCTTCCGCACTCGTTATGGGCATTATGAATTCCTCGTGATGTCTTTCGGTTTGACCAACGCACCGACTGCGTTCATGGATCTTATGAACCGGGTGTGTAGACCGATGCTCGATCGTTCGGTTATTGTGTTCATCGACGACATTCTTGTATATTCCAAAAGCGAATCCAATCACGCCGGTCATCTCTCGGAAGTTTTGAAAGCTCTGCGAAAGAACAAGTTGTATGCGAAATTTTCTAAGAGTTCCTTTTGGTTACGCGAGGTTCAGTTCTTGGGTCATGTTATTAACCCGAGTGGTATTTTGGTTGACCCTGTAAAGGTGGAAGCCGTAAATGAATGGGAATCTCCCAAGTCCCCGACCGAAATTCGTAGTTTTCTGGGCTTAGCGGGGTATTACCACCGCTTCATTCCCGATTTTTCGAAAATCGCTTCGTCATTGACCAGGTTGACCAAGAAGAGTGTTAAGTTTGTTTGGGGTTCTGAGCAAGAGGAGGCTTTCCTCAAGTTGAATAACAGGTTGACGCATGCCCCGATTCTAGCTTTACCCGATGGCACCGATGATATAGTGGTTTATTCTAATGCCTCTAACCAGGGGCTTGGGTGTGTTCTGATGCAACGAGGTCGAGTCATCGCTTATGCCTCATGGCAGTTGAAGCCTCATAAGGCGAATTATCCTTCTCACGATTTGGAGCTGGTGGCGGTTGTGTTTGTGCTTAAGTTGTGGAGGCATTATTTGTACGGCATTCCTTGCGTTATCTATACCGATCATAAGAGCTTAAAGTATTTCTTCGAACAAAAGGAACTGAATATGCGACAGCGTCGATGGTTGGAGTTGATTAAGGATTATGATCTGGAGATTATGTACCATCCCGGTAAGGCTAACGTGGTAGCCGACGCGTTGAGTTGGAAGGAGAGACCGAAACCCATTCGTGTAAAATCTTATCAGCTTATTCTTAAACCTGATATTTTGAAACAGGTAGCCAACATTCCGAACGAAGCTTTGCAGGTGGAATGGACTATGTTAGAGTGTATTTGGAACATCTTACGATGGATTTTGTGACTAAATTGCCGCGTACTCCTAGGGGTAGTTATGACACCATTTGGGTAATCGTTGATAGACTGACCAAGAGCGCTCATTTCTTGCCGATTCGAGAGAGTTTTAATTCAGAACAGCTGGCCGATGTGTTTATTCGTGAGATCGTCTCTAGGCACGGGGTGCCGGTATCTATTGTTTCGGATAGGGATACGCGTTTTACCTCCAGGTTTTGGAAGAAGTTCCATGAGGAGATGGGTACCAAACTTCTCATCAGTACCACTTATCACCCGCAGACGGATGGTCAGTCCGAGAGGACCATACAGACTCTTGAGGATATGTTGCAGGCTTGTGTTATCGATTTTGGTGGTAGTTGGGATCGTCACTTACCGTTAGTCGAGTTCTCGTATAATAACAGTTATCACGCCACGATTGGAATGCCACCGTTTGACTTGTTGTATGGTAGGAGGCGTAGGACTCCAGTTTGTTGGGGTTCCATTGGTCAGAAACAGTTTGGTAGTTTGGAGGTGGTTGAGGCTACGGCTGAGAAGCTCGATAAGATTAAGGATTTTATGAAGGCCGCTCAGGATCGTCAAAAGTCCTATGCAGATAAAAGGCGATGGCCTATTGTGTTTGAGGCCGGGGATCGGGTTATGTTGAAAGTTTCTCCTTGGAAGGGTATTATTCATTTTCGTAAGAGGGGGAAGCTTAGTCCGAGGTTCATTGGTCCATTTTGTATATTGTCCCGTGTTGGTGAGGTAGCGTATAGACGGGAATTGCCCGATGAGCTCGTAGGGATTCATCCTACTTTCCACGTGTCCCATTTGAGGAAATTTTTAGCTGATGAGGAGGTCCATGTGCCTCATGATGATATTGAGCTTGATAGTAAGTTGAACAACGTTGAAGAGCCTATCGCTATTCTTGACCATCAGGAAAGGCATTTGAGAAATAAGGTGGTTAGTCAGGTGAAGGTGCAGTGGAGGCACCGCAGGGGTTCCGAGGCTACTTGGGAGTCCGAAGACGAGATGAGGAAACTCTATCCACAGTTGTTCCTGTCGTCTCGGGATTCGGGGACGAATCCCATTGTAAGGGGGGTGGACTTGTAACGCCCGCAAATTTTTCGGTTTAAAGAATTAAAACATGTAAAGTATGTATACTTCTCGGGAGTTATCCGGCATATTTCGTTGACCCTATCATCTTCCCGGTACGTTAAATTATCTAATATTTCCTCACAAGTTGCCTTATCCCTTAAATTAGAAGGGCTAGAGTGTAACATGTTTATTTATATCATAAAAAAAATAAAACCTAAACCCTAGCCCCATTGCAGCTGCCGATCGGACCAAAAAACCCCCACCCCCCTTGCGATTTTCTTATGTGCAACCAAGGTTAAGCCATAAAATTTCAATTCAAGGTTAGTTCTACGATTCCCCAAGTCTTTTACACCTTAATTGGTCGTTATAGCACGCGTATTGATCGATTAACGACTTGTTTTAGGTTAACCGGATGGCCGTCCAATTGAGCGGTTTTGGGACTGTTTTGGTTGAAGTTTTTGCACCAAAATCTTCCTAGGAATGTCTAGTATAACATACTTAAAAATCATGTTCATTGGTGTTCGTTAGATGGGTTAACTAGTTGTAGTTTGAATGTTAGTATTCGGTTGACTAGAATTGTAGTTTGATGCGTTTAACGCGAGGGTTGAAGTGATTAACGACCAATTCAGCTCGGAGGAACTTGGTTTGATGTACGGGCTGTTGAAAAATCATTTTTATAAGTCACGGGGCTGAATTGGTTGTCGGTTACTCAAACGGGTCCGTACAACGCACAATTGCGTTTATTGAATGGTTGGTGCGTTGAACTTGCGAGTTACCGACCCATTTGACCCGTGTAGCGTCGTGTGGACTTTTTGGCTGTGATTTTATCATGTTGGGTCCACACGGGGCTGAGTTGGATGTTAATGGCCTAAACGACTCTTAAACGCGCGTGTTAGTGTCACCTAGTGCTTCCGGGGGTAAATTGGGAATTCTTTATTCCCGGGAGTATCTAAGGGTCGTGTTGGTGAATGTAAGACCCCGGGGGCTGTTATGATTGAGTTTGATGAGGTCGAGACTTTAGGTAACTCGAACCATGTTAGAACGTATCGTAGGATAAACGAGTCCTTTCGATGTCGTTAGTAATGTTTGAATGTAAACCGACAGGTGTTTGAGTTTTGGGATTACTTAGGGATTCTCTAGCTCGTGGTAAATACGTGTCTTGTGTCAGGTGAGTTCATGATGCCCCTTTTTACTCTTTTAAAATTTTGGACTAGCATGCACACCTAAGCGATTTTGCTTGATGAAATGTTTAAAATTATTTTGGATGGGCTTACTTGTATAGGGTAGGCCTTGAGATGATATTATCGTATGTATGTATGTATGTATGTATTATTGTATGGCCATTATTTGGCGATGTTAGTAGTCGTTATCGACTACGGATGTTACGTATGCCTACTTTGTGTTTGCATACGTTGGATGAGATGTTACGTGTTTGGGTTGTACATTTGCTCGACCCTTATGTTATTACTTGGATGTTATATATATATATATATATATATATATATATATATATATATATATATATATATATATATATATATATATATATATATATATATATATATATAGGGATGTACTTATAAAGATGTTTTATTTATATGTATATATATATATATATATATATTAGTATGATTATTTATTGATGATGATGGCCTAACTGATGTATCCCTTTTATATTTTAAAATCCTTGGAATGACTATTATGATTATTAATTATTGATGTATTTATTTAAAACTTGAACTCACTCAGCTCAAGCTGACTTTGTGTGCATGTTAGTGTGAGTTTCAGGTTAGGAGGAGGATGCCTTACCGCTTGGACGTGCACGAAGCTACTTGGACGGTGAAGGGCATACGTGAACGGAAGATTTAAATATTGAACATTTATTTTTAAAAGTTTTATCAAATACATTTAAATTGGTTTTGGGCTTAATTCCCGGGTTTTGCGAACTTATTTTATTATTTATGTTTTCCGCTGAAATATACTCTTAATTGGTTGTTTTAATGGAATGAACTGTTTTCAAGTTTACATATTTTTACAAGTATTTTGTATGAATACCAACTGTAGGGCTCCCGGTGTTCGAGGCCTTACAGTAATAGAGTTCAAAACCGGCAAATTTAAAGACACATGAGAATCAATGTCTTTGTTATTCAAAACATATGAACCATCATCCTCATCAGGCCATTCCTCAATAATTACTTCATCTTAACATGAAGTAAACACATTAGAATAGTTCACCCCGGGTGTTGATTCAGTTTCCATGACTGAACCAACCATACCTTTGTCATTTGCAGTTAACTTACCATACTTCATGCATTTTTCTTTTCTTCTTCTTCCTTGGTAAGAGGAAGACTAGGGTAGTTATCATTGTATAGAGGGGGAACCATGTTGTACACATGACCCACACCCTCATTCTCTTTCCATTTTAACTGGTTTTCTATCATTGATTCGACGACAGCACTAGAGATATCAAATTTCTTAAAGTTGAATTCAGCATTTTCAAATTTATTGGTTAATTTAGCTATCTCCAACTTAGATGCATCTAACTCGACGGTTAGTTCAGAAATTTTCTTTTTAGCATCTAGGTGGTGACAGCATTTTATGCTGAAATCAGATTGGAGTTTTGAAAAATCTTTTTGTTGTGCCTCAATTTTCTCTTTTAATGCCTTTTCCAGTTTCTTAAGGGTAGCATTTCTCTAATCATGTTACTATTGTGAATTTTATACAGTCCTACCTTGTCAATACATGATTGGGAGCATAATATAGGACTTACGTCAAAGGATTTGGTGGAGGTGAACGCCATGAACTTACCTCGGATGACTGGCCCAATGAATCAGAAGCCCACTTGAACAAAATCCAAAGCCCAACTAAGTGAGCCCAATGCTTTCAAAAATTTGACTGAGAACCTTGAACAGTGGCCGAGAACTTTAATTATTGACCGAGAACTCTGATACTTAACCGAGAACTATGATTATTGACCGAGAACAATCAAATCTGCCCAAGAACTCAATAAAATCAGCCGAAAACTATCAAAGCTCTTGATATGGTAATCTTTGAAGGTTTAGTCAAATCCCAAGAATGAAGGGATTTGAATTTAAACTCAAAGATTTACCCAAATCTTTTCCGAGAACTCCAAAATATTCCCGAGAACCTTGAAAATATCCCGAGAACTATTTAAAAACACAAGATATGGTAATCTCAGAAGATATAATCAAATCCCAAGAATAATGGGATTTGAATTAAACTCAAGATTCAACAAAATCTATTCCGAAAACTTTCACCAGCCGAATAAGGAAGGTTCTTTATTTGGTAATCTTAAAGATAGAATCAAATCCCGAGAATGATGGGATTTTATTTTAATTCAAAGATTAAATTAAATCCTTTCTAGAAAAATCTCAAGAACCCGAAGAACAGCTCTTCAAGATCCAGAAAACTTCAACCACGAACACACCCGTGAATCGCCGGTAGAATCCTTGATATCACATTTAACCGAGCCTAGAATAGGTCAATAGGCTTTGATACCAATTGTAAGTCCCACGACGGATCTTTCAATGTGATATCAGTATACTTGAGGATTAGGCGGAAACTAATCTCAAGCCGATTCTATGCAATGCACAATACCTCACATAAAACCAATAGGAGAACACGATAAACACAGTAAAGATGCTTCAAAACACATAGATACGTCGGGTGCTTAAGCCCTTAATCACTTACACGGTTGAAAATACAATCGACGAACCACCTAGAACCAACTCCCTACAATGAGTTACATATATCATATATATAGACTACCAACCTAGGCCCAAAACACACTAAAGCCCACCGAAATTTTTAGATTTCGGTTTACATATAATAGCCCAACTAAGCCCAAAAATAAAGCATAAACCATAAATATAGCCCAACAGTAACCTATATTTTCTCATTAATGATGAGCAACATTAAATGATAATTATCATTATTAAAAGGATGTTCGGTATAACGCATGGTTAGATCTTGGTATGTCACGTGCCTCACGGTAAAATCCCGTTACTCGAAAACTGGGAGTGTGACACGGGGTGTGACACACATGACCAAAACCATTATCATATTTAAGTCATTTCACGAATATGCACACAACCCCAAAAACGTTAAATAAAAAGAGGTCTACAAACTCACCTGACCGTTGTTACTTAACATGTATCAAGTTTCCTATGTGGGAACAATTGTTATACGATCTCTATAAAATTTAATATGGAGAAAGTCATCAATATCAGCTAGTTTCTCATATAGACGTTTCGCGGGAACTACGTAGTTTTGCAAGAAACTCGATAGTTTTGCATAAAATTTTTCAGAATCGGTGCCTAACTTTTGTTAGGACCTTTGTAGGAACTTTCGCATGGCAAAACCTTAACTTTTTATGCCTTACCTAGTTTTTGCATGCCTAAATTTCTATAGGGCTTAGTTTATCATGCCTTAGCGAAAGTTTCTGTAGAGTCTCATGCTTTAACGGAAGTTTCTCATAGAAGGCTTGGTTTCTCATGCTTAAATGAAAGTTTCTCATAGAAGATCTAGCTTCTCATGCTTTAACAAAACTTTCCCAAAGAAGGTCTAGTTTCTCATGCTTTAGCGAAACTTTCCCATAGAAAATCTACTTTCCCATAGAAAATCTACTTTCTCATCGAAGGACTACTTTATCATGCTTTAATGAAAAGAACATCCTAGTTACATCCAAAACCTGTTTTTAGCAGGATAGATCCAAGATTTAAACCCATAAACAGATGTAAATATTGTGTTTTAGATGAAAACCCTAACTTTTTAAAAACTCCAAAATCCCATAACTTTTAGATTTCAAATCAAAAGGTTTGAAGGTGTTTCTTACCTTGATTTTGCCGCGGGTTAATCTAGAAACAAGATTCTAATAATCCTTAACTTGGCCCAACTTGTAATCTTCAAGAAGATAATAGGCGGTCCTAGAGGATGAGTAATCTATGGAAACACATAGTTTAAAGAGTGATTGAAATTTGTCGTTGTATAAGGTCGTATCCGGAGTAAAATAAACAACCAAAGCTATGGAGCTTATCATAGTTTGGAACTGTCTTATAAGGGAATATCAGGGAGAGTCATTTTGGAGTTTGGTGGTGGTTAATTAAGTAAGTGGCGGTGGTAAAAGCAAAAGGCCAAAATTTTAGAGGCATATTTGCGTGTGAGAGTAAGGTAAGACCTGTTTTGACTATGTTTGATGTCGGTGCTTGGTATAAGCTTTATGTTCGGGTGTGTGTGGTGAGATGTGAGGTGGATTATAGCATCAAAAGCAAGATAGGAAACCAGTGTAAAATATTCACCTCGTTTCTAAAAAACAATTATATAATATTTGTTTAAATGTAGCGTTCCACTAGTTGATTAAAAACGAGTAAAAGTCGTGAGACAATTAGATTTGTGTTTCAATGGATAAATAGCTTCTAACAATCCTTAACTTGATCTAACTCGAAATCTTCAAGAATAGGAAGTCTTAAAGGATGAGTAACCTACGAAAATACATAGTTTAAAGAGTAATTGAAATATTTGGTTGTATAAGGTCGTGTCCCAGGCAAGATAAACAAGCAATGCTCTGGAGCTTGTGCTGTGTTACAAAGGGAATATCAGGGAGAGTCATTTTGGAGTTTGGTGGTGGTGGTTGATTAAGTAAGTGGCAGTGGTGAAAGGAAAAGGACAAAATTTTGGAGGCATATTTGTGTGTGAGAGTAAGATAAGGCCTCTTTTGACCATGTGTTGATGTCAGTGCTTGGCATAAACATTATGTTCGAATGTGTGCGGTGAGATGTGAGGTGGATTATAGCACAAAATGTAATATAGGAAGCCAGCTTAATATATTCACCTCATTTTAAAAATAAACAATTATTTAATATTTGTTTCAAAATACCTCTAGTTGTTTAAAAACAAGTAAAAGTCGTGAGACAGTTAGATTTGGGTTTCAATGGATTTATTTGATGAAATAATCAACAAAGATTATGTAATATTTTAAGCTGTCAAATAAAGTAACGGGTGATGTCCACACATAAGAAAAATATTAAATGTAAGGAAGCATTAGATGTAAGAGTGGAAGTATGAAAAAAAAGTTTATGAATTTTGTTGATCCAAATCCAACAAGAATTACATGAATCATAAAAAGTCATAATTGTAGAAATAAGGGGAGTGAAATTCTTATGAACTAAGTGGTGATGCCAAAGGGAAACTTCATAATTTAATCGGAAGGAGAAAACTTGAGGCGGCTTAATGGTAGGACGGAGCTCGTAGACTCCATGACTACTTGTTTTGTGTATGAGTTGAGTGTCGGTTCGGTATTCCACGATAACAAAATGCATTAAAAAGAGTGGATACGTATATTATTATCAACTAGTTTTAGAGCCCGTGTTACACACGGGATAATTCAAATTATAAAATTATAAGTAAAACAAATAATTACATGGCGTATATGAAAAAAATGTATTACATCTATGCTTGTATATATACAGTGTGTACATAAATTAATTTTATTTATAGCACAAATTGGTTTTTTTAAATGAACTTAATAAAAAAATGTCCGCGCAAAATCGTACCCGGGAATGCTTCTTTCTATTGAAAAATTCATTCTCGGTGTCATATTATGTATAATTGAAAGAATTTTGGTTATGAACCAATTTCGAAAATAAGGCTTCTCATACGATAGTAGTTCTAACCACTCAGCCTAAACACAAAAGAGGCGTTACCTTTATTGATATATTTATCAACCAATTTCGAAAATAAGACTTCTCATAAGATAGTAGTTCTAACCACTCACCCCCATGGATGTTCTTCAAGAACTATGTTTTTCTGAGCTACACCATAAAAAATATTTTGATAAGTTTCAGTGGCTTCTCTCCATTGAAGGAAAAATTAATGTTGACATAAATATTTGAAATTTGATAAAAGTTAAAAGCATTGATAGGCATAGGGGTGGCATGTCGAAAGTGTTCGCAATCTTTTCTTAAGTTTTAATAGTTGAGGGAAAAATAGTCAATTTGCCAAATCCTGAACTTTTGATTATTTCAAAAAATGTCCTTAAAAATAAACTTGAAATCCTAATCATGTTTAAAATTATAACTTTCATACTTTTGACAATTTAAAGTCAACACTTTGAACCCATAACAAATTTGACGATAAATCTATTTTGCATTCTCACACTTTTAAAAATACTTAAAATTTTCATTTTTGATCCGTAACAAAATTTGACCTAAATGTAGTTAACTTGTACCAAACAATCTATTTACCAACTTTTGACCCATAAAATCAAATTTAACATCCACAAAAAACCAAAATAATTTTCATTTGAGAAACATAATTTGTTGTTGAATTTTGGAATTCACCAAGTATTTTGAAATATATAGTAAAATAATATGTTAATATTTATATTTATAAAAATATATAGATATTATATAAATATAGTGTAAAAGAAAATTGAATAATTATTGATTTATTACATATATTAGGGTATATTAGTTTTAGAGGGAAAAAAATTGTGAGAATTAACCAAAACATGACAAGTGTCTCCATTTATTTTACTTTATTAGAATATAGGTAGATATTAGGATATATTAGTTTTGAAGGGAAAAATATTGTAAGAATTAACCAAAACATGACAAGTGTTTCCATTTATTTTACTTTATTAGAATAGGTAGATATACAATCGGGTAATAAAGATCATGTTGAGGGCCATGGACACAAGAGTAAATAGGACTAATAATAAGAGACGGACCATTATCGAAAACAGTTTCTCAGTGCCATTAGATGAGGTGTGTACAGTGGCGTAGCTTAGGGGGCCGGCCAACCCTGTGAGAAAAAAATTTTTATTGGTATATATGTGTTAAAATTCCGGTCAACTCCTCTGAAATTTTGACACCGATCCCTATGGATTTGAGAACGACCACCAACAGAGAGAACTTGAGATGAAAAAAAAAAGAGTAAACCAACCATATTTTCCGGCAGCCGGCAAAAAGAAGTATTCTCATGTTACAGTTAAAGAAGAAAAGAAAGAAGATGACCTAATTTAACATTTAATGATGTAATGGGTCTTTATTAACCCTCTTTCACGTCCCATTATTTTACCAAAATTTAATAGGACATATGAAAATAAGGATAATGTCAACAAAACATTTAGTTATTTCTGAGTTAGTTTACTTATAACCTAATATATAATAAAAGTCAGTATGCTTTTTTTTGCCAAAAATTACTTATCCATTTATTTCGTATATGATTGATTAACTTTTTAACTTTTAATAAGCTTTTTTTTGCTTTTATATTTTTTAATATATGAATATCAAACGAATGATGTTATGATTAGATACCAAAAAATAAAAACTCGTAAAAAACAACTATAAATATACTGTATTATAATTATGCATAACTAATGACGTATCATGTATTTTTTTTTTTTTGTTATATGGTAATATGATATGTTGTGTGATTATCTTTTTTTTATATGACCCGGCGCAATTTAATCCGATTTAAACGACTAAAGTGGATTGAAAAAGAAATTATATACCGATTTGACCTGACCCGTACAACCGGACCAGACCGAAGAAAAATTTATATAGCGATAAGAAACTGAATACTGACCCAAAAGTTTTCCGACCTCTGCAAGAAAATTGTCTGGATACACCATTGAGTGTGTAGAGATAATTCATTGAGATTATTGGTGATATGGTATCTAGGCCCCTTTCCGACAATTGTTGCTTTCCTAGAAGAAACTAGACTAGATCAAATAAGAAATGGAACATTATAAGGTCAGTAATCCATTTTTATAATTTGTTTTTTTCAATAAAGCAATTTTAAAAGTTATATGCTCCTAAAAATACACGCAGTTCATTGAATCCATTTCTTTTTAGTAAAGAGTCCACTAATTTCAGAAGTTTGATTGAGTAACAAATCATAATTAGCCAACCTATCTTACCCAATCATCCTCCTTGAGGGATACGTGCATCTGAAATATCTTTCATACTGTATCCAAATATCCTGCATCTGATGTTTGTATACCGGTATCCACAACCTTTTTACGGGCTTCTTAGCAAGAAATAATATATTCTGTTAAAAAGAGTACTTCGCGTACATTTCTTTGAATAGGCAAATCAATCATTTGCCCTTTGGGAGACGATATTAATTCTCTCATACTTACTAATTGATGAGCATGAGATGTATTTCCTCTAGCTCCCAAAAAAGACATTGCATGGAGTGGATTAAAAGGGTCGGTCATCCGAAAATGAGGTTTAAAAAAAAAGACTTTCTAGTTAATGGTGACCCTCATGGATTCATCTATATAAGCCGCAGCTAAAGTTGCAAAAAAAGTAATAAAAAAAAACAAAAAAAAAAGCTTGAATACCACTTGTAAATAATCCAAGAAACATAACATGGATAGGAACCACTGAGTGTACTAAAGAAACAAGAACAACTACTAATTCATCATCTAATTTATTTCCAAAAAGTTTGAAAACTAAGTGATGTGAGCTTTGTGAATTCTTCTTAAATGTTAGTAGGTAAAAGAACCGTAAATTCGTAAGACTATGTACGTATAGGGGCTGACACATACCCAGTGCCCCAATGAAAATTTCCTCACAAATTACTAGACTATCAAGCCAATTTCGAATGGTTTGACACTCTTTCGAAGCTAATTTCATTTCCTGGCGCAGGATCTAAACATTGCTCAGATAGAACATGTCATGAATTTATTGAAAGATTCAGATGCATAAATAACTAAACAAAAAAGAAGATTAGGAAAACCATAAGCACCAATTAGTGCATAATTTGGCCTCTGGAATCAAAATAAAAACATGCATACCATGATATTCTTTATGTTATACCATTTAAAATAATATAAAATGTTGGCAATTTCAGAATAGGAATTGAAGAAGAACACAATGAATTTTGATAAACTTGCACTTGAATTGATAAACTTGTTTACAATTATGATCGATCAAATTACAACACTACTTGGGTTTTTATAACCATACTAATTACATACAAGACCCCTAGACTTCACAAATATACATACTAGACATAAACTATACGTTCTAAAATGACTAAAAGACCCCTAGTATTTAGTTTATATTTCAACACTCCCCCTTAAACTAAATATAGTTCAACGAGAGTCTTCAACTTTCTTGACTTGCGTTTACAACAGTATCGGTTCTTCATCTTCCAACATGAGATGGGCTTCTTGGTCCTTTTCTTTCTCCTTGTCTTTACGTCTTATGCAATTGTATGCAAAGTGATTGTATTCACCACATTCATAGCATTTTAGCTCGCTTTTGTCGTTTTTGTTGTTGTTTCTTTGACTCTTCTTCCACGTCCTCTTCCTCCTCTGAAAGAGCCTTCTCCTCTACCACGATTTTGATCATCACGCCCTCTTCCATAATTGTTTGAACTTGCCATTAAGAGCTTTCCTTGGTCATGATTGTGACAATCGTCAATTTCAGGTTAACTCCGTTAACTCAACTCCGTCAATTCAAACTTAAAGATCACTGAATCTATAACGCACACCTCATTACATTTAAACTAGGGTTTAAATGACGCTTAACACTTACTACATGTGTAGTCTTTCGGGAATTGCACCGAAACGCAAACGAGTTGACGCAAACGATTGGGGAATAAACGAAAAACGTCAAAACAATAATTATGTGATAATTATGTGTTAGACTTATGTGTTATGTGATAACATGGTATAAACGTTAACTCAATATGCTAGAACTAGTTATTTAAGCTAGAAAAGTAACATTTGGAAGTTGAGGGACTAAAGTGTAACATATTATTATAAATAATAACATAAACTAAAACCCTAACACTCTTTCTCTCCCTCCCAAACCCGACGGCAGCTCTAAGCCCCCCCCCCCCCTTGCGATCGGCCTCATATACACACACACATACAAGCAATCTTTCAAGCTTTTGATTGAAGATTAAGGTGCTAGGAAGGTATAAACAACTATCATATGCATCCTCTATGCTTAATTTTCGATTTTAAATGGGTTAATTATAAACCCTAGGTCCGATTTCTACATGTTATTGTGTTCATATGATTTTGTTTGATTTGATGGTGTATTGATGATGATTTGATAACTAGAATTGATATTGTTACATGTTAATTGTTGTGTCTTGATTTTGAGATCAAATAAAACCCTAATCATGTATGTAATGTGTAATTGATGTGCATGGATAATGATTATGGAGTCTAAAGTGTTATATGAATGAATTGTGGTCTATAGATGGTTAAATTGTTGAGTTTTGTTGCAAACAGTTTCTGGACAGATTGTGTTGTTGATGTTCAATTGACTGTATCTGGGTGTAAATGTGAAAATTGGTTGAGATTATTGATACTACAATAAACTAGGTTGAGTCTAGTTTCTAAAGAATATAAATTTGCAATTTTTGGACGTGTATAAGTTAACCTTTATGATTTTACAAAAATGTTGTGCAAAGCTGAGTTGTTAGACCTGCTGTTAGGTTGTTTTGTAAATGTTATATCTCATGAACTACGAGACCAATTGAATTGGTTCCACTTCTGAAAGTTGACTTGTTGAGTTAGGAACCTAACCCAAGTGGTCTTGCAATTATTTGATTTTTCGTTTAACGGGAATTTCAAATAACATTCTGTTGCGCATGAATTTGACTGTTATGAGTTTGCTGTAATGATTTGATTATTGTGAGAAACCTATGTGGAATAAAAATATAATAAAATATATTCTGGAAACCTAAGACATATATGTTTTTGTGATGATTTTTGGTAAATTAATTGTGATGCTATGATCGGTGGGATAGACTAGTTTTTCAAGTAGAATTCTGTCGTTAAGAAACTAGTTGCTGAATTTTGTGAAAGTTGCATGAAACAACGTGATTGCTAATTTATTATCATGTTTTGACCAAATTGCCCTTGCGGAGGATAATTGCTAACTAATTGTCGTATTTTGACCAAAATACCCTTGCGGGGAATATTGCTAATTGATTGTCATGATTTGACAAAATTACCCTCGTGGGGAATAATTACTGGTTAATTGTTATGTGTTGACCAAATTGCCCTTACGGGGAGTAATTGCTAGTGATGTACATTATGAATACATGACACGTAAATAATTGCTCACACGTGTAACGTATCACAAATACACTTGTTAAAGTCACACACGATTCACAAACGAAACACGAAACATGTTGTGTGCATAGGTATTATGTGCCGGGTCTAGAGACTCGATAATATTCCGACACTTAGAAAAATCTCTTTGTTGTTTTAGAACGCTAGAGAGAGTTTTTCTAGTGACGCGCATCTTGGTGAATTATTTTGGGAATACTTCGCAAACAGTGAGTTCACTTACCCCTTTTAAACTGTTTTCAAACGCTTTTCACTTGGGGGAGATAACATACTCCGAAAACGCATTTAAGATTTTGTTAATATAGATTATATATCACTTGTAAAGACTAAGTGGCAAACGCAATAACCAAAGTCCTTCATTCACATCGAACTGTTTAATATTGGATAATAGCGAGTCATTGTTAAGTAGTACTACTGGGTTTGACAAACCCCACCCAACGCTAAACTCGACTGGAGGTCGAGTGGGTGTAATCTTAGCTAAACACATACCATGGTCGGGATAGACCTGGTGGCAAGGCAAATGATAAACAGTCAGCTTCGGTGTCCAACACTTAGTAATACTTGTTTTATAGGCTAGCTACCTATAGATATATAATTGACATAACATTATCTGGTAACGCTTAACGCAAAACGCTGAACGCAAAACGCTGAACGCAAAACGCTTAACGCAAAACGCTGAACGCAGACGCTAAACGCTTTATTTTATATAAACTTGTGAACTCACCAACCCCGTGTTGACACTTTTAGTATGTTATTCTCAGGTAGCCGAGGCGGGCGCGCGGTATAGGATCATGCATGGTTTTTGAATATTCTGATATGCAAACATGTTTTTAACTATTATTACTTGGGTTTTTAAGTCGTCCTGCGTGACGCAACGTTTATCTTTTGGTTTTTACGCTTCCGCACTTATTTTCATTTAAATGTTTTTATGGTTTGATTATAACTAATGATTTCGATCCTGTTAGTTCACACCCTCTGACGGTAAAACTCCGTTAGTGGATTTTGAGGGTGTGACAATGATCTTCCGGTTCGTCTTGACTTTTGAGACGTTCTTCAAACGCCTACTCTTCCTAACACTTCTACGAATGGCATCGTGTCTATCTCTTGATATTGTTCGATAGATGCCACAATTGGTAGAAATTTCTTTGGAACCGAGATAAGCAGTTTTCTCACAAGTACCTTATCTTTCAAAGTACCACCAAAAGTTTTAAACATGGTTTGCAAACGACTTAACTTTCCCGCAAAGTCGCTTACGGCTTCATTCAACTTCATCTTTAGAGCCTCTAGTTCACTTCTCAAAGTTTGTAAACGTGCCTTTTGAACTAGATCGGCTCCAAGATATTTGACTTTGACTACTTCCAAAACTTCTTTTGCAGTCGTATATTGTGCAACTTGCATTAAAACATCTTCCGGTGATGTTTGGAAGATCATGGCTTTTGTGGTATTCATCTTCTTTTCATTCACACTTTCGGTTTCAACCTTTGCATCAATTATTTCCCAAAGGTCATACGCTTTCAACATTGTTTCCATCAACAAAGCCCAAGTCGTGTAATTTGTTTCATTCAATTTGGGACACTGAAGTGAAATATTTCCTTATTCACGAGTTGATGCTGAAACACTTTCTTTCTTCTTATCGCCTGCCATACTTTCTATATTTACCACGAAGGATTTTTTGTACCACGAAGGCTTTATGTACCACAAAGGATTTTTTTTGTACCACGAAGGATTTATGTACCACAAAGGCTTTACGTACCATGAAGGATTTTTTTTTTTTTTGTACCACGAAGGCTTTATGTACCATGGAGGATTTTTTGTTCCACGAAGGATTTACGCACCATGAAGGCTTTATGTACCACGAAGCATTTGTGTACCACGAAGAATTTCTACCACAAAGGATTTTTTTAACCACAAAGGCTTTACGTACCACGAAGGATTTTTTTTTTTTTTTGTACCACGAAGGATTTTTATATACCACGAAGGTTTTGTGTATCACGAAGGTTTTATATACAAACCACACGGGTTTGTATGACTTGTTGTGAATCACAACACGGACAATAAAACGAACCCGAATTGTTTCTATTTTTTGTTTTTTAAGACAATCTTTCTTTTGGCCTCTTAACGTCTCTTAGTTAGATTTGAACAATCCAACAGAGACCAAAATTTAAAAATCTGATTTGATGCTTTTTTGGATGGCAATCAACAGCCTCCAAGATTCACTTTCAGGCTTAAACAAATAATAAAAGGTCACAGCCCACTCTTGACCGATTTGAACAAAATGGTCTGCAAATAACAATTCGGTTTATTGTATAATCAGACAATCAGTTCAATGAAGGCCAATACTTGAACACACAATTTCCCCTTTTGCAACTAACTGATTCAACAAAGAACAAAAACGAATTTTGTTTCTTGTATTTTTTATTCGTATTCCACCCTAAAATATCGCCCCTTCTTTTCTTGCAAGGAATATACGCTGTGTTCCCAAGTTTAAATTAATGAAAGAAGAGAAAACAAGGGAAATTAAGATAGAAAAGAAAGGAAAGAAAAGAAAATGATATCGTGTTCCCGAGTTTAATAAAAAAAAGAGAAAAGGAAAGAATATTAATCATTTTATGTGTTTCCGAGTAAAGAGGAATAGAAAAGAAAGTTATAGTTTTACCAATTTTGTGGGTTCATCTCTTCTCTCCTCTCTATATCTTTCCAATTTGAAAAGAAGCATAAATACACTAAAAACCTTTTCTCCTTATTTCTCTTCTTTTCATTAAAAAAATTATGGAACACCAATTTTGTTTATTTCTCTCCAAATCTTTTCTCTTCTCTCGTTAAATTAAACTCTAGAACACTAAACCAATTTAGTTTTTGATTCCCCAATAAAAAAAACAAATCCGTTAACTGAATTGATACTTCAATCGAATTCAACAAAAACTGAATGACTTGCAGTTTCAATTTAAACACAAATTCCAATTTAATTTGTGATCTCTGAATTGAAACAGACCAAATTCTGGATCGAATTCAAGAACAAACCAAGTTCTTATCAAACAAAATGCTTGCTTCAGTTCGATCTTCAGATTTTCAAACAATAGAAACAAACGCAACAAATAAACCAAAGTCCCTGAGCCTAATCAATTATCACTTTCAATTGAATTTCACTTCCAATTGATTCAATTGATCTATTACTATTCAACAACAGGAAGAACGTATTTTGTTTCCCTTGTTCCTTTTTAGGGGGTGTGTTTTTTAACCGTACCCGAATAACGAACCCGAATCGAAGCGACCCGAGACCCGAATAACCCAAACCGAATTCACCCGAACCGATTAAGCTCCTAACTCGAATCCGAGATAAAATATTCGAGTCGGTATTTGGGTTGAAATACCCAAATTCGGGTTAACCCGAAGTATAATACATCGATGATGCATGTATCCCTAATATTTATAGGGTAGTTTAGCGGTGAAGTAACACAGTGACTTTATGTATTCTTATTCGATTATTCTCAAGACTCCGATTAATATTGGATTTATCACATCCCAATGCATTAATTAGGATAAAGCATGTTGAGAATGTATATTCAGTTCAAAAACTTAAATAGTATAGTATTTAAACCAATATGTATTGAGCATGTTTCTTCAGTCTACACAAGTATTGATCCGCAGGCTACGACACTCCTTCATCCGATCTAATACATGCTTGTATGACAAATTTCATGTTTTTCTAAATAATTATGCTATTGTTGAATATGGCTGTATATTATGGTTTTATAATGACTTGGAATACGGTTTTTTAATTTATGATATTGTCAAAGGTGGATATATTTTTATAATTTGTTAAACCCGAAACCCAACCCGAATTAACCCGACCCGTTCAACCCGAAACCCGAACAAACCAAACTTATTTGGGTCGGTTCTTGGGTCAATTTGTTTTGAGCTCAAACCCGAACAACCCGACCCAAACAACCCGAAACCCGAATAAATAACTCAAAGAATACCCCTATTCCTTTTGATCAATTAACCTTGCTCTGATGCCATTGTTGGCAATTTCAGAATAGGAATTGAAGAATAACACAATGAATTTTGGTAAACTTGCACTTGAATTGATAAACTTGTTTACAATTATGATCGATCAAATTACAACACTACTTGGGTTTTTATAACCATACTAATTACATACTAGACTCCTAAACTTCACAAATATGCATACTAGACATAAACTATACGTTCTAAAATGACTAAAAGACCCCTAATATTTAGTTTATATTTCAACATAAAAAGCTATATATATACAATATATATTTCTTGAATCCACAGAAAGAAAAATCTGTTAGGTTAGTGAATATAAGAACAAATATACGTAGAAACCTTACCATGATCTGGATTATTAAAATAATAGAAAAGTAATATTTGTTGTCAAATAATGAGTACTAGGATAATAACCCGTGTTACACACGGGTGGAAAACATATCAACAAACAATATAAAATATTAGAAACATATTCAATCAACACAAATATTTGGCATAAGTATTTTAGCTTCAAATATTACAAAAGATGTTAAACCATGTCTATAACATAAAAAGAAAATACTTTATAAATAAACAATGTAGTGAATAAAAAATAATATAACATAAATGAATCATTAGACCTGAAAAAAATAAAAAACACATATTAGTAATAAATTTTGTAATATTAATTGAAAACTAAGCTTACAAATACATACCAGGTTTAAACTTTATCACATTAAGTTTTCGAAAATCTCCTTGTAAACAACGTTTGTAGTTTTAGTTGTAAGCTGTGATTCTTTGTTGAGTATGACTAACTTAATACCAGCTCTATTCTTCACTATTAACAAAGCTACATAAAATCTTGTAGCAGCCAATTATATTGTTAATATGCTTAATTATATAATAAAGTCCAAATTAAAAATCTTGTAGCAGCTAATTATATTGTTAATATGCTTTTGGTGAATTGAAAATTTTTAAATATCCAAATACATGAAACATCCCAATTATAGTTAATTATATAATATTTATAGTCAATATATAACTAATTGAATAACTAAAATTGTAGTCAAACAATATGTGCTTTTATAAGTTAAATAGACTAAACGATACGGAACGTCCAAGATCATTTGGGATTTAGGGTTTGTATGCCAAATTTGGGGACTTGATTAGAAGTTTGATATAAAATGGCTTTAAATTATATTTATAGACTAACAATTATAAACAGATGACTGGTTACGAATTATATTAATTTAGAACTTCGTAACTATTTTAAAATATGACGACGCAATAAATAACTAACGATGCTGTTAATTTGTGATTAACGGTTTCAAATAATTTTGACACTTAAAAGTTACACAACAGTAATATTAAGTTATATGAACAGAAATCAGCTTATAAACGTTTCACTTAATTTAAATGATGATTATAATAATGAGTTTTTTTTAGACCTAACGAATGGCTTAGAATAAAGAAAAAAAATAAACAAATTTTTGAAGTTTCAAACAAAACTGGATTTGTAAGTTTATCTAACATTTATTTAGTGATGATAATTGGTTTTATAATAACAACAAAGTGTTAAAATAATAATAATGTATTAAAAGTAGAAAAAAAAAACTAACAAACTGCTTTTTAAGAGACTCGAACCTGAGTCGGGATCGGTTTGGAACTTTGTATGTAACCCGCAAACCAACTCGACTACAATAAGATTTTTTTCAAGGATTGGTTCTGATTAATTATAAACACAACTTAAGTTTTATCCCCAAATCCATATAAACCCTAGAACTAAAAATCACAAATTGATCAAGTAAATACCTCTGCCAATCTAAATTGACAGCGGCTTTGTACCTGCGGATAAAACCGAACATGAATCTCAATTAAATTACCCATGTGTTTATTGGATTGAAGGAGATTAGCTTGGTCGGAGTACCGGAGTTAGAAGAGCTTGAATCTGTTCGCAGAACGAAAGCTTAGAAGAAATTGAGAGGATATGCGAGTGCGAAAGGATCACGAGATGGTTCTATGATTTTATACAGAGCTAAAAGCCACGTTACAATCAGTTTAGTCAACCCACAATTCCACTCCGTTAATTGGAGGCTTAAAACACTGAATTGAATTTCAATCATGGTGGCGAAACGCTCGGTTTGAAGTTACGAGTCAAATGGTCTCATAAATTGGTCGTTTTAAGTCTTAATTCGGTGTTAAATACTTGCTGGAAAAGCGCCGATATGTGGCCGGACTTCTTGGTTGAGATGAAACATAACAGGAGGTTTACTCCAAGTTTATTAAATTTTGCACAAAAATTCTTCAACTTTATTAGCATTTAAAACTATTATTTACAAAATTGGTACTTTAACTTTCATAAAACTAAAATATAATAATAAAATATCAAACCTTTATAACTTTAATAAGTTATATGAACTCGGAATTAAAATTCCAAAATGGGTCGGGTTTCAGTTTCGGAATTGGACGAATGTCACATTAGGGTTGAGAGGATGATAACAAATGGCTTCAATTGGGTATCGGGTTTTCAGGTTATAGAAATAAAACGGGTCGCGTGGTTTAGATTTCGTTTATTTAAATTTTATTGTGAATATGTGGAAATTAGATTTATGGAAGGTTGATAACATGGAAGTCTATGTGGACAATCTAGGTGAAGAACATCTGGACAAAATTGTGTTGCTTTAATATATTGGTTAGATTAGATAAGTATTTTAAATCTAACAATAATTAGAATAATTAATATTATAATTACATTAATAAGTTACAAAGATATAAAAGTCAATATCATTGATTAAAATTTTATTGTGAATATGTGAAAATTAGATTTATGGAAGGTTGATGACATGGAAAACTATGTGGACAACCTAGGTGAAGGACATGTGGACAAAATTTTGTTGTTTTAATATATTAGTTAGATGTAGGCTGGAATACAAGAACCACTGCCTAATGTTTTGCTTTTCAATGAATAAAAAATAACATAAATAGATAAACAAGATGTTTTAGTGAGAATGAAGCTTTCCATAAAGAGAAACTATTATTTTCATTATTTCCACACCATAAAAAAAATAAAAAATCATTAAATTTAAGGTTTTTTTCTTTTAACAGTCAACGAATCCTATAAATTGACTACTTGCTAAATTCACTATATCTGGATGCACTCGTCTTTTGATCCGGGAAAAACCCTATCTTAAGGCCAACGCCCATGAACACTCTCGCCCAAAGGCACGACAATGCGGTGAGATAAAACTCATACGGTGAGATAAAACTCATACGGTTCAAGAATCCAACTCGCCTAGTCTCCCATCATCACCCTGCCTCTGAAACTAAATGATGGGGCAAGAATCAAACATAAGTCACATGAAACACCAAGTTTCTCCCTTACCACTCTACCACAAGCTCATTGGCTAAATTAAGCTTCTAAAGATTTGTAGTAAGTAGGGGTGAACAATTATTTCTACACCATAAATAGATCATTAAGTTAAGCTTTTAAAAGATTTGTAGTAAGTAGGGATAAAACAAAAGACCAGCAAAACCCAAACCAATCACACCCTATTATATTACAATAGGGTCGGTTCTTAGGTATTGAGAATATTATTAACCGGGTCTTGGTTAGGTATGTTAGGTAAAGCCCGTTTGCTTCTATAGGGTGAACATAAACCGAGTAAGCCCCGTGGACCTGCGAGACCCGAACTGACCAGACCCAGTTATTTACAATATGGTTAGGTCCGAATCCTCATAATACTATTAATTAGGTCGTAGTCGGGTCCAGGTCTAGGTCGGGTAAGACCCGTTTGTCACCTCTAGTAGGAAGTCTAATTACCAACTCGTCAATCCAGCCTTAGCTAGGCAGTAAAGGCTATTAACTCTTAAGAAGAATACTGTAGTTTAAATCCTTATATGGAATGTATTATTGGTATACTTTAGAAGTAAGTGGAAATGAGTTTGTGAGTTGTAATCACATATTTGCAACTGACACCATCACGTCAATAGTCAAAAACACTAAAGGAGAATCTCACCTACGATGCGCCATCAAAACGCTCATGTCAAGTGTTTAGGCAAGAGCGCGTTAGGCGCCTCACACCTTCTAGACTACATCTAGGTGTTTCTTGTTATATATATATATATATATATATATATATATATATATATATATATAGGGGAGGGATATTTTGAGAAGCATGTTGAGTTTTAAGAACTTAAGAACTCAATTATAGGCCACACATTTAATTAGGTAGATTGGAATATGTGGTTGAGATTAAATCTGGCAAAAAAGTCAAAGTATGAGAGAGAATAAATATGTAATTGGTTACACTAACTTTTACGTCCGTTACACATGTGTAAAAAGTCGGCTCGGTGCGTAAAAAATTCTGTAATTTTTTTACGTATATGTAACTTACATATATTACGCATGTGTAAAAAAAATCGTTACGATGAGTTTTTTCGAGTTCTTAAAACTCAAAGGGGTTCTCATTTGAAATCTCCCCTACATATATATATATATATATACATATATATATAGGGGATGGATCATGCGAGAAGTGATATTATAGCGAGAAGTCGATCTCAACCATTGATTATCTCTAATTTGTTCAATGCATTAGTTCCTTTAATTACTCCTAAAATATTCTCCACATTAATTCTAGTAGAAAGTTACACATTTGAATTATCTATTACCTACATATAAAAAAATGGTATATGTAGGTGAATTGTATTAAACTGATCACCTACACAAGTAACATAATAATCTACACATAGCTCATATTCAATTATACAAATTGTTAGTTATTTTTATTTTTATCAAAATGTAACTCATATTTACCAGCACAATTTATTTTCTCCTACACTAATTTTTTTTCTTTTATTTTTCACCAACACATAACTAATATTTACCTACACATATATCGTATTCACTTACACAGCTTGCTAGTTCATTTTGTTTTCACTTACATATAAATAATATTCATCTACACATAACTCGTATTTGCCTACACATAAAAGATAGATTATAAAATAATTAAAATTATAAAAAAATATGACGTGTTCCTACATTGCGAATATTTTACAAGTTTAGGTTAATACTATTAATTTTATGTGATATCATGAACAAGGTTTGTTTGTGTAGGTTAATATTCTGATATGTGTAGGTAAATACAAATGGGTAAGCTATAACATGAAGTAAGTTTGTATATATAGGTTATTATTGTGATTTGTTTAGGTTAACATGAACTAGTTATGTGCAGGTATATAAATATTGTGATCTGTGTAGGTGATAACATGAACTAGTTTTTGTATGTGTAGGTTAATATTATGATTTGTGTAGATATTTGTTTTTATGATGGTTAATATATTTATATATTTTATAGCATGAGTATGATGGTTTTGTTTTATGAATTGTTTAAAGATTAAATCAAATTAAAAAATAAAAATAAATGTATAATCATTTGTAACTTAACATTAATTAGTATTAATTACTAAAAGAAACTCCTAAACTTTTTACTAATATATTTCTAAAATTAAATAATCCAAAATTAAAAAGAAATTTCTGATTGGCCAGAATCTCTTCTCGCACTTCTCACACTAAAAGCACTTCTGAAATGAACCCAATCTTATATATATATATAAAGAGGTTAAAATAAAAATACATACCATAACTTTGCTATTGGTGGGATTACTGAGTATGATGATGATGGTGGTTCTAGGAAGAGTAAGAAGGACATAAATTTGGAGTTAGGAAACTGTATGATCGTATCTAGGAAACTATATAGCCTAAATCCTATGAAACTATTAGGTATTTTGGAAACTACTAATCTCAACCACTAGATGCTAAATCCAATGGCCTAGATCTATTCTTACTCGGCCTAGAAAACTATCTCTTTTTACTATAACCCATCCATATCTCCCTAAATAATAAATGAAAACATGTTCTGCCATGTGTCCTCCTCAAGTTCACTTTAATAACGTGTAACCACCAAATTGAATTTGCCATCGTGTTTGATGTAGAGCTGATCCATGCTGCTGGTTGTTTGAAGCTTCCTTAGTAATCTTTTAAATTGCTTTCTCTTTCATTGCGATTTCAAATTTCAAAATTCCAAATAAAAATCTATACTGCATCCTCTCTTTCTTGAAAGCCTATAAATTTTTTGAACGCGATTTGCTCTGATTCAATTATTTGGTTAACGATTGAACAAATTAGATTTCAACAGGTAGGTTCCGTCACAACTCTTTTTCTGGTGATACGGCGGGACTTGTCACACCCCAACCTACGACGGAACATGCCGGGGAGCAACATAATTTGTATCATAGCTCAAAGACACTAAATATAATTATAAATCTCAATATCTAAATTTATTTATTCACATAAATCATACACAAACAACTCAAAATTAAAAGAATTTAATACAACATTTAAACTTTATAATTTTTAGCCTAAAGCCCAAGTCTATGTCTTCATTTCAAATAACTTCTTATAACAACTTGCATTATGCATAAAAATAATTTGTCAACAATACATGTTGAGCTAATAACCTCGGTTTAGTAGAATAATAATAATAATAATAATAATAATAATAATAATGAGAAATAAACAAGTCCTTGCATATGTGAATAACATCAATTAATATACACAAGTATTAATTGATGCCACTAGATTACGGACATGTCTACTCGGACGAATTCGCAACCAATAAAAGTAAACAACCGTATATTTTCGAACATACCACTAGATTCGGACATGTCTACTTGGGCAGCGTATGATCATACTATGAGGATGAGGATGAGATACCAACCAATCATAAAAGTAGTAAACACATAATTCACATAGTAATCAACAATTAATCGAGAAACATCACAACCATGCAATTAATGGAATTGTGTTTGAGTGAAATAATATAATATTAGTTGATAGCTTAGTACGCACGCATAGTGCCCCCCCCCCCCCCCCCCCCAAAAAAAATAGAAAAGGAGGGATTTGATTACTCACCTTAAAGAATAGGGTAGACGGTGACGCAACGGCGGTTAAAGCGAACAAGTTAGTTAGTTTCACAAGGAGTCCCAACAATAAGTCCTAGTTTAAGGTTATGATTAAAATAAATAATCTACCGATATAAACGAACAAGAAATGACATGATGGATTTATAACGGATTTGTATATATGTGTGTGTGTGTGTAATATAGCTTTATAAACAATAAAAATGCTATTTCAATATTACATATATATTTGTAAATTGAATGAAAACTTATTTTGAAAGCTTAACGGTGATCGGTTTGTTTAGATAAGTAAATCTATTTATTTTAGTTTAATTATCTATTTAGTTATAAAAAGATTATTAGGTTAAGTTGTAAAAGAAGAATGCATAGATTTGTAATGAAATTATATAATTATATGATTATATATATATGTATATATACATACGTATATATATATAAGCGAAAAAGCTTTAAACGAAAGTTTATTTTGAGAGTTTAACGGAGTTCGAACCGTTAAACGAGTGTAAACAAAATTAATTTACCATGTGTATACAGTTTAAATAATAAGAAAAAAATTAATTAAAGTAAAAAGAAAAAAATAACAAAGCCGGCCCCAATGGGGCTCGAACCTGCGCCATGCGCGGCCCAAATCTTAACGAATATTGCACCAACCAACTGGGTTGGTGTCTAACCAATTTATTATCTGAAACAAAAGCTAATTTATAGACTAATTGAAATTATCCTCAAATCTTATAAACCCTAAATTGAACAAGAATCTAATTAATCGATGATTACATTCTTTTAATGAGAATTGACAGAGGGTTATGGTTCTTGAGATGTTTACGAACCAAAAACACAAAGTAATTACTGGAAACGATTATAAATTAACATCGAAAAATGGGTAGGTTTTGTGGCTTAAACTCAAACCCATAAATGATTCAGGATGGCTTCTACAACAAAATTGAGTTAGGGTTTTGGTTTCTGATGATGCAGCGATGGTGTACAGCGGTTTAATTGGGTTATGGACATGATTTTATAGTGCAATGGGGTCTAGGTTAGCCGCGGTTTGATAATAACAATTAGATGCCAATTAGCTGTTGATTAGGCTCAGTTAGCGTAGGATTCAGACGCGTTGTGGTCAACTAACGAGTGAGTTAGGTCAATTTCTGTGATTCCCGGCTTGTTTTGTGGATCAAAATCAAAGGAGGGGATCGCTGCCGGGAAAAAGGAGGGAGATGGAAGAGGATAAATTATTTTGAATGTGTTACAATTTAGTCCCTGGTATTATGGAGTGGAGGCCGAAGTGGTAAAAACAAATGTTATGGGTGGTTGGTACTACTCTAATAGTTATAATGATTCAAAACCATGTTATGTGTAATGTATTTAAACGGTATGTGACATATTATCGATGAACATTTGATAATAATAATAATAATAATAATAATAATAATAATAATAATAATAATAATAATAAAAGCAAAATTTTAACTTGGGTCAAGGTTTCGGGTTTCAAAAATTGCGAATGTTACAGGACAATAGTGACTAGGGTTCTGCCCTAGCCATGCGGCGGGCCGTGAAGATGACAGTGGTGCCAGGTTACAGCAGTAGACAATGTACCCTTAAAACCCGATTAACGCCATGGGAGGCTGATTGATGTAATACTGAGCATCTCCTGGGGTTCGGAAACAATGCTAGCTTCTTGTAACAATGCTTTTGTGCAATGCAGCTGCCATGTAGGTAATTCTTTCTTCTTTAGAAGTTTCTTATTAACTATTACATTATTGTTCTTATTATTATTTTCACCATATGTTTAGCTTTTCTAGCAACATTAATGCTCATGGTTTATGTTGCAAACTTTTGGCCTGATAAGTACAAAATAAGACTAATTTATGTCATCGTTATTATACTCGGGTAAATACAGTTCAAAGCGCCATACACCTCTGCCGGGCACCCCCCACGTCACCGACGCCCTCCAGGTAATTGACTTGTTAATTATTATTAGCTTTTAGAAATTGATTTGTTGAATTATTATTAGTTTTTTTTTAGAAATTGATTTGTTGAATTATTATTAGTTTTTAAAAATTGATTTCTTGAATTATTCCTAGTTTTTTTTTGGAAATTGATTTATTGAATTCTTATTACTTTAGTAGTCTACAAACGTTAAAAAAACAGTTTTCTTCTTACGGACTGCAAAGGTTTGATCCACCTTTTCTGTTATATATGTCTACAGATGTAATTTTCAGACTGCAGCTATTTTACCTCTAAAAAAATAAACAGCCCCTTAGACTTAAAAGTAGAAAAAGGCAAACAACAATGTTTTTCCTATTGAAAAGAATGACAAATAGGTAACACACTATGATGCCTAGACAATGATGCCACATCTCGAAAGTTATATCAGCAAGCGATTGAGCATAAGAAGCATGAAGAGACGAATGATTTGATAGAGAGAAACAATGTTGTCATACAATTGGAGGAAAGTACTTGTGTTAAGATCTTTTAAAATACAACACCAAAAGGGTCATATTCAACTTACACTCAATTATCAATGGAGAAACAATGGGCACGGATAAGATTTTTAACCATTTTATCAGAGATTAAAATATTGTTTAGGGGAAGCTTATCACTAGCAAGGGTCCTACAATTTAACCACACCATATTGTGAATCACGAGCAATGGTCGATATAATAATATGAAAAGCTTTGGTAGTTGAGCCCCATGTCGGCATTCTTATAAGGGGGCTTTCCAAAAAACCTACATCAAGCGTCAAAATCTCGGTGTCTTTTATATGAGTGTGAAATAAATATAGTTTTAAGTTGAAGAGAGATTGTACACGAACGTGCACTTTTAACTAATGACCGTTTATACCATTACCTAATAGCATATATTATATGTTTAGAATATATCATTATATATCTCCTCATGACTAAGAAATATTATATGTTTAGAATATATTGTTGTAAATTAATATATAACGATATATTCTAAACATATAATATATGCTATTAGAATTTGACCGTTTTGAGAAGATTCTAACGAGGCACAATCATGATAACGTTCACCTCTACCCGGCCACCAACAAGACTGCTTCTGCCTTCCACTTCTCCCACGCTCAAGACTTTTGGCACAACTGTCTTGGACACCTGGGATTATCAATCTTTAATTCGCTTATTTCGCATAACTTTATTTAGTGTAATAAGCATACTACCGATCTTGTTTGCAATTCTTGTCAAGTCATTAAGAGTAAACGTTTATGACCTAGAAATTGATAAATCTATTACCGTTAAAAAATATTATATCGCACCATATATTTCTACTTTCTAGCACTCAAAATGATTTCAATAATTTTCTAAAATTCTTGATACGGTACGGAAAGAAGATTTTATGTATATAATTTACGTGTGAGTCAAGCCAACTAAGGTCGAAGAATAATAAAACACTTTGAATGATAGGCTCTGCTTCCGAAATTATAAAAAAAATATATTAATAATAATAAAGATAACAAGCTGAAGATCGATCTTTTATCTTCACAATGCCTGCTAGCTGTCTTGCTTTTCAATTACAATATTTTGCAATCCACTTTATTCTTCAAGTACAAAACGTGACATAGAATATAGTTGACTACTAAACTTGTAAGTAACACCCTCGAACCATCCAATCCCCTACTACAAGACAAAAACGTATAGTCCGGACTAAAAGAATCCGAACAGGAGCAAAGGTCACAAGTCCTGGATTATTTGTATTTACAACACAGGCGTGACACTCAGTTGTACAATGTACTTACATCCAGGATCATGAAGGAAAAAACTATTGCTGAGCCCCCGGCCAAGACAGGATAATACATATATTGAACATTGCCACATCAAAGCACGGGGAACAATCATAACGTCGGTTACAAAAGGATGGGTAAAACTTACAAGCGGATAAATAGCACAATACTGATATGGATTTTACGACTAGATTTGTAGTGCGACCCGTGACCATAGGAGTAGTAGTGATGATAACATTTGATGGTGAGCCCAATCGACTCATCCGATCCACTCGTAACATATGGATGCTATTGTCGATGAACCCGGCCTATGCATCGACTTTAAACATATACAAGTTCTTGACTTTGGTTAAATTTGAATCTTATTAATTAGCATCAAGTATGTTTCATATATGGGGCGGGCCACTAAATCAAACGATAAGATGAGCGGACCCTAACCAGTGACCAGCGAAGAAAATTGCTCATAAACAATACTGGTTTGCATTTAAAAAAATTGTTCCTAAACAGTCACCAAAAGTCTTAACACTAGAGTTCGAATGAGGGAACTACTAATTATTTTAGAACCTTTAGAAAAATGTCGTAATATAAGTTTTTTAATACTAAAAGGGTAAACTCGAATTTCCTACCCAACAATCTCGTTTTATTGTAGATGGTTCAAACCATGCAAATAGAACCAGCAAGGTGGGAAAGTTTTCAAGCGATCATATTTTCATTACATTACAGGTCATGTGTAGGCATAACGTGGGTTTAACAATTGTAAAAGTACATTTTTGTCATAATGCCATTTATCAGTTGGACATGGTTTTTTTAGAACGGTACGTAGCAATATATTAAAACACTAGCAATATGCTATATAAAGAGTTACAAATACAAACGTGATATCGAAGAATATTACATTAAAATGACCATGAACCTTTCCTTAACTTAGAACGATTACAAAACCAATTATAAGAAAGCATGGCCTAACCAGTAACAAGAGAAAACAGGAACTCCTGATCCCATCAATAACTAAAATTATTAATAGAAAAGATATAAATAAAACATAGCCGTTTACGTAGTTATTGCCTGCATAATGCAGTCTAGAATTTAGGAATATTTGAAGTCTGGAGTATCTGCCCACTCCCATAAGAATGAACAAGTTTCAGTAAGAAATATCAAGATTGCTCCATATCCTTGTTCGGCTGTCGATATACGCTGAAGCTTTTCTGTCTATGCCAGGCTCAGACACCCAACGAACTCCATCTTGATCACTCGGGTACACCTTATACGCTTTCAAGGAATCGTCCCACGTAGCTTCTTCTTTCTTCTTGGATTTGAAGATGCTGAACAATGAAAAAGAATGTTTCTTCACATGCTTGTTTTTCCCCATAGCTTGCTTTGAATTTCCTCTTCTTTGGAATGACACAAATTTCAAGTTTGGGAGAGTGGCTTCTTGTCTATGGATGTTCTCTCAAGCCACTTGCTTGAATTTGCCAAAAGCTTCTGGTGTATTTATAGCAGAAGAGGGTGCATTTGCATATAACATTTTTTATTTATTTATTTTTTGTTGTTCAGAAAGGAGAATATAGAAAGTGGGTGTAGAAACCTTTGTCAAGTGCTGCTTTCAAGTTTCATGTTAACCAATTTATCGTCTTAAGGTTATTACTTATGTTTAAAAAGGCTAATAGTTTTTCATGTTAACATTTATATTTGAGATATGTTTTCTATTGGCTATGGAAGTTTTTCCTAAGGGTTTCCTTCATGATAAGGTCATGGGTTTGAGTTCTCAAAGAAAGAATTTTGCCATCACCCCTTACAAGATTAGGAGTGTTATTCACACTCATTTATAGATGTTTACACAGGTTACATTTTTAAGTATCAAAAACTATATATAAATTAAAAATACTTGGGTTTTAACTGCTATAATTAGTATAAAAACTTTCCTACATAGTTATAAGTACAAATAGCGTAATAAAACTACTCTACTTGTAACATTGTAGTGTAATTTTATTACACTAGTTACTACAATTTATGATTTTGTTTAACTAATTATGCTATTTAACATAATTATCAAAATGTCATCGCGTTTTATCTTCCTTTGCTTCACACGGAAAATCTCCTTTGTATGTGATCAAACTCATATTCGTATAAATCTTTTAGAAGCTTAATTTAATGTTGTTTTATGTTAATAAATATTGAAAGGAACAGTTTAACTCTGCGGAAGATGCATAACCGCTTCATTCTTACCAAAGCATCATGCTTATGCTTTTTTAAATTAATTGAAAAGCATAACAGTAGGGGGTGGTTCTTGTATTCCACCTCTCATTATTATTTTATGACAAATATTACCTTTCTTGTACGGGGTGTGAGATTGTCTATTTTATCTTATTTATAAATTATAACTTTTTCAAAAAATTAAGAAGATATATAAGACCATCTATAGTGAGGAGGGAGAAAACAACCCCTCTTTCTTCATTGGTCTCCTCCTTCTTCTTGCCCTACCTTCTTCCAACTTCAGCACTTTCTCCACTACCTTGGAAGACGTTTTGGTACTCAAAACGCCTCCAAAACGTTGGGTGGGTTGGGGGTGTTCCCAGCATTTTGGGTGCGTTTTTCCCTCCAAAACGCCCTACTACTGGTGGTCTAAGATGTGTGGAAAAGTTAAAAGGTGTGAGAAGATAAATTATACAATTTATAACTTAATAGATTTTTTTTCCAAAAGTTATAAGGAGGTTCTAGTAAAGAATCCCTAACACCCCTTATTGTTCCTGTATTCACGAACCTAACACATTTGCCTTTATGTGGGTTCAACAAATAGCTATGTATAAATTTTATACATTATTTTAAACATTAATAAACCATAAAGAGCTTAAGGGGACGTCTTTATGCTGATTCCACATGCCAAATTTTGCACTAATGTTGCTTAAGGATTTCAAATACCTACATTTAAATCTTGCTAATCTGCCTTCTAGTTTAATTATTCTTCCTTCTAAATCATTCAGTAGATTCATGCCGATTTTTTTTATTTTTTTTTATTATTTTTTTTTTGGGGGGGTGGGGCGTGGATGTTTAGATCTTTTTCCAACCGAAAGTTACCTTGATGAAGTAATTGGTGGTGACAATTTAAATTGATTTAGGTTGTAATTAAGATGAGTTGGTTAATTACGTGTCTAAAATCAAAGAACTTTGACTAAAAAGGGATTCACTGAGTTCCTTGTATTTTTGTAAGTATAACCTATAAGATTACTTTTAGGAGAAAAAAAAAATAATAATAATAATGGAGCATTGCTTCTTTATTTGTTTGTTTATTTTCATCTAATTCAGGCGTCTGAATTTGTCAAAGAGCACATCCTATTTGGTAGGTTCAGGGAGTAGTGGTTTCACAGTCGGTCAAGCTGTTTTAAAAGCTGCTTCAGGCAAGGTGACTAAACATGAGAAGACATATCTTGACACCAACATGTATTTATTCCTTTTCCTTTTGACCCTTTTGGTTTACTCGCGTTTAAAGCTGTGTAGTTACTTACCCGTGTTCAATGAGTCATGCATAGTAATGTTATGACTCCAAGATCAGCAAATGTAGTTTTTAAAAGATTGGATTTTGCAATTCAAAAGGGGTAGCGGCGCAACTTGTTATCCGCTTGCCTTCTGTTTCGATTTAATAAAAAACTTACAATTATCTTTCAAAAAAAAATTTTCTTTAAAAATCTAATTTATAAACTAGTTTCTTCTAGGACAAAAACAATCTAGTAAAGTATCACTAACATGTCATCATAAGGATTAAGGAAAGCAAGATGTTTGAATCCAAAATTAATGTCCAAATAAACAAAGTTGGTGATCGGGTTGTAAATCAAGATAATATTATGAAACAAGATATTTTTTTGGGATGCGATAATCCATGTAGGTAATTTTCCCCTCTAAGGTCTAATGATATGAGGGTGATGGTTAAGTTTCTCTTTTAAGGTCTTAGATTCAAAACTTGATTCAATAGAGTTTTCTCACTGTGGTGAGTTTTCTCTTTGATTAGGTTCTTGAGTGAGTTAGGTCTAGAACGCCAAAACTAGTGTGGACGGTTGACATTCCATCTAAGGAAGTCTCACTCGGGTTTTGGAGGTAGATATGGCATCCGAACCTAAAGTTGGTGAGTTCACAAGTTTTAGCTTTTAAAAGTTTTTACAACCTTTTCGTTCGAAAGCGGTTCATGTATACGCTAAACATTAACAAGTTAGCGTTTGACCCATCGTAAGCTATTAAAGAATACGATAAATATGAATTACATGAGGCATAACCAAATCAAGATACAGGTGCTTCGCCCCTCACTTGTACCTCACGAGTAAGCGAGTAGACACTATGCAGTCATTCGACCATGCGGATCGATAGTTAGTACGACCAACCATGACCAGGGGTGTCAAATCCAATAGTACTATTCATAAGATCCTTGGCTAATGCATAGCTAATAATTATAAATATGCTAATACATGGGACTTCTCGAGCTCTAAGCTATAACTTATGTAAACATAAAGGTCGGGTCTTGTTTATTATTACCGTATAAAATTGAGTATGATTATGCCCCCCCCCCCCCCCCAATTTATAAAACATTAATAAAGAGAAAAAAAAAAGGTCAAGAAACTCACCTTTGAGTTCCCATGTGTAACAGTTAGCAAGTGTCGAAAATAAGCGTGGGACTTCCCTTAACCATGACCTAGTCAGTTACAGTTTCTTAGAATCCCATAATACAACATCAACATACATGTTGATCTTGTATAAAGTTCACCTAATATGCTAGACTTGATGATGTATGTGCTAATGTGAACGTGTATCTCGATGAACCATTGGTGACTTGTTTACGTATTTTACCCTATATATATATATGTTAATCATGCTATTAATAGTGTATAAATTCTAATGTATGCTTCATACTAGAGTTAGATTACTTATAACTAGTATTCATAATTTTATGTAACTCTAAACCTTGACAACTATTTCAGAATTTTGGGGGTGTGAGGTGACCTCATTTTTCCATACTAAACGACATTGTTTAGACTTTTGACTTGAAAATTTTGTCACACATGCCCATATATATTAGGTTTACATAACCGTATGGTACATAATTTTTGGATGTGTTTACGAGGTCCAAAATCATTTAGTAGTACACAAAAGTTGTACAGTGAGTTTTTTGGATAGCTGTTAAGAAAGCGTTTGGTTGACTGACTTAAAATCCATTTCATGTGACTTGCTTATAGAAATAACCTTAGGCAAAAAAATATTCTTTTTAAAAAACAATCATGTAATTTGGAACTGTTATGACTAAGTTGCGGATCCTTTATTAAGACCAAAATCTGTTAACGAAAGTACAGTTTTGACACAAAATTTTGCAAAGTCTTTTTGGGGTATCAAATCATGCACAAATTGAATAAGACCAATTGGGTTGTGTTAGTGCACGGTTTTCCGTCTTGGTCTTTGTTTAATTTATTATTATATTAGAATAAATATATAGGGGCATTTTGGTAAATGTATAGTCACGAATGTGACTCATTCGAAAGTATTTTAAGGCACATTCGTTATGTTCCATAACGAATGTGGCCATTCGCTAAGGTTTATGAGTCATAACGAATGGGCTCATTTAGTCATTAAAGTATCTTGTAACGAATGAGTCCTCATTTGTTAAGGATGTTTATAGGATTCGTTGATTGTTAAAATAAAATAGCTTAATTTAATGATTTTTTTATGGTGTGGAAATAATGAAAATAATAGTTTCTCTTTATGGAAGATGCATAGGAGCTTCGTTCTCACTAAAACAGCTTGTTTATCTATTTACTAGATTTTATCTCCTGTATTACGGTGTAGTTATACAGTATTCGTTTTTAATATTTATATATGTATATTTGGATTTTAATTTTATTTATTATAAGAAAGTTAATAATTAATATACTTGAGGTTTGATGATTAAATGGTTTCACAAATAAATGATATGTTATAATCCGGTTTAAAAGTTATCTGGGTTTGGTGATACCCATTACCCGTTTATTTTCTTTATTATAAAATTGTTTCTTAATTATAAATAATATCTTTTTTTTAAAATAAAATAGGATATTAATATTTAGTATACTCCTATTTTATAGGATTTTCATATCAAATATTTGATTAGATTATTTTTTAATATAATGAGATATTATGACCCGTTTAAGAGCTATTTGGGTTTGGTAAGACCTTTACCCGTGAATTCGGGTCAAATGCGTGATAAACCTTCATTTACAAATTAAACAATCTGATGGCTTAAGAGAATGGTTATTTTACATTTTTCGTTTTTTAATATTTATTTTTTGGATTTTAATTTTCTTTATTGTAAGAAAGTTATTAATATACTTAGGGGGTGTTTGGTACAAATAATGGAAATGGAGAGAAAATAGAAATGGAAATGGAATTGTAGAGAAAGAGAATTGGTATGGAGAATGAGAATCATTTCTCTTGTTTGGTACACGAGAAAATAAACAGAGAACTCTACCATACCCAACCCCACCTCCACCCAACCTGACACCACTCACCACCGCAGCCCCACCACCACCACCACCACCACCACAGCACCACCACCACAGCCCCACCACCACCACCACCACCAGCCCCACCACCACAGCCCCACACCACCAGCACCACCACCACAGCCCTTTCTTCAACCACAGCCCACCACCACCGGCTGCCGCCACCAAACCCCCTTCTTCAACCACAGTACACAAGAAATTAAAAAGATTCAAATTTTTGGAACATAAGATATAGAAAAAGGAGGCTCAGATCTGTCATCACTGCCTCTTTGGAGATTTTGTGGTGGTGGTTGTGGTGGCGATGATGATGATGATAATCAGAAGCCACCTGCAACCACCGCCGATTTCCACCACCACTGTCACCCACCTGCGACCACAATCAACCGGTTACCATCTCTGTGTTCACCACTGCGAACGGCGGAGACGGGGTGGTGGTTGCAGACTTGGAGACGAGGTGGCGGTTGCAGAGTTGGAGACGAGGTGGTGGCCGGAGACGAGGTGGTGACATGCTATGAGGAGGCTGCTGAGAAATGGATTTCTCTTTGTTTTAAAGAGAAATGGAATTCTCTAGTTTTAGAGAAATAGAAAGAGAAATAGAAATGAAAAGTGGAAAACAAACAAAAGAAATATTTCTAATTCCATTTCTCCCCAATCAAATCCCTCTACCAAACACCCCCTTAGGGTTTGATGATGAAAGGGTTTCATAAATAAATGATATGTTATTACTCATTTAAAAGCTATCTAGATTTGGTGACCCATGACCCGCTTATGTTTTTTACTATAAAATTGTTTATTAACTATAAATAATATCTTCTTCTTTTTAAATTGGATATTAAATAATTGGTAAGATCAATTTTTAATTTAATGAGATGTAATAACTCGTTTAAGAGCTATCTGGTTTTGGTAAGACCCATACTTATGAATTTAGGTTAAATCAATGAGAGACCTCTATTTAAAAATCAAGAAATCTGATGGCTTTCATAAAAAGGAGGAGCGATCACATCGCGACACATAAGATTTTAGGGGTTTTATTTATATATATTCTAAATAGATGTTATCTTTTATTCATTGAAAAGCAAAACATAAGGAGGTGGTTCTTGTATTCCAGCCTACATACTCACTATTTGACAACAAATATTACTTTTCTATTATTTTAATCATCCAGATTGTGGTAAGGTTTTCTACGTATTTTTCTTATATTCACTAACCTAATAGATTTTTCTTTCTCTGGGTTTCAAGAAATATATATATATATATATATATATATATTTATATTATTTTAAATGATATAACGTAAAGAATATCATGGTATATATGCATGTTTTTATTCTGATTCCACGGGCCAAATTATGCACTAATGGTGCTTATGGTTTTCCCAATCTTCTTTTTTGTTTAGTTATTTATGCATCTGAATCTTTCAGTAACTTCATGACATGCTCTATTTGAGCGATGGTTAGATCCTGCGCCAGGAAACGAAATTAGCTCCAAAAGAGTGTCAGATCATTCGAAATTGGCTTGATATTATAGTAATTTATGAGGAAATTTTCATTGACCTTCCGGCACTGGTCATGCGTCAGCCCCTATACGTACATGGTCTTACGAATTTACAGTTCTTTTACCTATTAACATTTTAAAAGAATTCACAAAGTTTACATCACTTAGTTTTCAACCTTTTTGGAAATAAAGTAGATGATGAATTAGTAGTTGTTCTTGTTTTTTTAGTGCATTTAGTAGTTCCTATCCCTCTCATGTTTCTTGGATTATCTACAAGTGGTATTCAAGTTTTTTTTATTTTTTTTATTATTATTTTTTTTTTGCAACTTTAGCTGCGGCTTATATAGATGAATCCATGAAGAGTCGCCATTAACTAGAAGGTTTTTTTTTAAAACCTAATTTTCGGATGACCGGCCCTTTTAATCCACTCCATGTAAAGTCTTTTTTGGGAGCTAGAGGAAATACGTCCCAGGTTCAACAATTAGTAAGTATGAGAGGATTAATGTCGGATCCCCAAGGGCAAATGAGTGATTTGCCTATTCAAAGCAATTTACACGAAGTACTCTTTTTAACAAAATATATTATTTCTTGCTAAGAAGCCCGTAAAGAGATTGTGAATACCGGTATATGAACTGCTAGGGTTAAAGCACACACGAAACCGAACACGACACACGAAAGCAATAACGAACACGAGGATTTAACGTGGTTCGATCTAAACTGAACTACGTCCACGGGTGGCAACTAGGTATTCTTTTATTGAGTGACAATGGTTACAAGTACATAATGTGGTTTAAATAGAGATTGAACTAGGGTTAACAAATTATTAAGCAAGAAATCTAAACCGGGCTGGGCCGCCTGCACCCGTCTCCTCTTTTGACTTCATATAATAAACCGAGCCTACACCAAAAGGCCTACGAAACCAACAATCTCCCACTCAGAGGCCTTGAGTACTCTCGTCAGCACTTATGTCGTACTTCTGTAATCCGAACATTAAACATCTTCTAGTTACCACCACCTTCTCAGCAATTAACATGAAGGCCCATTGAAGCTCCCGGGAGCTCCAACACATCAGTCACGGCTAAACCTTCCCCTAAATCGTTCTCTATCCCTACCGGCTCCCACTGTAATGAACTTCCGGATCCTGAGATACCCCGAGAACAAACACTCTCCATATTCAGCAAGTAATTTACTCGAGAGACTTTTACAGCTGGAATACAGGTTTTCTTAATCCACTGTCGACCTGGAACTATAACCAAAACACGACCCGTGCTCCCACTATTACAATGTTCTCTGACTGATTTAACCTTCCTAGATCGTTCATCTTGAATCTTCACTTTGGCTATGGGTTTGTTACTTGCAAAAAGAACCTTCTTCTGCCCACGAGATTCTGTGAACCGAATTTTGTCTTTCACCAAAACTGGATCTACTCCTTTGGGTGACATATTGACCATATACAACGAACCCATTTTCTTGCCCCGAGCAACCACGAGATTCCCTTTGACTACCTTCCACTGCCCCTTCCCGAACTTAACATCATGCCCCTGGTCATCCAACTGCATAACTGAAAGCAAATGTTTCTTCAAACCTGGAATCAATGTTGTAAAACTCGCTAGGCGGTCCCTGGGTGGCCGACCCCCTTGTAGGGAGTACTCGGGGAGTACTCGGCTTGTACTCAGGCATGATAAATATAACATAAAATAATTATTGGATATTATATATATGTTAAGGCAAGCATAATTCACATCAAAATAAGCATAATTCATATGAAAAAAATATATAATTCAAAAAATTCATGTATTGTTGTTATTTTAAATTTTTTACTAAAAAAAATGGTGGCCGAGTTGACCTTGGAGGCCGAGTAATCCCGAGTACTCCGACTTTTGATCGAGTTGGACCTTGGCGAGTAATGGTGGCCGAGTTGGGAAAAGGCGCCAAGGTTGATGTCCGAGGACCTTGGAATCGCCGATTCCAAGGCCTTGGAATCCGACGTTTACAACACTGCCTGGAATAACCTCACGTCTTTCAAAGTCCAAGAACTACCGGCTGAAGTTATCAATATCTTCCATACCCATAACCTCTAAAATATCATCGTTCTCAAGTCGAACCTTTTCAAAATCTCCAAACTTTAGATTCTTTATCGTTTCACTACAGTTAGTGGCATGAAATGATGCACCAGAATCCATCACCCAAGCATCAACGTTACTCTCACCACTGCAAACCAAAGCCTCATCACTACTGACCCCGTCATCTGTAACGTCTTCTGTAACGTTCACCTCTTTCTTACCATTCAGACACTGATTCCTGAAGTGTCCTTTCTCTTTACAACCCCAGCATTCAATATCTTTACGAGTCTTAGACTGACTCCTCTTCCTGCCCCCACTGCCTCGCTGTTTTCCCCTACCTCTACCATCTCTGACTAACATACTGCCTAATGATTCACTTGAACTTCTGGGTCTTGAATCTTCTCCCAGAATCAGATCCCGAATCCCGTCAAAGGTAATTTTTGTAGACAAACTACAAACTGCAGTCACCGTTTTCGACCAACTGTCAAGCAAAGAGGATAATAACAACGGGCCTTAAACTTCATCATCAAACTTAATGTCAATTAACACTAAGCGGGACAAGACCGAATTAAGATTATTGATATGCGTTGTAACTGACCCACCCTCTTTCATTCTAGTTGTCACAAGCTCTCTGATAAGATATACCTTATTCGATGCCGAAGGCTTCTCATACATGTTGGATAGTGCCTCCGTCATACCACGTGCTGTGGTTTCTTTCATGATGTTAAACGCCACATCTTCCGACAACGACAAAGTAATACAAGCCCTAGCTTTCTTGTCTAACTTCTTCCAATCTGCTTTTGACATCTTTTCTGGTTTTTCATCCTCAAGCACTACATCCAAGATTTTCTGACAAAGTAGCGCTTCAATTTGCATCTTCCACCAACCAAATTTCTGCCCATGAAACTTCTGTATCGAAACCTTTCTGTCTTTTGCCATTACAATGACTAAAATGAAAACCTGGATAAAAACAGAGACAGACACAGCAATGGCACGAGCCTGAACTTAACGACTATTCTTATTGAACTCTGTTAAAAATCAATCTATTTAAACGCAGTGGAAATACGAACTGTAAATCAGAAAACTGAAACTTTAAACAAAATGATAAAACCTGACAAACGCAGTTGGCACTGGTTCCTAGTTTCTTTAATGTTTCTTCTAATAAACAACGGTTTTTCAACAAAAATAGGATCTTGATTCAACTGCTCTTGGCTCGTGCTTTGTAAAATAGTATCTTGACCCAAATATTTCCGAGCTAAATAACCCAACACTTTTGGCCCACAAAATTAATCAAGCTAATTTGGGCCACTGCCCTTTGTACGACCCAAATAAGAAAAATATTTGTCAAATACCAAACAAAAAGCCTTAAAGAAAACCCTTTGTGTTTTTGTTCTCTGGTGGACAAAAGCAACAAAATGGTGGCTCCTTATCTTTTGTCTTCAAATGGCGTGTACTCCAAGATAGGGGTGTTCAAAAGTATCTGAATCCGAATCCGTATCTGAATATCGGATATCCGAAAATTCGGATTTGGATTCGGATATCATTTTTGGGATTCTTCGGATAGTTCGGATAATGGAGCATTGCTTCTTTATTTGTTTGTTTATTTTCATCTAATTCAGGCGTCTGAATTTGTCAAAGAGCACATCCTATTTGGTAGGTTCAGGGAGTAGTGGTTTCACAGTCGGTCAAGCTGTTTTAAAAGCTGCTTCAGGCAAGGTGACTAAACATGAGAAGACATATCTTGACACCAACATGTATTTATTCCTTTTCCTTTTGACCCTTTTGGTTTACTCGCGTTTAAAGCTGTGTAGTTACTTACCCGTGTTCAATGAGTCATGCATAGTAATGTTATGACTCCAAGATCAGCAAATGTAGTTTTTAAAAGATTGGATTTTGCAATTCAAAAGGGGTAGCGGCGCAACTTGTTATCCGCTTGCCTTCTGTTTCGATTTAATAAAAAACTTACAATTATCTTTCAAAAAAAAATTTTCTTTAAAAATCTAATTTATAAACTAGTTTCTTCTAGGACAAAAACAATCTAGTAAAGTATCACTAACATGTCATCATAAGGATTAAGGAAAGCAAGATGTTTGAATCCAAAATTAATGTCCAAATAAACAAAGTTGGTGATCGGGTTGTAAATCAAGATAATATTATGAAACAAGATATTTTTTTGGGATGCGATAATCCATGTAGGTAATTTTCCCCTCTAAGGTCTAATGATATGAGGGTGATGGTTAAGTTTCTCTTTTAAGGTCTTAGATTCAAAACTTGATTCAATAGAGTTTTCTCACTGTGGTGAGTTTTCTCTTTGATTAGGTTCTTGAGTGAGTTAGGTCTAGAACGCCAAAACTAGTGTGGACGGTTGACATTCCATCTAAGGAAGTCTCACTCGGGTTTTGGAGGTAGATATGGCATCCGAACCTAAAGTTGGTGAGTTCACAAGTTTTAGCTTTTAAAAGTTTTTACAACCTTTTCGTTCGAAAGCGGTTCATGTATACGCTAAACATTAACAAGTTAGCGTTTGACCCATCGTAAGCTATTAAAGAATACGATAAATATGAATTACATGAGGCATAACCAAATCAAGATACAGGTGCTTCGCCCCTCACTTGTACCTCACGAGTAAGCGAGTAGACACTATGCAGTCATTCGACCATGCGGATCGATAGTTAGTACGACCAACCATGACCAGGGGTGTCAAATCCAATAGTACTATTCATAAGATCCTTGGCTAATGCATAGCTAATAATTATAAATATGCTAATACATGGGACTTCTCGAGCTCTAAGCTATAACTTATGTAAACATAAAGGTCGGGTCTTGTTTATTATTACCGTATAAAATTGAGTATGATTATGCCCCCCCCCCCCCCCCCAATTTATAAAACATTAATAAAGAGAAAAAAAAAAGGTCAAGAAACTCACCTTTGAGTTCCCATGTGTAACAGTTAGCAAGTGTCGAAAATAAGCGTGGGACTTCCCTTAACCATGACCTAGTCAGTTACAGTTTCTTAGAATCCCATAATACAACATCAACATACATGTTGATCTTGTATAAAGTTCACCTAATATGCTAGACTTGATGATGTATGTGCTAATGTGAACGTGTATCTCGATGAACCATTGGTGACTTGTTTACGTATTTTACCCTATATATATATATGTTAATCATGCTATTAATAGTGTATAAATTCTAATGTATGCTTCATACTAGAGTTAGATTACTTATAACTAGTATTCATAATTTTATGTAACTCTAAACCTTGACAACTATTTCAGAATTTTGGGGGTGTGAGGTGACCTCATTTTTCCATACTAAACGACATTGTTTAGACTTTTGACTTGAAAATTTTGTCACACATGCCCATATATATTAGGTTTACATAACCGTATGGTACATAATTTTTGGATGTGTTTACGAGGTCCAAAATCATTTAGTAGTACACAAAAGTTGTACAGTGAGTTTTTTGGATAGCTGTTAAGAAAGCGTTTGGTTGACTGACTTAAAATCCATTTCATGTGACTTGCTTATAGAAATAACCTTAGGCAAAAAAATATTCTTTTTAAAAAACAATCATGTAATTTGGAACTGTTATGACTAAGTTGCGGATCCTTTATTAAGACCAAAATCTGTTAACGAAAGTACAGTTTTGACACAAAATTTTGCAAAGTCTTTTTGGGGTATCAAATCATGCACAAATTGAATAAGACCAATTGGGTTGTGTTAGTGCACGGTTTTCCGTCTTGGTCTTTGTTTAATTTATTATTATATTAGAATAAATATATAGGGGCATTTTGGTAAATGTATAGTCACGAATGTGACTCATTCGAAAGTATTTTAAGGCACATTCGTTATGTTCCATAACGAATGTGGCCATTCGCTAAGGTTTATGAGTCATAACGAATGGGCTCATTTAGTCATTAAAGTATCTTGTAACGAATGAGTCCTCATTTGTTAAGGATGTTTATAGGATTCGTTGATTGTTAAAATAAAATAGCTTAATTTAATGATTTTTTTATGGTGTGGAAATAATGAAAATAATAGTTTCTCTTTATGGAAGATGCATAGGAGCTTCGTTCTCACTAAAACAGCTTGTTTATCTATTTACTAGATTTTATCTCCTGTATTACGGTGTAGTTATACAGTATTCGTTTTTAATATTTATATATATATATTTGGATTTTAATTTTATTTATTATAAGAAAGTTAATAATTAATATACTTGAGGTTTGATGATTAAATGGTTTCACAAATAAATGATATGTTATAATCCGGTTTAAAAGTTATCTGGGTTTGGTGATACCCATTACCCGTTTATTTTCTTTATTATAAAATTGTTTCTTAATTATAAATAATATCTTTTTTTTAAAATAAAATAGGATATTAATATTTAGTATACTCCTATTTTATAGGATTTTCATATCAAATATTTGATTAGATTATTTTTTAATATAATGAGATATTATGACCCGTTTAAGAGCTATTTGGGTTTGGTAAGACCTTTACCCGTGAATTCGGGTCAAATGCGTGATAAACCTTCATTTACAAATTAAACAATCTGATGGCTTAAGAGAATGGTTATTTTACATTTTTCGTTTTTTAATATTTATTTTTTGGATTTTAATTTTCTTTATTGTAAGAAAGTTATTAATATACTTAGGGGGTGTTTGGTACAAATAATGGAAATGGAGAGAAAATAGAAATGGAAATGGAATTGTAGAGAAAGAGAATTGGTATGGAGAATGAGAATCATTTCTCTTGTTTGGTACACGAGAAAATAAACAGAGAACTCTACCATACCCAACCCCACCTCCACCCAACCTGACACCACTCACCACCGCAGCCCCACCACCACCACCACCACCACCACAGCACCACCACCACAGCCCCACCACCACCACCACCACCAGCCCCACCACCACAGCCCCACACCACCAGCACCACCACCACAGCCCTTTCTTCAACCACAGCCCACCACCACCGGCTGCCGCCACCAAACCCCCTTCTTCAACCACAGTACACAAGAAATTAAAAAGATTCAAATTTTTGGAACATAAGATATAGAAAAAGGAGGCTCAGATCTGTCATCACTGCCTCTTTGGAGATTTTGTGGTGGTGGTTGTGGTGGCGATGATGATGATGATAATCAGAAGCCACCTGCAACCACCGCCGATTTCCACCACCACTGTCACCCACCTGCGACCACAATCAACCGGTTACCATCTCTGTGTTCACCACTGCGAACGGCGGAGACGGGGTGGTGGTTGCAGACTTGGAGACGAGGTGGCGGTTGCAGAGTTGGAGACGAGGTGGTGGCCGGAGACGAGGTGGTGACATGCTATGAGGAGGCTGCTGAGAAATGGATTTCTCTTTGTTTTAAAGAGAAATGGAATTCTCTAGTTTTAGAGAAATAGAAAGAGAAATAGAAATGAAAAGTGGAAAACAAACAAAAGAAATATTTCTAATTCCATTTCTCCCCAATCAAATCCCTCTACCAAACACCCCCTTAGGGTTTGATGATGAAAGGGTTTCATAAATAAATGATATGTTATTACTCATTTAAAAGCTATCTAGATTTGGTGACCCATGACCCGCTTATGTTTTTTACTATAAAATTGTTTATTAACTATAAATAATATCTTCTTCTTTTTAAATTGGATATTAAATAATTGGTAAGATCAATTTTTAATTTAATGAGATGTAATAACTCGTTTAAGAGCTATCTGGTTTTGGTAAGACCCATACTTATGAATTTAGGTTAAATCAATGAGAGACCTCTATTTAAAAATCAAGAAATCTGATGGCTTTCATAAAAAGGAGGAGCGATCACATCGCGACACATAAGATTTTAGGGGTTTTATTTATATATATTCTAAATAGATGTTATCTTTTATTCATTGAAAAGCAAAACATAAGGAGGTGGTTCTTGTATTCCAGCCTACATACTCACTATTTGACAACAAATATTACTTTTCTATTATTTTAATCATCCAGATTGTGGTAAGGTTTTCTACGTATTTTTCTTATATTCACTAACCTAATAGATTTTTCTTTCTCTGGGTTTCAAGAAATATATATATATATATATATATATATATATATATATATATATATTTATATTATTTTAAATGATATAACGTAAAGAATATCATGGTATATATGCATGTTTTTATTCTGATTCCACGGGCCAAATTATGCACTAATGGTGCTTATGGTTTTCCCAATCTTCTTTTTTGTTTAGTTATTTATGCATCTGAATCTTTCAGTAACTTCATGACATGCTCTATTTGAGCGATGGTTAGATCCTGCGCCAGGAAACGAAATTAGCTCCAAAAGAGTGTCAGATCATTCGAAATTGGCTTGATATTATAGTAATTTATGAGGAAATTTTCATTGACCTTCCGGCACTGGTCATGCGTCAGCCCCTATACGTACATGGTCTTACGAATTTACAGTTCTTTTACCTATTAACATTTTAAAAGAATTCACAAAGTTTACATCACTTAGTTTTCAACCTTTTTGGAAATAAAGTAGATGATGAATTAGTAGTTGTTCTTGTTTTTTTAGTGCATTTAGTAGTTCCTATCCCTCTCATGTTTCTTGGATTATCTACAAGTGGTATTCAAGTTTTTTTTATTTTTTTTATTATTATTTTTTTTTTGCAACTTTAGCTGCGGCTTATATAGATGAATCCATGAAGAGTCGCCATTAACTAGAAGGTTTTTTTTTAAAACCTAATTTTCGGATGACCGGCCCTTTTAATCCACTCCATGTAAAGTCTTTTTTGGGAGCTAGAGGAAATACGTCCCAGGTTCAACAATTAGTAAGTATGAGAGGATTAATGTCGGATCCCCAAGGGCAAATGAGTGATTTGCCTATTCAAAGCAATTTACACGAAGTACTCTTTTTAACAAAATATATTATTTCTTGCTAAGAAGCCCGTAAAGAGATTGTGAATACCGGTATATGAACTGCTAGGGTTAAAGCACACACGAAACCGAACACGACACACGAAAGCAATAACGAACACGAGGATTTAACGTGGTTCGATCTAAACTGAACTACGTCCACGGGTGGCAACTAGGTATTCTTTTATTGAGTGACAATGGTTACAAGTACATAATGTGGTTTAAATAGAGATTGAACTAGGGTTAACAAATTATTAAGCAAGAAATCTAAACCGGGCTGGGCCGCCTGCACCCGTCTCCTCTTTTGACTTCATATAATAAACCGAGCCTACACCAAAAGGCCTACGAAACCAACAATCTCCCACTCAGAGGCCTTGAGTACTCTCGTCAGCACTTATGTCGTACTTCTGTAATCCGAACATTAAACATCTTCTAGTTACCACCACCTTCTCAGCAATTAACATGAAGGCCCATTGAAGCTCCCGGGAGCTCCAACACATCAGTCACGGCTAAACCTTCCCCTAAATCGTTCTCTATCCCTACCGGCTCCCACTGTAATGAACTTCCGGATCCTGAGATACCCCGAGAACAAACACTCTCCATATTCAGCAAGTAATTTACTCGAGAGACTTTTACAGCTGGAATACAGGTTTTCTTAATCCACTGTCGACCTGGAACTATAACCAAAACACGACCCGTGCTCCCACTATTACAATGTTCTCTGACTGATTTAACCTTCCTAGATCGTTCATCTTGAATCTTCACTTTGGCTATGGGTTTGTTACTTGCAAAAAGAACCTTCTTCTGCCCACGAGATTCTGTGAACCGAATTTTGTCTTTCACCAAAACTGGATCTACTCCTTTGGGTGACATATTGACCATATACAACGAACCCATTTTCTTGCCCCGAGCAACCACGAGATTCCCTTTGACTACCTTCCACTGCCCCTTCCCGAACTTAACATCATGCCCCTGGTCATCCAACTGCATAACTGAAAGCAAATGTTTCTTCAAACCTGGAATCAATGTTGTAAAACTCGCTAGGCGGTCCCTGGGTGGCCGACCCCCTTGTAGGGAGTACTCGGGGAGTACTCGGCTTGTACTCAGGCATGATAAATATAACATAAAATAATTATTGGATATTATATATATGTTAAGGCAAGCATAATTCACATCAAAATAAGCATAATTCATATGAAAAAAATATATAATTCAAAAAATTCATGTATTGTTGTTATTTTAAATTTTTTACTAAAAAAAATGGTGGCCGAGTTGACCTTGGAGGCCGAGTAATCCCGAGTACTCCGACTTTTGATCGAGTTGGACCTTGGCGAGTAATGGTGGCCGAGTTGGGAAAAGGCGCCAAGGTTGATGTCCGAGGACCTTGGAATCGCCGATTCCAAGGCCTTGGAATCCGACGTTTACAACACTGCCTGGAATAACCTCACGTCTTTCAAAGTCCAAGAACTACCGGCTGAAGTTATCAATATCTTCCATACCCATAACCTCTAAAATATCATCGTTCTCAAGTCGAACCTTTTCAAAATCTCCAAACTTTAGATTCTTTATCGTTTCACTACAGTTAGTGGCATGAAATGATGCACCAGAATCCATCACCCAAGCATCAACGTTACTCTCACCACTGCAAACCAAAGCCTCATCACTACTGACCCCGTCATCTGTAACGTCTTCTGTAACGTTCACCTCTTTCTTACCATTCAGACACTGATTCCTGAAGTGTCCTTTCTCTTTACAACCCCAGCATTCAATATCTTTACGAGTCTTAGACTGACTCCTCTTCCTGCCCCCACTGCCTCGCTGTTTTCCCCTACCTCTACCATCTCTGACTAACATACTGCCTAATGATTCACTTGAACTTCTGGGTCTTGAATCTTCTCCCAGAATCAGATCCCGAATCCCGTCAAAGGTAATTTTTGTAGACAAACTACAAACTGCAGTCACCGTTTTCGACCAACTGTCAAGCAAAGAGGATAATAACAACGGGCCTTAAACTTCATCATCAAACTTAATGTCAATTAACACTAAGCGGGACAAGACCGAATTAAGATTATTGATATGCGTTGTAACTGACCCACCCTCTTTCATTCTAGTTGTCACAAGCTCTCTGATAAGATATACCTTATTCGATGCCGAAGGCTTCTCATACATGTTGGATAGTGCCTCCGTCATACCACGTGCTGTGGTTTCTTTCATGATGTTAAACGCCACATCTTCCGACAACGACAAAGTAATACAAGCCCTAGCTTTCTTGTCTAACTTCTTCCAATCTGCTTTTGACATCTTTTCTGGTTTTTCATCCTCAAGCACTACATCCAAGATTTTCTGACAAAGTAGCGCTTCAATTTGCATCTTCCACCAACCAAATTTCTGCCCATGAAACTTCTGTATCGAAACCTTTCTGTCTTTTGCCATTACAATGACTAAAATGAAAACCTGGATAAAAACAGAGACAGACACAGCAATGGCACGAGCCTGAACTTAACGACTATTCTTATTGAACTCTGTTAAAAATCAATCTATTTAAACGCAGTGGAAATACGAACTGTAAATCAGAAAACTGAAACTTTAAACAAAATGATAAAACCTGACAAACGCAGTTGGCACTGGTTCCTAGTTTCTTTAATGTTTCTTCTAATAAACAACGGTTTTTCAACAAAAATAGGATCTTGATTCAACTGCTCTTGGCTCGTGCTTTGTAAAATAGTATCTTGACCCAAATATTTCCGAGCTAAATAACCCAACACTTTTGGCCCACAAAATTAATCAAGCTAATTTGGGCCACTGCCCTTTGTACGACCCAAATAAGAAAAATATTTGTCAAATACCAAACAAAAAGCCTTAAAGAAAACCCTTTGTGTTTTTGTTCTCTGGTGGACAAAAGCAACAAAATGGTGGCTCCTTATCTTTTGTCTTCAAATGGCGTGTACTCCAAGATAGGGGTGTTCAAAAGTATCTGAATCCGAATCCGTATCTGAATATCGGATATCCGAAAATTCGGATTTGGATTCGGATATCATTTTTGGGATTCTTCGGATAGTTCGGATATCCGAATTATCCAAAATATAAATTTATTATTTTTTTATTTTTATTATATATGTTAGGTGTGGTTATGTAACCCTCATTCCAAAACAAACACCCATTTCATTATTCATTCTTTCATCCAGCCGTCCACTTCCTTCCCACTTTCATCTCCATATTTTCTCCTCCTTCACCATCCATCTGCAGTTCTACACCACCTCCACGGATCCGGTCACCATCTCTGTCCTCCGGCACTCTTCCATCATCAGTCACCATCTCCGTCCGCCGCTTCACTGTTCCGTCTGCGTCAAATCCATCACGGCTCCAATGGATTGTTCAAAATTTCCTTGTTTGTTTGTATTATAAACCTGATGTTGATTTTATTTGCTTATTTTCTTAGATTTGCTTGGATTGGAAAACCTAGATGTTATTTTCTTGTTTAGGTTGTTGGAATGGAAACTTGGTTGTTGGATTAAAAGTTAAAACTGATTGTGTATGTGTGTTTAATTTTCCTTTCGGATATCCGAATCGCTTTCCGATCGGATATCCGAAATATCCGAAATTTCGGATTCGGATAGTGAAATCTACTATACGAAAGGTCCGGATATTCGAAGTTCGGATATCCAAAACTTTAGATATCCGGTTTTGAACAACCCTACTCCAAGATAAGAGAAAATAATACTCCTACTTCTTATCTATTTGGTCAAACACCAATAACAGGAAACTAAGAAAGGAGAAACAATGATTGAACAATACTTTCGAACAGAACAAACATAACACAGATCGTCGGTGGCGCAGAAACCAACTGGTGGTGACTGTGGAAGCGAACGGAAACCTAGCAGTGGCTAGCGGCCACGTGGCAGAACCACCGATTCTGATGTTGCGGTGACGAACGGAAGTGGTTCAAAGTGTTCTTCGTGTGATTTAAACCTAAGCTCTAGATACCACTTGTTATGATTAAAGTACACACGAAACCGAACACGACACACGAAAGCAATAACAAACACGAGGATTTAACGTGCACCGTCTTAATTTTGGGAACTTTTGATTATGTTAGGAGAGATGATGGTTGCATGAAACTTGGGATACGATCTTCAATCAGACGTTACAAATCTCTGCTTATAATGAAAAATACAACAATACCCTTTTTCACTAAAAGACATTAAAACAAAGGATGAAATATTACAAGATTGTCATATTTACTGTAGGCTGTGGATTAAACTTAATCAAGGGTTATAAATTACTTCTCGCACTTCTCTCTATAAAATCACTTCTCGCATGAATGTAGAATTTTAAATACAAAGTGTGACAAATCATATTCACACAAAATTCTCTTCGAATTCTTACGAATGTAATCTTTAAATAAAACTTTCCCAAAGTTTTTAATATTAACATTTTATTTCTTTGAACAAATCATATTAGTCATAAACTAGCTGAGAATATGACACATGTATGACTATTAATCAATAACATGAAACATACTCTACTCAAAATTGATGCAGTTTACGGAAGCATTCAAATGGCTTAAGAAGCAATCGATAATCACACGTCTCAAAACGAACCGAAATGTTCCAAAACAAAGTTCTTTTCTATTCAATAATCAACAAAAACTAACTCAAACATTTAGAACCCAATCCTACTTTTAGTTTTTTTTAACCCAAAGATAAAACAAACTAATAAAAGATAAATACTAAATAATAAAAGAAAAAGGAGATGAACTTTAAAATTCAAACGTATAGATATGCTCCTGCATCATACTCTTCCTCTTCGAAAAAAAACTAGTCCTCGAGTTTTTCTCCGGATCAAACTTCAAAGCCACCTGGATCAAAAGGAACATCGGGTTTTTCTTGTTCACTATCGATTTGACCCGCTCAAATAATTCAACTTCATGAGTTGTCTTGCCCGGCTCTAGGCTTGAACCACCAAAGTCGTCTTGTCTCGGGTCTATCGGGTTGTCGGGTCAAGCCACCTCCTTCTCCCTTCCTTCATAAAAGACTCGCTCTTGAGTCTTGAGAACTTGAGAAGCAAGTATAACATTAAGATAGAAAAATTTACTCTTGATCCACTCTAAATTTGATGCAAATTTTAGAAAACCATCTTAAACATATCGCACGAATGAATTAGGTGACCCATCAACTTTACATGGGTAATGTTACATGCACATGCCAACACCAACCTCTTGGATATTAGATTGGTTGCCACCAGGTTTAGGAGGTGACACATTTGCCTCATCAATTCCATTTACTTTTAAATCTTCCATATTTGAAAATGTCAAAATATTTATGGCATGTGGATTATAATAATCCACAAAATTCGAATCCATCGTTATCTGGTAACTTTGAATACTCAAATCATCAAAGGTTGCAATTTCATCAGGAAACAAATCCTCCGCCATACTTTTCGGCCAAGTGATTGGACATCCCAAGGCCGACTCTTCACCACCAACACACTCATCATCGCCTGTAGCAAAAAAATTAAACATACTCTATGAAACTGATCAATTTTCATACTCGCTGATGGTCTCTTCTTCGTCTTTACGATTGGTAACTCCATTAATAGCGTGTTGTACAAACGAACATTCTTCTTGATTGGGCTCAACTCCATCTTCATCAAACACGAGTTCGTCTTTCGGAAAACCTTCTGAATAGAACGGTTCAAAGAACCGAGATGGGTGATTGCTGAACGGATGCTCCTCTCCGTCGCCACCTTCGTCCCAGACAACGGTGCTCAACTCGGTTTCCTGTCTTGCGTATCTCCTGTTGCAACTCGAGATATCGGATCCTTTGTCGGGGCCGCTTAATCTCATGTTGCAGTTCGAGATCTCGGACTCTTCGCTTGAGTCGCTTGATCTCAATAATATCTCGTGGATCACGGTTTCCGATCTCGTTGCCTCGTCTGATGAATCTTCGATCACGGTTGAATCGATCTTCACGAGCACGTGAATCGCTAATGTTATTTTCGATGACTCGGCCGGCAACTGTTCGAACAAGAAAACACTCGTCTTCATCAAAGTCAATTTCGTCTTCATCAAAGACGATGTTGTCTTCCGACACTCCCGGATAAACTGGTTGTTGGGCTATATTTTGTGGTTTATGCTTGTATTTTTGGGCATAGGTTAGGTGTATTATGTAAACCGAGAACCTTATAGTTCTCGGTGAGCTTTGGGCTTTTGTTGGGCTGGTATGTTGGCTACCCTATTTATAGATATCTTGTATAGGGTTTAGTGGTGATTGACGTGTGTGATTTTGGCCGTTTAGTATCATAGATACATTAGACGAGTATTGAAAACATTGTGCTTAAGCACCTGACGTTAATCATAACGTGTGTTTTGAAGCAATCTTTTGAGTTCTTTATACTTACTCTTGTATCATCTTGTGTTGGATTTCTGCACCAACATTAAGATCAGTTGATATCATATTGAAAGATCCTCCACAGGACTTACAATTGGTATCAGAGCCTTAGACCTATTCAGGCTCGTTATTGTGATATCAACGGATTCAAGAGTTATTCGTTTGGTGATTCTCCGGCGAGTTTACCAATCGGAGAAGAAAAGAGATTTATTTTGGATAGAGATTTGGCTAATCTGGAAACAAATTTGAATCCCGTAATTCACGGAATTCAGTTGGTTGCTAATCTTATTCCATAATTCAGTTCTTGGGTGATTTTGGCAGTTCTTGGCTTCTAAACAAGGGTTTTCGGCGAAACATCAGTGTCTTCGGTCAAGAAATAGTATTCTCGGTGATTATCGGTCAAATCTTGCAGTTTTTGGTCAACATTTGTAGTATTCAGTTGAAGCTTGTTTTCGGTCAGAAACCGAACCGAGAACCTAGTTGGACCTGATTAATAAATTTTTTTATAAAATGGAACAGTTAACCAACAGTAATGTGTCGTCAAATGCTTCACTCCATCAAGAACTAAATTCCATAATGGGGACGACCACTCGTGTGCCTCGTCTACTGTCACATGAGGGATTCAGTGAGTGGAAATTTTGATTCGAGAAGTATGTTAAGAAGAAAGATGCTAAGATCTGGAGAAGCATAGTTAGGGGACCCCAAATCATCACGTATCAATGTGAGAATTCAACTGAAGTTGTTGTGAAGCCTGTTGCAATATATGATGATGATGATCTTGCTAAAGTTGAAGAGGATGAAAAGGCCCTATCAACCTTAACTATGGCTCTCTCACCTGAGATTCCTTTAAGTTTTAGAGAACTTCAATCTGCTAAGGAGTTGTGGGAGGCGTTAATTGAAGTGTATGAAGGAAATGAAGACATGAAGAGAAGTCGCCAAGATTTGCTGCGACAGAAATTCAATATGTTCAATCATGTGTTGGGAGAATCGTTGGAAACACAAATTCAAATATTCATAGCTCTTGTGACTGAGATGAGATCTGCAAGCATCTATCTGGCAACATCTGAGATAAACAACAAGTTGGTGAACTCATTGCCCAAAAGCTGGGATATGAATGTTGCGGTAATCAAGAAGACAAAAGATCTCAACAGGATGTCTATCTCTGAGATGTTGGCCACCATTAAGGCATGTGACATGGATGACAAGCAACGTGCAATAAACCATGAAAACTCCTACAGTGCTGCTGGTTACAACGACGCTTCCAACAATGCCCTTATCTCACAAGATAGATTGTCTATGTTTAAAGCCACTCAGCAACTTCCACCTCAAGGAAACTTCCAAATGTTCAAGTCCACTCAGAACCAACCGTCCTCCATCCCATCTCAACCAGCTCCAGTTTTCTTCACTAAACCTGCTTAAAATGGTTAACCTCAATCATCTGGTGCTGCTCCCAATCAGAATTCCAGTCAGATTCCCTCTATCCCAAAGGAAACTCAAGAGAACATAGCTTTAATGGTGGGATTCATGAACTGCTACAATGCATTCCTGGCTGGAGATTTGGTTCAACCTGTAGTTGCTGCTGAGCTTGATCAAATCCATCCAGATGATGTTGAAGAAATGGATATCTCTTGGCAAATCGCCATGGTAGTGTTTTGGGCCAAGAAGTTCACTAAGAGAACGGGAAGGAATAATTGGAATATGCCAAACAACCAGAAGGTGGGTTTTAAGAAGGATACTCTGAGATGCTACAACTGTCACGAGCCGGGTCATTTTGCTCGTGAATGTACCAACCTAGCAAAGGAAGGAAACACCGAAAGGGCGCTGGTTCCAGTGGGAAATGTTAGAGGAGAAGTTGGGAGGAGCTCGGGAAATGGTGAAAGAGGTTTGGTTGCTCAACAATTTTCTTGAGATGATCAGATGGCTGCTCTCAACATTGACAATCAGACTGCCAATTATGCTCACGTTGAGAATGCTGAGGAAGAACATGCTGCTGAGGAGCAGATTAGGAAACTTTAATTTGCGTTCATGGCCTTCACTTCTTCCAGCTCATCTGAGGTAAATTTTTAACCATGCTCTCAAGATTGTGTTGATAAAATTAATTTATACAAACTCCACAATGATAACTTGCTTAGAGATATGGAGAGAGTGAAATCTGAAAACTTTAAACTTAAGAAAAATGAAAAAGCCTTTTTAGATAAAATTGAAGCAAATCAAAAGGATTTTTCTAAGCTTAAATATGAATTCAGCATAAAGTGTTTTCACCATGTAGATGCCAAGCAGGAGATTGTTGAATTAACCGCTAAACTAGAAGCCTCCAAAATTGAAATTTTGAATTTAACTGCTAAATTTGAAAGAGCTGAGCTTGATTTTAAAAAATTCAAGGGTTCCAGTAAAATAGTTAGCTCAATGATTGATAATCAGCTATGGTGGAAAGAAAATGAAGGTAGGGGTATAGGTTATAGTCTGGTACCCCCACCTTACAATAACAACTATGTTCAACTTCCTGTCACCAAAGAACAGGAAGAAAAGGTACAGGGCATGAAGTACGGTAAACAAGATAAGAATGACAAGTCTGATCTTGTGAATACAGATGTATCCTCTTCAGGAGTGAACGATTCTAACGTGTTTACTTCATGTGCATAGAAAGTAGTTGTTGAGGATTGGACTGATGAGGATGATGACTCTTGTGTTTCGTTTGATAAAGACATTAACTCTGATGTTTCTTTAAAACTGCCTGTTTTGAATTCTGTTATGTCGTCGGTTTGTTTGGGCTCTGGTGTTAAAGGCAAAGACAATTGTATGGTTGATTCTGTTAAAACTGTGAAATCTGATGATGTGGGTTTTGATAAGAAAACTAAAACTAAAAGTTTAATTAAAAACTGCTCACCACCCAAGTTCATTAAAGAGGGATGCTCAAATGAACTAAAGGGGGTTGAACCGAACAATGTGTCAAACGATAAATATCAAGCTAAACGTACTGACCCACACAATAGGTCAAGAGAAAAGGTTCACCATAATGATTTTTATGTAAAACGTTAAACTTGTTTTAACTGTGGGGTTCCTGGTCATATTGCTAGAAATTGTCCACATCGTCCATATGTGCCTTACTATGGATTTTACCAGAGGAATATGCCTCGTGATACCTTTCGACGAAATTTTTGGTATCACAAGGCAAATCCTTCTGACTGTGATTGGAACAGGAACAAAACTGGTAGGTTCAGTCCTCATCAAACCAATCCTAACATGTCTAGTAAAAGGAATAGAAACTATGTTTCTACTTCAAAAACAAATTCGATTTCTAAGCCTCAGCCTGTCAAGAGAACATATTCATTTGTTCCCTCTACACGCAAACCAGAGATTGAACCATCCATTCGTACAAACAACATTAAATCTTTCAATGGTAAATATAAATGGATGCCTAAGTCTCCGGTAAAGAAGGTTTCTTCTTCCATTTTAGATAATCGAGAAGATATGTCATGGCAGCCCGTAACCAGGATAGACGAGTCAAGAGTACCCAGTGTCACTATGGACTGGGTGCCAAAATCTAATTAATCCCGCACTTTGTGTAGGAGCAGCTATGGAGGAATATCATCAGACCTTGATATGTTGATAGTGGCTATTCCAGGCACATGACAGGAGACATTTCACAGCTACACGACATTCAAACTTTTAATGGTGGGTATGTGTCCTTTGCGGGTGGAGAAAAGGGAAGATCACACAGAAGGATACTTGAAACTGCAGAGCTGATCAAGAGGTTCGTGGTGCTGATGGAAAATCAGCTGAATCTGAAGTTGAAAGGAATTCGTTGTGACAATGATACGGAGTTCAAGAATGCTTCATTGAATTATTTTTGTTCAGAAAAGAGGGTGCTTCGTCAGTACAGCTCAGCTCGGACACCGCAACAGAATGGTGCGGCTGAAAGGAGAAACAGGACTCTTAGCGAGGCAGCAAGGACCATGCTATGTGACTCTAAACTGCCTCTGTTCTTCTGGGGTGAAGCCATCAACACGGCGTGCTATGTTCAGAATCGGGTGATAATCAACAAATCAAAAATGAAAACTCCGTATGAGATCGTTTATGGTCATAAGCCTACTGTTGCACACTTCAGAGCCTTTGGTTGTCGGTGTACTCTACTGAATCTTGAATCTACTCCGAAGTTTGGTGCCAAAGCTGATGATTGTTACTTTGTTGGGTATGCTGGTCACACCGCCTACAGAGTCTGCAATAAGTCAACTAAACAGATTCTTGAATCCTATAATGTTCGTTGGTTGGAAGAAAACGAGACTGATGCACGTGTTGGTCCAGACTGGCTGTTCGACTACAATGAACTCTTCAAGCCATTCAATGTAGTTCCAGTCATCAACATAGAAACTTCAGGTGGTGCCACTGCAGATACTGAGAGAGAAGGTTCACATGCAGTATCTCATATATCTCATCTGTTGGATGATGATGTCGCAGAACCCCTTGATGACAAACCACCTGCGTCCGTCAGCCAATCGAAAGAAGTTACAGAAACCGTGCATATCCCAAACTCTTCAGTAAATGATTCGGCAGTTGGGGGGGAGAGTCCTATTCGTCAAATCTTCGGGAGCACTTTGTTTCCCGATGTCATTCCGAATGAATATGTTGTCAGCACTTCGTACTCACATAGTACAGCAGCTTCTGGATGGAAGAATCCAATCACTAATGTCGGTGAAAATCTATCTAACTTATCTCCTGTTGGAGATGTTCCCGAACAGCCAATTCCGACAACAACCCAACGAAATCATCCTATTGAGAATGTTATCGGCTCTCTTGAAGCAGGTGAGTCCACCAAAAGTCAGACAGGACACATAAATAGTTGTTTGTTTTCTTGCTTCATCTCTCAGATTGAGCCGAAGTCGGTGGAAATGGCTCTTCAAGAACCAAGTTGGGTGGATGCCATGCACGAAAAGTTGAATCAGTTCGATAAACTGAAAGTGTGGAAGTTAGTTGAACTGCCAGAGGGAAATAAAGCACTAGATACAAGATGGGTTTTCCGAAACAAGCCAGATGACACGGGAGTTATTGTTAGAAACAAGGCACGGTTATTGTTCGTGGTTTTCGTCAGGTTGAAGGGTTAGATTTGTTGATACATGTTTTGTACGTCTCGATCTTTATCAGGGTTATTAATGTAATAGATTAAAGTATAGGGGTTATAATGTAATTATGGTAAAAAGGCCATTCGCTCTATTGTAAGTTACATTCGTTACGGAGTAACGAATGTAGCACATTCGTCTAAATGTAAGTTCATTCGTTAACCATGTTTAACGAATGAGATAACGAATGAGGGCCATTCGCTATCATTTAATGTACTAACGAATAAGCATGTTTATTCGTTAAAGTAACTGTAACGAATGACCTATTCGTTAAGCTTAACTTAACGAATTGGGTCATCCTATATATATATCCCCTGTAATCTATTCTAATAAATAAACAGTTCTGATTATTCCATCTCAAGTATCGTTACTCTGCCGAATTGTTCTCTCAACCTACACATCACACATATTAACGTAAATCAGTCCTAATCGTATATGATCAACATGAACATCAATGTAATCAAAGGATCTAGATCCGTTATAAGCTCTTTCAAGTGGTATCAGAGCCACAGGATCTGATCTTCGTTGCTTCTGTGTTGATTAATCGTATAATTGAGCTTGAAATTGTTTGTTTCATGATGAATTTGAATTCCGGTGAAACAGAGGATAATCGTTAAACGTATTTGAGCTGGTTTAGAGGTAATTGGAATTAGTGTTAAGGTAATTGAAAGGATCAATGGAGTTTTGAGTTAGGATTAGTATGAAATTGAACTGAATTGAGTTGTTTACGTTAATGGTGGTTAACATGAATATTTGAAACATCTGATTGAGGTCTGTTTTGGTTTGAGTGTGAGTTTGAAGTGGTTTATTGAGGTTCGAAATTGATTTCCGAGCAAATTGGTATAGATTTTAGGTGTTACGGACGAATATGGACAGATCTGGAATAAATCGAATAGTTTAAATGTTTGAAGACTGATTCGTTACTGTTTGAAGAGTGATTCGTTACTATTGAAGACATTCGTTAAGACTTTCGTTAAGATTTAACTGCCTTTCGTTCAAATCTAACTGCTCATTCGTTAAACCTAACTGCCCATTCGCTAAAGCATTTTGTTAGCCATTCGCTATCCAAATCACATTCGTTCATACAGAGTCGTTAAACTCATTCGTTATTCATTCGTGAAAATTTGTTAACGAATATCACTCATTCGTTAAAGTAATTCTCATTTAACGAATATCAGTCTTTCGTTAAATCAAATTTCTCATTCGTTACGATATCCATTCGTATAAATAGTAGACTTTAAAGATTAACAATTTTGATCCTTGAAGTTTAACCAATTATTTCATTATGGTGTCACAAAACGTGTCTTACTATGCATTAGCTTCTCAGAACGTATTATTGCAGCAGATGCTAACCATGGATAATGAAATTGGCGATTACAACAAATGTCCCAAATTGTTGAAATTGTCAGACTTTGCTCGCTGGGAACCGGGGTTCCGTGCTCACTTGGGATCCGTGCATCCAAGTAGTGTGCGTTTTCTTGACGATGTGTATGCAGCACATTTGGTAGGCAGTGACAACATGGGGTGGACACCGAAGGAATTCAAAGATTATGAAACTCAAGAGTTGAAAGATTTTGAGAGTGAAACTAAAGCCTACTCAACTCTCACTATAGCATTACCGGAAAAAATTTTTCATCAATACAGTACAATTAAGATTTGTGCTTCTTTGTTCACAACTTTGAAAACAAGAAGTTTGGGGAACACACTTGAGAGTAAGAAGACGCTCATAAAATTTCAATTTAGAAATTTTATTTTAATGAAAAACGAGACGGTTGAAGAGATGATTAACCGATTTAGTCATCTGATTGTGGAGATGTCAAGTGTTAATCTTGAGCCAACTGAAATAGATAAGACTGATACACTGAAGAATGTTTTACCTCCTTCATATTCAACTTTCCTGTTTGTATTGAAAGAAAACAGTTTCTTTTGAAACACCGAGCTCACAGCTGTGCAATTCATCAACAAGATTGAAGAAGGGAATTTGATATTAAATGTCAAAACTCGTTGAAAGAAAATCAAAACCAGCAATCTTCAACTCAAAACCCTTCACTCTATGGGGGTGCCTTTCCAGCAAATCATTCTTCAAGTTCTGTACCAATCAATGCATTCTTTGCCCAAGCTCAAGAAGAAATTCCTAATGTAAACTGTTCTCCTAATGTATGCTTTATGGCCAATGGAGCTAATGCAAACACAAGTGCTCCATCATCAAGCTTGCCTAAAGTAAATCTGCAAGAGGCTGAACAAAAGTTTGTATTCTTGTGTGCTTTCGTAACGCCCGTTAATTTCGGTTCCAAGAGTTAAAGCTTGTAAAGTATGTATAATTCTCGGGATTTAACCGACGTTTCTCGGAAGCCTTTAGGTCATCTCGGTACGTTAAACCATTTAACTTTTCTTCCATAATGCCTTATACTTCAATTTGGAGGGACTTGGATGTAACTTCTTATATTATATCATAAAACAAAAAATAACCTAACCCTAACTCCCATTAGCAGCTGCGATCGGACCTAGCACCCCCCCCCTTGCGATTTTCCTTCTGTGCCGCCAAGATTAAACCGTAAAAACTTCAATTCAAGGTCGGTTTTACGATTCCCCATGTCTTTTACACCTTAATTGATCATATTAACGCGCTTATTGGTCGTTAAGGTTGAGTTTTGTTGATAACAGTTTGCTGACAGATTCGTACACGTTTATTGTAGGGTCTGTAACGCGATGATAATCCATTTTTTTATCTATTCTTGTTTCCATAATGTTCTACTTTGAGTCTAGTTTCCAGAAAGGTATAATATGTAATTTTTGGACGAGATTTGATTGGTTTTTATGATTTTATAAGATCGAGTGTCAAAGCTGATGCGGGATGACGGATTCTGGTCTATCTTCCCGACGTCATAACCCTTTTTTGAAAAGTCTAAATTGGTTGGTTCTACTTCTGGAAGTTAATATTTTGAGTTAGGAACCAAACCCGATTGGAATCATTTAATTTGGATGGGTAATGATTTTTATAAAAATAAAATCATTTTGTTGCGCACTGAAATAGCTGCACGTACCTTGCTGTGTTGGAGGAATGTTTATAATTTTTGGGTCCATTAGAAAAATATAATAAAAATATTTTAATAGACCTAAGACATTTATTAAAGTCTGGTAAAAATTTAGTAATTTATTTCAAAGTTTATCCTAGGTAATTAAATGCATATTCGCATGCTAAAATCTGCAAGTTTTACTTGTTATTGATCGATAAGTTCGTTTTAGGCTTAATCGGGTGGTTGTCCAATTGAGCATTTCCAGGACTGTTTTGGTTGAGGTTTTTGCACCAAAATCTTCCTAGGTATGTCTTGTATAACATATGTGAGAATCATGTTCATTGGTGTTCGTTAGGTCGGTCAACTAATTGTAGTTTGGTTGTTATGTTCGGTTGACTAGAATTGTAGTTTGGTGCGTTTAACGCGAGAGTTGAAGTTATTAATGACCAATTCAGCTCGGGGACACTCGGTTTGATGTACGGGCTGTTCAAAATTCATTTTTATAAGTTATGGGGCTGAATTGGTTGTCGGTTACTCCAACGGGTCGGTACAATGCGCAATTGCGTTTATTGAATAGTTGGTGCGTTGTACTTGCGGGTTACCGACCCATTTGACTCGTGTGGCGTCGTGTGGACTTGTTGGCTGTGATTTTATCATAATGGGTCCACACGGGGCTGAGTTGGATGTTAATGGCCTAAACGACTCTTAAACGTGCGTATTGGTATCACCTAGTGCTTCCGGGGGTAATTTGGGAATTTTTTATTCCCGGGAGTATCTAAGGGTCGTATTGGTGAATGTGAGACCTCGGGGGCTGTTGTGATTTAGTTAGATGAGGTCGAGGCTTTAGGTGACCCGAACCCCGTTAGAACGTCTCACAGGATAAACGAGTCATCTTGATGTCATTAGTATTGATTGAATGTAAACCGGCAGGTGTTTGAGTCTTGGGATTACTTAGGGATTCTCTAGCTCGTGGTGAATCCGTGTCTCATGTCAGGTGAGTTCATGATGCCCCGTTTTACTCTTTTAAGTTTTGGGCTAGCATGCACACCTAAGTGATTTTACTTGATGAAACTTTTAAACTGTTTTACATAGGCTTGCTAGTATATGGTAGGCCTTGGGATGTTATAGTATATACATATATATACACACACATTATTGTTTGGCCTATATTTTGCGATGTTGTAGTCGTATCGACTACTGATGTTACGTATGCCTACTTTGTGTTTGCATGCGTTGATGAAATGTTACGTGTTTGGGTTGTACGTTTGCTCGACCCTGATGTTACGTGTTTGGGTTGTACGTTTGCTTGACCCTTATGTTATTACTTGGATGTTATATATATATATATATATATATATATATATATATATATATATATATATATAGGGATGCACTTATAAAGATGTTTATATGTAGGTTTGTATATGTATATATACATAAGGATGAATATTTATCAGAGATGATGGCCTAACTGATGTATCCCTTTTATAGTTTAAAACATTTGGGAATGACTATTATGATTATTATATTTATGTTATTTATTAAAACTTGAACTCACTCAGCTCAAGCTGACTTTGTGTGCATGTTAGTGTGAGTTTCAGGTTAGGAGGTGGATGCATTGCCGCTTGGACGTGCACGAAGCTACTTGGACGGTGGAGAGCATACTTAGTTGGATGTTTCAATAATAATAAACGTTTTCTTTTTAACATTTATTTAAATGCATGTAAATTGGTTTTGGGAACTTATTTTATTATTTATCTTTTCCTCTGAATTATACTCTGAATTGGTTATTTTAATGAAATGTATTATTTTCAAGTTCAAATATTTTTATAAGTGTTTTGTATGAATACCAACTGTGGGATTCCCGGGGTTCAGGGCCTTACAAGTTGGTATCAGAGACATGGTTCAAGAGATCCGAGCATCCTTGAATGCTTGCACTCGAACTGTAAGAGAAAAACTAGTATGCCCACCGCGAGTAGCTGCACGCCAAGAGGTAACTTTAAATTGTTTAGTCATTCCTTTGAATTTTAAAGTTCCAGTATGTGATTAATTGCTTAAGTGTTAGATAGAATGCTAATGTGGTTAGGGGCAGGGGGTGCTTAGGACGGGTCGGTTAAGTAAACGACTAATAACACTTTATCAACGTTATTAGTAGTTTACCCTTACCTTCCATGTTCTAAATACCACTTGTGTCTGACTATGTTAGGGTTCCGTCTTTGTAGGGATAGGATTTGGCTAACTCTCGAGTCTTTAGCGGTAAAGTTCATCTTATTCCCTAAATTCTCCTATTCGTTTCCCAATCTCTCGAACGCTTTGCGCGTAATTGTTTAGCTGAGGCGTGGCATGCTGTCACTCTGGGTTCCTTGGTACTTGACCGCTTAAAATTCCTCGCTCCTTCAAGAATGTATATGCAACTGTTTAGCTAAGTAGGAGCGTCATGTTATCCCAGATACCTTTTTACTTGATGAATTACAGGCATCGATCTTATTTGATTCGGGTGCCAGTAGAAGTTTGTGTCTACCGCTTTCTGTTCCTCGTTGAATAAATCACCCGAGCGCGTAGTCGATGTGTTTGAGATTGAGGTCGCCGTAGGAAAGTCCGTTTCCGTGTCTAGGGCTATTCAGGGTTGTTCTATCGAGTTGTTTGGGTATAGATTTCCGGTGCGGTTGTACTTGATGCCGCTTGGCTGTTTCGATGTGGTTCTTGGGATGGATTGGCTCGCAAGTGTTGATGCTCAGATCGTTTGTGGTCAGAAACTTGTACGTCTAAGGGCCCCGGATGGGACCCAAATTCCGGTCTTCGATGATCGGATTGGTGCGATGCCACATATCATATCTATGCTTAAGGCGGGAAAACTGATGCAGCGGGGGTGCGGGGCGTATCCGGCATATGCTATAAACGTGAAAACCGCGGTGGCTACCGTCGGTGATGTTCCCATTGTTCGGGATTTCCCAGATGTATTCCAGAAGATTTGTCAGATGTGTCGCCGGATCGCAAGGTCGAGTTCCAGATAGACCTTGTACCGGGCGCAAAACACGTTGCTCGAGCCCCTTACCGCCTAGCACCGAATGAAATGAAAGAACTTATGGCTTAGTTGGAAGATTTGCTTGACAAGGGCTTCATTCGACCGAGCATCTCACCTTGGGGTGCCCCGGTCCTGTTCGTTAAGAGGAAGGACGGTAGCATGCGGATGTGAATTGACTACCGCTAATTGAATAAACTCACTTTTAAAAATCGGTACCCTCTCCCAAAGATCGACGACTTATTTGACCAGCTCCAAGGAGCTAGTTGGTTCTCGAAGATCGACCTTAGGTCCGGGTATCATCAGTTGAAAATTCGAGAGAAAGATATTCCTAAGACTGCCTTCCGCACTCGTTATGGGCATTATGAATTCCTCGTGATGTCTTTCGGTTTGACCAACGCACCGGCTGTGTTCATGGACCTCACGAACCGGGTATGTAGGCCGATGCTTGATCGTTCGGGTATTATGTTCATCAACGACATTCTGGTATATTCCAAAAGCGAATCCGATCACGCCGGTCATCTCGCGGAAGTTTTGGAAGCTCTAAGAAAGAACAAGTTGTATGCGAAATTTTCTAAGTGATCCTTTTTGGTTACGCGAGGTTCAGTTCTTGGGTCATGTTATTAACACGAGTGGTATTTTGGTCGACCCTGCAAAGGTGGAAGCCGTAAATGAATGGGAATCTCCTAAGTCTCTGTAACACCCCGTAACCACAGCGAAAACGTAAACGGGATGCAACAGACACATCTGATATCAACAGCATTGCTTATAAAGAGAACACCACTACATTAATTTACATCATGTTACATTGTTCCAAGTTTAGTTCCCGTCTAGGCGTTACACATAAGTTTTACCAACAGTACATTAACATATTTAATACAAAATGATCACTAAGCTTCCACAAAAAGCACGCATCATCAAGCATGTATCACTTATTCCAGTTTGGGAGTACCTAGAAAGCATGGAAAGAAAACGGGTCTACTACGAATAGTTGGTGAGTTTCACTAATTTAAATAAACAGTGACAATTCATTATGATAAATCATATATTAGCGATGTAATTATGCTGAGCCCACAAGTGAAACCTCTGACTATCACACACAACCCCGTGGCATACTCCGCCCACGAACCTGCCCCAAACCGCTATGCCTAACATTACATAGCAAAATAAATATAACACCCAATATAGACATGTGCAACTGGCTGGGAAACATCAGCAAATCCATGCCGGACCAGTTGGGTTTGTCAGACCAATAGTACTATCCACACTCTACCGGCTTTCAGTTAATCACTCGTGTTGCGGGGCCTTACAATGTTAGTAACTCAGACAATTACCATCTTAGTACATTTCCGTACGATTCCCGTACAATAAAACATATATATAAATACACGCAAATCCATGCGTTCAGTATGTACTTAAACATTTTAGTAACAACATGCTTTCCGCCCCGGGAAAATATTTAAAAACAATTCAGGAAATAGGGGCTCGTGAAACTCACCTTATCGTAACAAGCAGTAACACAGTATGTGAGCTATTAATCCGGATCTGTAATACGATCCCTAAATTCGTTACTATACAATCACTATTAATATAACTTTAACCCAGAAATACTTCTCCGGACTCAGATTGTGATTCGTTTAGAGTTTAACAGTCAAAATTACTATTATTTTGTTTTCCCCGTTTTGCGTGCCTAGCACGGTTATCCGTTTTTACGTTTCAAAAATGAGTTTGGTCACACACGACCCGAAAATAGTGGTTGACTGATATTTTATTTAAAGTTGTGAAATTAGAGCTCGGTTTAGGCGCCCCGATTGGCCGTGAGACCCGTTTCTGTCTTTAGCGCACCGGAAACTGTTAAATCGGGTAAAAATTACTCAAATCATCCGAATTATTTTCGGATGATTTATTTTTACTTGTTTAGCTTAGTTATATGAAAATAGTCCATTTTTAGGGTTTTTATACACCAGTCAACTCGCTTATTCGAACTTTACCGGTTTACGCGTTTTAAGCTTTAAAAGTTTGTTTTTATCTTCTTTTTAGCACAAATAATTATCCGTTTAGACTCGGATCTTGAAATTTTGTACAAATCACTTTTTGACATTGGGGAATTTTATAAAAATATTTCCAGAATTAATTTTTATATTTAAAATTTATTTATCTATTTTTAAACACCATTTAAACACTAAATATATCGTAAATACCAAACGATCTTAGAAAAATCCCAAATTTTTCCTGGATGACCCCTGCCATCTCCATAGTCCCCTGTAATTTTTCCAGAACCAAAATCTTCTTTTACATGCCATTTTCACTAAAACCGAGCTAGAAAACCCTAGAACTCGTTTAACCGAAAAGCCTACTTAGACTTCTCCAACTGACCTAAAATTTTGTGTGTGAGTTTTACATGATATAAAAAGCTTATCTGCAATTTTCTAGAATTTTTCATGATATTTAACTATTTTTCACCATTTTTGGCCAAAACCGAGCATTAAATTCACCAAATATTCATCCTTTGTCCAAAAATTACCAAATATTCACAGAACTCATATTTTCATGTATCTAACACCTCTGTAAAATTTCATGACCAAACTCCAAACGAGTCACAATCTGTCCAAAATACATAAATCATACAAAAACCGAACTACCTTGTGTTTCTAGCTTCAAATCGCAAGAATCTCGCTTTCTAGCCTTTGCTAACAACTAGATACAACACCTACAAGCACAATAACACCACACCAAGCAAGTTACACCCACAATCAAGCCATTTCTTTCATGGTTTCGGTTATGCTTTATAAACAAAGATTTAACCGTAAAAATTCGTTTTTGGTTCGTTTAACTCCTTTCTTGGACCAAGATCCCTTGTATAACCCGTATACATCACTTGATCATGCAAGAATCAGTTTCATCTCGGGTTTTCACCCTTTTTTCACTTGAAACCTCATTTTCTTGTAAATACACTCAAGAAACGAAGATAAACACGTACATAACACGATCTTTACCTCGGTTTTCTTGCTTGAATCTCGGGTTTTAGTTCCTAGGTTGAGAGGGGATGAAGATTGTTGAGTGGTGTTGGATGAAAAAAAGAAAACAATAAGTGAAAATGGGACCTTGAGTCCGATCGGATGGGGTAAAGGGGTGGGGTGGGACCCACAACTCTAATTCTATCCACACATTTGGATTCTCGTAATCCGGATAATGTTTTGGATAATCTGGTTCAGTTCGTTTTTCGGTTAAACGTTTAATTCGGCTTAAAACGAGGTTAAAACGGTCGTTTTTCGGCTTAAAAATGAAATTTATATAAAATCGATTTAAAAACTTCAAAAACTTAAACCATGACTTTCATTAACTTAAAACATCATATTATTAATAATTACGCATCTTTTTCGGCTTGATCGATCGTCTCTTGCTCGGTTTGGTATTAAAGGTTTCGTTTAATGTACCGACGTACCATTAAATCGAAAATCCTTTTTCTGTGCTTTGATTCACTTATCCCGAAGCTTTAATACTTCGTAAACATCACTAATTATTATATATATCATCTATAATGAAATCCCCGATCGTTCGGGCTTCAATAACCGTTAATCGGCTAATCGTATTTCCAATACAATTAACTGTATAATCGAGTATAATCCGTAAAGTGAATCTTACATGCTCGTATAAACGTATTATAATTCATATATTCATTGTTAAATAACACATAAATAGTATATACCGGCTAGGGTATACCTGATTTTGCCGGAATCGTTACAGTCTCCGTCCGAAATTCGTAGTTTTCTGGGCTTGGCGGGGTATTACCGCCGCTTCATTCCCGACTTTTCGAAAATTGCCTCATCATTGACCAAGTTGACTAAGAAGAACATTAAGTTTGTTTGGGGTACTGAGCAGGAGGGGGCTTTTCTCAAATTGAAGAACATGTTAACGCATGCCCCGATTCTAGCTTTACCCGATGGCACTAATGATTTGGTGGTTTATTCTGATGCCTCTTACTAGGGAAATGATTCATCTGATTCTGAGATGGTTACTGATCACAGTCTGTCTTCTCAAACCGAATCAATTCCTGATCAAGTTGAATCTTATGCATGTATGGCTAAGATTGATGAGAGTTCATCCAGTTCAGGGTCTACACACAAGTGGATTTTGGATAGCGGATGTTCTAGGCATATAACTGGCAACCTAAATCTTCTGAGGAATGTTAAAGACATTCAATGAGGTTATGTTGCGTTTGCCGATAACAACGGGGGAATGATTACAAAAGGAGGGAGAAGTGTCAAACGGGATTGTAACGTTTGAAAAGTAAATTATTGTGAGAAGGTGGATCATAATCTGCTAAGTGTTTCGCAAATATGTGATAAAAAGTTTACCACCATTTTCACAGACAAGGAATGTATTATCCTTCAACCGGAATATACAATTCCTGAAGATATGGTTGTCATGAGATCACCTTGATCGAATGATATTTATGTACTGGATATGACTTTTGATGTATCTGCTTCACCCTCAGCGACTTGTTTCGTGTCAAAAGCGACTGAAAAAGATTCTATTCTTTGGCATCGACGTATGGGACATATTCACTTACGAAAGATGAACTTTCTTATTGCAAATGATTTAGTGGATGGTGTGTCCCTCAAGAATTTCAAGTTCAATGATCCCTGTGTCGCGTGCAAGAAGGGAAAACAAAAGAAGAAATCACATCCAAGCAAGTCACTTAACACGATTGTTACTCCTCTGGAACGACTTCATATGGATCTCTTTGGTCCAGTGAATCGTGCCAGTATTGCTGGAGATTGGTACTGCTTAGTAGTGACTGATGATTTCTCACGTTACTCTTGGGTGTTATTTATGGGATCGAAAGATCAAACACCTTTCTTAATTCAGAATTTAATTACTAAGATCGAATCACTTTACAAACTAAAAGTGAGACAAATTCGTAGTGACAACGGAACTGAATTCAGGAATAATGTATTGGATTTCTTCTGCATACAGAAAGGAATTCATCGGGAATTCAGCGTACCTTATGTTCCTCAACAGAATGGCGTTTCTGAAAGAAAGAATCGTACACTGATTGAAGCAGCAAGAACGATGCTCGCGGATTCAAAGCTACCCGTTCAATTCTGGAACGAAGTTGTGAACACAGCGTGCTATACTCTAAATCGCGTACTAGCAGTAAAGAAGCTCAAGAAGACGAGTTACGAGCTTCTAAGCAATCGTAAACCGAACTTAAAGTATTTGGAACCGTTTGGGTGTCCATGTACTGTTTTGAAGAGAGATGCTGGAAAGTTTGATGAAAAAGCCTTTGAGGGGTATTTCTTGGGATACAATTCTCCTAAAAAACGGGTCTTCAATTTCTCTTCGGGTTGTGTGGAAGAATGGTATCACATTGATTGCCAAAGTTATACCAATCCACCAACTGGTACTGGTCCCGACTGGATGTTCGATTACGATGGATTATTTAACTCGTTTACTTCAACGGTTGAAGAAGTCCTTGAAGATCTCATTAGATCTTATTTGGAGGAACAATGTCTTCCGAATCCAAGGTGTTCTTCAGTTAATGTAAATGACTCACCTAACGTATCAGAAACGTCGAACGAAGTTTCTGAATCTTCCGATGATGCTGATTTTATGGATTCATCGTCCGTTATGTTAAATGAAGCTCCAGAGACAACTGAGCCAATTCTAATTAGTGATGATTCACCGACTATCTCTTTAGACACAGCGGAGGAAAATATCACCAATTTGGGTGATAACGTATCTGTGCCTGCCAATCCTTTCTTGAGGATTCATTCGATTCATCCGCAGGAACAGATAATTGGTGATGTGAACGATGGGGTTCGCACATGTGACACCCGGTAATTTTCCATATTCTTTAATCTTTATAATTGATCAAAATTACGTGTCATTTATATAATTTATATGAGGTATAAACCATAGTATACTTGAAATGTGGACGAGAACAGTCGTTAATGCCTATAGGATTGTATAAAGTGCCGATGAGAACGGCTATATGATGAAGATAGCCCAGTAATAGTTTAGAGGTGACAAATATATCAAGCTAAATATATATCTATGATCCAATATAAGGGGTAATGGTAAGACCATGCCCAGTAATGTCCTAATTCCCTAATTTGGACCAAAACGCCATAAACGTTTAAATAATAGAATATAGTCGCTGAACCGGCCAAATCAATGATACATTATACAGTGAGACGACCAAGATATGAAACTATGAAGGAATTAAAGGTATACTAGTCAAAATAATATGAAGTTAATAATTTAAACAATCCATGAAAGATTACAATATGGAGCACTATTTAACCGAATATAACTCCGGGCTAAATTTAAATATACATCATACCGGGAACCGAAATAAATACCGGGTTCCATACCATCTTTAATACCTTATAGGTGACCAAATAAATTAAGAGAAGCTCATAATACCCAAGTTCAATATAAATTCCATAACTTGTTTACTCGATGATCAACTCGTCCTAACGACTATCCACTTAAGACCCGAACCAAGATTGAACTTAGCACTACATTTGGACAACCAATATATTTATTAAATGACCATAATACCTTCCCTTTTGCAGCCCAAAGCCGAACCCCAACCTCTTCCCATTCAGTTTTAATGTACAAGGAACAAACACCACATTAAATCTTATAAACCATTATCCATGCACCCATATGTATCATGATCATGTATCATCATCATCACCAACATCATCATAATCTTGGTTACTTGCAAGATCAACCAAAGTCCCTAAAAGCCTTCACAAAATCTGCCCACATTATAATATTACAAAGACCATACCTTTGACCATTTCACTTGACAAGATCTTGAGGAGTTAGCAAGATTTCAATCCCTAAACTTAAGGGATGATGTCCCCTACACTATTATTAATATACACCATCAGATCTTCAGCTGAAATTCACCACAAACATTCAAGAACACAATCCAAATCTCCCTTGTTCCTCTCTCGGCCGAAGGCAGCAGCAGAGCACCACCACAGCCGCCTCTTTGTAACCCGTTTTCTCTATAATGCTGCTCTGAACATCTTGAACCCTATATATCGTTGGAAAGCTAGAAGAAATCCTTAAACCGTGGTAGAAAGCCTTGAACGGATCTCTGCCCGGAAGACTCGGTAAGAAGCTTTGAACCTTCAAAGGTCACTACTGGAAACTGCATTTTCCAGCAGTACCCCCCTCTCTTCTTTTGTTCATATCTCACAAACCACTTGGTATTTTTGGGTGATTCTTGTTTAGGAATCCAAGGAAACTCGCAAGGATCACGAACCACCTTTTGAACATCCATTTCCGGCTTCATTTCAGCATTAGGTAAGCCGAAAACTCGAGTTGTAACAGTTTATGGTGGCTGGAAAAACACAGATTCTGTCCAGCCACGGTCTCATCATTTTACTTGACCCTAATCCACCTATTTCATGTTATTTGAACATATTGTAGACTCTTAACATCGTGGTTAACGTCAAGGAACTTGGATCTCGTCTTAAATCGCTCAAAAACCGACATTCCCAAGGTACTAATGCCATATAATGTTTAGTAGAAAAACATGGACTAAGCCTAAGATACATATACATAATGAGGTGATTAGACATAAACATAAACTTGAAGTGTGTTGAAATGACATATAATTAAGGATAAATCATGTTAAGTAAAAGATATAAAGGATTTAAAGGGTGTTTAAGGAAGGTTAAGGTTAATAGAACACCTAGTTAAGGTAAAAATGATGTTGAGTAGTAAAACCCACTTATAAATAAACAAGATGATATAAATGTAAAGATGGAATTTTGGTTATGTTAAACTTTAAAAAGGGTATAACTAACGTATTAAAAACCGTATCGGGTTTGTCATAAAAGTAAAAATAATAATAGTAATAATAATAGTAATAATAATAATAATAATGATAAAATATGAGTACTAGTAATAAAGATAAAAGTATAAATAAAAGTGCACATTAAACATAAGGTGCAATCCTTGCATCAAGTCTTGGAAATAAAAATAACAATGATTGTACGGGTAAAATACAAGGTACACGTATATTCCTATATACGCAAATGAAAATATAAATACCCATGTATAATGTTATAAAAACAAAGGATGTGATAACTATATGTTACGAAGACGAAAATACTAATAATACTTATCGTATACATGAGGAAATGATATATACAATTAATACACATATATTCCTATATATGTGCCATACGTATAAATATAAAATACGGGTTTTTGTGATGGACATTGCGAGTAACTGGAAGGGTGGAGGTGCCGGTAGTCGGGACGTCCTGTCTAGGCTGGTAACTGAATATATCATAGATGGGCCCGTTACCTACCTGGGGACTAGCGATGAGAGCTCCAAAACCTATTAGGCTAAAGCATGTCACGAACGTCATGATTACCGACGAATAATTTGTATCGAGCATTCCCTAATGCTCGGAGGATATATATATAAAGAGGATATAACGGATATACATAACAAGTATAAGACGTTGTCTAACGTCCGTATCGCTAATGTATAAAAAGTATACATATATACCGTCACCTCATAAGTATGTATCGGGCTAAGTATTAATAGTTATATATTATGTACTGAAGTGCGTACGTATACGATATAATACAGGAAACTCGCCGAGTATAACGGAACATTATTCCTCATTTAAGGTGAGTCTCACAGCCCCTATTTTCACTATTTTCACTATGTTTTAAACTGTTTTCGGGGCGAGGGACACGTGTTTAAATATGTTTTATCATGGTGTATATCTTGATTTACAATGTGCGTGTACATGAGATATTTGGCGCGCTCATGGTACATAAAGTCCCCGGTATATATTGTAACCATAAACTATAGGCAACTATAGCCGAGGAACTCTACGGGTAGTACTACTGGTCTGACCAACCCACTCGTAAGTGGTCGCGCCACTTTATAAGACGGGTGCTTAGTTTTCCGATTTATTTATTCCCTCGTGGACTCGTGGGATGTTATGTGGGGCTTTATGGTGTATATATATAGTCAAGGAATGGTTACGAACTCATGTATTCACGTTACACTGCAAGTCATGGATACTGCATTCATGACGTTATGAGAATCATATTATAAAGCATTTTATCGAGTCACAAAACTTGTGAACTCACTCAGTTTGTACTGATTAAATTATTTTACGTGTCTTTCAGGTATTTAGCTACGTGGAGAGGTCACGGTGTCTCACTACGGTTTTATGTTTAACTATGGAAATTTTATGAATGAGGATTTTATATTTTGGAGTTTTCACGGCTATTTCTCCCTTCGGCGGGACATAACTGTGAAATCTCAATATGTTATATGTAAATCTTTTTTATGGATATTTTGTAAAACTTATATTATGAATGAAATCCTCATATATTTTATCATATAGTTGTTTGCTTAACCGCGCTCTCGAAAAACCTTTCATGAGTCGCACACCGGTTGTTTCCGCCTATGGACCGGGTGTGACAGACTGGTATCAGAGCCATGGTTATAGCGAACTAGGATTCAACCCTGAGTCTAGGCTATAACCCCTTAGATTCCCTCATGAAAACGTTTTTCATGCATGACATGTCTTCAAAACTTGCATTACACGAGAGTGCACGTGTCTTCACGACACCTTTATCGCAACTAATGGTCTAGTATAGGAATGACCAAAATAAGGGATAAAAAAAAAAACCGATATTATCACTAATTAAACCTTAATCCTTTCAGCGATGGCCTTCCCGAACAATGATCCATATCATGGCCTAGCCATCACTGACTCCGACTCCGGCTCTGACTCTAACACTGATAGCAGCAGTGTCCATATGAGCGACGTTGTTCCAATTCCTGATGATCCTATAGAGATCTCCGATAACGAGCCTACCGAGGTAATCAGGCTCGATGAGGACGACAAGGTAACTTATGACGACGACGACCTTGAGGAGATGGAGGAGCTGGCTGCAGTGCCCTCCGAGGAGATACGAGCCGCCGGGCTGAAAAGGTATGCCACGGACTCCGACGATGAGGTGCCCCGGACTATACATGAGGTAGGCGAGTCCTCACGCCCCCAAGGGCGCGCTACCTCCGATGATACAGAGGTCCCCGTACCACCGACCACAGCAGCCGCCGAGGCTGAGAGAAAGGCCCTTGAGGAATGGCTCATGGATTGGGAGCAGAGGGTCGAGGTGTTTATGGAGAGCGTGAAAGGCAAGGCCTGTGAGACCAGTCTCCGCCTTGAAAATCACTATGACTTGATCTCGGACGCAAGGATGAGAGTGCTAAAGTTGGAGCATATGGTAAGAGATGCATTGCACTTAGCTGATGTGGGAACGAGTCGGGCCGCTGCCGCCGAACGAAGGGTGATGAAATTGGAGAATGAGGTTAAGACAATTCAAGCCTTTTTGGGAGACGTGTTTCCACCACCGCCACCACCGATGCCATGAAGCGACTATAGACTAGTATTAGCGGGTAGTAATCATATGTATGGGAAGTAATATATTACGGACTACGACCCGATCTTTTGGCAAAACGCTTGTATGTTGTAGGAGTTTGTAGTAGACTTAAACATAAACTTATGTAATCAAATCTTTTGATGTAATGAAGTTATGTTTATGATATATGAGTATGAGTATACGATGTGGTATAATGAGATGTAATAATAAAATCTATGTATGCGAGTATATGATTAATAAGTATGACTATAAGCAAATATATGGGTGTGAATGCAATAAGTATCGAACCCTACAACTACTTACATACAAGCGTGATGCCAATACTAACCGATCCTTCTTATTCTCAACTTGAAGGAAAATGCCAAGGAGAAGGAACGACAGTTTACCTAATACACCTGCGCAATTACAAGAAGTCATAGCGCAAGCGATAGCCGCCTACGAAGCCAGTAGGGGCGACTCAAGTCAAGAACGAAGGAATTCCGCAAACACTGAAAATGTAGCTCCAGAGACTGGCGGTGAGGAACGAGGATGTTCCTACAAAACTTTCATGACATGCAAACCGTGGTCCTTTAAGGGAACGGAAGGAGCCATAGGAGTTATCCGTTGGATCGAGAAGACAGAATCTGTGATAGCAATCAGTGGATGCACAGAAAAACAGAAAGTGTTGTACGTGACATGTATGTTTCAAGATGAAGCCCTATCGTGGTGGAATTTACAAGTACAAACCCTAGGCCGAGACGTGGCCTATGGCAAGACCTGGAAAGAGTTAAAGGAGATGATGGAAAAGAAATATTGCCCAAGGACTGAGATGCAGAAGTTGGAAAATGAGTTCTGGACGCTCACCATGAAGGGAGCCGACATCACAGCATATAACACGCGATTTCACGAGCTATGCCGAATAGTTCCTCATATGGCCACCACTGAAGAAAAGAGAGTTGAAAGGTACATCTGGGGATTAGCAACAGTTATCAGGGGACCAATCACGGCCACTAGGCCTGCGACCATGGCCGAGGCTGTTGAACTAGGTCTGAGTCTGACAGAAGATGCAGTACGAGCTGGCACCCTAGGAAAGCCAACTCAGAAGGAAGCAAGCCAACCATTCTCCCAACGCGGCAACAGCCGCCATAACAATCACAAGAGGAGCTGGGCCTCTCGTAATCAAGGGTCAAGTTCCAAAGAACCCCCTGTCAAGAAACAAGAAACTGTGAAAGTGTATGCCGCCCAGACCACGGATCAACCACGGAAGACGTATAGCGGGTCAAACCCGTGGTGTGACAAATGCAAGTATTATCATGTTGGTGACTGCTCAAGTATTGTGTGTAAGCATTGTCACAAGAGAGGACATGTGGAAGCTAAGTGTATAATTAAGAATAGTGCAGTAGTTGTGAAGCAAGAACCGGGGAAAACGACACCACGAGCTTGTTATGGGTGCGGAAATACGGGTCATTTTATCAAGAACTGTCCGCAGATGAAGAATACAGCTCAAGCTAGGGCTTTTGTTATCGGGGCGGGTGAAGCTAAGGAAGACCCAAATGTCGTCACTGGTATGTTCCAACTTAACAACCACTATGCGTCTGTGTTATTTGATACTGGTGCGGATTTAAGTTTTATATCCACTGAATTTAAAGACCTACTTGGTTTAGCACCTAGTAAATTAGCAACGCCCTACACTATAGAATTAGCTAATGGCAAACAGTTACGATCAGACGATATAGTGGAAAGTTGCGTACTAGTGATGGGAGAACATGAATTTAACGTAGATCTGTTGCCGATAGATTTAGGAAGTTTTGATGTCGTTTTAGGCATGGATTGGTTAGCAAAGAACCATGCTGAAGTTAATTGTTATGACAAACAAATCCGCATACCCTTGGCAAGTGGTGAAACGCTGACTATTCAAGGAGAAAGACCTGGCACTGTGATGAAGTTAATTTCGTGTATGAAAGCACGAAAGTGCTTGCGAAAGAAGTGTCAAGCTTTCTTAGCCCACGTGGTGGAAAAGAAGGATGAAGAAAGGAAGATAGAAAGTATACCTATAGTAAGAGATTTCCCCGATGTCTTTCCAGAAGATCTACCAGGGTTACCACTTCAAAGACAAGTGGAGTTTCGAATCGATCTAGTACCAGGAGCTGCACCAGTAGCGCGAGCACCTTATCGATTAGCTCCCTCGGAAATGCGAGAACTATCGAATCAATTACAGGAGCTACTAGACAAGGGTTTCATACGCCCGAGCTACTCACCTTGGGGAGCCCCGGTACTATTTGTCAAGAAGAAAGACGGTTCGTTCCGTATGTGTATTGATTACAGGGAACTTAACAAACTGACCATCAAAAATCGGTACCCTTTACCGAGGATTGATGATTTGTTTGACCAATTACAGGGATCTAGTTTCTATTCCAAGATAGATCTACGATCCGGGTACCATCAGCTGAAGATACACGAGGACGATGTACCAAAGACTGCGTTCCGAACGAGGTATGGTCATTATGAATTTCTAGTCATGCCTTTTGGGCTAACGAACGCACCTGCCGTGTTCATGGACTTAATGAATCGAGTGTGCAAACCTTACCTTGACATGTTCGTGATAGTGTTTATAGATGACATATTAATTTATTCCCGAACCGAAGAAGAGCACGAGCAACACCTTCGATTGATTTTAGAATTGTTGAGAAATGAGAAGTTGTATGCAAAGTTTTCAAAGTGTGATTTTTGGCTAAGAGAAGTACACTTTTTAGGCCATGTCGTCAACGAGAAGGGAATTCATGTTGACCCTTCAAAAGTAGAGGCCATTAAAAACTGGGAAGTGCCGAAGACGCCGACGGAAATACGACAATTTTTAGGTCTGGCAGGCTACTATCGACGGTTTATTGAAAATTTCTCGAAGATAGCACAACCCCTTACTGCGCTCACACAGAAAGATAAGTCGTTTAATTGGGGAGATAAACAAGAAAAGGCGTTCCAGTTGCTAAAACAGAAACTTTGCAGTGCACCTATTCTAGCCTTACCAGAAGGGATGGATGACTTCGTAGTTTATTGCGATGCTTCGCATCAAGGACTTGGTTGTGTCCTTATGCAAAGAAATCAAGTCATCGCGTATGCGTCACGACAACTCAAAGTGCACGAGAAAAATTACACCACTCACGATTTGGAATTGGGCGCAGTGGTGTTTGCACTTAAGATATGGCGTCATTACTTATACGGCACCCATTGCACAATCTACACCGATCATAAAAGCCTACAACATATATTTGATCAAAAAGAATTAAACATGAGGCAACGACGGTGGGTTGAATTATTGAATGATTATGATTGTGTAATCAAGTACCACCCTGGAAAGGCGAACGTTGTAGCAGACGCTTTAAGCAGGAAAGAAAGGGGGAAGACATCACGTGTTAAAGTCTTAGGGCTAACTATAAGTACGAACCTCACCACCCTTATCCACGAAGCCCAACGAGAAGCTTTGAAACCTGATAATATCAAAGACGAGGGTCTCCGTGGTATGGTTGACAACTTAGAATCCAAAGAAGACGGTACCCTGTACTTTGTCAACCGAATATGGGTTCCTCTCAAGGGAGGATTATGTGAAAGAATACTTGATGAAGCCCACAAGACGAAGTATTCTGCGCACCCCGGTGCAGATAAAATGTATAAAGATGTAAAGGGATACTATTGGTGGCCTAATCTTAAGGGTGATATAGCAAATTATGTGGGAAAATGTTTAACTTGCGCAAAAGTCAAGGCGGAATATCAGAAACCATCCGGATTATTACAACAGCCCGAGATTCCCATGTGGAAATGGGAACAAATCTCGATGGATTTCATTACGAAGTTACCTAGGACTCCAGGTGGTTATGACACCATATGGGTGATAGTTGACCGGCTAACCAAATCCGCGCATTTCTTAGCTATCAAAGAAACGGATAAGATGGAGCGGTTAGCTAAACTATATATAAAAGAGATCGTGTCAAGACATGGAGTCCCAGTCTCGATTATTTCCGACCGCGACAGTCGATTTACGTCTCATTTTTGGAAGTCGTTACAAAAAGCTTTGGGCACGCGATTAGATATGAGTACCGCCTACCATCCCCAGACTGACGGCCAAAGCGAGCGAACTATACAAACATTGGAGGATATGCTAAGAGCGTGTGCAATTGATTTTGGTGGTAGCTGGGATGTTCACCTTCCTTTGGTGGAATTTTCATATAATAATAGCTACCACACGAGCATAAAGGCTGCACCGTTCGAAGCTTTGTATGGTCGTAAGTGTAGGTCGCCCTTGTGCTGGGCGGAAATAGGCGATAGACAAATGACGGGTCCCGAACTAATTCAAGAAACTACTGACAAGATATTTCAAATAAAAGAACGACTGAAAACGGCCCGCGATCGACAGAAAAGTTATGCGGATGTGAGACGTAAGCCTTTGGAATTCCAAGTGGGAGATAAAGTTCTTTTAAAGGTCTCGCCATGGAAAGGAGTTCCGAGGTTTGGAAAGCGGGGCAAGCTCAGCCCAAGATATACCGGACCATTTGAGATCATGGAAAGGATAGGTCCCGTGGCCTATAAGTTGAAGCTACCTGAAGAACTTAACGGGGTACATGACACATTCCATGTGTCGAACCTTAAAAAGTGTCTATCCGATGAATCTTTAATCGTACCCCTAGACGAAGTACATATTGACGAACAATTACATTTTGTTGAAGAACCGATAGCCGTTACCGACTGGAAAGAACAAAAACTACGAAGAAGTCGGATTAAGTTAGTGAAGGTACAGTGGAAATCTAAAAGAGGACCCGAGTTTACCTGGGAAAGAGAAGATCAAATTTGAAAGAAGTACCCACACCTTTTCCCGGACCCAACTATAACGGATAACTAACAACAAATTTCGGGACGAAATTCTTCCAACAGGGGGAGAATGTGACACCCGGTAATTTTCCATATTCTTTAATCTTTATAATTGATCAAAATTGTTGGGTTTCGGCATCTATTTTAGATTATTAGTTGAAACATTTTTTACTAATCTAGCAACGGAAGCATGATAATATCAACAACCTATTGTTAATTTTATGAAACATACCAATATGTAACAAGGCTAAAACCCGAAATAGGATCAATCTACAAGAACTAACGGCTTACAAAATTAATAATAACAATAACTCTTTTACCTCAAAAGAGTAGGATGATATGAAGAGGAAGATGGACTAGCCTCCAAGAGTAGGATGCCTCAAGAGGTGATACCCACGAGCAACACGGATGAGTGTTAGGACAAGAACACTAGAAAACCGAGCACCCAAGCCCTCCTCCCTTGCTTGTTTCGGCCGAGAAGAAAAGGAGAGGGAGAGTAGGAGGTTTTTGCACTTTTTAAATTTGAAAGAAAAAGTGATCCATTGCATGTGTAGGCTAGTGGGGTTTTTAACCAAAAAAATAACCAAGAGACCTTGATCACATTGGCTTGTGGGGTGGTGGTGGGTCCCACCCAAACCGGCCACCCATCCCTTCCTTTTTTTTTTTTTTTTTTTTTTTTTTTTTTATTCATTCATTTATATATATCACATATATATAAAACTAGCCTACACTATTATAAAACTATTTTATAATCTTTTCTTAATTATTTAACCAATTAAATAATTAAATAAATAAATAAATAATCCAAATTATTTATTTTAATCTTTCAAGTGCAATTTTTCAGAAAAACCGATTTCCTAAACTTTGTGTTCGGTATTTGTTTAAAGATCATATCTTAAACAAATACAATCCGATGTCTATCTAGCTCGTTATTGGGTATGACCCGACTTGGATCAAGCACAGTTAGCCACATTAATCTAAATACGTGTCTCGGGCATACGAAATTCCAACAATCTCCCACTTGAACGAGATACGTAGACAATTAATGCTAGTGGTGAATCCCGCCTAACTCGGTCCACCACCCCTAATGTGTTTGACGAAGTGCCATTCAATAACATCATCCCTTCAAGTTCCTTACTTGATATGATTTAGGTGAATCTATCATTATATCCCTTTGTTACTAGATGTCATGTTGGATCTAAGAGACATAGGTGATCATTCTCTTTTCAATTCAACTTTATCAGGCCTTAGACATCTAAACTCTCAACACATAAGAGGAACAAATTCCATCTTGACTGTATACGCCTCTCATTATCACTTTGTACTCTACCCGAGCTCATCCTTATGTACCATCTTTTACGAATAGCGAAGGGGAGAGTCAAAGTGTAATACTCGGTGAAAATCAAGACCCAGTATACATCTCAGGTCTAAGGATAATATGAAATTCTCCTTTACTCAAAATTACTAATGATCAGGTCCAAAGACTCCATGTAGTAATATTGAGAGCGGGTCAGTCCAATATTTGTATCCCACAAATATCTATGAACCTTGGCAGCAAACCCATGCTCCATATTCATTCCTTATGAATATCCACCAATCCTAGTTCATAATAGTCTTGCTTCATATTTGTTCCCACAAACGTGATCGACTACGGACTTTTAGAATAAGATAACTTATTCATGGATTAAACATGCAAAATTAGAATTTTAACTCAAGATTCCATAATCATATTAAAAGAGTTAAATTACAAAAGTCTTTTAAACGTTAATACAAAATAGATCAAATCCAATTACTAGAATATCGAAGTCCTAAGCTACTCGCATGACGCTCATGTTTCGGTCTTTCTAGGAGCTTCGTAAATGGATCCGCAAGATTTTGATCAGTTCCAACTTTGCGAATACATATCTTTCCCTTTTCAACTTCATCCCTTATGTAGTTGAATCTCCGCTCTATGTGCCTAGTCTTTTGGTGCGAACGAGGTTCCTTGATTTGAGCAATCGCACCCTCGTTGTCACAAAAGATTTCTAGGGGGTCTTGAATGGAAGAGACCACCCCTAGATCAGAAATGAACTTCTTCAACCATGCAGCTTCCTGAGCTGCCAATGAAGCGGCGATGTATTCTGATTCTGTAGTGGACAATGCTACCACTTCCTGTTTTGAGCTCTTCCAAGAGACAGCTCCTCCATTAAGAGTGAACACATACCCAGATTGTGATCGAGAATCATCTCGATCAGTTTGGAAGCTCGCATCCGTGTAACCTTTTATAGCGAGTTCCTCCTCACCAGATCCATATATCAGAAACATATCCTTAGTTCTCCTAAGGTATTTCAATATGCTCTTAACAGCCATCCAATGACTGTTTCCTGGATTCTGTTGATATCTGCTTGTCATGCTCAAAGCGCATGACACATCCGGTCTAGTACATATCATCGCATACATGATGGATCCTATAGCTGAAGCATATGGGATTTGTTTCATCATCTCTTGCTCACCCTTTGAGCTTGGACATTGATCTGAACTCAATATGGTCCCTCTTTGAATAGGTACAAAACCTTTCTTGGAGTTTTCCATCTTGAACCTTTTCAAGATTTTATCAATGTATGTACTTTGGTTCAAACCTATCAAGCGCCTTGACCTATCCCTATAGATCTTTATTCCCAAAATATAGGCAGCTTCACCAAGATCCTTGATGGAAAATCTACTTCCAAGCCAAGCCTTAACGCTTTCCATGGTTGGAATGTCATTTCCAAATAGTAGAATGTCATCGACATACAATACTAAGAAGGTAATTATACTCCCACTAGCTTTCTTATACACACAAGCCTCATCAGCGTTCTTGATGAATCCAAAACTTTTGATTTCTTCATCAAAACGATGATTCCAAGTTCTAGATGCTTGTTTCAATCCATAGATTGATTTCTTTAACTTGCATACTTTATTAGGATGTTTTGGATCGACAAAACCTTCAGGCTGAACCATATAGACATCTTCCTCAAGATATCCATTTAGGAAAGCGGTCTTGACATCCATTTGCCAAATTTCATAATCATAATGTGCAGCTATGGCAAATAATATCCTAATAGACTTTAGCATTGCCACAGGCGAAAAAGTTTCATCATAATCAACCCCTTGAGTTTGAGTGAAACCTTTAGCTACAAGTCTTGCTTTATAAGTATCCAAGTTTCCATGCATATCAGTTTTTCTTTTGAAAACCCACTTACTTCCAACAGTTTTGGTGTTAAGTGGTGGTTCAACCAATTCCCAAACTTGGTTGTCATACATGGATTGCATCTCAACGTTCATGGCTTCAAGCCATTTGTCACAATCATTCTTGGACATTGCATCACGGTATGTGGTTGGTTCATCCGAATCTACCACGTAGCAACCTTCTACAAAAAATCCATATCTTTCGGGTGGATTGCTAACTCTACCAGATCTGCGAACGTTTTGTGTGTTTTGATCAACCACTTGATCACTTTCAACAACCTCTTGTTGAGTGCTAGTATCAACCAATTGTGTATCATCTTGTGATTCTTGATCCTCATCAAATTTCACTGTTCTACTATTAGTTCCTTCCTCAAGGAACTTAGTTTCCAAGAACTTACCCTTTCGAGCAATAATAACATTTTGCTCACTAGGATCGTAAAAGTAATATCCTAAATCATCTTTAGGATAACCTATAAAGATACACTTAGTGGATCGGACTTCTAATTTGTTTGGGGTGTATTGCTTTACATAAGCTTCACAACCCCAAACTCTTAAGAATGATAGCGATGGAGCCTTTCCATGCCATACTTCAAAAGGTGTCTTCTCCACTTTCTTGGTTGGAGCCATATTCAATATGCGAACAGCGGAAAGTAAAGCATAGCCCCAAAATGATAGAGGTAAAGTGCTTCTAGCCATCATCGATCGAACCATATCTAATAGGGTACGATTTCTCCTTTCAGACACACCATTATGTTGTGGTGTTCCAGGTGGAGTAAGTTGTGAAATAATTCCACAACTCTTTAGATGATCTTGAAAAACACCACTTAGGTATTCACCTCCTCTATCACTACGAAGTACTTTGATTGTGGTCTTGAGTTGTCTTTCTACTTCAGTTTTGAAGTCTTTGAACATTTCAAAAGCTTCATCTTTGTGTTTCATTAAGTACACATAACCATATCGACTATAATCGTCAATAAAGGTAATGAAGTATCTTTCACCATTCCTAGTCATTGGTCTAAAAGGACCACATACATCCGAATGTATGATACCCAATAATTCTTTTGACCTTTCAAAAGTTTTATTAAAGGGTTGCTTTGTCATTTTGCCTTGTAAACAAGATTCACATACATCAAATGAATCAAACTCATTTGTTTCTAGAATACCACTCTTGCGAAGAGTTTGCATGCGATTCTTACTTATATGTCCAAGGCGACAATGCCAAAGATAGGAATCACCCAAGTCCTTCTTGAGTTTCTTGGTGTTGACATTGTACATTGAACTACTATGTGACATACCACTTTGATCTATTTCATATATACCATTCATGGGTATAGCTTTAAAATAAAACATGCCATTCATCAAAACATGAATATCACAATTTATAAATTTAAGATCAAAGCCACATTGTTTTAAAAGGGACACGGAAATAATGTTTCTCCTTAACTTAGGAGCATACAAAACATTCTTCAAAATTACTTCCAAACCACTTGGAAGCTTTAACAAGTAGTCTCCTTGGGCTTGGACTTCAACTCTTGCTCCATTGCCCATAAAGAGACTAATGTCCCCTTTGTTGAGTTGTTTACTTCTTTTGAACCCCTGCAACAAATTGCAAATGTGAGTTCCACATCCGGTATCAAGTACCCATGTATTTGAAGAAATAACATTTAGTTCAACATATATAGTAAAGATAATACCTGAGGTTTGCTCCGCATCCCTCTTATCTTTTAACGCTTTGAGATAGGTCGGACAATTCCTTTTCCAATGACCTATCTCTCCACACTCAAAGCATGGATCTTGCGTCGCAACCTTTTGCTTCTTTTCCTTCGGTTTGTAGGGCGTGATGGCTTTCCTCTTTCCCTTTCCTTGGACGTGGCCCTTGCCCTTAGCAACACTTGCTTTGGGGTTGGAGTTATGTCCCCTTTTGCCTTCATTGATTGTTAGAACGGGTAAAACCCTTTTACCCATTCCCGCTTCGGCCGTTCTTAGCATTGCGTGAAGCTCACCAATGCTTTTGTCCCACCCGTTCATGTTATAGTTCATGACAAAGGTTTCAAACCTTTTGGTCAAAGAGTTGAGGATCAAATCCGTAGCCAACTCATTTGAGACGGGACAATTCAACCTACGAAGCTTTTCAATGTAGCTTTTCATCTTTAGGACATAAGATGAGACGCTTTGGGTTTCCTCCATACGACATGCATGAAACGCTCGAACCGTTTCGAAACGTTCCGCTCTAGCTTGTTGAAGGAACATTTCCTTCAATTGAGTTATCATGTCGTATGCCCCATGATGCTCGAAATCCTTTTGGATTTCGGGAATCATAGTTGCTAACATGAGGCAAGAGGCTTGTACCGAATCTTTGGTGTACGTGACCCAATCGTTATAAGCCTCCTCATCTTCCACGTTAGGCTCGTCGGGAATGGGATCGTCTAAGACATATGATATCTCTTCTTGCTTGAGAACTATTCTCAAGTTGCGATACCAATCCATAAAGTTATTATGGTTTAGACGATCCTTTTCAAGAATGGTTCTTAAGGATAGGTTACGGGTGTTATGGGTAGAGGTGTTTGCATTGTTAGCGGCCATCTACAAAATTTAACAAAGTTCTATTTTAGTATTATAAACAATTTTAATTATTAATACCCTTTTATACCACATTTTAAATAATAATTAAATTCTAGAATCCAACGATAAATCAAATTTCGGTTAGGTGACCTTTATCCCGTCATTTGATTTAACAAGGTAGTCAACCTTGACAATTGCAACCCTTTGCAACTTCTAGAGGTATGGGACCATTCGAAATCCTTATTTCGTGTTGGCATGTTTATCCCATCAACACCATTGGATCCCATGCTTAGGTGACCTTTATCACATGGTTTCCAATTCAAGTCGTCCTACTTGCATAAACATGTAAGATTAACATACAAGTGGTTAGGTGACCTTTATCCCACAAATATGTTAATATTACCCTAAGTATATTAGTTTGCTTGAAATGGTTAGGTGACCTTTATCCCATTTAAAGTTCCCTAATACGTTAAGTGTTATACAAAAGGATGGTGTTTAGACTTGTTTCCTTGGTAATTAAGAAAAAGGGATTTTAAGTTTTCCAATATTCTAGATTTAGGAAACTTATTTACCATGTTCTAACATGCATTTAGTAACATGGTTAAATGAAAACGATTTTCACCGGTTCTAATTATAATAAAACCATTTTTATTATAGGCGTGAGACGGCTATTTAATTATTTTATAAATACTACGTGTCACGTCAATTACCAATAATTATTAGAACCCATTTTATATGTTTGTTTTATAAGATCTATGTGACGGATTGATATCCTATATCTACCATTCAAACACAATCAAACAAGCATACAAACACCATAAGGTCAACCATAAACACGAGCCTCTAAGCGGACCACACTTGTTGGCCGAAACAAGTGTGTGTCCTAGTCTTATCCTAAGGGACATAACATGACACAAGGATGAGTGATATGCTCCCACTTGATCTTGCATCCAATGCTACAAGTGTCTCCTCTTTAATTTGTTGTGATTTCAACTTGGGCTTCTTAGTGGGCCTTGGACTTCCATAAGCTTCCTTGGGCCTAAAAGGTAAATTTGGGCTTTAATGGGCTTTGAATCCCAAATCGGCTTGTGAGGCCCAATTAACCCAAATAAGCCCAATAGGCCCAATCCACCAAAATCTTGTAATTCTTCAATTTACAACAAATATATCCTAATACATTTGGTCTAAAATAAAGAAAATTACAAACAACCTATTTACTATTACAACCATTTGTAAAAAATAAATACAAGCCATAATTACTATTACATTCCAAATGAGTAATAATATAGATAAATCACAACACACAATCACAACATCCACATCGGTCTAGGCTCGGTTTAGGGACTAACTTACAAATAAATACATATCCAAATATATATTTAAAGACAAAAAAAAAAAAAAAACCCCTCACGGTTGTTATTGGGCTTCGGCCCAACAAAAGTTATTGGGCTTCGGCCCTATTAAAAAAAACGCCGGCCCAAAGGGCTTCGGCCCATTTTAACCTCACGGCCCAAATGGGTTTCGGCCCATTTGGCCAAAAAAAAAAAAATTTTTTTTTTTTTTGAACTTTAACATCCATATGTTAAGATCTTGGGTTTTATAAAATCTCATGCATGTTAATTTTATAAAACCAAAGGGGAAAAACTAAAAGTAAACCTATGTCCTTGTAACCGGCTCTTGATGCCAATTGTTGGGTTTCGGCATCTATTTTAGATTATTAGTTGAAACATTTTTTACTAATCTAGCACCGGAAGCATGATAATATCAACAACCTATTGTTAATTTTATGAAACATACCAATATGTAACAAGGCTAAAACCCGAAATAGGATCAATCTACAAGAACTAAAGGCTTACAAAATTAATAATAACAATAACTCTTTTACCTCAAAAGAGTAGGATGATATGAAGAGGAAGATGGACTAGCCTCCAAGAGTAGGATGCCTCAAGAGGTGATACCCACGAGCAACACGGATGAGTGTTAGGACAAGAACACTAGAAAACCGAGCACCCAAGCCCTCCTCCCTTGCTTGTTTCGGCCGAGAAGAAAAGGAGAGGGAGAGTAGGAGGTTTTTGCACTTTTTAAATTTGAAAGAAAAAGTGATCCATTGCATGTGTAGGCTAGTGGGGTTTTTAACCAAAAAAATAACCAAGAGACCTTGATCACATTGGCTTGTGGGGTGGTGGTGGGTCCCACCCAAACCGGCCACCCATCCCTTCCTTTTTTTTTTTTTTTTTTTTTTTTTTTTTTTTTATTCATTCATTTATATATATCACATATATATAAAACTAGCCTACACTATTATAAAACTATTTTATAATCTTTTCTTAATTATTTAACCAATTAAATAATTAAATAAATAAATAAATAATCCAAATTATTTATTTTAATCTTTCAAGTGCAATTTTTCAGAAAAACCGATTTCCTAAACTTTGTGTTCGGTATTTGTTTAAAGATCATATCTTAAACAAATACAATCCGATGTCTATCTAGCTCGTTATTGGGTATGACCCGACTTGGATCAAGCACAGTTAGCCACATTAATCTAAATACGTGTCTCGGGCATACGAAATTCCAACAAAAATTACGTGTCATTTATATAATTTATATGAGGTATAAACCATAGTATACTTGAAATGTGGACGAGAACAGTCGTTAATGCCTATAGGATTGTATAAAGTGCCGATGAGAACGGCTATATGATGAAGATAGCCCAGTAATAGTTTAGAGGTGACAAATATATCAAGCTAAATATATATCTATGATCCAATATAAGGGGTAATGGTAAGACCATGCCCAGTAATGTCCTAATTCCCTAATTTGGACCAAAACGCCATAAACGTTTAAATAATAGAATATAGTCGCTGAACCGGCCAAATCAATGATACATTATACAGTGAGACGACCAAGATATGAAACTATGAAGGAATTAAAGGTATACTAGTCAAAATAATATGAAGTTAATAATTTAAACAATCCATGAAAGATTACAATATGGAGCACTATTTAACCGAATATAACTCCGGGCTAAATTTAAATACACATCATACCGGGAACCGAAATAAATACCGGGTTCCATACCATCTATAATACCTTATAGGTGACCAAATAAATTAAGAGAAGCTCATAATACCCAAGTTCAATATAAATTCCATAACTTGTTTACTCGATGATCAACTCGTCCTAACGACTATCCACTTAAGACCCGAACCAAGATTGAACTTAGCACTACATTTGGACAACCAATATATTTATTAAATGACCATAATACCTTCCCTTTTGCAGCCCAAAGCCGAACCCCAACCTCTTCCCATTCAGTTTTAATGTACAAGGAACAAACACCACATTAAATCTTATAAACCATTATCCATGCACCCATATGTATCATGATCATGTATCATCATCATCACCAACATCATCATAATCTTGGTTACTTGCAAGATCAACCAAAGTCCCTAAAAGCCTTCACAAAATCTGCCCACATTATAATATTACAAAGACCATACCTTTGACCATTTCACTTGACAAGATCTTGAGGAGTTAGCAAGATTTCAATCCCTAAACTTAAGGGATGATGTCCCCTACACTATTATTAATATACACCATCAGATCTTCAGCTGAAATTCACCACAAACATTCAAGAACACAATCCAAATCTCCCTTGTTCCTCTCTCGGCCGAAGGCAGCAGCAGAGCACCACCACAGCCGCCTCTTTGCAACCCGTTTTCTCTATAATGCTGCTCTGAACATCTTGAACCCTATATATCGTTGGAAAGCTAGAAGAAATCCTTAAACCGTGGTAGAAAGCCTTGAACGGATCTCTGCCCGGAAGACTCGGTAAGAAGCTTTGAACCTTCAAAGGTCACTACTGGAAACTGCATTTTCCAGCAGTACCCCCCTCTCTTCTTTTGTTCATATCTCACAAACCACTTGGTATTTTTGGGTGATTCTTGTTTAGGAATCCAAGGAAACTCGCAAGGATCACGAACCACCTTTTGAACATCCATTTCCGGCTTCATTTCAGCATTAGGTAAGCCGAAAACTCGAGTTGTAACAGTTTATAGTGGCTGGAAAAACACAGATTCTGTCCAGCCACGGTCTCATCATTTTACTTGACCCTAATCCACCTATTTCATGTTATTTGAACATATTGTAGACTCTTAACATCGTGGTTAACGTCAAGGAACTTGGATCTCGTCTTAAATCGCTCAAAAACCGACATTCCCAAGGTACTAATGCCATATAATGTTTAGTAGAAAAACATGGACTAAGCCTAAGATACATATACATAATGAGGTGATTAGACATAAACATAAACTTGAAGTGTGTTGAAATGACATATAATTAAGGATAAATCATGTTAAGTAAAAGATATAAAGGATTTAAAGGGTGTTTAAGGAAGGTTAAGGTTAATAGAACACCTAGTTAAGGTAAAAATGATGTTGAGTAGTAAAACCCACTTATAAATAAACAAGATGATATAAATGTAAAGATGGAATTTTGGTTATGTTAAACTTTAAAAAGGGTATAACTAACGTATTAAAAACCGTATCGGGTTTGTCATAAAAGTAAAAATAATAATAGTAATAATAATAGTAATAATAATAATAATAATGATAAAATATGAGTACTAGTAATAAAGATAAAAGTATAAATAAAAGTGCACATTAAACATAAGGTGCAATCCTTGCATCAAGTCTTGGAAATAAAAATAACAATGATTGTACGGGTAAAATACAAGGTACACGTATATTCCTATATACGCAAATGAAAATATAAATACCCATGTATAATGTTATAAAAACAAAGGATGTGATAACTATATGTTACGAAGACGAAAATACTAATAATACTTATCGTATACATGAGGAAATGATATATACAATTAATACACATATATTCCTATATATGTGCCATACGTATAAATATAAAATACGGGTTTTTGTGATGGACATTGCGAGTAACTGGAAGGGTGGAGGTGCCGGTAGTCGGGACGTCCTGTCTAGGCTGGTAACTGAATATATCATAGATGGGCCCGTTACCTACCTGGGGACTAGCGATGAGAGCTCCAAAACCTATTAGGCTAAAGCATGTCACGAACGTCATGATTACCGACGAATAATTTGTATCGAGCATTCCCTAATGCTCGGAGGATATATATATAAAGAGGATATAACGGATATACATAACAAGTATAAGACGTTGTCTAACGTCCGTATCGCTAATGTATAAAAAGTATACATATATACCGTCACCTCATAAGTATGTATCGGGCTAAGTATTAATAGTTATATATTATGTACTGAAGTGCGTACGTATACGATATAATACAGGAAACTCGCCGAGTATAACAGAACATTATTCCTCATTTAAGGTGAGTCTCACAGCCCCTATTTTCACTATTTTCACTATGTTTTAAACTGTTTTCGGGGCGAGGGACACGTGTTTAAATATGTTTTATCATGGTGTATATCTTGATTTACAATGTGCGTGTACATGAGATATTTGGCGCGCTCATGGTACATAAAGTCCCCGGTATATATTGTAACCATAAACTATAGGCAACTATAGCCGAGGAACTCTACGGGTAGTACTACTGGTCTGACCAACCCACTCGTAAGTGGTCGCGCCACTTTATAAGACGGGTGCTTAGTTTTCCGATTTATTTATTCCCTCGTGGACTCGTGGGATGTTATGTGGGGCTTTATGGTGTATATATATAGTCAAGGAATGGTTACGAACTCATGTATTCACGTTACACTGCAAGTCATGGATACTGCATTCATGACGTTATGAGAATCATATTATAAAGCATTTTATCGAGTCACAAAACTTGTGAACTCACTCAGTTTGTACTGATTAAATTATTTTACGTGTCTTTCAGGTATTTAGCTACGTGGAGAGGTCACGGTGTCTCACTACGGTTTTATGTTTAACTATGGAAATTTCATGAATGAGGATTTTATATTTTGGAGTTTTCACGGCTATTTCTCCCTTCGGCGGGACATAACTGTGAAATCTCAATATGTTATATGTAAATATTTTTTTTATGGATATTTTGTAAAACTTATATTATGAATGAAATCCTCATGTATTTTATCATATAGTTGTTTGCTTAACCGCGCTCTCGAAAAACCTTTCATGAGTCGCACACCGGTTGTTTCCGCCTATGGACCGGGTGTGACAGCACAAGACACCAATTAGCTAATGTATGTGATGATCAAGTTTATGATCATGTATCTCCTGCCGAGGATTCGATAGTTTGTGCTTATGAGGATTTGCACTCTTCGGGTATCCTCAGTATTGCACAATACACCTGCTTCCTATCAAAGATAGAACCGACAAGTGTCACAATCGCACTTAAGGAACTGTCTTGGCTTGAAGCTATGCAGGAGGAGCTGCAACAGTTCATACGACTGGGTGTATGGGACTTAATTGATAAACCCGATCGTGTAAAGAAGGCGATTCCAACTAAATGGGTCTTTAAGTGCAAAAAGGACGACCGCGGGGTAATCATGAGAAACAAGGCACGATTGGTCGTTCTTGGTTACAATCAACAAGAAGGCATAGACTACACTGAAGTATATGCTCCGGTAGCACGACTGGAGGCAATACGTATCTTTCTTGCCTATGCAGCCTATAAAAATTTTAAGGTTTATCAAATGGATGTGAAGTCGGCGATCTTAAACGGAGCTGTTCATGAGGAAGTGTATGTGAAGCAGCCTCCTGGTTTCGAGGATCCAGACTTTCCAGAGCGTGTTTACCGATTAAACAAGGCTCTTTATGGTTTACACCAGGCCCCGAGAGCCTGGTACAGCACGATGGCTGACCATCTGATTGAAAGTGGATTCACGAGGGGGACTGTGGATTGTACGTTATTCTATAAGAACGTGGGTGATGATTTGCTCCTCATCCAAATCTATGTGGACGACATAATTTTTGGTTCGACGAACGACAGCTTGTGTAAAGATTTTGAAAAGACGATGCAAACCAAATTCGAGATGAGCTCGATAGGAGAGATGAATTTTTTCTTATGATTGCAAGTTCACCAGTCTGATTCCGGGATCTTTATCCATCAGACAAAATATGTGAACGATGTCTTGAGCCGATTCAAGATATCTGACGGCAAAATTCCTTCGACACCTCTTCCCGTGGGTCACAATTTATCACCGGATGAATTGGAGGATACCGTTGATCCAACCCTATATCGTGCAATGATTGGTTCTCTCATGTATTTGACTGAATCGCGACATGATATTATGTTTGCTGTTTGTTTGTGTGCTAGGTACCAATCGAGTCCCCGAGTGACTCACCTGGCGGCAGTAAAGCGCATCTTACATTATCTGAGGGGAAATCCAGACATCGGGTTATGGTACCCCAAAGAAGATAAGTTCGATCTCACAGCTTTTACTGATTCGGACTACGGAGGATGCAAAATCAACTTCAAGTCTACAATAGCGGGATGTCAATTCATAGGAAACCGGCTTGTTTCCTGGCAGTGTAAGAAGCAGACAACAGTCTCAACTTCAACAGCCGAAGCGGAGTATGTGGCGGCCTCGAGTTGCTGCTCACAGGTTCTATGGATCCAGCAACACTTGCGGGGTTACGGTTTGAAGTTTCTTACTACTCCCATTTATATTGATAATTCTACTACAATTTCAATCACCAAAAATCCGGTTCACCATTCGAAAACTAAACATATTGAAATCCGTTATCACTTCATACGTGACTGTTTTGAAAAGAAATTAATATCAATTGATAAAATTTACACGGATTTTCAAAAGGCTGACCTTTATACCAAAGCGTCTGACAAAACACGTTTTCAATATCTGTTGGGTATAAATGGTTTAAAAACTTTAAAGGATATTCAAAAGCTTTGTTAAATCATTTTATTTCTTGTTTGTTTCGATTTTTTGTCGTTTTTAGGGGGAGAAAATATAAAAACCAAAAACATTGTGTTTTCAGTTTTTGTACAGACAAAATTAAAAACTCCAAAAACATTCAAATATTGAAAAATTTCAAAAACAATGAAAAATGCTCCTCAAAATGAGTTTTAAAGCAAAAAGGGAAAATGATAGTACATTGACGGGATTGATCTAGTACATGGATAAACTAGATTAAAAATTACCGTAATGCCAGCAATATGATATGCGAAGATAGGCTTGACAGACTCTATAGGAACTGATAAGATATAAACATAATGAATGCCGAACCTAGTGGAATTACATCTTGAAAGATTGATACTATATCTGATTTAAAGAAAAGTTAAAAGTCAAAATGATTACTGTGTGTGCATGCTTTCATTTTTGAAGAAAATTCTGCTTTGTTTTTATTTTAATTTGCTGAGAAATTCAACTTCATTTTTTCTTTATTTTTATTCAAATATTGGATCCTCTCCTGCGCGATAAGATTATCCAACCTGAGGGTTAATATTTAAGTATTCTGCTTTATTTTCTTGGTGTTTCGTATAAAATCTTGGATTTTCTCCGCGCAATAATACGGTATTATCCGAATTGAGAGTTAAGATTTTATGCAACTTCAAATTATTTTTATCTTTTTATTTTGTTGAAATGGAACCTTATCTGCATGTAGTAATACCGATCTTAAGGGAAAATTTTGACATTCTGCTTTATTTTCTTGTTTTTATTTTTGCATGAGTCACAGTTAATCAAAATTTGGATAAACAAAGAAAAACGTACATGTGATATTCACTGTATAAGAGATAGAAATGTTATATCTGATTGATGGGGTCCACATATGGTTTTGTGCCTAATTGAACCAATTTAAAGCATATCTTAAAGTTTCCGACAAGTCTGTGAAAAGTTTAAGAGGACAATTATATCTGCAATCATCGTTGGGTTACGTGTATAATAATCATCGAAATTGAAGTGTTACTTAGTGACATTTTTGTCAATATGATTCCCTGCTCAACTCACAAAAATATGTACTGCTTTATTAGTATAGTTTTATATTCTTGTTTGTCATTTGTTAATTGAAAATTTTCGAAAATCCAAAAGGATTTTACTTCTTTTCCATTTCTACTTTAGTTTCGATTTACCAAGCTAGCGAATAATTCAAAAGAAAACGAAAAAGATTGATCCCCAAAAATTTTAAGTTAATCGTGTTTAATGTATTTACAACTGGTATTAGTTGTATTTTTAACGTAAAAATCCGTTTTAAATTAAACATTACCGATTCTTGGTTGATCGGGTATTTTTAATGTATAAAATCAAACCCTAATGGGATTTGGTTGATTATTTTATTATTTTTTTTAAAACCCTAATTGGTTTTAAAATTATTTAATTCCTTAAGAGATTGGTATCTCATTCGCTAAGGAAAACATGGTGATTCTTTAAATGGTTTAACGAATGTAAAGCCATTCGTTATTTAAAGATTAACGAATGAGTTTCTCATTCGTTATAACTACATTCGCTTCTGTTGTGCATGACGAATGTATGACATTCGTGTAATCATTAACGAATGGAATGAATTTAATGTACCATCTGTTAAAATTTTAACAAATGACTATCTCATAGGAATAACGTATATTCGTTAAAGTTTAACGAATGATCCTTATTCGTCTAAAAGGATTGACGAATAAGCTTATTAAGTTAACGAATGAGGCCATTCGTTAGTTCAAATTTAAACGAATGACCTTGGGTTGCGTGAAATTATTGGGGTTTATAATCCCAAGAACAGACGAATGACGGTTCATTCGCATGTTTCCTATTTCATCGTCACCTAAGAGAACTATTGAAAAATTTTTCCAGAATTCTTACACTCAAGTAACTGATCTCATTGTGTTCTGCAGGTATAGACGATGACAATGATATGATTTGTGTAGAATTTCCTTGGATATTTTTGGTTTAATCGATTAAATTATTTAATGCATGTTAACCAAAAAGTTAACAATGATTAAAACCGTTTATCGGGTCGTTTCTCAAGCAAAAGACATATAATCGTGAATAAAATTATTCATCGATGCTTGTTATTAGGATTAATGGTTAAGTGTTATCAGATTTGTACGATTCAGACGATAATCTTCGTCGTGTTTGACCTCTTTAAGTCAAAATCATGTCAAAAAATTTGACTATGGATTGTCAAAGTGATAATTAGAATAGATTCGTTAAGTGTTAACGAATGATATGCATATTCGTTAAATTTGTTAACGAATGATCATTTAAGTTGGTAACGAATGAGGTATCACGAATCAGGTTGATTCGTTAGATATTTAAAACCTCATTCATATAACATTTGTTAACGAATAGGTTTCATTCGTTACAAGCAACGAATGGAATCAATTAATGTTAATGAATATGTTTCTTTCGTTATAGGCAACGAATGTAAATATAATGTATAAAGAATGTCTCATTCGTTTAAATCTTGTAACGAATGAGATAACCCTTCGTTAATCAGCATTGAATATTATACTAATGTTTATTATCTTTAATAGAAATGGCCGACGAAAACGTTCAAAATCCTGCTCCCGAGCAAAACCCGATGGCTAACCCTGCTGAAGATGAAGCTGAACAAGCACCAGTACTCTTGTCATGGAATGAAAGTCATAACATCTGTGCATATCTTGAGTCACAATTTCAAGATACACCAATTTTTGGCGGGATGATTAGTTTCTTGACCCGATCGAGAATTTACAAGGCCATATCCACTCGCACTATGGTTTATCAGAAGATTATACGTGCGTTCTAGGATACTTCTCTATTGAATGAAGCAGAAAATCATATCGAGGCTGTTTTCAAGACAAGCGAGTGGTGATCGATGTTAGAGTTATTCGAGACTCGTTGGGCTTTATTGATACAATTGACGATCCATGTGAGTTCGAGAAGGATTTGATTAGAGGGTTATTCAGCCTGTGTAAAGTATAATGGTGATCTGGGTAGATCCATGTACAACAAGGATAACTTGTGTGAACAATACAAGTACTTGTTGCACGTGTTGATACACTGTCTCGGTGGACGAAGAGGTGGATTTGACGAGTGTCGAGCCATGTTGCAATCTGTTTTTGTCGCCTTGGTGTTGAATAAACCATTCAACTTCTCTGAAATGGTTTATTATCACTTGAAGGAGAACTTGACGAGCCGCCATAAGTTTTTAATGTATCCAAGATTTCTCCAGATGATAATCAATGATCTCCAACCTGAGTTGATTAAAGATCAGGATGATGTGATGAAGTTAAAGCATATGGATGATGAGACAATGAGACGTTTGAGATCGTACTTAGGTCAGAGTCTTGAAGATAGACCAAAGTTCAAGCGTTTGATTGGTCACTTGTTGAATATTGATTACATTGCACCACCTAATGATCATTGGATTCATGATCACTCCGATTCTGAACGTGAAGGTGGTGGTGGTGGAAATGGTGATGATGGTGGTCCATGACCACAGGCTGTGTTAAGTTATGAGCAGAAGCGTAAGCGTAAGGGTAAAGAACCTATGGTGGAAAAGGGGGAGAAACCAAAGAAGCAAAGGGTACGACGTGGCTCAGGGATTGAAATTCCTAGTCAACCTTTCGTTCGTTCGACTCCTCCAGTATCTATTTCGAGTTCTATTCCCACGTCTCCTATGCCTCCACAGATTCCAAGGTCACCGACACCGGTTCACATGCCAGTATCTCCGGTACCTCCTTCTATGACCTTGATTACAACTGCATGACCAGATCCTGTTTTTGGTGACATACTTCAGATAGTGTTGGCTCGTATGCCTACACCACAGCCAACCACTCCAGTGCCTCCTGTTACACCTACATCATTTCCGAGACCTGAGCATTCGTTTATGACTTTTAATCGTCCTCAGGGTCAGATGCAATTACTTCATCCTCATTTTTATGAGTTGTCTCCCAGTGCCCTGTGGTTTAACATCTTGAATCTGGTGCATATGCAACAAACCCAGATTCAAGCAGATCGTTCATTTCAGGAACAGATGCGGGCAGAGCAGCGGAATATGTTTAGACATATTCAGTTCATTCAGCCAGAAAATAGGGAACTGAAAGCCCTTGTTGCTGCTCAGGGGGAGAGATTGGATAAGTAGGATGAGATCATTCTTCAGTTGACATGTAAAGAAGATGAGTTAAAGAAGTTAAAGAACAATGAAGATGATCAAGATGGAGCAGGTGGTGGGATAGCTCAGCAACCGGGCGACAGTTCTGCACCGCCGGCAGGTAATAAGACTGATTCAAGTGTTGGTGGTGGGTCTGGAGATAGACAGATGCAGATTGTGCCATACAAAGACTACACGAGAGCCAAACCGATTGATGTTATTCAGACCAATATGATTTTGTTTGTTGGTATGGATGGGATTGTGTACAGTATGGTGAATGTAGATGAGATCAAAGAAGGTGAATTAGTTGATCATTCATTAACTAAAGAACAAATTGCCTTGCTTCTGGATCGAAATGAAGATGAGGTGGATGAGTTGGATAAGAGTATGGAAGTGGATGTTGAAATGGAAGAAAGTACTAATACAGGCATTCCACACGGGAATGTGCCTGATTTTGATGAGGTAGAGGTAGAAGATGTTACTGTTGAGGAATATCCGGAGTTCTACACTGACAATAAAAATGACTCAGGAATTCCATTTTTCACTACTGAGCACTTTGATGCAGCAGAACGTCATTTGCAGGAGGAGAAAGATAAATTTAAAGCTGTTGGAACAAGTCATGTCTCTGCTACTGAGAAAAAGCGTAAACGTTCTTTGGATGGTATGTTTGAACATAATGTTGCAAAGATGAACAAGATGATCGAGACGTTTCGTTATCACGAACGAGAAGAAGTCAAAGTTGAAAAGGCTCAAGCATCAGCATACCAAATGAAAAAGTACAAGCCGGCTAAAGATGTGAGAGGTGATTTGGTGGCATGGCAGTTTGATTCAGATCTTAAGGTATATATCGTTAAGTGGGGTATTTATTACTTCAAACGCCCACACGATATCTTATCTATGCCCAGGTAGGATGTGAGAACACTAGCTAATCGACCATTCGTGAATCGTGGGGATGATAAGTGGGCTAGTTGGTTCTATAAGCAGTTATTACATGAAACTCGTTTCGGTTTCAAGTTCTTCAAGCCACAGGTGCCTACTCATAAGTACATTGATGAGATTGATACTCGCACAGGCTGGAGAAAGTTGATATTACAGGTAAAGTCGCCAAAGACGATGAAGAGGGTTCCAATGAAGATATTTCCTCAGAGTCTATTCACCACGTTTAATTATTGGTACTACGACAACGTTACGGGTGAAGCGGTTATTGTATATGGTCATTGTTCTAACACGAAGACAACACGTGTGATTGACCCAATGTGGCTAGTTAACTTATCTGAGGCTAACAATGATGCATTATTTACAAGTCAGATCAGATTTGCTAACGTAAGCGACTACGAGCTTGCTATGTAGTTTCAGAAGGTTGTTAGAGTCTATTACGCATACAAGATTCACAGTTGCGTTGATTGGAAAACCAAGATGTTCCAGAGATAAATGATAAAGAGCTCGAGACGAGGGGGAGTTTGTTGATACATGTTTTGTACGTCTCGATCTTTATCAGGGTTATTAATGTAATAGATTAAAGTATAGGGGTTATAATGTAATTATGGTAAAAAGGCCATTCGCTCTATTGTAAGTTACATTCGTTACTCCGTAACGAATGTAGCACATTCGTCTAAATGTAAGCTCATTCGTTAACCATGTTTAACGAATGAGATAACGAATGAGGGCCATTCGCTATCATTTAATTTACTAACGAATAAGCATGTTTATTCGTTAAAGTAACTGTAACGAATGACCTATTCGTTAAGCTTAACTTAACGAATTGGGTCATCTCCTATATATATCCCCTGTAATCTATTCTAATAAAAAAACAGTTCTGATTATTCCATCTCAAGTATCGTTACTCTGCCGAATTGTTCTCTCAACCTACACATCACATATATTAACGTAAATCAAGCCTAATCGTATATGATCAACATGAACATCGATGTAATCAAAGGATCTAGATCCGTTATAAGCTCTTTCAAGATTACACCGAAGTCTATGCTCCTGTAGCTAGACTTGAGGCCATTCGGATTTTTCTGGCCTATGCGTCTTTCATGGGGTTCACGGTATATCAGATGGATGTTAAGACCGCGTTTTTGTATAGTGAAGTTAAGGAAGATGTTGGTACATGTTTGTCAGTAGTTCATAGTCTAGTATTTGTTATCGAGTCTGTAATATAGTTAATGGTTTGTTTATGTTTTGTTTTGTAAACTAGCGAAGTTATCAGCAAGTTCGCTATGGCGAACTTGCTGATTTAGCGAGGTTACTGACAACTTCGCCAGTGGCGAAGTTGTCGTGTTTAAATACACTGTTTCAGCCGAAACAGAAGAGGACGTGAGTTAGGGTTTTTGGTTACGCTTTGTTTCGTTTTGTTCTCTGTAACAGTGACTTACTGTCACGTGTTTAGTTATTCAATATAACGTGTTTACCTTATAGCTCGTGTTCATTGTTCGTGTATTCAATCTCTACAATATCTACACTCGTACCTATATACGCAGGGATTCCGCACCTGCGTTGTTAGAGATTTCCCGTGTACGATCCGCGTTCAGGAACCTACAATTGGTATCAGAGCCATCGGCTCGATTGTGAGGTTCGGGATTTCACGCGGGTGTAGATTTCGTTTCATTTCGGGTGTTACCGGGACGAGTTTTTGGTGTGTTTATTCATTCTAGCTACCTACCAGTGTGTTTAAGCCTTTAAACCTTCAAAATTCTCGTTAAAATCCGAGTTTCAGATCTGAACTGTTCTTCGCGTTCATCGGGCGAAGTTGCTGAATTCAGGCGAAGTTGCCGTCACTGGAGATTAGGGTTTCGGCGAAGATATAAGGATTAGCGAAGTTAACCACAACTTCGCTTACCTCATAAGTTCGCCAAAGCGAAGTTATCCGTAACTTCGCTTACCACCCAACTTCGCTTACATCCTAAGTTCGCTCATTCTAAGCGAAGTTATTCTTAACTTCGCCAAGTCAAGCGAATTTAAGATCCAGCGAAGTTCTTGTTCAGCGAAGTTAACTTCCAGCGAAGTTATTCTTAACTTCGCCATCTGAGCTGTTTTAATATTTTTTTTTTTGTGTTTTTCAGGTTTTTCAGGTTTTCGCAAGGATGTCCGCGATTAACATCTCAGATTTAGTCAAGATGGAGGTAGAGGCGGGGTCAGCCACTAAGGCCCCGAGGTTGATGAAGGGAACGGACTTCGTGGCATGGAAGGACAGGTTCATCCAGTATATCAAATATCAGGACGCCAAGATGTGGGTGTGCATGCAGGATGGATATGTACCTCCAACCATGCAATACGAAGGACGTGATGTGGTGAAGAAGTACAGTAAGATGGATGACGAGGAGAAGAAAATGTATGAGGCTGAGAGTAAGGCCCATGCTGCTATTACTATGGCACTACCTCAAGAAGTTCTTCATACATTCCGAAAGTACACTTCTGCAAGAGAGCTCTGGGATGCTCTGGAAAACAGATTCGAGGGGAACGTGGGTATACGTGCCTCAAAAATTAAACTTTTAAAAACCCAATTCTCCGTCTTCAAATATTTGAAGAATGAATCCTTAGATGATATTATCACCCGATACTATCACTTAATGACAGAGCTTAGCAACTATTCAATTGCCTATCGAGAGGAGGAGATCGTTGAAAAGCTTCTAGATGCTCTCCCACCGAAGTGGGAAATGTATACCGTGTTAATGAGGGAAGACAAAGACTTTCCTAACTGTGACTTAGAAACTGCAGTGAACAAGCTCAGAACGTATGAGCTAAATATGGTTCGAAAGGAGACACCCACAGACCAGATACAAGACCCTGGTATGTATGGTGCTAAAGTTAACTCAGGCTCAAGTTCAAGGCCTGAATCTGCTGCATTTTATTCGAAGGGGGAGTCAGGTTCTGACTCTGCACATGAAGGAAATGTTTCTGTGAACTCAAATGGGGACGTATGTTTTGTTGCTGGAGGATCTAGTGCTTCAAAGCCTCAATCCTCTACAAGTGGTTATTCAGCTGGTCCCACAAGCAATAATTACACCAAGATGCCTATGAGTGTAAAATCTGCTGAAGAGCAGTTTGCAGTCTACGCTTCATTTATTGCTTCATACGAGAATTATATCCAGGGGAAGATTGTGGACCCTGCCGTTCTTGATGAGGATTATGACCAGATTGATGCTGACGATTTGGAAGAAATGGATTTGCAATGGCAAATGGCAATGATCGTGAGACGGGTAAAACGTTTTATGAACAAAACAGGAAGAAAGTTTGTTGGTGGTAGGCCTGGATTTGACAAATCAAAAGTAAGGTGCTACAATTGTCAACAGTTCGGGCACTTTGCTAGGGAATGTAGGAATGAGAGAGTTGAACGGGGACAAGTTAGGCCTAACCAACACTCTGGAATTAACCGCGAGATCAATGCCATGTTAACTAGAGAGGCAGGAGAATACAACTGGAACCAACACTCAAGTGGTTTGGGTGAACAAGCACACATGGCTGAGACTGAAGCTGTAGAAGTTGAGAAGGTTGATGGAGAGAAGAAAGCAAATGAAGAAGAAACTGCTTTCATGGCGAACGATCAGGATGGTAGATCCAAGGTATGTCCCAAAATTATTTGTGCTAATTGTGAAAATTTGACTGAGCAACTAACCAATATAACTGATCAGTATGTCAAATTAGATGCTGAGTTTAAAACTGTTAAAGAAGATCACCATTTCATTAAAGCAAGAGAAAACAGTTATAAAGTTAAGATAAAGGCTTGTGAAAAAGACATTAAAAGTCTTAAAACTAAACTTGCTGAGAAAATAGAAATTATTGATCTTAGTTATGAGGTTTTGGAAGAAAAGACAAAATTGATTGCTGATAGAGATAAACAGATTGCTGACCACCAGGTAAAGGTGGTGGAACTGAACCGCAAACTTGAGCAGTTCAGAAACTCCTCGGCTATCCTTGATCACCTTGTGAGTGATCCAAGTACCTCTGCAAAGAGGGCAGGAATCGGATACCACGAGGTTCCACCACCCTTTAACCATAATTACACTTATAATCCAAGTGTTCAGAAATCTGTTGATTTTGAGATTGCTCAGTCAACCCCAATTAGAATTACTAGTGTCAAACCAAGTGTTAGCTGTGGCGAAACAAGTTCGCCTGTTTCTAGTGTGAATATTTCTGTATCAAGTCCAGTCTCATCAGATTCGGATATGTTGTCCGAATCTGGTCAGACAAAAGAAAAGGTAGAATTACCCACCAGTGGAGATAATGATAAAGTTTCTAAAAAGAGTTCTCCACTCAATCCGTACGTCCCACCTTATGTGAGACGAACGGCTGGTAATACTACCTCTACATCCAAACCAACATTTGACAAGAAAATGGAGAGTAGATGTTGCTTTAGATGTAACAGGTTAGGACATCTTGTTGCAGATTGTCCTTTGAAACCGAGATTTAGAGATGTGAAGCCAAATAAAAATGAGAATAAGCGTCATTTTATTCCAGCTAAAAATGAAAACTTTAAAAATTGCCAAAATGTAACGAATTCAAGTTTTCATAAAAACCAACCTCATTTTTACAACCAAACCACAAGAAATAACACTTTCTATTCTCAAAGGTTTGGAAGGCATTACACTCAATCTGCAGGGAGATTCCCTAACAGGACGTACAGAAATTATCCTGACGCTAACTTGAGAAAGCCAGGGTACGGGATGTATCGATCCAAGACCAACTGGTCTTGGGTCCCAAGATTCTAACTCATTGTTTTATTGTGCAGGAACAGTTGAACAGGGCTGCCAACAATCTTTGGATTGTAGATAGCGGCTGTTCCCGGCACATGACTGGCAACAAACACTTGTTGCAAGATTTAAAACCTGTTCAGGGAGCTAGAGTTAGTTTTGCTGGTGAAAGCGGAGGAAGAATAACTGGGAGAGGAACAGTGTCGAATGGGAGAATGACACTTGAAAATGTAAATTTTGTGGAGGAATTAAAGCACAATCTGCTGAGTGTGTCGCAGATCTGTGATAAAGAATATACTGTCCATTTCACTAAGAATGAAGCAATTGTATTGAAGCCTGGTTTTCATATACCAGAAGAATGGATAGTAATGAAAGCTCCACGTGAAACGAATACATACGTGATGGATATGAGGTCTACTGAAATGGCCACCAGAGAATCCTGTTTAATGACAAAGGCAAGCGAATCAGAATCAGAGTTATGGCACAGGAGAATGGGACATATTCATCTTCGTAAGATGAACTTCATTGTCAAAAATGGGCTTGTGATGGGTGTTCCCTTAAAGAGTTTTAACTTTGAAGATAAATGCATAGCGTGCAAGAAGGGAAAACAACACAAGAAAAGCCATCTCACCAAGACGATCAACTCAATTGCTGGTACTCTAGAACTACTTCATATGGATCTCTTCGGTCCGGTGAATGTACAAAGTCTAGGCGGTACTTCTTACTGCTTGGTGATAACTGATGATTACTCACGATACTCGTGGGTATATTTTCTGAAAACGAAAGACGAGACGACTCAGATGGTGAAGAATCTAATTACAAAAGTCGAGAACGTCATGAGTAAATCAGTTAAATTCATCAGAAGCGACAATGGGACAGAGTTCAAGAACTTTGAGATGGAAATCTTTTGTCTTCAGAAGGGTATTGAGCATCAATATAGCGCTCCGTATACTCCACAACAGAACGGAGTAGCTGAAAGGAAGAACCGAACGTTGATTGAAGGAGCCAGAACTATGCTGGCCGACTCAAAGCTTCCTGTGATGTTCTGGGCTGAAGCAGTTGCTACAGCCTGCTATGTTCTGAATCGGGTGTTAACCGTTAAGAGACTTGGAAAAACTTGTTACGAGCTTATGCACGGAAGGAAGCCCAACTTGTGTGGTCTTGAACCTTTTGGGTCTCCTTGTTCGATTTTGAAGACTAACTTGAAATTTGGTGAAGTAGCCGATGAGGGAATTCTAGTCGGTTATGTTGTTGGGACTCCCAACAGACGGGTCTTCAATACGACAACTTGCAAGGTGGAGGTGGTTTGTAACACCGACATTACTAGTTATCAACCGCCAAAACCAAGCAATGGACCTGCTGAGCTTTTTGACTATGTTAAACTGTTTAAGTCGTTTAACGTACCTAATTTGGAAATTGCTGAAGAAGACGAAAGAGTTGTGACGAAGATGATATTTGATGAGGAAGAGGAGCTAGTGCAACATCAGATGACAGAAAAATCTCAGCCTTCCACATCAAACCCTATCGATACCCCTGCGGCCTCAACTGAAGATGAGTTTATTAATCCTTTTCACTCTCAGCCTGAAACTACCATAGATGAGATCTCTTCAAACTTGGAAGACAATTTACATGTCGGTGCTGTTCCGACCACGAGAATTCACAAAGATCACCCTTTGGAGAATGTTATAGGTGATGTGTCCTCGGGTGTACAAACCAGAAGTAGCCTGAATGAGCACACCTGTGTTTATTCAAGCATAAAAGAAACAGGTATAATGAATGAATGTTTGTACTCCTGCTTTATAAGCCAAATTGAACCGAAAAATTATCAAATGGCTTTGAAGGACAGCTCGTGGGTCGAAGCTATGCAAGAAGAGTTGGCTCAGTTCGGGAAAATGGAAGTTTGGACTTTGGTCGAAAAACCAAAGAATGTGCACGCTATAGGCACGAAATGGGTGTTCAAGTGCAAGAGAGATGAAAAGGGGATTATTGTGAGAAATAAGGCGAGGCTGGTTGTTAAAGGTTTTAATCAGCAAGAGGGTATTGACTACAATGAGGTTTTCGCTCCTGTTGCCCGGTTAGAAGCGATTCGATTGTTTTTGGCGTTTGCTGCTTTCAAAAAGATGAAGGTGTTTCAGTTGGATGTAAAGAGTGCGTTTCTTAACGGGAAAGTTGACGAGGTTGTGTATGTTGAGCAACCACCGGGTTTTCCTGACCCAGACTTTCCTGATCATGTATACAGGTTGAGCAAGGCGTTATATGGTTTACATCAGGCACCTCGTGCCTGGTATTCAACGTTATCGGACTACTTGCTGGAAAATGGTTTTGAAAGGGGTTTGATCGACAGTACGCTGTTTGTGAAGAGAGAAGGATGTGACTTCTTACTGGTTCAAGTCTACGTGGATGACATCATTTTTGCTGCATCAAGAGTATCCATGTGTCAAGATTTTGAGGCTGTCATGAAGAAACGATTCGAGATGAGTGCTATGGGTGAACTAACTTTCTTTCTAGGATTGCAGGTTGATCAGAAGAAAGATGGAATGTTCATTCATCAAACAAAGTATGTTCATGATGTGCTGAAAAGATTCAAGATGGAGGACAGTTCTCCATATGACACTCCAATCTGCGTCAATCACAAATTGGGAGCTGAATCAGATGGTGACGCAGATGTGGACCCTACTCTGTATCGGGCGATAATAGGTTCTTTAATGTATTTAACTGCTTCTAGGCCTGATATAATGTTTTCTGTTTGTCTTTGTGCTCGCTTTCAGGCAAACCCAAAGGAATCTCACATGAAAGGTGTGAAGAGGATTTTGCGGTATCTCAAGGGCAAGCCGAAACTAGGATTGTGGTACCCAAAGGGAGGAGACGTTGAACTGGTGGCATATACTGATTCTGATTATGGAGGTTGTAATCAGAGTCGGAAGTCAACAACAGGAGGCTGTCAGTTTCTTGGAGGAAGATTAGTTTCCTGGCAGTGCAAGAAACAGACATCAGTCGCAATTTCAACTTGCGAAGCTGAATACATGGCAGCATCCAACTGCTGCTCTCAGGTTTTATGGATTCAGCAACAATTGCGCGACTATGGTCTGAATTTCTTACTCACTCCTATTTTAATTGATAACACTGCCGCCATCTCAGTAATTAACAATCCCGTGAAGCACAGTAAAACTAAGCATATTGACATTCGTCATCACTTCATACGGGATTGTGCTGAGAAGAAACTGATCAAGATCGAAAAAGTTGATACACTTGAAAATTTTGCTGACTTGTTTACAAAAGCGTTTGATAAATCCAGATTTCAAAACCTAATTGAACTAAATGGGATGATCAATCCCGAGTAACCATGTCTTTGTTTTTGATTTAAAAAAAAAAAAAAAAAAAAAAAAAAAAAAAAAAAAAAAATGAGTCTTTATTGCTTAAAATTAGTCGGTTACCTCGGTTTGATGGACATCTCCTCGGATATGTTTTGGTCCTTGTTTTCGACTTAGGAAATGAGGATAGCCATTAACCGGAAGACTGAAAGTAACTGGGGCAGTGTTGACATGTTTTTCTTTCAGTTGCTGAAAATTAGTCGGTCATTCTTAGTAAGAAGGACACATACTTGCATGTGGTCGGTCCAGCTGATCCAATGGATCTTCAGGATAGCCGTTTACCTGATGACTTTGACATGATTGGGGCAATTGAATTCAAAACTTTATTTTGGGAAATGAAATTACTTTTCAAGTCTATTACTTCGTAAGAAGTTCTTTGCTGTGTTTAAAAGAAAATTGATCCACCCTTGGAAAATGATATATATACTGACTATGTGTGCCTAACTAGTGAAGTTATTAAGCTTAAAAGGCTTTAGAACAGTCATTGTATGTCATGGTAATTTTAATGGTGCGTAAAAGTGTATGTGATACTAACCTAAATTTACTCGAATTTAATGTGGAAACTCCTTAAGAGTTTTGCATGTCTTCATACATATCTTTTCGAAGGATAGGCAGAAAAGCAACTACCCAGTCATACACGAGCCCGTGAGTGTTCTGATTCCCGTGAAGAAAGCATTTCAAGACACTGCAGTGATCCAGATTCGGGACTTGCAGTAGTTTAGTACTCCGATGAAAACTCTTATGTGTGATTAAAAAAAAAAAAAAAAAAAAAAAAAAAAAAAAAAAAAAAAAAAAAAAAAAATGTACTTATGAGAAGTAGTGACAATAAACACGAGAACCGACACTTCTCAAGATTTCTCAAGTTTGGAGTAAGAAGAAAACGGGAAGCAGACAACGAGTATCTACAAGTTAATCAGACACTATGGGTCGAAGTCAATTCGGGGTGACTTGGGTATAGCCAAATACGCTTTGAGAATAGATAGAAGGCATCATTACCTCTGAGTTGTTGCCAACTTAAATTTTTGAGCTTAACTGAACCTTAATCCGTATCACAGAAACAATGAAAACCATTTAAGTTATTACATGCTTATAACCTGCTTCTCTATGTCATAATACAGCCAAATACGGATCCAAGTGACAGTCACGTAGTTAGTATGATTCCTGTTAGGATCTTTTCTAAAACATGGTGGTCCCCTGACTAGACTGAAATTTGATCCCTTGTTTCGTAAAATAAGTTTTTCCTATTTTTTAAGTTGTATTAATTTTGACTGGTTACTTGGACATGACCATTTTAGTTATAACTCTTTTTGGAAGCTTCCAAGGTTAAATGACAAATTTTTCAAACTTAAAGGGCTGATTTTGTAGTTACTGGCGAAGTTGTTGAATTTGGCGAAGTTGTTGAATTTGGCGAAGTTGTGCTTAACTTCGCCATGGCGAAGTTATTCGTAACTTCGCCAGACACAACTCCGCCCTATATATGTTCTGTTTCAACACTGTAGCTCTTTCATAAATCTTCCGGCGAACATAAAACCTCAAATCCTTCGGCGATCTTTATACTCAATCGTCTTTTCGATCTTGTGTTTCTTGTTACTATTATTCTTGTGGTATGTGTTATCACTTGTATCTTACCTCTCTCGTTCGTAATAGTTTACCCGGTTCGAGACCTTGGATCGTCGGTCTTTCAAAACCAAGTTTTTCCGACCCTTTGTTACGTGATCATGGACGAGCCTTACGTCTCAAATCCTTTGAAATATGTTGTTCTTCACTTATAAATCATCGATTTTGTCCGAAAATCATCGGACAAAATCGATTGAATCTGAACAGTCGCTGGTTCTGGTTCTGGCGAAGTTAAGGTTTTGGCGAAGTTATCCTCAACTTCGCCAGTGGCTGAAGTTCGCCAATGACGAAGTTGTCCCCAACTTCGCCCTCGGCTTAAGTTCTCCAGTGGCGATGTTAACCGTAACTTCGCCAAGAATTTAACTTCGCCTATTTCAAATGCCTTATCAGTTTTCAGACGAACTTAAGGACGAAGCGAAGTTGTCTCCAACTTCGCCTCACCCTTAACTTCGCCTGTACTGGTTACCTCACAACTTCGCACTTGGTTCTATGCGAACTTGTGGAATACACTACTGCTCTCTAACTTGTCTTGTTTGGTGCAGATATGGCTGCTGTTGGAGGAACTGGTGGTAATGACGGTGATGACCAACGACAATTCTTTCCATCCCACAACCAATATATCACCTTAGATCCAGATGCACGAGGCTTAGATGATTTCAGGGAGATTATCACATTTCTCCAGCGATCAAGGATATTTCATGCTTTAACGACAACACTGCCCATCTCCCTGCCAAACATTGAGGACTTCTGGAAGACAGCTTACCTTGATTGCAGGGCTGAGCCTTCGGTGATACGAGCAACCGTAAATGGTCAAAACATACAGTTTTCTTCGGAAGACATTCGGTTGGCTCTGCAGTTCGGCAACGAGACACGAGACGACCCAACGGAGTTCGTAGCTCCTTTCCGTGACGGAGCATACTTGAGAATGGGTTATTCGGGTCCGCTGGGGGACTCGCAGAGGAGGAAAGGCTTTCTGCTGGACCAATGGCGTTTTCTGATGCACGTGTTAATTGTGTGCATGTCCGGCAGGAAAGCAGGAACAGACGGGATGGGTGCGACGATGCAATCTGCCATGACGGCCCTGACTTACAATCGTCGTTACTCTTTTAGTCAGATGATTTTCTATGAGATTGATCGTCAGAGACGGGCGACGGCGCGAGAACGATTTATCATGTATCCGCGATTTCTTCAAATGATTATTAATCATGTCGCTCCGTCTCTACCGCAACGGCGCCCTATCAGATACGTTGAGTGCGTAACAAAACGTATCTTTGCTCAGTGCAGAACGTCGAGCACTCGAAGCAACCCTGAACGCCGTCCAAGGCATACTCCACTGTTCGGGTATCTCATTAACCCGGAGTATGTTCCTGCAGGAGGGGACGAGTTCAGGGATCCCCAACCACATCAGGCGGCAGCACCTCATGCTGTATCAGCTGCGCCTGTTGTCACTTCTGCTGCTGTGCCAGCTACTTCATCGCAGGCTGTGTCTGCTGCTGCAAACATTGATCTGGATGCTGCCTTCAGTGGACACGGTCTGTTCGATATGGATCTCTCGGGTTCTCAGATTTTGGGTACTACCTCAGCGGCTACTTCGGTAGCTGAAACCGAGCTGGATGAAACATTTGCTGAGGCCAGACGGTTGTTGGTGACTCGGGAGAGGATATCGGGTAAGCGGCCGAGGGCTGTGGATGAGGATGAAGATGATGAAGATGAGGAAGAGGCAGTCCGACTTGTGCTGAAACGCTCACGTCGAGAACGACAAGGTATGGCCACTGGAGCGGGGGAGACTTCAAGGTTCGTACGATTTGCTCCGCCTGCCTTGTCAGGTATGTCTCTATTGCCTACTACTGCACAGGTTACTACGGTCGAGGCGTCGGCACCAGCAGTTGTGTCGCTACCACCCCAACTGGTTGATCCCCCGGTGGTAGTTGCACGCTTCGTCGACTCAACAATTACAACAACTGCAGGGTTACCTAGTGTACCACCTGCGGTCACTTCAGCTGCTACTTTTCCACCAACTCCAACGCCTGCTTCAGACTCTGAACGGATTGCTTCGCTGGAGCGTATTGTTGCTGAACAATCGAAGACCATTGACCGCCTGGTGGAAGCCAATCAAATCCAAGCCGCCCTCCTGGTAGAACACGGACGAACTATCGATGCCTTCAAGGAATTCTTGGCATCTCAGGGGGAGACGACTTGCAGGGGCGATGAGTTGAGGACAAAGAGACGACAAGATCATGACGATGATCCCAACGCACCTTCGGGTGCAGGTGGTGAGCTGCCAAGAACCTCTCAGGATCTTGGGGCTTCCACAGCTGAGGGGGAGTCAACTGATGCAGCGGGTGATGATGTTGTGAATGTTGATGACGATGCTGATGTTGAAGACGTCATCGATGCTTTGAAGGAGTTAGATGAGGAGGAGGTTGATGACTTTGTGAATGATGATGACGATGATGTGTTGCCCGTGGAGGAAATTGAAAGGATTGGAGAAAATATTGATGTGGTGAATGTGTTGGAAGAAGGAGAGATCGTGGATGACGCAGTGGAACATGAGATTCCAGCCGTTGAAAGAGCAGATTTGGGAGATGAGAATGTGGTAGATGATACGGTATGGGAGGAGCAACCAAATTGGAAAGAAGGGTGTGCTCAATGGTTTGTTAAAACTAAGAAGCTTGCAGTGCCAACAATGTTTAGAAAGACGTATAATATAAAGGGCTATGCAGAGTCGAAGAAAGGTATTATATGCTGGTTGTACGACAAAGAGTTGAAATTATTTGTGATCAAAAGGTACGACGGCATTCAATACTTTAAAAGATTATTGAGATCTCTAAACTCCCTACCGGAATGCGAGGTGAAAGAGTTAGCAAGACTGGGGCTAATTAACAGAAGTAACGATAATATGGCGAGAATTATTGAAAAGATCGTCTGGAAAGAAGCCATCAAAGACAAAAAGTTTGAACTGCTAAAGCCTCAGAAAGGAAGATTGATAGAAGATAAAGATAGGGGAATGAGGGCTGACGGAAAACCATGGATGGTTATGAAGTATAAACCAGTCCGACATCTGAAGGAAGTACCAATGAGAGTCATGCCCAAGAATGTCCTAACAGATCTGAAATGGTGGTATGTGGATTGCGAGACAGCTGAGGCGGTTATGGAAGATGAGGACGAACAAGAAGTTCTTCGGGTTTATGACCCGATGCATCTTGTTAATCTATCGCAGGCTGATCTGGAAGTGCTGAACAACAAGAAGATCTTCTACATTCCTGCTTGGAAGGATCAAGCGAGGAAATATCAAGGAGTTGTGTCGGTTTGTGTGAGAGAAGGGGCGCACGCGTGAAAGTGCAAGATTACAAGACTCAGAGATCAAGATATGAAGCTACTGCCAAGGGGGAGTCTGTTGGTACATGTTTGTCAGTAGTTCATAGTCTAGTATTTGTTATCGAGTCTGTAATATAGTTAATGGTTTGTTTATGTTTTGTTTTGTAAACTAGCGAAGTTATCAGCAAGTTCGCTATGGCGAACTTGCTGATTTAGCGAGGTTACTGACAACTTCGCCAGTGGCGAAGTTGTCGTGTTTAAATACACTGTTTCAGCCGAAACAGAAGAGGACGTGAGTTAGGGTTTTTGGTTACGCTTTGTTTCGTTTTGTTCTCTGTAACAGTGACTTACTGTCACGTGTTTAGTTATTCAATATAACGTGTTTACCTTATACCTCGTGTTCATTGTTCGTGTATTCAATCTCTACAATATCTACACTCGTACCTATATACGCAGGGATTCCGCACCTGCGTTGTTAGAGATTTCCCGTGTACGATCCGCGTTCAGGAACCTACAGAAGAGATTTACGTGGATCAGCCACCGGGATTTGTAGACCCTAAGAATCCTAATCATGTCTACAAATTGGATAAAGCACTATATGGTCTTCACCAAGCCCCTCTGGCATGGTATGCTACGTTGACGGCACATCTTCCGGGACATGGTTATGAAAGGGGGACCATTGATCAAACTCTGTTCCTTAAAACAGTCGGGAAAGATTTGATTCTGGTGCAGATTTATGTGGATGACATTATTTTCGGTTCTACCAGTGCTGCACTGTGTTCAAAGTTTGAAGAGGATATGAAGAAGAGGTTCGAGATGAGCTCGTTGGGGGAGATGACAACATTTCTAGGATTGCAGGTTCGTCAGAGTGACGCCACTCCAATGGCAGAAAGTACGTTGAAGATATGCTTGCAAAATTTGAATTTCAAGATTCCAAGAGTGTCGCCACTCCAATGGCAGAAAGGCCTCTTCTGACGTCTGATCCTGAAGGGAGTCCTGTAGATCAAACGTACTGTCGATCGACGATCGGGCCTCTGATGTATCTCACCGCCAGTCGTCCAGACATCATGTTTGCAATCTGTCAATGTGCTCGCTTCCAGGCTAATCCTAAACTCTCTCATTTAATTGCTGTTAAACGTATATTTAGATATCTAAAGGGACAACCGAAGTTAGGTCTTTGGTATCCCAAAATCTCATAATTTGATCTTTATGCTTTTGCTGATAGCAATTATGGTGGAGATGACATTGACAGGAAATCCACATCTGCCAGCTGCCAGTTTCTAGGAGATCGTCTCATTTCATGGCAGTGCAAGAAACAACAAACGGTGTCCAATTCGACTGCCGAGGCGGAGTATGTTGCTGTGTCAGCTAGCTGTTCACAAGTTATCTGGATGCAACATCAATTACTTGATTACGGTTTGGAATTTCTTAACACTCCCATATTTTGTGATAATGATGCTGCTATTGCAGTTGTCAAAAATCCCGATCAGCATTCCAAAACCAAGCACATTGACATCAAGGTCCATTTTATTCGTGACTGTTACGACCGGAAACTGATTCAACTTGAACAGGTCCACACTGATAATAATGTGGCGGACCTATTTACAAAACCGGTCAGAATAGCCAGATTTAATGTGCTTGTGGGATTTCTTAAGATGCTGCGTTTTGATGACTGAGTATTTTTGAGGTGTAAATTGTGTACATAAATTTTTTTCTTCATGTCATAATTTCTGTACAAATTTAGGGGGAGAAAAAGAAAAATACAAAAAGAGTGTGTGTGTGTGTGTCTAATTAAAAATAAAAAATAAAAATTTTGTTCCTTTGCTTAAAATCATGCCGGTCACTCAAGTTCAACGGACATATTTCATATGTTTGGTCCCGTCATCAATGTTTGACTCTAGGGATAGCCATTAACCTTAGGACTGAAAGTGACCGGGGCGACTGAACATTCATAAAATATATATATATATTGGTTTTGATTTAACTATCCATTTAAATTCCCTCACTGAAAGTTATGTCGGCTGCCTAAAGTTTGAAGGACACATTTTATTATGCGTTTAGTCCTATCGTCTACCTGTAGACACATAGGATAGCCATTCACCTGAAAACTAAAGGCAGCTGGGTGATTGAGTTTAAATCGTCTTCGGGGTATCATCTGGGAAGTGATTGTTATTCAGCTAAAAGCTTTTCAGAAGCTTAAAGTATTTCCAAATGAAAATTGATCCAACCTTTGAAAAAATGATAGATAGAGTGATTTTGAGTGCCTATCGTGTGAAGTTATTAGGCTAAAAAGGCTTTTGATTAGTCATTGATGTGTATGGTAGCTTTCCATGATAATTAAAAGTTCGAAGTGATATAAAATAAATCTGCTAAGCTTATTGCGGAGAGTCATTTTGAAGATATTTGTATGTCCCTAGATACATCTCTCCGAATGATAGGCAGAAAAGCAATTACCCAATCATAGACGAGCCCGTTAGTGTCTTGATCGCCAAAAAGATTATATTTCATTTGTGTTAAAAAAAATTATCATAAAAGTTGTTTTCTAAAAGCTTAAAGGGGTCCCAGGGAACTACAGGGGTGGGGCATTCAAATAAGTCCTAAATATCCTGAATGTAAGGCTTGTAAGTTCGGATGGCATGTTAGTCCAACGTTCAACCTTAAAGCTTAAAATCATTTTGTATAGAAAAAAGTATTTTGATCAAGTACTAGGGGGTTGGAGTCAAATTGGGGTGATCTGGGGAAAGCCAAATATGCCTTGAGAATAGATAAGGGGCATCAGCGGTCCATAAGTGATGTCCATGTACGCTTTATGCCTAATCGAATATAATCATATCACTGGCGCAATGAAAATCATGAAAAAAAAATTGCCTGCTATCAACATTTTCACTATGTCACAATAAGGCTGAAAATGAATCATTGTGAAAGTACCTTAATCAATATGATTTCATGTTCGGATCTTTTCATAAAAAGGTGGTTCGTTTTTAAATAGCTGAAATTTGATCCCAATATATGTTGATTTTCTAAAGACTGGATAGGTAAATTTTGTTTTAGTTTAAGTTTTATTTTAATCTTCCTATTTTTTAATTTTGTTTTTTACCTCATGTTTACTCGTGTCGAAACAAATGTTTTAAGAAATAGTTTTCACATGAATCAGGTTATTTTTTCAAAATGCACTGAGATATATTTTGTGTCTAAGAATAACCGTTATCGGTTAGTTCAAAATAACTCTTCTCGGTTATACATGTTCTCGGTTCTACACATGTTCTCGGTCTATCTATTCTCGGCTCATATGTGTTTACGGCTCAAATGGAGGCGTCTTGGGAGTTTAAAAGGCACTTATTACCTTCGATTTATTACTCCTGATTTGTGTATCTTCCAGTAACTTCTAAAATCTTCCCACATCATATCCTTCAAGTTCTCTCTCATCTACTCGCCGCCATCAGGTCTTTTCTTGTTCCCTCAAAATTTTAGAGAGAAATCTTTGCAAGGTACAGTAAATCTTACTTGAGTGCTTATATAATTAGTATGAATGAAATATTTTCTGTGATGATTAATTGGAATATTAGATACAATCGGTTCATGAGTTCAGTAAGCTTGTTCGTTTTTTTCTCTTCATGCAGTTACTGAATGTTGTGTTAGTTATCATGTTACAGTTACAGGTTTGGTCTTCAATGGTGATTGGTAATATGAAGATGACAATGAATAGTGTTCTCAAGTTTTCAGTGTGGACTGACCAGATTCTTCTAATCAATCAATGAGATCTTTGGCTCAAAGATGCTGTGAAGAATTCTCGGTCAAACCATGATCGAGGATTTGTTGGTTCTACCAAAGATACATCGTGTTTGACTTTTCTGTGTCAATCAAGCCTAATATTTGATGCTTGTCGTGATGACGAACATCATGTTTATCTATTTCATACGGATAGTAGCATGACCTGTGCTGGATTACTAGCCAGGTTTTAAATAAAGGCCCTAAATAAGACACTGAACCTCCAAGTGTTTATTTAGAAGCCACAGTATATACGCCGAAAGGCCTAAATGAAGATATAGATATACGCTGATCGTCTACAGCAGAAGCAGTTTTGATCAAGCAGTAAACCAAGGGGGAGAATGTTTGGCTATATTTTGTGGTTTATGCTTGTATTTTTGGGTTTAGGTTAGGTGTATTATGTAAACCGAGAACCATAAAGGTTCTCGGTGGGCTTTTGGCTTTTGTTGGGCTGGTATGTTGGCTACCCTATTTATAGATATCTTGTATAGGGTTTAGTAGTAGTTGACGTGTGTGATTTTGGTCGTCTAGTATCATAGATACATTAGACGAGTATTGAAAACATTGTGCTTAAGCACCCGACGTTAATCATAACGTGTGTTTTGAAGCAATCTTTTGAGTTCTTTATACTTATTCTTGTATCATCTTGTGTTGGATTTCCGCACCAACATTAAGATCAGTTGATATCATATTGAAAGATCCTCCACGGGACTTACACTGGTTCAAAGATACGAGGTGGGTGATAGTAAGATGGCTGCTGCTCTCCGCGCGCCACCTTCGTCCCAGACGAAGGTGCTCGACTTGGTGTCCGCCTTGCTCATCTCCCGTTGTAACTCGAGATCGCGGACTTGTTTACGGAGCCGGTGGATCTCTTTAAGATCGCGGACTCGTTGTTGGAGTCGTTTGATCGTCTTAAGATCCCGTGGGTCGGAACATACTCCACTGTTGCCTCTGTCGGCGACTCTGCGAGTAGGACGTCGGTCTTCTCCACGGGCACGTGAATAGAATATACTTTTGTCGTTGCCTCTGTCGGCGACTCTATGTTCAAACAAGTATTCACCTCCACGTCGATTCATTTGAGAACCAAAAGCTCTGATACCACCTGATGCAGTTTACGGAAGCATTCAAATGGCTCAAGAAGCAATCGATAATCACACGTCTCAAAACGAACCGAAAGGTTCCAGAACAAAGTTCTTTTCTAGTCAATAATCAACAAAAACTAACTCAAACATTTAGAACCCAATCCTACTTTTAGTTTTTTTTAAACCCAAAGATAAAACAAACTAATAAAAGTTAAATACTAAATAATAAAAGATAAAGGAGATGAACTTTAAAATTCAAACGTATAAATATGCTCCTGCATCATACTCTTCCTCTTCGAAAAAAAACTCGTCCTCGAGTTTTGCTCCGGATCAAACTTCAAAGCCACCTAGATCAAAAGGAACATCGAGTCTTTTCTTGTTCACTATCGATTTGACCCGCTCAAATAATTCAACTTCACGAGTTGTCTTGCCCGGCTCTAGGCTTGAACCACCTAAGTCGTCTTGTCCCGGGTCTATCGGGTTGTCGGGTCGAGCCACCTCCTTAAGGAGGTGAAGAGATCCGGCAACCCGATAGACCCAAGTGGTATAAGTTTAGAGCCTGGTGAGACAAGCCGCAAAGTTGAACGGATTGGTCGGGTCATGGTGTTGATAAATAAGGAGCGAGTTGATGTTCCTTTCGATCCAGGTGGCTTTGTTTCGAAGACAAAAATCGAGGACGAGTTTTTTTCGAAGACGGGGAGTATGGTGAAAAATATCTACTAATTCGAATTCAGATTTTAGTATCTTTTATTAGTTGTTTAAAATTTAAGTTTCCTAATATTTATCTTTCTTGTTTAGTATAAATAGGATTAAATGTTATTTAGTTTTTTAGTTTTTGATATTGAATTTTAATTGAAGAGAACTTTGTTCTTAGAACCTTTTGTTCGGTTTTATCGTCTTTGATTATCATGAGTCTCTCGAGCCATTAATCGTTTCCAAAACTACATTAGTTGGTATCAGAGCCATTGCCTACTTTTAGTTTTTTTTTTTAAAAAAAAAACCCAAAGACAAAACAAACTAATAAAAGATAAATACTAAATAATAAAAGATAAAGGAGATGAACTTTAAAATTCAAACGTATAGATATGCTCCTGCATCATAAAGGAGTTGGCTCGACCCAACAACCCGATAGACCCGGGACAAGACGACTTAGGTGGTTCAAGCCTAGAGCCGGGCAAGACAACTCGTGAAGTTGAATTATTTGAGCGGGTCAAATCGATAGTGAACAAGAAAAAACCCGATGTTCCATTTGATCCAGGTGGCTTTGAAGTTTGGTAGGGAGGCAAAACTTGAGGACGAGTTTTTTTCGAATACGGGGTGGTGTATGATGCAAGATATCTCCTTATTTGAATTCGGATTTTTTTAATATCTTTTATATTTATGTTTATATATTTTGCACGTTTATCTTTTTTATATTTAGTATAAATAGGGTTATCATTGATTAGTTTTATTAGTTTTTTGATTGAATTTTAATTGAAGAGAACTTCGTTCTTAGAACCTTTGGGTTAGTTTATCGTCTTTGATTATCATGAGTCTCTTGAGCCATTTGAATGCTTCCGTAAACTGCATCAAAAATATTCGTCTTAACTTTACCCAGAGCGACTGGAAAGTGATGTGGCATCCAAATAGATCTATTAATATTTGTATGTCCTACTTTGAGGTTAACTGTTATAACGACTTGGTAATTTATACCGGACAATTTATGTCAGTCTAATTTAACTCGTCCCATTTAATACGTTTGTAAAAATAAAATGCAATTCATGAAACGTGTTCTTCCCCCAAAATCATTTATGAACATTAAACATTTAAAAAGTAGGGATTGTGAGAAACTCACCTTTGCTAGGAATTAGTCAGTATAAAGCTCATTAATATTTGATCGCTCGTGTCCTATTAATACGGCACACGTTTTTAATGATCCAAACCATATATATATATATATATATATATATATATATATAATGAAAACCCACTTGAGTTGTGAAAACTTTAGAAACACATTCTCAACCACATGTTTTTAATTAATGTTTAAATCTTGTGGTGCACAATTAAAGTGAATAAAAAATGTAAATATAAATATAACTTTTTCTCTCTTCTGAAAACATATATAAAAATTAGTAAAAAAAATGTTAAAAAATAGCAAAACATTTTTTTTATGTTTCGATGTTTTGTATTAAATGTTACAACATATATTACATGTAACAAAAAAAACGATGTTACATAGAGTTTTCGCGGGTTTTCACAACTCAAGTGGGTTTTTGTTTTAACCTTACCCTATATAATATATATATATATATATATATATATATATATATATATATATATATATATATATATATATATATATATATATATATATATATATATTAAGTTGTTCATCCGACTTAATACTTTTCACACAAACGCTTCCTTTCCTTTAAAAGTGTTTGTTTTAAATTTAATATTTTAATATATTGTGTTCGGACAGCCCGCTGGAGACTTTTTAGTTCAGTTAAGTTTAAGTTATTAGTTTTCACAAAAGCACACAATTCCTAACATAATATATGTACCTATAGTCTAACTATTTACTTATATACACATAGAACACTTAAGCAGGGCTGGCCCATAGCCTATGCGGGCTAGGCCCCTGCACATGGCGCAATAATTTTTAGGGCCCGAAATAAAAATCAACTGTGATATATATCATAATAAGTAATAAACAAACACAATGAAAAGAAGATTGTCATGTAGCTCAATTGGTTTCTTGTAGTATTTGTATGCTAAAGAACTCATGTTCTAGGCCTTGTTTCGGCTACCTTTTTTTTCACCAAACCGTTTCGGCTATTTATTTTTTACCAAACCAAAATTTCCTTTCTACTTTGAGTTAATAGCCATTTTTGTCCCTGTGGTTTGCTACTTTCGCCACTTCAGTCCAAAGTTTGAAATTTTGTCAATTTAGTCCTTATAGTTTTAAACATTAGCCAATTACGTCCCCCTGTCTAACGGCGTCCAACTATGCCGTTAGTTTTAGGGGTATTTTTGTCTTTCTCCTGTTTATTTTTAGTTAATGGTCAGTTTCGTCCCTGTGGTTTGATACTTTTGCTACTTCAGTCCAAAGTTTGAAATTTGTCAATTTTATGTTTAATTTAATCAGTTTTTATTTTATTTTTTATTTTTTTTTTTTTTTTTTTTGCTACTTCAGTCCATGATGGAATTCATTGGTAAAGTGGTCAAGGTAATTCCATAAAACCGAACTATACCGAAAAAACTAAAATCGTTTCTTTGATTAATGCATAATAGTTAGGGTTTAGAGATTAACATATCGTAGTAAACATTTGGGTCGAAATCAACATCAGGAGGTCGAATATCCCACATTTCCATGTTTGCTCAAGAAATCAATGCACTAAATCGCATTTGTGTTCTTTAAATCGTGGTATTGTTCTTGAATTCGTCGAATTCAACCCTAGAATTGTAGTCGATAGGAAGAATTCAAGAACAACAGTACAATTTGAAGAACACACATGTGATCTAGTGCATCGATTTCTTGATCAAACATGGAAATGCGGGATATTCAACCTCCTGATGTTGATTTCGACCAAGATGTTGCTACGATATGTTAATCTCTAAACCGTAACTATTATGCATTAACCAAATAAACTACTTTAGTTTAATCGGTATAGTACGGTTTTAGGGAATTACCTTGACCACTTTACCAATGAATTCCACCATGGGGAGAGTTTAGAAAATGTCTTGAAACTAAATACGAGGGGGTATGATTATTGTTATCGACAGAGTAAACGTAAACCTGTTTTGGTCGATACTTGATGGTTTTGGGCTTGGATTATGCTCTTAAGGGCTAGAGACAAAAAAAAAACTATAATTAATTAAACATAAAATTGAAAAAATTTCAAACTTTGGACTGAACTAGCAAAAGTATCAAACCACAAGGATGAAACTGACCATTAACTAAAAATAAACATGAGAAAGACAAAAATACCCCTTAAACTAACGGCATAGTTGGATGCCGTTAGACGAGAGGACACAATTGGCTAATGTTTAAAACTATAAGGACTAAATTAATAAAATTTCAAACTTTAGACTGAAGTGGTGAAAGCAGCAAACCACAGGGACGAAAATGGACATTAACTCTTCTACTTTTGATACCTTGTTTTGGCTTCCTTTTCTTTTCACCAAACCGATTTGGCTATCTTTTTTTTAACCAAACGTCCAAACCAAAATTTATAGTCTTTTAATTATTTGGTGTCTTGGTGGTCCATGTATTATTATATATATGTATCTTCATGTTTTAGTCTCTTTATTTACATTAATATGAGTCTTTTATATATTTTATATATAGTTTTTTAAATAAATGGCATAACTATATTTAAAACCCAACTAAAAATTGTAAAATAAAAGCTTATTTAATTATGAATTAATTTTAAAAATAAAACGTATCTGTATTTTAGCACAAATAGATTGATTATGAGCCATATTTTTGTTTATTATTAAAGACAATTTTATATTTAGGGTCCATTTTTTTTCTTGTACATGGTCCTTGAGGTCATCCGCTTTCTCAGAGTCGTCCATGCACTTAAGTTATCAAGTCATATACATATAAACTATTATTATTATTTAAAAATAAAAAGATTATTTATTTTTATTACCTTATGTTTTAAAATACTTTTATAATTGAAAATATGTCTCTTATTCAAAGTTTTTTGAACTTTATATTTTTAAAGTTATATTTTTGATTTTGTCGGTTTCGCCTTAACCGAGAACCGGTTAACGTTTTAGTATAAAAACTTATTATTTTAATTATCATTAATTTAAACTATGTAGGTTTTATGAGCTATTTTATTTTATTTTTCTTTTGTCACAATTTTCACCAAAATGGTTATTTTTAAAGGTTTTGAGTAGTCTTTTGTGACGCGAACCGTCTAAAATCAAGTTTTACTAATTTGGCCTTAATATATACATTAGCTTATATAATGTATATTATATTTTAAGTTTTATGGGTTGTTTTAAAACAGTTTCTAAAGGCTTGTCAATTCTGCGTTAAAAAGCCGAACTTTCGACCGTTTTAGCAAACAACTATCAAATCAAGGAAGATAAAATATGTAAATCATATAACGCATAAAAACTAATCATTTTAAGCATGGTTAACTTATATATTTCCAGATTTTGTATTACGGCATTAAGATCGCAATGTTGCTACTTTAAAGTATACATTTTTATGTGTCACTAGTTTATAAAGTATCACACATTTCGTATATATACACTAACTTTTATTTTCTAGTTATTTAAAAATATTTATACACTAGAAATGTGATTCAAATGATCATCCCATATATTTACTGTATTCTTTAATGAACATGGCAAAACTGACCTCTTTAAAGATCTGAAGCTAACTATATTAATCATCAAGTTTATACAATGCTCTTGGAACTTAAGTATATCTTTTCATATTATAAAATCCTTACTTAAAATATCATCATCATCATCATCAAATTTAACAACATCCATCTAGCAACTAGCATATGACAAGTCATATATATATATATATAGGATCAGGATCAGGATCATGTGAGAACTTTTTAGGAATTGAGAACTATGAGAATCATTTTGGACCACAAAAAACCTAAAAATAAAAAGAATCATAAAACAAAAAAAAAACACAAAAATAAAAAAAGTAAAAAAACCAAAGTTCTTATTTATCATCCCGGTTTTTAAAAAAAAACGTAAAAAAAAAATTCTCGGTTTAGCTAAATTATACATATACATATATGTATAATATGTACACACATGTTTTTTTCCTATACACATATGTATAATTTAAGGTAAATGATAATGTACATATGTGTACATTACATAACTAGAGATTAAATAAAAGTATACATATGTGTATAGGTAAAATACGAATTAAAAAGAAAAAAAATCGGTTTTTTTATTATACATATATGTATAATATGTACACACATGTTTTTCCTATACATATATGTATAATTTAAGGTAAATGATAATGTACATATGTGTATGTTACGTAACTAGAGATTAAATGAAAGTATACATATGTGTATAGGTATAATACGAATTAAAAAGAAAAAAAATTTTCGTTTTTTTTTAATGAAACCGGAATGAAATATAAGAATTTTGGTTTTTTTACTTTTTTAAAATTTTTGGTTTTGTTTGTTTTATAATTTTTTTAATATTTTTTAGAGGGTTTTTTTAGTAGTTCAAAATGGTTCTCAAAGTTCTCAATTTGCCAATGGTTCTCTTAGGATCCTCACCTTATTTATATATATATACGTGTGTATTCCATAAATATAAGTGTGTTTTCATTTTTTCTCAAAATCATAACACATGAACATCATCATTCTATTCAAAACTTAGTTCAATCCAACAAAGTAACTTAGCATACTGCCATATTTGAGCATCTAAGACAAGAAATACACATATATACATAAATATACATACACACATTCATGGCTCTCTCTCTCTCTCTCTCTCTCTCATACACACCACCAAAATTCCATTTTTACACTTGGTTTGATATGATTTATTATTTGTGTGAAGGATTTAGTGTGAATGAACAAACTTTTTCATTAATCTTAAAGATTAAAAATCTAATTTAGTGGGTTTTACTTTAGGATTTTGAAATAGTGACGGTGATGATTTCTTGATGTATTCCTAGCTTGAAAGATCTTAAAATGCACCTAAAATGCTTCCAAAAATTCCACTTATTGATATTACTTCATGTGTTTGCTAGTTTCTTTAAGATTTTGTGTTTTAAATAAAAATGGAGATTAATATTTTCATTAATAATATATTATTTTGGGTCGTTACCACTGATTTAATTAATTTTGGACTTTTAATTTTTATCCGGTCGTCACCAGCGTTTGTTTCGCGTCGTGTCTGTTATGCGGCAAAGTTTAACTTTTTGAACATAATAAAATATAACTCATATATTTTTGGAGTTTTTGGACAAACATCACATTATTTTAGTAAACATAATATTTATTATTCATAATCTTTGATTATATTAGTAACGAGTTAGACTTAAAATAGTCGGTTCACAATGATGAGAAAGCATATATTTTTTTAAAATAAATTACTTAATTAAATAGTTTTATTTTAAAAAATATGTAAATTAGATATAAGAAGTTATATAATTTATTTAAACAAACGAAAATAAATAAATTAAATAAAAATATACATTTTTAATAAAATAAATTAGGTGGTTAATTATTAGGGTGGAGGGAGTGGTCACATCATCACTAACCAAACATGCACTGCCATATCATATTTACCATTAGACTATAAGGCGTGGATCTCGTTTTACCGTCGAATTGATGATATGGCGGGCGGTACCGCCGACGAACACCGCCCCGACGTTGTTGGTGCCGCCCATCGGCAAGAGTTTGGTGGATATTTCACCGCTCGAAAGCTCGCTGAGATAATCTCCTCCTTTAAGCCTTTTATTATTTTTTATATATATTTTACAACATAATTGAAGATGTTTGTTGAATCAATGTAGAAGAAGATGGGGTTGAGAAGATATGAGAAGATGAGTAGTTAGTTGGAGAAGAAAGGGATAACTTATTTATTTATATTTTTTTCTAACCAAAGAGAGAAGCTTTTAAAGCTTTTATTTGTGATGCTTTTTTAATTTTAACTAGTTGGTGAACCTGCTGCGTTGCGGCAAAGCAAACCTAGGTAGACAACAATACTGCAATTACAAAAGAACAGCTGATTTTTGATAGCTACATATTGGTTACAAAATAGAGTACCATAACAATAGAGCATCATACCATAATTACAAAATAGAGTACCATAACAATAGAGCATCATACCATAATTACAAAAGAGAAGTAGCTGTTATCCTAGCCACATTTTATCTTAAACTTGTGTAGATTGGATAATATACTTGTTTACCTGTCCTAATAGCCCCATAATTGTGCCAAAAGAACCTGCTTCATGGGTTCTTCTAATTTTTACCACATTTGGTTACAACATTTTCTTCTTGGTATGAACTTTCAAACTGTTGGAAAGTATAGTTATTAGTTCATGTATAGTTTGTTACAAAGAGTGTACATGTAGATGACTAATGAGGAGGAGTATATGCTAGTAACACACTAAAAACAAAAAAACTACAGCATCGTGATAGATTAATTAATTACTTTTATAGGAATTGTTGCAAGTAGAACCAAAGATCAACCCAAAGCAAACTGATACAAAAAAAAAGACATAATTAGTTTCAATCAAAATGAACCGCATGCATTTTAATCAAAAGACTAAAATGTCAACAGTTCTGTTATGAGGACTGGGCATATTGTGGTCAATTTAACCCCTTTTCCTGAGCTATTCGTCATGACGTTCGTTCGACTTTTAGCTTATCCAATATATATACCATAGCTGTAATTTTTCAAATAGCATGATAAACATTTCATTAAATCAGCTTTAAACGTTTCGATACACGCATTTGAATATTTAATGATCAGTTGTATGTGAACATAGTTTATTTCCTTTTTACGACTGTAAAATGGTTCATCACTCCAGCTACTGTGGTTTACTACAGTTTATTTGATGCATTGCTTGCCATCAACATTTGTCTCCTACATAAGTATTACAGCCCCCCCCCCCTAACTTCGCATTTAATTAATAATTAATCCCCTCATTTTCCCCTGCAATAATTATATTGTTGTCAAAATCACATTAGAATCCTAGATTAAATGGGAATGATTAGAATGGTATTAGTTATTCATATTATGTTTGACATAGTAACCCACTTTTAATAATTCTTGATGAAAAACATTAAACCACACTACACATAACAAAAAAAAACACATTCTCTTTGACGATATATTAAACACCTTAAGAGGCAAAGTCAATAATTGAATTATGGAAGTGAATAAAGAACTACAAACACATGTTAATTCACATATTGAGATATAATTAAAAGAATAACAAAATAGCATCAATACGAAGAAAGTAATAGGACATTTAGATAGCAGTGATTCAGATGAATTGAATTTAGTATCGATTGCAGCCTTCGACACATTATCAAGTATTGAGTCGGTGCACGAATGGGTCAATTTGACTCAAGAAAAATACCCATTGAGCCTTTCTTTTAAGCTACTATTTCTTACCTATTTGAACAAAGTGAGTGAGCCAAAAGTAGTGGTAAGAAAGGTTTGAAAAAAAATGTACTAATAATATTGTGATGAACACAAAGGGTAGCTGGTGATTTCGAGTACGATTTCGAGTACTCTAGCGGTGTCGCCGTCTTCATCTGGTTAGACGGTGGAGAGGTGGGTGAAGGTGGTTGGTCTTCGGTGTCGCCGTCTTCATCATCTGGGAAGACGGTGGAGCGGTGGTGACGGTGGTTCTTCGGTGTCGCCGTCTTCATCTGGGTAGACGGTGGAGAGGTGGGTAACGGTGGTTGGTCTGGTGTGATGGCGGTGATGAAGATTGTAGAGGCGGGTGACAGAGTTTGGGTGTCGGTGGTGATGGCAGGGAGAAACAGTGACATATATGTGTGTATTTATATATCATTTTAGATTTGTTTTTTATTTCTAATTATTGATCTGTAAAATTACAAAAGTACCCTCACATGCTTTGCACATGACCAGATTTAATAAAAAAATTAACTGGGTTAGTACCAAAGGACATAATGTGATAGAGTTTCTAAACATAAAAGATGTTTTTTGCCATTAAATTCGCCAAAGGACAACTACTGAAAAAATGTGCAAACATAAAGAACTAATTTTGTTTTTTTGTCAAAAGAAAACTTGGTGAAACCATACACCACATAGTAGTTGAAATAGAAACAAATAATGAAATTGTAAAAGATGATTGCTGTTGACTTTGCCTATGCATTTACTCAGAAAGGTTACGTCTACATATATGAGCAGAAATTTACACAAAAATTAGTTAAGCATCATAATTTCAAGAAGCCAGATGACATCAGGAACACTAAAAAAGCCCTCAAAACTAAGGTCAGGTTTCTAGAACATTGGGGTGCTTCTTAATTAGAGGATGTTTACCCCAATTCAAATACCCTAATTTTCCAATTCAAAGAAGATCAATGAATAATTTAGATAAACAGCAGTAAATCTAAGTCGCTCACTCGCGAATCATTTAATCAATCGTCAAGTGAATTAAAAGCTAATTGACAAAATACACCGAATCTAGGGCAATATGACATTGTGAAGAAATTCCTCATCGTGCGTTAGTTTAGAACGGGAGATTGAATCAAACTTACGATAAGTAGAACGATGAGTCGGCGTCAATAGATCTCTGTAACTGTCTATGTTGGAATTCGTACCGTGTAACAAAATTAGTGGTTGTTCCCATTAACAGTTCCATTCTGGAGACAACGGCAATCTGTCTTTTAATATATATATAATTGTGAGGCTTTTTTAATAGGCAGACGATCCTCCCACACCACCTTGGATCTTCATGCACCACATTTTTTCCTATACGGCTCGTATAACACCTGAATAATGTCAGATTGTGTCGGAGATTGTCGTTCATTGTTTGTAGTGCCTCGTATAGCCCTATACGGTCGTATAGACCTACACGGGGCGTATAGAGCTATACGGTCGTATAGACATTTTTTTTGAAAATTTTAAATATTAATACGTTAATATGCCAGTATAGACCATATAGGGTTATACGGCCGTATATGACTCGACGGACAGAAACTAGGGTCACGTGGATGATGGATTGGATGATTCGCAAGGCGACGGAGGAGTGCATTCCAGTTCCCATGGTGCCGGATATACCTGGTTCACCACCGGCACCGGAGCCACAGGTGCAGGGGCCACCACCACAGTAGTTCTTATTTTATTTTCAGTATGTGCACTATTATGAACTTTATGTATGTGAACCACGTGTTAAAAACTTGATGTATTTTGGGTGAACTGTTTACTTTTATGCATGTAGACCATGTGTTTGGAGAATGATGTATTTTGGGGTGCACTTTTATTTTTATGTATATGGACTAGATGTTTATCAGTATGTTTTGGCCAAAATCCTATACGGCAGTGGTTAACAATGGTCAAAGGCATGCTGACTTTTTCTGCAAAAATTTTCTATACGGTCGTATAGCCCTATACGACCTTATAGGTGTTATGGTGTGTCAGATAGCCCTATACGAGTCATTTAATGCCTATACGGCCTGTATAGGTCTATACGGTTGTATATGTTGAAAAAAGCTATTTTTCTATACGGTCGTATAGCCCTATACGACCGTATAGGGGTTCTGGTGTGTCAGATAGCCCTATACGAGCCATTTAATACCTATACGGCTCGTATAGGTCTATACGGTCGTATAGGTTGAAAAAAGCTGTTTTTTTTTGTCCCACTGTCGGTAATGCGTAGCCTATACAACCGTATAAACATATGGGGGTGGTGTAGGAGGATCACATCCCTTTTAATAACTTTTTTATAATAATTTAAATAGGTTAATTAGTTTTTAGTAAACAATTTTTTAATTTTTATTTTAAAAAGAAAACTAAATACATAGATTTGATAATTTTTATTTACGAACATCCCCGTATAAATTTTAACAAAAACATATATGTGTAAAAAAATTAACTTTTTTGGTATCGTAAACGACTTTGACATGAGTTTTGATCGGTAAGCTTGGCGAAGTATATATACATTTTCGACTAACCGACAACGGTGGTTACTCGAAATTTTATATTTTTAAAATTTTGTGTTTATTCTTTTTTCTAATTATAGTTGTCTTAAACTAATTTAGTAATTTTGCATATTAATATATTATTATTATTATTTTATTTGCAAAAGAGGGAAGTGGTGAATTGGCAACCATTTCTATGATATTGTGGAAGAGAGTGGAGTGGAGTGATGTATGATGTGGCACTGGCGTGACAGTGGCACTATAGAGCAGGAAGCAAAATGGCATCCATACCCTATAGTCTTAACTCTTAACTACTGTGAACTACCTTAAAGGCTAGCAATGTTGCATCCAAACTACCCTAAAGAATTTTAATTTTTAATAAAAAAACTAAGTAATAAATTTTTTAAAAACTATACGTAAATAAACAAGAACTAAAATAAAGATTAAAAATTACAAACTAAAAAAAATTAAAAAGATAAATAAGAAATTAAAACACTACTCATCGTTGAGGTATGCTAGATTTAGAGAGTCAATATGATCTACAAGATTCGTTTATAGTTGGTAACGAGTTGTCGCATCTTGTAACTCATCCATCACGCTATCATCATAGACTATATATTTAATTATAATTAAATTAAAAAAGATTAATTGATTTAAATTTTTCATTTTATTTATTTGAAGATAAAATTTATTATATACTAAACAAACAAAAACAAAAACAAAAAAAACAAAAACCCATAAACCCACTTTTCTTCAAAAAAAAATCCTCCACTTCCTTAGAGATGAGATCGGTACTGGTACTGAAAATTCCGATCCCAAAAATCGCAAATTCTTTGTACCGGTACTGGCACCGAAATTTTCGGTTCGGTATCGGTTTGTTACCTGTACCGGGACGGTACCGGTATTTAAGGTAAAATTCGGGAATTATCGGTACCATACCGATACTGAAACTCAAAACTTTAGTATTGATTCGGTACCGATTTCGGAAAACAACTTCAAAAATAAGAAAAAAAAACCAAGAAAACAAAAAAAAAACCAAGCTACAACGACTATATTCTTTATTCTACTTCAGGGAATACTACCTTCGTCACATACCTGCTACTGAATATTTGAGGGTGGCGGTGGTGTTCATCGAAAACCAGGGTACCCGTGTAAGGTACCCGAGCTCCACTCCCAATTTTGTCAAATTTATTTTTTTAAAAAGTGACAAAAATAATAAAAGAAGAATGAAGAAAAAATAAAAAATAAATAAAGAACACCATTTATAGTTTCAAAGGCTAAAACCGCTAACACAATTGAACGTTAGGGACTCATTCACACAAAAATTTCATTTTGAGCTAAAAGAACTATGAAACAACGTAAACTATAAGGACAAGAAATTATTGTTTGTACATAATATATATATATATATATATATATATATATATATATATTGAAGAAACACTAGATAGTCCGACCGGGTATTTCCCCAGATAAGATTATGCTGAAGTAATGATAACAGATCCAAGCTGATGCTGGCAAAACAGAACACCGTTGAGTCTCATTACGGGAAGGACAGAGTGGGGGGTCTTCTCGTAACCACCCTCCGGTGTGAGAATAAGTATCGTACTTTGATCGGAATAAAGTAAGACACAATATGTAATTGCTTAAGGCTTGAGAATGTGAATGAATACCTTGAAGATATGATCTTCGTATTTATAGTTGAAGGTGGAGGGAAGGTGATTGGTGGAGTTGTCACTATCAAGTTATTACCTCTCTACCTAAATGGACATGTGTCAAGCCTTTATTGGATGTGATAGCTTGGACCTGTTTATGGTGTAGCCATTATCTGTGCATGTCGTGGGATGGCCATTACGTGTCCAGGTGTCCTCTTTCCATTGACCGATGTCACTATCAAGAGGTTTTGAGAGAATCTTCTAGAAATAGTTTGTTACAACTGCTCTTCCATATCATGTGGGGATCATACGTGTGATGAGTCCCTTGAGTTGTTTGTGGATTCCTTCCGCGGATGCTTGCGTGACCATCCGCGGATTATGACGAAGCTCCGCAGTGTCTTGGGTTTTGGATGGCTTTACCAATCCACGTATTCCTTGCGCGGATGTCTTTTGGCGATCCGCGGGTTGGGTAATGAATCCGTGGGTGGCGGATGTCTTTTGACGATCCGCGGGTCGGATAAGGGGTCCGCGGGTAGTTTTGCTACCCTCCCTCTATAAGTCCCCCCAGTCCATTGTTGCTTCCGTGAGTCGATGTCGCGGGTGTAATTATGGACTTTTGTCTTTTGTCGCGGGTTGTAACTATTGACCCTTTGGATTCCTGTTGCTTATATACTGGGGTACTGTTTAGCCGTCTGAGATGTGACGTCTCCTATCTGAATCGTGTCAGGAGTGGTGCTCGAGGTTGGTGCACGAATTTTTAGGCGGCTGATTCAAAATTATTTTGTTTTGTCAGTTCCCGCCTAACGTGTCGTCTTCTGGTTGGACGGTTTTGGCGTGTGAGCTGGATCCTCTCTCCTCGCATTAATTGCGATGTGTATATATAGGGGAGGCCGCTTCAGTTTCCGATTTACTTGCAAAAATTTTCTTCCAATCTTCTTAGCTTCTTTGTTTTTATTCTTCCTTTTGATCCTCCAATTCCTTTTGATCATCCAAGTTTTCCGATCGATCATGGCCGGCGGTAAAAAGGGTAACAAGACGAAGGAACGGAAGAAGGATACATCGAAGGGGCTCGTTGAGAGCATCTACATCAACTGGAAGGCGTCTGACTTCCAAGATATCGTCAACCTTTACGGGTTGGCACCGGAGTGGGAGCCGGAGCTTCCCTCTCCGGGTTCTACGGCCGATCATCCGCCGACCCGAAAGATTGCTCTGTATGGTGAGTCTTTCACCACAGGTAATTTCCGGTTGCCTATCACCATGTTCTTTGGTGACTTCTTGGATGTCACAGGAATTCATATTTCCCAGTTGCATCCGTTTGGGGTTATGAGGCTCCGACATTTTGAGTTTTGCTGTGGGGCTCTTGAGGTGGAGCCTACTGTAGATCGCTTTCTTGTGATATACAAGATTCAAACCCGAGGGAGTTGGTTCAGCTTCCAAGTTCAGCGGAAAGCAATAGGCATTGAGCCTCCGTGGAGTGCCCACGAGTAGAAGAATAAATTTATGTGGGTTAACGCCGATGTTATTCCATTGGCTATGACCCGCTGCCCACTTACTGAAAAATTCTCTCACCTTCCGGTTGTTGTCACGGAAGGTGAAGAGTGGTATGCGAAGCTTACGCGGACCCCAACCCCTATGGATCTCATTCCGGAGTCAGCTCTGTTGCGGGTGGGGATGAGCCGCCTGTGGCCGTATCCTGATGAGCACCCTTACTTCCTTCGAGATGATGACAGTAAGTTTCTAGATCCATGTTCCTTTTTTGGTGTTTGTACTTATGTCATATTTTTCTTTCGCCTTTATTTCAGGGAAGAGCTCGCTGTTTGAAGTTCTCATCCCCACTATTGTGGGGAACATGTATCGGAAGATGCTGGAGATGTACCAAAAGCCCGTTCTTGAACAGACCCGAGAAAACTTCTTTTTCCCGACCTGTGGTCGCACTGAACCTGTGATCAATGAGCTCGCCGTGGCTCAAGGTGTGTACATTCTGAACCCTAAACCTCTTACCGTTATGCATCCGGACGGGACGATATTCCTCTCTTCTAGCGATGAATCTTCAAGTGAAGATTCAGCTAGTGAGGGTTCCCGGCTGATACCCTGGAGAGTTTTCAAGCTGGCGTGTTGCGTGCTATTGTAGAGATGATCCGCCGCAAGAAGAGAGCGGATACCGCTGGTGTATCTGTCCTAAGTAAGGATTATGACGCCGATGAACCCGCTGGTGGGGAGGCTGCTGTGGATGTTGAGGATCCCGTTGATAAGGAGTCTTCCAAGAATGCCGATGATCCCGCTGGTGGGGAGGCACCCAGGAATGCCGATGATCCCGCCGGTGGGGAGGCACCTAGGAATTCCGATGATTGGGAGGCACCTAGGAATGCCTATTATCCCGCCGGTGGGGAGGCATCCAAAACTGAAGGGGAGGGTCCTCCCCTTAAGAAGATCAAGTTGACCCGACTCCAGGACCGAGTTCGGATGAGGACAACTACTAGGTAGCCCGCAGGTATCTGAAACTATTCACTTCCTGTTTTATACTTGTCAATATTTCTAAATTTTGTCTGCATTGACAGTCGCCACTGTTGTTCGTCCGCCTTCTCCGCCTCCGGAATTTTTGCAGGCGGGGATTGGCGGGGATGAGTCTGGCAAAGACATTGTTATGCCGCCACCCGAGGTAGTGGTGGGGACTGAGGAGGTGCCTCTTAAGGATACAACTGAGGCCCCTCCGGTTTCCACGGGCGAAAAGGGGGAATCCTCTAATCCTCTATCTCAGGATCAGGGGGTTTCCTCTTTTCGTCCTTCATGGAATCTTGGCCCGGATGTGCTTTTTACTGATCCGCTTGTGTGCCAAGAGTTCTTTGAACATTGCCTCCCGCCCTCTGAGTGTAATAGGATACACTCCCAAACTCAGGGCTAGCCTGGCACAGGCACTTAGCTATCACCTAGCTAATGCGTTGTCGACTAGCCGTGAGGTATTCAAGGGTTGGGTGGTGGGCTAGACCGACCTCGAGCGCCCTGTCCAGCGCATGGTCGCAGCTGAAGCGGCAAAGAATGCTGCCCAGGCGGAGGCTAATAAGAAAGATGCTGCCCTCCTGGCTGCGCAGGAGGAGAATCAGCGTTTGCGTGAGCGGATAGCCGCTCAGGTTGCATTCAACGCCGCCCGGGTTGAGGAGGTCCGGCGGCTTGTGTCTGAGGTGAAGGTGAAGGATGATCGCCTTGCTTCCGTTTCTAAAGAGAACGAAGATCTGGAAGAGGCCTTCACCAACGCCTCGGACGAGAGGAAATGGCTCCTCAAGTTTGGCATCCCTAAGGTAAATATTTTCAACTTCTGTGTCTATGGAATATCATACTAACTTCCATGTTGTTCCAGATTTTCAGGCTTATCAAGGAAGGTCCTAAGATTGAGGATTGCCTTGCTGACCTGTTGGTCAGCTCGTCGCGGGTGGGTCGCCAAGCTGGATTCCAAGAAGGATATACCATGACTCGCGAAGGGCGCCTGCTTACGGATTTTGAGATTCAAGGCCAGGATTGTCAGAAGGAATATGAGGAGCGGATGGATGCCTTTGATAATCTTTCCTTCGACATCCTGAAGTATATAAAAGCGAACCGTCGCAAGCCTACTGCTGTGGGTGAGCTGCGCCTTCATGTGAACCGACTGATAGCGGAAGCTGAAGGCAAGGAGGTCCCCCGCGACGAATAAAATGATAGTATAGACATATCAATGTATTCTCTTTTCTTGCTTTGTAATCCTGTATATGAATGAAATAAAGCTAACCAAAGCCTGGTACGACCTTTTACTTATTGTGTTTTGTATTATATTTGTTATATTATTATTGTTTACTAACCAAAGCCCAATGGGTTGGGGGGTTGTGGAGGTAACCCCTAACCGGGCTTGGCCCATTAAGGTTAGGGTTTCATGATGGTAGCCATGGAATTCCTATATAAGGGGTCTTCATCTCTCATTAGGGGGATCCCTTCTTGGACACTTGGCCTCCACATACATTTTTGTATCTGTAAACAAAAGGAAACTCTTAGTAGTCACCTCCACACCCCCATATTTCCATGGCAGATCTCGAGCTACCGGAGACGAAGTCGAAGTCGTGGTTCGTTCATCTCGAAGACGGGGGAATATCGTCTTGGATCAGGTCAGATTCATTTCATGTTTATGCATTGGCGCCATCCGTGGGACCAGCAACGAACCACACTTTGATTTTTGTCTCAATTCTCAGATCTGTTCATAAAAAACTTCTAGATCTATGATTTTTTCTTCCAAGGGAAATCCAGACCTGAGAGTTTACAAAAAGCTTCAAGATCTGTTCTATTAAAGCTCAAAAAGATCCGCTGATCTAAAAGATGCTTCTAGATCTATGCCAAAATGAAGCTGAAAAAAATTTGTAGATCCAGAAAGCTACCTGATTCGGACGGTCAAGCCTCCGGATCTGTGATGGTTTTAACTGGATACGACTACGATGTCCAGATCTACTGTATTTTGAAGGTAAAAATCTCTAGAAAGAAGATTGTACCCAGATCCATACACATATTTTCACAATTTCCAGATCCACAAAGTGACAGAAGACTTTTGTGTGAAATAAGACAAAGATGACAGCTGGTCACATCCTCATATGCCAGCTTTCATTAATATTAAATTCTTCTCAAAAGAAATAATAATAATAATAATAATAATAATAATAATAATAATAATAATAATACAACTTTTGGTGGGTACACGTCTTTGTCTGGATATGGGAGACAACCCACAAAATGATGACACAAGATGGATCGAGATCCCTTCCACGAGAAAGTTTACAGGGTGACACGCATCACTCTCTTCGGATCAAACCATTATCGAGGAACCAGTGTTTACGACACCCCTTCGTTACGATGTTGGAACCCGCGCACGTTAGATTTAACTCCGCCAACGGAGCTCCGCACGACAACTATCGCGTCATATTCAAAGTCCGACATCATCAAACAACTATCACAAGTCGCGAGAGAAGCTTAGCGGATCAACATACACCATCGCGGGCCTTATGCACACTCCTGGCGATTCTTCTACGCCATCGCAGGCCGCATGAACGCTCCCGGTGATTCTTCTACGCCACCACAGAAGCATGTAGGCTCCCGGCAATTCAGCTCCGCCGTGTCGTAGACAAACACTCCACCGCCATGCATGCGCCCGCGAGTCACTACTTCGCCGCCATGCATCGCACCCGCGGAAACCACCATGTGGGTCGGAAGATGACTCCATACCATTGGTTTTGTGCAGAAGAATCCGCCGCCGTGCATGCGCGCCCGCGAGTCATCATTCCGCCGCCATGCATGCGCGCCAGCGGAAACCACCATGCGGGTCGAAGACGACTCCATGCCCTTAGTTTTGTACAGAAGACTCCGCCGCCATGCATGCGCCCGCGTGTCACTACTTCGCCGCCATGCATGCGCGCCTGCGGAAACCACCATGTGGGTCGGAAGATTACTCCATACTATTGGTTTTGTGCAGAAGAATTCGCCGCCGTGCATGTGCACCCACGAGTCATCACTCCGCCGCCATGCATGCGCGTCTGCGGAAACCACCATGCGGGTCGGAAGACGACTCCATGCCCTTGGTTTTGTATAGAAGACTCCGCCGCCATGCATGCGCCCGCGAGTCACTACTCCGCCGCCATGCATGCGCGCCCGCGGAAACCACCATGTGGGTCGGAAGACGACACTATGTCCTTGGTTTCATGCAAAAACCCCATGTGGGTCGGAAGACGACCCCATGCGGGTCAAAAATAGTATAGCATGAGGTCAGAAGACGACACCATGCAACAACGAACTACACCTAGATTTTCGTCTCGGTTCTCAGATCTATCCATGAAATATTTCAGATATAAGATTTTTTCCTCTCTAGGAAAATGAGATTCTATATTCGTTTCAGATTAGTTGATGGCACAAATAAGTACAATCAGACACCTTTTGAGAAGAGGTAACAAGCTGATAATTAGGTGCTGTTTGTTTTTTAAGAGCTAAAATGTCTGCAGTCTGCGGACCACATCTGCAGACATCTGTAGCAGAAGAGGTGGACTAAATCTCTGCAGTCTGCAAGAAGAAGACTGTTTGTTTTTTAACGTCTGCAAACTGCTAAAATTATCCAACAACAATTAAAAATACATAAATCTAATATTTATACAAAATAATACAAATTGTACATAATTAAAAATAATAACATCAAAATACATCATCCAAGTTTAACATGTATGAGAATCGTTAGGCTCTTACAAACAATCTATAAAAAAAGTTCCGACATTAATCTCGTAATCAAACTGTCAAGTCCCATAAGTGTAGCCGTTGTCGAGTCTTGTCAAATCTATATAAATAAACAAATAAATACATGATATAATAACCCGAACAACCTAAAATAGCACGTACTAACACAAACAAAAACCAAACAACATGACGCAAACTAACCCAATCACGACTCAAACTATCCCAAACCCGATAATAAGAATAAACCAAACATTTTTTTAATTAATTCATGTAAGCCCGAAACCGTATAACCCGAACACGTTTTTTAATTATTATATATGAACGCAAGAACCGAACTACTTGAACACTTTTTTTTTCCATTATAACTAAACCCGAAAACCATATATTCGAACCCAAGCCCGAACAACAAACCCAACTTGATAGTTCAAACATATAATGTATCTAAAGACATAGAACAATCAATTTACAACTCAATTAAGACTTAACAATCAATTAACAAGAATTAAATTAACAAAAACCCAATACCTTAATTGAACAAATCAATTAACAAAAACCTAAAAAAAACTAATCAATTAACATATCTAATTAATAGTTACTAAACCTGGAGAAGGCGTCGGAGCAGGCTGGATGGTGACAGGGTGGTCGGTGACGGGATGGTGTGCAGCGAGGTTGGTGGTCGGTGACAGGGTGGTGTGCAGCAGGGTTGATGGATGGCGACGTGGTGTGCAGCGGCGACTGTGGAGGAGTGGAGGCGGCACGGTGGAGGAGTGGAGGCGGCGGTGGAAGAGTGGATACGGTAGCGGTGAAGTGGTGGAGGAGGAGTGGAGGAGGAGAAGTTATTTGGGAGTCTCTGATGAATGAAGAAGAAAAACTATGGAGTAAAATGGGATAGAAGAGGTGAGAAGTAACAATACCAACACTTCTAGGAGAAGAGGGCGCGCAGACGTTTTTTAATGAAACGTCTTCGGGAAAACAAACACACTGCAGAGCCCAACGTCTGCGCGCCCTCTTCTCAGTGCAGACAAAAGAGGTGGAGAAGTGCTTTTAAGGAAAAACAAACAGCACCTTAATATATCACCTTTTGATGTCTTGTATCATGGGTTAAAAAAAAAAAACGTCCAAGCATGAGGACGTAATGGACTGCGAGTCAATCCCGGTCACCCTGACTCCCTTAGGGGTTCAGGCGGGTTAATCGCGGCCCTACGCAGGTCGCATGCGCGATACCGTAGATAAATTCTAACCCTCCCTGAGTTACAAACACGCTCCACGGACGAACACCCGCCACATAAACACTCTGGTAGACCAAACCTACGCACCGCATCAGCCAGTCTTCATGATCACACTTCATGCGAAGATAAGCCGACGTCATAGATATGTGTCTTATACTTGAGCATATCTGGCGATAGCGACAGGTGCAATCAAAAGGGTAAAGGTCAATGGGCAGTTCCATGTTACTAAAACAATTAGCTAGCCACGGCGGATGAATTGTGCTCCCCGACATGCCAATCTGCGGAATAACACCCGCCACCCCGAGCTTCTAGCATGCCGCCGCAGGTCGTATGCACGCTCTAGTAGATCAACTCCAACCCCCGCGAGCCACATGCGTGCTCCGGCGGGTCAACTTCGACCATATCAGGTCATGTGCAAACACCACGGCGGACCGCGTGCGTATCACGGCAGAGCCAACTCCGGCCACTACGGGCGCAATGCGCCCAAGGTGGATCAAATTAAATTTCTGGGGATCATATTCCTTCATCCGCGGGTCACAAGCAAAAGCTCAAGCGGGGCATCTGTTGTCAGTGGCTCGCGAGCACAGCCATGGCGGGTCATTCCGCCTCCCGCGAACAAGGTGCAAGTTCCAAAGGGTCATTCGGTATTCCATGACCCACGGGTGAAACAAGCTTCAAAGGACTGATCCATACTGGAATTAAATCCAGCGGGTCACTAATACTTTCATAATGATTCTCTGGCTACCGCAAAGTTTCTCCGGATCGTCTCCATCCACAGTGGGTTACATACGGCTCGGGCGGATTAACTCCAAACCCCGCGACCCACGTACAAACTACGGCGGACGAAGAATCCGTTTATGGCGGGTCACACTTGTGGTTCAACTCCAAACCCCGCGAGCCACGCACGAGCTATAGCGGGCAAAGAATCCGTTTATGGCGGGTCATGTGTCCACTCCGACACCCGCGAATCAGCAACGTCCACCGTGGATGCGTTACGGGCCATTTACGTACGCCCGACGTGCCGTAATCAGTCAACACAGTCGAATGTCGCGGGTCACTATCGCGTGACGGCATTCACTTCCGGCCTCTACATTCGTGCATCTTCTGACCGTGGCGGATCAACCACTTGCGAGATGCTGGTGTTCCAAGAAACATTTATCTCTTGGTTATTGAAGAAACGTGGATCGACTCACTGGTAGACGATCTACTTTCCTCGGGTGTGATTATGCTATTTCACCGATGGTTCTCTGGGATCTGGATTCTTCCACCTACAAAATGAACAGCACCGTAAACTTACCCCTCAGAAAGGGACAGAGGGGTCCTCTTTGGGGTAACCCTCCGGTGTGAGAATAAGAGTTTGTAGGAGAAGATAATAATCTGAGTGTAAGGAAATTGGAGTGTATTGCTTAATATAGCTGAATACTGTGTAATAGGGCATACCTCTCCTTGTGGAGTTGATGTGGTATTTATAGTGCTAGGGTTTCCAATGATTGGGCTCAGACCCTATTAGGGCCTTTTTGGCCTCCTCTCATAGCTTCGCGCCACGTGTCCTTGGGACACCTGGTGCTTTTTCATTGGTTAGTTGCACATGGGTTTTGCTAAGTTGTCCACCTTTCATTGACAGCTGTCAACATCAGCATATTCTTATTCCTTAAAAAGATACCTTCTGGAAGGTTGTCTGACGTGCACAATCAAGGTTGTCCTTACCCTAATTTGGATAAGGACGAGGTTGATTACGTGCATGCGTGATATGCGCCTATCCTGAGGATGCGCGAGGTCTTCTCTTTATTCTCACGCGCAGATGTTTCATGCGCAGATGTGATATGCACAAGCATGTGATATGCGCCACGCGCGGATGCGCCACGCGCAGATGTGATATGCGTGAGCATGTGATACGCGTGAGCATATGTGATGCGTGAGCATATGTGATGCCTGAGCATATGTGATGCCTGAGCATGTGATGCATGAGCATATGTGATATGCGTCATGCGCATAGGTTTTGGCTTTGTGCCTTCATAATGTCTTGATTCCAGGCCTCTTGTCTATATCTTGTGGGTTGACCCGCCTCGCTCGGTGTTGAGGCGGGTACATACATCTTCAAGCCCCCCCAGTCTAATGTATGTCTTGTCTCGCGCGAGCGAGGTAAGATAGATATTAGACTTAATAGTTTGCTCTTTTAGTAGGGTTTTGTCTTTTTCTTCTTATTACTCATCGTTGCTCGAAATTCTATCCTTTTGGTTGAAAACGAATCGTCCCTGTACGTGGTTGGTTGTTGCTGACATGCGTCAGTGATGGAGACGTGTCAGACCTTTCGTGTGCTCGAGGTGCTACAGTTGCATTTCATGTCCCCCACATTGTGTCAGGAACACGTGTCGCGCTCGCGTTGGTCCGTACCTGCGAGTGGTGGCGCGTGAACTCTGGCAGCCCCTGTATCGTTTCTTTTCGTGTCCCCTCACACAGTGTCAGGGACAAGTGTCGCGCTCGCGTTGGCTTACACCTGCGAGTGGGGGCGCGTGAAGTCCGATCAGTACCAATTTTTCTCTCTCCTGGGCCTATAAAAGCAAGCCCTTTTGAGTTTTTTATCCTTCATCTTCTTTGTTGTTTATTCCGAGCTTTTTCCTTTCATTCTATTCCGATTGCCTGTCTTCTGCTTCCAGATCTCTGTTTTTCAGAAGCATCCTTTGTCTGATTTTATAGTTGTATGTCTGATAGCTCAGACAACACAATCTCCCCCATCCATCGCCGTGTGAAATCGTTAGTAATGTCTATGTTGAAGAAGACCGGCAAGGGGAAGAGGGCTGCTGAGGCCTCATCGGAGGAGGTAGGGAAGACCAAGGCAGTGAAGAAGTGGGATGAGATCCCCTGTAAACTGAGGCAGTCCGATTTTGACAGCCTTGTCGCCTCTCAGGGTTTTCTCCCTGAGTATGGCTGCATGTTGCCGGCGGCCGGGCAAACGGCGGCGGACCCGCCCACCGGCTATATATCCCTTTATTGCCATTTTTTCACCCACTGCAATCTTCGTCTCCCAATGACAAGGTTTGTGGGTGCACTGCTTAGGTTTTATGGGATTCATATATCCCAAGTCCATCCGTTTGGACTCGTGCGCATGACTCATTTTGAGTTCATGTGCAAATCTCAGCGCGAGGAGCCCACCCCTCGGCGCTTTCAGTTTTTTTATAAGCCCAAGATCCAAGATTCTTGGTTCTCATTTATTCCTCGCAGTCAGAAGGTCAAGTGCTGCACTGTTTCATTCAAGAGCCTTCATGACTAGTCTGAGAGATTTTTCTACATCAGGGCTGGTGTGATCCCCATCCGCATGACCATGCGCGCGATTTCTTCTGCGCCTGCGGACGTGGGTGTCTTCAAGAACCCAACTGGCGCTTGGGTAAAAAAGTTGACTGCCGAACCATCCCCCGCCAAGAAAATTTGCGAGGAGGCGCTGGTGGGGGTTGGTATGAGCAGGAGGTGGGCCGACAGCGCGACTGAGCCCGTTATCCAAGTTGACGGCTTGTGTAAGTTAACTCATTGCATTACTTCTGCGCGAATATAATTCGTTTTGCTGATATCATTTGACTTGTTTTGTGCAGTCAGCAAGGAGTATGTCCACGCCGCCTATGATGAGCATATGGAGGGTGGCTCCGTCGCGCTGGGCGCTGGGGAGGTTGGCTTCCCCGATCGCTTCGATGACATGTTCATCCCTGTTGATCTGGGATTTCTCTTTGACAGCGATACGCCTGGTAAGCCTTTATACTTATGCTTATGCCTTTATAATACCAAATTTGGCTAACATTTCTGTTGCACGTATTGTAGACGCGCTTGAGCTCGCGGAAGAGGAGGAGGAGGAGGAGGCTGAGTTGCCCCAACTAAAGCGTAAAGCTAAGGGGAAAACTGGCGCAGGGGCCAGTAAGAAACAGAAGAAAGATGTTGCCCCTGTTGCTCAGGATCCTCCTACTCAGGCGAGGGAACTTGAGAAAACCCAGGAGTTTACCTCCAAGTTTTCCTTTTCTTCCCTGCCTCAAAATGTGGGCAGACCTCCTGTCCACACGAGGTATGGTGCCGCCACCTCCTCCCTTCTCGCGGCGGAAAAGGGAAGCGGCGCTGCGCCTGCCGTTTCCTCATCGACAGGTATACTTTATACTTTATGGTTTTATGAGCGCGATTCTGATAGAATTACTAATGAATCTTTGCTCACTCAAATGTTTGTAGAGCCGGCGACGTTGGTGGATCAACCTCAGGCGCAACAAGGTGCCGAGGCTGCGCCGGAGGTCGCTTCGAAGTCCCCCGTTTTACCCTCAAAAAAGGGGAGAATGGACTTCATGGCGATGTTTAACTCGCGAACTGCGTTGCGCCAAGGTATGCATTGCGCTTTTATTTTCTGACTTTTTCTTTTAGATCAAGTCATGAACCATTTGTTTTTGTTGATTTTTCATAGGAGTCATAGCTGGCGTTCAAGCTGCTGGCGGCACTGCTGGCGCCGGTGCCAGCGCCGTTGGTTCTGCTCCTGCTCCTGCAAGCGCTGAATCTCCCCTCATCGGGATTACTAAGGAGCAGGAGGCCGTTTTACGCGCCGATCTGGCGGCGTCGAGACCTCCCTCACCTCCTCCTGCGCGCAGCCCTCCTCGCGAGACTGATTTTGTTTCTTCTAGGTCGCAGGAGAAAAGGCCTGTTTCAGAGGATGAGGAGGTTCAAGTTGAAGGCTCCGACAGCGGCCGCGCCAGCCCTGCAGCGCCACGTGATTTCGCGGCGCAGTCTTCTCGTGGGGCTGGCGCTGACTTTTCTGCTTCATCCCCGCAGGTATAGGTTCTTTTTTGCTCCGCTGCGCGGACTTCCATATTAGTGTTTTGATGACTTAGATCATTACTTTATGTTTGCAGGAAGCCGATCACATTTACCGCCCAAGATGGAATATTACTGAGGACAGCTCATTTCAGTCCATGGGTGTGTGTGAGGATTTCTGGGCTCATTCTGTGCCTCCAGCTGAAAGGAGGTTTCAGGAGGACCGCGCTCGCGATGACTTGCTCAACGATCATCTGTTTGCTGGGTCGGCTTTCTTTGCTGCCTCCCAAGAGCTTCGCTATGATTACGTAAAGGTACGTGATGCTCTTGCGGAAGCCAAGCAAGAGGCTAAAGTGTCTGCTTGGCATCTTTCTGATGCTCGAGAGAGAGCTGAGAAACTCCAAGCAGAGCTCAGCGAGAACAGAGCAAGTGCCAACACCGCCTTCGTGAAGCGCGGGCATGAGCTACAGGCTGCGCGGGAGAAGCTACAGGCGGCCGAGGCGGACTCGGCCAAGTACGCGCGTAGAGTGCACGACTTGGAGCTGGACGCGGAGGCGCGTGACCAAGCTCTTGTCCAGTCTATAACTGACAAATCATCATTGGAGAGTGAGGTTGCGCGCCTGAAGAAGGAGCTGGCGGCCGCGCGGGCCGAGAAAGATGAAGCCTTGGCGACGGCAGCGTCTAGCCAGGAAGCCCTCGATGTTGCGCGAGCGGAAAAGGAAGAAGCCTTGGCGGCAGCAGCGTCCGACAAAGAGGAGCTGAAACAGACTAAGGAAACTGTTGAGTTGTTAAACTCTCAGATTCCTGCTCTTGAGACGTCTGTTTCTTCCCTCGCGCAGGATCGCCAATGGCTAATCTCACAGGGTATGACTCGTTGCGCTTACGCGATGAAATACTCAGACGAGTTTCAGGCCCTTGTGATGGATTGCAACGCTGCCGCGCGCTTGGTGGGTCGAGCTGAAGGGTTTAAGGATGGCTGTGAATATAGCATGCTGAAGAAGAACCCATCCGACTACCCTTATCAGCTCGACGTTGCCTGCGCGGACATGGCCGAGATGGGGGAGAAGTATTTGAATACTCCCATTCCCATCCTTGCGCAGGTATTTTAACCTTAATGAGATTACCTTGATTTATTTTCCAAGTCTTTTTGTACTCATATTTTTACTTATGATTTGCAGATATCCGCGCTCGCTGACCAGCCCGATCTCGGCGCGCTAAAGAAATTACTTGACGAGTGCGAAGGGGCTGGTGGCGGCGATGATGGCGCGGGGAATGCTGCCCCTGCTAGCGGCTCTGGTGTGGCCAAAGGACCCGCTCCTGACACTATTGTGATAGAAGACTCCATTCAGGACGAACAACTTGACTATGGTCAGTTTGGAGATGACGAGGAGCGGGCTGCGCCAGATGCTGAGGGCGGTGATGAGGACGATGAAGAGGCTGACGTCGACGTGGAGACTTGAGAAGCCCTTCATGTTTTTTTTTTATTTGTAGTTTGTATCTCATCATCTTGTAAACTTGTAAATTTCAATGCTTTGGAATGAAATTTTGTTTTTCCCTTATTTGCATCTTGCGCATTCCCAAATCATCTCTTTATATTGCATGTTTGCTTGTTGAATATAAGATATGCTTGCACGTTGAAATAAGAACAAGGTTGTAAGGAAATTATTTTAGTTAATCCTTGTCATGTTGTAAGTGATTTTTCAATATCCTGACTATGTTGACACGTGCTTTGGCGTTTCATTATTCCTCTTTTGCGCGACGTTATCGCGCATTTATTATAGGGAATTATGAGTTTTTTAGCCTTTACGTGTCAGTATGTGTTACTCAGATATCCATTACAATTTCATGCGCGACCTCGACCTGAGACCTTAACAACTATGTTTTGGCATGTGCTTTGCCTTAGTCGTGCTTAGGTATTTTTATGGTCAGGCTGCGCAGCATGTAAGATGGATGTTGTGAGTGATTTGAGCTAAGGCTCACATTATTGGGCTAAGGCCCTGAGCTAAGGCTCATATTATTGGGCTAAGGCCCTGACGTTTTAGAGTTAAGACTCATTAACGCGTTTGAGCTTGAAGCTCGCGCATGTATGTTTTACTTCGTTTTATTTTGTTTTGATGTCAATACAATGTTGTCATATTGCTCAAAATTAATAAAGGGAAGTGTGAAACATGTATGCAAAAGGTAATAGAATCCACATTAAGAGAAGATAGCGCGTATCATTATTCATAATGGCCTAAAAAGCCTTGATTACAAACTTGACAATTTTTACATGAAACATTTTCTAAGCTGTGCCGCGTTCCATGCGCGCAGGATCTTCTTTCCATTCAAATCTTTTAAGGCGTATGCGCCTTTTCCCAATTCTTCCGAGACTTGATAAGGTCCCTCCCAATTGGGGGACATCTTTCCCGGGGGTATCGCGCGGCTAGCTTCATTGTTTCGAAGGACAAAATCATTTTTCTTGAAGTGGCATTCTTTCACGCGCTGATTGTAATATTTTTCCAGTTTTTTCTTGTATTTGGCTTCACTGATGATAGCCGCCTCTCTGCGCCCTTCAAGTAAGTTGAGATCCAACCTACTTTCGCGCTCGTTATCAATCTTGCTCATCATGAGCACTCTATGGGATGGGCATCCAATTTCTGCTGGAATCATTGCCTCCGTTCCATAAGTTAGGCTGAACGGGGATTCGCCATTGCTGGTTTTGCTTAATGTCCTGTGCGCCCACAGTACATTAGGTAGCTTGTCAACCCAAGAATGGGATTCTCCCTCCAACCTTTTCTTCAGCCCATTTAGCAAGCTTTGGTTCGCGCACTCCACTTGGCCATTCCCCTGAGGGTGGTATACTGAAGTGAAAATTTGGTTGATGCGCAATTCCTTGAGCCAGCTGGATATCTTCTTGTCAGTGAATTGTTTGCCATTGTCGCTCACAATTTCCATGGGAAGGCCAAAACGGCATATGATGTGGCTCCAAATAAACTGTTTCATCGCCTCGGCTGTGATTTTTGCTAGTGGCTTGGCTTCGACCCATTTTGTGAAATAGTCTACTGCCACTACCAAAAATTTTACTCGCCCTTGCGCTTGCGGTAGGGGACCCACAATATCGATTGCCCATTTGTGGAAAGGCCAAGCGGAGGTCACCGGAATCAAGTTGTTCTTTGGCCGCATGGTGTTTGGCGCGTAGCTCTGACATGCTTTGCATTTTTGGATCTCTTTTAACGCGTCCAAGTACATGCCTGGCCAATAGTAACCTGCGCTCATTGCCTTGGCAACCACCATGCGCGGGACAGCATGTATTCCACAGATTCCTTCGTGTATCTCTCTGATCACATAGCTTGCTTCCTCAGCATCTAGGCATTTCATGAGCGGTCCTAGATAAGAGCGTCGATATAATGTACCATCAAGCAGTTCATAGTTCTGCGACTTGTGTCTTATCTTCCTCGCCTTTGCGCAATCGTCCGGTACCTTTCCCTCCTTCAAGAATTCCATTATTGGAGTTATCCATGATGAAGGGGTTGTATGAGTTACCAGGACAGACTTCGCTCCCACCGACGGGTTGCTCATTACTTCTACCCTGATATCCTTGCCAAAGTGATCGAAGCTGGTTGATGCCATCTTGCTCAGCGCGTCGGCAGATTTGTTTTCACTGCGCGGAATATGAATGATTCTGAAGCAGTCAAATTGCTCGATGAGCTTTTTCGCCTGCTCTAGATACAGAGGCATGGTATTCTCCTTGGCATCATAAAGGCCATTGACCTGTACTGCTACCAAGTATGAATCAACATGGGCCTCTAGCTTTTTAACTCCGAATTTGTGCGCGATGCGCAGGCCAGCCTGCTAGGCTTCATACTCAGCTTCATTGTTGGTGCTCTTGAAGTCCAACCTGATGGCGTAAGTATATTCATGATTCTCTGGATCCACCAGTTTGAGGCCTGCGCCGGACCCTTCGTTGTTTGAAGCTCCGTCAGTGAATAATCTCCAAACATTTTCTTCATTATTGGCTCGCGGAGGGTCTACCTCGCGCTGAGCCTCTTCAATTTTTCCTTCGGGGATTTCTGTGATGAAATCAGCTAAAACTTGTCCCTTTATTGCTGGACGGGGCTTATAGGCGATCGTGTGTTCTCCTAATTCCAGCGCCCATTTTGTCAGCCTTCCTGAGAGCTCGGGACGCCGCAAGACTTGCTGGATGTTGTAACCAGTCCAACTTCAATGGGATGACCATTGAAATATCTATGAAGCTTGCGCGACGCGTGTGTTAGTGACAAAACTAACTTTTCCATGATGGAGTAGCGCGTCTCAGGATCTGTCAGCACCCGACTCACATAATATATTGGCGTTTGGATTCCCTTGCGATCCACCAACAATACTGCGCCAATGGCGCGCTCTCCTGCTGATAGGTACAATGTCAAAATTTCACCAGGAAGTGGAGCTGTGAGCGCGGGCAGATTTATCAAACATTTTTTTATCTCATTGAAAGCTTGCTCGGCCTCAGGAGTCCATTTGAATTGGCTTTTCTTTAAGCAATTTCTCAATGTGTTGACAAATGGGGTAGATTTGCTTGCATGGTTCGCTAGGAACCTGTTGATTGATACCAATCTACCATTCAGCTTCTGGACTTCTTTCATAGTGGATGGCGAGGGCATGTCAAGGATGGCCTCCACCTTTTCTGGGTTCACCTTGAAACCATCCTTGGTGACCATTACACTTAGAAATTTTCCCTCTTGTACGCCGAAAGTGCATTTGCTCGGATTGAGCTTCATGTTAACTTCCTTTAGGCGCCCAAGCGTTTCTTCGATGTCTTTGAGCATTTGTTTTTCCTCCCTGCTTTTGATCACCAAATCATCCACGTAGACTTCTAGGTTTCTTCCAATTTGCTCGTTGAAAACGGCATCCATAAGTCTTTGGTAGGTGGCTCCCGCATTTTTCAAACCAAAGGGCATTTTTGTGTAACAAAAAACACCTTTGTCGGTTCTGAAGGCTGTCTTGTCCTCGTCTTGTGGTGCCATTTGAATCTGGTGATAGCCCTTGTAGGCATCCAGGAAACATTTGAGCTTGAATGGCGCCACGGAGTCCACCTTTGCGTCGATGTTTGGGAGGGGGTAACAATCTTTTGGGCACGCTTTGTTGAGGTCCTTGAAGTCAATGCACATCCTCCACGACCCGTTACTTTTCTTTACCATCACAGGATTGGCTACCCATGTCAGGTATCGTATCAGGCGGATGATGTTTGCGCGCAATAGATCCTCAACCTGCTCATTCATGGCCCTCGCCTTCTCATCCCCCATGACTCTCTTCTTTTGAGCAATTGGCTCTACAGACTTGAACGTGTTGAGAGAATGTTGCGCCAGGTCTAGCGGAACCCCAGTCATATCAGAGTGTTGCCACGCGAAGACCGACATATATGCTGTGAGCAATCTTTTCATTCTCAACCTCGTGTCGTTTGATATCGTAGCGCCAATTGTGATTGTCTGCTCCGGGAATTTTGGGTTGAGAATCCATTCCTCTGGCGCGTTATCTGCCATTGGAAGTTTCATTCTCCCTTCCCGCGGAGTACTTGTCACTGCACACAAATGATCTCGGTATACAAAAGTTACACCTGTTGGTGTTGGGAACCCCAACGCGCCGTGCGCTGGCGACGGTATGGCGTTGAATTGGGCAATCGTTCCTCTACCCAAGATCATATTGTGGCATGAAGTGGTGGGCAAGACCAAGAAGTTGACAACTTCGGCTCGCTTGTGTTTCTCATCCCCCATAGTTAGCTCAAATTGTATTTGACCTAGGGGATGAATAATTTCATTTGAAACACCAGAGATTGGTGCATTCACAATTTCAAGCCTTGCTTGGTATGCCGGATCCAGTTTCCTGAAACATTGCTCATACATGATGTCTGATTCGCTGCCAGTGTCCACCAGGACTTTTGACACTTCATAATGAGCAATGTGTGTAGTGATGACAAGAGGACTGCTGATAGAAGGGCCTCCCCTGATTCTTGGGAAGATTACTTGTTGCTCGCGCCAATCTCCGTGGATTTGCGCGCTTCTCTTTCTTGATATTTGCCCTTGCCTTCCTCCCTCGGCTACACAGATTCTTTTGTACTTTTTGCTGGCTGAGGCTCATTCTGGTTGTTCATATTCTGGTCTTGAGTTTTTCACCAGGTGAGCCAGCTTGCCTGATTTCACATCTTTTTCAATTGCATCCTTCAAGTGGTGGCATGCATCAGTGTTGTGTCCTGTGGACTTGTGAAACTCACAGTACTTGCCACTGCTTGATGGTCCCTTGTAGTGTAGTGGCTTGGGGCTTTTGAACTGGACATTCTCAGTGCTTAACACTTGTGAAGGCGTTTTAGTGAGGGGAGTCCATATTCTTGGCAGAGGTCTGTTAGGATCTCTGCCGCCTTCCCTCTTGTCACCCTCCCCGCGATTACGAACGTCTTTTTGGGGCTGGGGTGAGCTTGGTTGCGCCTGCTTTTCTGCGGAAGAAAAGCTGGTTGGTTGCAACCTGGACCATACAGAGTTCTGTTTGCCCCTTCTTTCGTTGCTGCGCGGTGTCTCAGCTTGATGCCCTCTTTCTCTTGCCCTATCTTGGGCAATTTGTTTTTCATTTCTCGCGAAGACTCGCGATGCTTCCATTAGCTTGGCCCAAGTGGTTGGCATGCCATCTCTGCTTACGAGAGCTCGGCGGAGTTGATCACTGCGCGCGCCTTGTATAAAGGCCACGCGCAAGAGTTGCTCAGTGATACCTCCGATTGCCAGAGACTCCTGATTGAAACGAGTTATGTAGTCTTCAATCGTTTCGTCATTCCTACGCACGCAGTGCATGATGTCATCAGGGTCGCGCGTGTGTCTGCGCTGCTGTACGAAGTGAGCTTGGAACTTTTCCAATAGTTCCTCGAACCCATCGATTTGCCCAGTCGGCAAGCTTTCGAACCAGACACGTGCCGCGCCCGTGAGGCAGCGAGCAAACATGTGACACCATGTTGGCATCGTCCAGCTTTCTAGGTTTCCCGTGTTGTAAAAACCTTGTAAGAAATCGTCTGGATCTGTTGTGCCGTCATATTTGCCCAAACCACTTGGCATCTTGGTTATGTGCTGAATGGGAGCCTTCGCGATGCGCTCAGTGAATTTTGAATGTTTCACCAAGATGGCTGGCCTGTATGGTGTGGTTACGTCCACTTGCCCTCTCACTGGTGGGCTGTACGGTGTGTGCAGATCCATGTCGGCTTTGGCTCCAGGCGTCACGTTCATGTGCGCGCGGAGCTGTGAGCCTCCTGCATGAGTATCTCGCGTCTTCCTCATGCTGTGCACTTCTTCATCACTAAATTCAGCGTTTTCAGTGTGAACAGAGTGACCATCTTCCGGCGCGCGCGCCCTTTCTGTTCCATGAACGTTTTGCTTGTCAAACGCTAGCCTTTGTGTTAAGTCGGCTAACTTTTTGTGTTTGACCATCTCATTGTACTTGTCCATTAGACGTCGTTGCTCGTTTATGAGCCATTCTTTAGGGTCATTGGTTTCATCTTCTGGACCCATTGGTCCTTTTAGTTTCGCGCCGGTAAGATTTTGGAACGTGAGATCGTCTGGAGGAGTTTCAGTCTGGCTATGAGGAGTTGTGATGAAGGGATGGTTACTGGTGGTGAACGTAGAATCACGCGTCACCCTCAGAAACTGCTGTCCCCCATTAACATCCTCACGCTCAATATCCTCCAGAACTTGATCGACGTTACGAACACCAGAAACCATGGTGAGATTTTTTTTTTTTTTAGAGAACTGGAGATTTTGTTGCCGTTGTAACAGGTGATGGCGGCAATGAAGAAACGTGGATCGACTCACTGGTAGACGATCTACTTTCCTTGGGTGTGATTATGCTATTTCACCGATGGTTCTCTGGGATCTGGATTCTTCCACCTACAAAATGAACAGCACCGTAAACTTACCCCTCAGAAAGGGACAGAGGGGTCCTCTTTGGGGTAACCCTCCGGTGTGAGAATAAGAGTTTGTAGGAGAAGATAATAATCTGAGTGTAAGGAAATTGGAGTGTATTGCTTAATATAGCTGAATACTGTGTAATAGGGCATACCTCTCCTTGTGGAGTTGATGTGGTATTTATAGGGCTAGGGTTTCCAATGATTGGGCTCAGACCCAATTAGGGCCTTTTTGGCCTCCTCCCATAGCTTCGCGCCACGTGTCCTTGGGACACCTGGTGCTTTTTCATTGGTTACTTGCACATGGGTTTTGCTGAGTTGTCCACCTTTCATTGGCAGCTGTCAACATCAGCATATTCTTATTCCTTAAAAAGATACCTTCTGAAAGGTTGTCTGACGTGCACAATCAAGGTTGTCCTTACCCTAATTTGGATAAGGACGAGGTTGATTACGTGCATGCGTGATATGCGCCTATCCTGAGGATGCGCGAGGTCTTCTCTTTATTCTCACGCGCAGATGTTTCATGCGCAGATGTGATATGCACAAGCATGTGATATGCGCCACGCGCGGATGCGCCACGCGCAGATGTGATATGCGTGAGCATGTGATACGCGTGAGCATATGTGATGCGTGAGCATATGTGATGCCTGAGCATATGTGATGCCTGAGTATGTGATGCATGAGCATATGTGATATGCGTGAGCATATGTGATATGCGTCATGCGCATAGGTTTTGGCTTTGTGCCTTCATAATGTCTTGATTCCAAGCCTCTTGTCTATATCTTGTGGGTTGACCCGCCTCGCTCGGTGTTGAGGCGGGTACATACCTCTTCAGTTATTGATGTTGAAATATCCCGACGTGTGCAAAAGCATCTATTGGCTGTTGCATGCTGCCACAATTTCTCATGGAGATAAAAGATGGTTGTAAAGGAATTAATTTCATATTTTTAAAACAGCCCCTTCAACTTTTGGATCATATTTATTATGATCTTAAACTAACAAAGTGAAGGTTTAAATTGTTGACATTTCACTCCCCTAAGATTACTACAAGTAAAACAAAGGTCAAAGCCTAAAGAAGTCTCGCGTCAGAGGCGCGGAACACTCGTGTCAGAGGCGTGGAATCCTTTCGGTCAAGTCCCGAAACACTAGCAATAACACATGCTTGGTTACAAGTTCCTCAAGTAAGTGAATTATTTCATAAGTTTTCTCAACAACCTCAAACTTTTCGTCTATATTGATTTTGTTTTAACAAACAAAATAAAACAAAACGAAAAGTATGAGTACATAAGATTTGCATGAAATGGCACAAAAAATTATTTAGTGCTTATATTATTAATGCAAAACGCACGGCTACGCGCCAAATATAAAGGTTGGGAATCCTCATAAACCCATACGGCTACGCGCCAAACTTAAAGGTTGGGAATCCTCATAAACCCATACGGCTATGCGCCAAACTTAAAGGTTGGGAATCCAATAAACCCGCACGGCTACGCGCCGAATATTAGGCCGGGCACACCTCATAATTCGCCTAAGGATGGAAGACATCCGAATATATAGGTTAGGAATCCTTATAAACCCGCACGGCTACACGCCAAATATAAAGGTTAGGAATCTTTATAAACCCATACGGCTTTGCGCCGAATACAAGACCGGACGCGCTCCGCTCCGCTCAATACGCCATCATGATTAAAACCTCTTACAACCCGAAGCAAAGTAGACATACAAAAAAGCACATTTGAGAAGCACCGGGTCACAAAAACCGTACAAGCACTCCTAATAAGTCCAGAACTCCACCTAACCGTTTGCACGCCCAGGAGTAGCACTAGACTGGGAGGACTTGTGGAGGTAGGGTTCTAAATACCCGGTACGACCTTTTACTTATTGTGTTTTATATTATATTTGTTATATTATTATTGTCTACTAACCAAAGCCCAATGGGCTGGGGGTTGTGGAGGTAACCCTTAACCGGGCTTGGCCCATTAAGGTTAGGGTTTCATGATGGTAGCTATGAAGTTCCTTTATAAAGGGTCTTCATCTCTCATTAGGGGTATCCCTTCTTGGACATTTGGCCTCCACATACATTTTTGTGTCTGTTAACAAGAGGAAACTCTTAGCAGTCACCTCCACACCCCCATATTTCCATGGCAGATCTCGAGCTACCGGAGACGAAGTCGAAGTTGTGGTTCGTTCATCTCGAAGACCGGGGAACCTCGTCTTGAATCAGGTCAGATTCATTTCATGTTTCTTCATATATATATATATATATATATATATATATATATATATAGGCTAAGTATAAAATGAAAACCCATTTGAATTGTGGAAATTTTAGAAACTCATTCTCAACCACATGTTTTTAATTAATATTTAAATCTTGTGGTCCACAATTAAAGTGAATAAAAAATGTAAATATAAATATAACTTTTTCTCTCTCCTGAAAACATATATAAAAATTAGTAAAAAAAATGTTAAAAAATAGCAAAACATTTTTTTTGATGTTTCGATATTTTGTATTAAATGTTACAATATATATTACATGTAACAAAAAAAAAAAACGATGCTACATAGGGTTTTCGCGAGTTTTCACAACTCAAGTGGGTTTTCATTTTAACCCAACTTACTTATGCATTATAGTTTATACTTCATGCTTCATATGTTGTACCTTTGTTTTTCTTTTTAATTTACTTTTAACTCCAATAGTTTTCATCTTTCGCATTTAATCCCCATTTTTATCACTTTTAACTTTGGTGTCATACATTTTTCATCTTTTACTAATTTTTTATTTTACTTTTCGATTTAAATATTTTGAGTTAACACGCTGCAACGTGCGTATGTGGTTCCTATATTTTTTTCCGCCAAACGGCCGCGTTGTTTTTTACATTTTGATCTAATTTTGCCCATTAAAAGGCCTAACGGGCGTTCATGCTTCAACGCGAAATTAGCTTATTATATCTCTAACCTCTGGCTCTAATTCTTAATAGAGGTCCATGCTTAAAACTTGCCCACAAGGCGAAACTTAACTACAAGATCAAACTATTTTTGGTAATTTATGTTAACATATGACACTTAACATTATGCAAATTGTATAATTCAGTTACACCAAAGACTTCTACCATCAATTAGCTACTACATCATGATCATGATGATGATCATCATCATCATGCCAGTAACGTAGAATGAACCTTTTATCAGGCACATACCCTTCATCAGTCAAATGTCTAAACAACACCAACAAGACACCAAAAATCACCTCCGTTTGCGGGTGCGTTCGATCATCAACAACAAAACTATGAACCTGTTTCTCCGTCTCAATCCAACTCATCCCAGTATCCTTCCCGACCCCGACCTTCTTCAACCTTCTAATACTTTCACTTCTCTTTTTCCACCATCCTTTCGAAGAACAAATATTAGCCATCAAAATATAAGGCACCGGGCTACTCGGTTCATCAATAGACCACTGATCGGCTGCATACTTCCCCATGTTTAAGTCACCATGAAAACTACACGCGCCTAACAACGCTTGCCACACTTGTACATCAGGCTTCACAGGGAGCACCTCGATAAAACGCCTAGCTTCGTTCAACAGCCCCGCTCGGCCCAACATGTCGACTATACACGCATAATGCTCGGTCCTTGGGCTAATCCCATACTCCTTTTTCATGGTTTCATAAAACTTCATACCTTTGGTTACTAGCCCGACATGACTACACGCGTGAAGCAAAGATAAAAATGTGACATCAGTCGGTTTTATACCTAATCGTACCATTTGTTCATATAATTCAAAAGCTTTAAACGCGTTACCATGTCGTGCAAACGATGCAATCATCGAGTTCCAAGAGATCGCGTTCGTGTAACCCATCGTATCAAAAACTTTAACAGATTCGTCCAGCTCGCCACATTTGGAGTACATGTTGATAAGCCCGTTATTAACATACGCATTCGAACCGAACCCTTTTTTAATACTAATAGTTTGGATTTGCTTACCGAAAGCTAACGAAGCGTCACCACCAAACACACCGAGAATAGCAGATATCATGTTCGGGTCAATGTTGACCCCCTCTTTCACCATTCTGACAAATACACGTATAGCTTCTTCCTCACGCCCATTTTGTGCAAACCCCGCAAGAATCACGGTCATCGAAACCTCGTCTAGAACTTGAGCCGACTCAAAAATCTGCCACGCGTGTTGCACGCTGCTACATTTGGAATACATATCCATAAGTGCACTTTCTATATGCAAATCCATGTTCATACCCAACTTGAAAACAAGCGCGTGTATCTGACACCCTTCAGTAATCGCGTGTAAACCAGAACACGCGAGTAGTGAGCACAAGTATGTTAATGGATTGGGAACCACTAACCCTCTACGCATTTCCACAAACACCTTCAAGCTGTCTTCATAGCATCTGTTTCGTGCAAGCCCGGAGATCATTGCAGTCCAAGTAACCACATTTCTATCACTAGCTTCCACGAAAACTTGTCTTGCTGAACGAAAACAATTAGTCGAAAAATAAGCTGTGATTAGAGCATTGGAAACCGTGGTTTCGTGTTCGTAGCCGTGTACGATAACCAACGTGTGAATCATTTTATTAACATTAGCAAAGTCTAATCCTTCACATGCGGATAAAAGGGTGGTGATTGTTGCTCGATCAAAACGATGAGAGCCATACATGAGTTTAAAGTAACCAAATCCAGCATGAAACAGATGTTTATTGAAAACCCCGGAGATTATGGTGTTCCAGGAAACCGAATCTTTGAGGGGCATTTCGTCGAACAGTTGGTGTGCATGAGACAAGTGGCCGCATTTAGAGTAGAGGAAGAGGAGGGAGTTCCAAATGGGAAGAATGGTGATGGGGTTTTTGATTATGGAGGAATGGATTGAAGACCCGGTTTTGAAATTGTGTTCTCTTCCGCAGATGGAGAGTAGACGGCATAACTGTTGATGGTTTAGGGTCAAGTGGGGTGATGAAGATGAAGATGAAGATGAAGATGAAGATGAAGATGAAGATGAAGATGAAGATGAAGATGAAGATGGTGGGAGTTTGGTTGTTAATATTCTTCGGAAAACCCATGTTGGATTCATCCATATATAACCTTGGATTTACAAGTTACAAATGCGTGCTGTGCAGGTTATAGACCGCAGGTTATAACCTTGGAACACAAGCCCGATAATCACACAACAATTATGGGCGTTTATAAAATTTACAAACCGTTTAAACCGAACACAGTTGATTTTTTTTTTTTTTTTACATTCGGCCAGTCGGTTTCAAAATTTTCACACCGTAGTGATCGATATGATTTGCGGTTTATACCGAAAACTTGTCATAAACTCATATGAAACCGGATAGTAGCGCAAATACTAATGGGTGTTGCTATTAATTTTTGTTTTTCTTTTCTTTTGTATACTCCTCTTATTTTTAATTTTATGATCTTATATTTGTCTATATTACACCAAGTTTTAAAAAAATTTAAATATATCACATTAACCGTACATCTCAGGTCATCAATGATGTGTTGACGTATATTTTTGCTTTTAAACTTTTCATTTGTTTTTTTAACAAAACAATAAATATGATTTAAATATATAAATCTTATGTAAAGATTTAAATGAATAAAATGCTTCGATAAATCCAAAAAACTAATAAATTTGAAGGAAAATAGAGCATACCCAAAACGTTTAATTGATATTTTAATTTTTTTATTTTATTGAAACTAAAATGGTATATTAATCGACTCATATCCTCATTCGGATGAAAAGCCTAAAACATCAGTTTGAAATTTGAAAAAAGCTTAGCAGCATTAAGTTTTAAGTTTTTCTTAATAGATGTCTAATGAAAACAATTAGTGTGAAAGGTGTGACCGGTGAAAACTATTTTCTAAAGGGGTTATTATTGTTCAACCGTAAAAAAACAGAAATTAATAAAATTCAATTTTCCTAAAATTTAACTTCTAATAGCATAAAGATTAATGATTTACGACATCATCATTATGTTTGTATTGTCAACTGAACTACCATTCCTAGGAAGTTGAAAGTTGAAATGAGAACCACTCTATATAAACATGGGAAAATTCTGAAAATAATATAAAATAAGAGAGAGATTCTGAAAATAGTCCAAGTAATTTCAACGGCGCCGATAGGTTTGAAAAAATCCGATGGTTTTCAAAGATCCAATACCAAGCTGCCAAGTGTCCCACTACCCACCTACCCCCGATGGTTTTCCAATGAAATCTATCTGGACCGATAATTTTGGAATGAAAATCATCTCTCATGAAAACCATCTCCAAAAATCATGAAAATCCGTGTTTTTTTTAAATTCGCGGATGAATTTCAAATGAATTTCGTCTTCGAAGATAATTTTCAAAAAAACATGTACCACCACCACCACCATCATGATCTCCACTTTCTGCCCACCACCACCACTCCCACTTTTCCGGCAAACATCACCTCCATTACCCGCCCATCATTATCACACCTTTCCGGCCACAACCCCACCCACCACCACCACCATCACCACCATTACCCACCCATTACCACCACCATCACCACCATTGTGTAGCAAAGAAACCGCCAAATGGCACAAATGACCCCATCAAACTGTAATTATCATGAGCATCGTACTGTCAGATGATGAGCATCAATATCAGCTATTATTGAATCATCATTTAACTGTATACAATACAAAACATAATATACAAATACTTGCAGCATCATAATAATAATATTATTACTCACCTGGATTTCAATTTGGATGAAGTGATTGGGACAAGATTTAAATCCAAGTCTTTCTCTAAATCCGGGAATTTCGCCAAGATCTTCATGTAAACATCATAACTCCCGACCGAACCGATCAACCATAACTTCTCACCAACAACTTCAACCAGATCACGATGGTGGTGGTGGCGGCGGCGGGTGGGGTGGTGGCCGGAAAGTGGAGATCATGATGGTGGTGGTGGTGCATGTTTTTTTAAAAATTATCTTCGAAGACGAAATTCATTTGAAATTCATCGGCTCAGATGAATTTCAAAAAAACACGGATTTTCATGATTTTTGGAGATGGTTTTCATGGAAGATGATTTTCATTCCAAAATTATCAGTCAAGACGGATTTCATTGGAAAACCATCGGGGGTAGGTGGGTAGTGGGACACTTGGCAGCTTGGTATTGGATCTTTGAAAACAATCGGATTTTTTCAACTTTTTTCAAACCTATCGACGCCGATAGAATTACTTGGACTATTTATGGAATATGAAAATTTCTTGAACTATTTTCAGAATCTCTCTCTTATTTTGGACTATTTTCAGAATTTTCCCTATAAATAATTAGGTGATCATGAAACTGATGATGGTATTGGGGAATTATCGGATAAAATATGACCCGACCAGCGCGTTAAAAAATTAAGAGTTAATTGAATTTAAATTCTCCCAACTTCCACTCGTTGGTTGGAACACTCCCAACTTTCACTTTACTTTCTTCTAGCACTCCCAAGCATAAGTGAAACTTAGTTTTTTGGCCGACAACACAAGTGAAAGTTAAGAGCGTTAGTAAACATTTCGTTAGTTAGGATTGTTCCCAGCCAACAAATGAAATGAAAGTTAGGAGTATTTAAATCCAATATCCAAAAAAATAAAAAAATGACTCACTTGGTTTATAAGTTTCTCATTTGAATCTGGCTATCATAGAAGGAATAATAATGTAATATCAATAAATGATCATGAAATTAACAACTTCTGATAGGCAGCTATGTTACAAATTTAGTTCAAGGAGTTATTGTATGTACATACATGCAGAAAAGCATAGATACAAAGAATCATGGTTTCTCAACTGGACGCGTGTTATTCCAAAGCCACTCGCGTGCAGACCCGTCCACCAGTGATGAAACCTGTAAGCAAATATCAAAACAGAAGCATCCATAAACTAGAATAGAAGAGCCTGTGCAGCTTTCTCAAGTCATTTGGGTTATATTTTAGGTCAAATAAAAAAATTACCTACAGATGAAACCCATAAGATAATAATAGCAATAATAATAATAATGATAATGTTTCTTTGATTACATTCAATCGACATGACTATATATTATTGAACATATATAATAACGACATTGATATGAAGATTTACCTTCTCCCAAACTTGTGAATGGTAATCATTGAGCCAATCAATCTCAGCAGCCGAGAGCAAGTTTAAGTCGATCAATTTAGTCTACATCATTCAACCAATCAATCCCACATAAGTTGACTATTTCATAAATTCAGCATAGGAAACTTAAATATGCAAAAAAAATTGTTATAAGAAAAGCAAGATTTATAATAGCTAGAATACAAGTTAACAGACCTGTATAGGGACAAATGTAAGCTTCTCAAATCCAACATACGTGTTTCCTCCAAAACGATTAGGAGTATTCGCCTCTTTGACAAACAGAAGATTCTGCATGACGTATTACAAAATCATTAAATATAATTCATCTCGAATAAAATGTTTGTTACAATTAAACATTAGCTACAACAGATTCAAATACTGATACTATCTTTGTGGCATTTAACAACAAAAATATTATTGTACATCTACACAAAATCACCATCTTTTTTGGAAACCATGAAACCCGTCAAGGATAACTCATGGGCCACTAGGGTGTGCATGGGTCGGTTCTTAAGTTTTTGGAAACCGTTTGGTTTTCGGTTGTCTCGGTTTCGTTCGGTTCAGTTTTTTTGGTTTTACCATTTGGGCGTCAAATTTTGGGCCACAAATAATGAATTCGGGTCTAAACTTTTTTGTTAATTAATAATTACTTGATTATTATACATTTGTGTTACACTATTTACTAAAAGTTTATAAATTATTTAAAATTCAAAACAAACAAAAAAATTCCATAAATTCAGTCTGTTTTTCTCGGTCTTAATACTCAGTTTGTTTTTCTCGGTTTTAGTAATATGCAAAACCAGACCGAAAATTCGGTTTTTTATGAAAACATAAAACCAAACAGTTGATTGTTGTTTGGGTTCGCTTAATTCGGGCTTTTTCAGTTACTGATCGGATTTTTTCGTTTCACACACACCCATAGGGCACTACAATATTCTGCTTACCACTGAGCCGCCCCTTGAAGATTCATATTCGCTTTGGAAACAAAATTATTTGAAACTTCACCATACAAAATACTAATACCCTAAATAGATACCGATAATACCTCAATTCGAATACCAAAAGCATGGTCCTCATAATATCCAGGTTCATTGCTAATAATCATGCCTTTAAGCAATGGAGTCATATTTCCAAATCGGAAGCTAATACTTTGTGGACCTTCATGAACATTTAATGCAGCACCGACTCCATGTCCAGTTCCTAATACATTAATAGCAAGCAGATTTATTAGTAATCAATGCATTTCATTATATTATGTAGAAATAGAACAAAATTTACCATGCCGGCAATCAAGTCCAACTTTCCAAAGGGAAGCACGCGCAAACGCATCGAGTACAAAACCTGGAGTGCTTTCTGGAAACACTGCTTGATCAATAGCTATATGGCCCTGCAATTATTATGTTAAAATTGATAAAAAATACTTAACTATTTATACGAAGAATATGAAGTCTACCTGAAGAACTCGGGTGAAGCATTCTTTTTCTCGTTCAGAAGGTTCACCAAAATGTAGTGTTCGTGTTATATCAGTTGTCCCGTCAAGATACTGGGCCCCACTGTCTAGTAGGAAGAGTTTCTGTGCATCCACAACACTACAGCTATCTGCTTCTGCTCTATAGTGTATAATAGCACCATTTGCACCAGAACCTGAGAGTTTAATTGCTAGTTATGAATTTCAAAAACATATATTAAGAATATTTAAATATCAGTTTCAAGAGGCCTAGAATATGAAAGGGGTGTGTGTTCCACTAAAATCACTTCCATCTAATGGTACTCAACTTTTATTGCGTAGACCAGTATAACTCTTTTATAGATGATTAAATGTTTTAAAGCGAAGTTTGGCAAATGAAAGATAGATGAATCTTCGTTACTAATAAGTCATATTTGTGTACCAATTAACTTGAAGTAGGGGGTAATAATGAATAAACTAAATAACAAGTTAATAACCAAGTTTCATAATTGTTAAATTTAAGCACCAAACAGTAACCATGATTCCATATATGTTTCATTTACCTCACTTAAAAAAACTTTTTTTTAACATTTATAGAAAAAATTACATAGGATTGGGTCCTAATGAAGAAAGGTTGAGTGACTTTTGTAGGACACTTGGGAAACTTGTTTACTATTTTATAATAAAGTTACTCCTAATATAAAGATAAAAATGAAAGTAATAAAACAAATTAAGTAGAAATATACCACATATAGTATCAAAGCTAGTATCAACAAACGCTATTCTCTAAAATCTCATGTAGAATTGGTATGGGTGGATAAATGGGTGGGGCCGGTTATGAGTCAAAAAGAGTAATTTAGTATTGGTCAGGTTGACCAAGAACACTTTTCGTGCAGAATTATAAACTAGTGTCAAATATGGTTATTAGAACTATATAATTTTAATGTAATAATCCATATTTTAAATATATTAATATAGAAAGCCTTAGGTGCACTCAAAATACAGTTCGGGCAACTTTCTACCCATTTGACCAGTTTCATTTTATATGATTCCTTTATTTTACCAATCTGACCCATTAGACAGAAAACATAACCTCAATCAACCAATTTGTGAGTAAATGGGTCACAATTGCCACTTCTAAGAATCGGCATGCAGAAAAATTTCACGATCAAAAGTCCAAACTAACCTTTCAGATCATGCAATCGAATTGGTTTGTTTGGAGGTGTTGGCCTTGCTTCTTTCCATACTTCATCCACAAGATTAACATCATATAAGTAGACCAACTCGTGATTGCTTTTAGCAACAGCTTCCTTTAACTCATTTACAGCATCAGAAGAAAAGAGAAACTGCTCCCTTCACAAATACAAGAGAAGGTGGCATCACACACAAGCATATAAACATACCATCTTCGTTATGGATCAATTGACTATTAAATACGCATGAAAACTTGTTTGTTGCATCGATTAAGGTGAAGTAGTCTTAAAGAAACCTCAAGAAATAAGAACTCATTAAAAGGACCAATGATTCAAGTTACATGTCTCTAGGTTATCATCTAGGGTAATATATATCAAGTCCCATCATTCAAATTACTTTTGTTAAGCTAATGGTGTGTGTGTGTGTGGGCGTGCGCTTTTTAGAATTGAGAACTGCACGAGGCATATACATTTCACTTAAATGAAAGACAAAAATTAAAACAGACATTTATTCATCCCTCACTCTTTCTTTGATTTTACCTCCTAATTCAACTTTATTTTTTTAAATATAACAAAGCGTGCATATATTCATATAAATGTGCATACAGTCTCTCTGCATATATGCCTTTAGATAAAAGATTATCAGCATTATAATTTTCAAAAATAAATCTTCAAATATTATGAAATCTACATGCATTCTAGTCAATTTATATAACAAATACTACATGATTTAATGTGGTTCTTGCAATTCTCAACATATTATTGGTTTTAAAATGAATACAGTAATTCCAATACTACTCACAGGATCAATGCCGATTCTGCCACCAGGCCTTAAAACATCATTAAGCCACTCAGTAGTGTTAGGGACACCCCAATCTCCAATCAATTCTATGAACTGATTTTCTGGTTTATTTCTTCCTTCATGATCTGTGGGTCTCGACCCCCATCAGAGGTAAAAATATCATCAAAGGTAAGAAGTCCTTTCCTTACATGGTTCTTTGTATCTATCTTTCGAAACCCTAACATTTCTTCTTCTTCTTCTTCTTCTTGTCTATATTATGGTAAAAGCATTTTTGAAGACTTAATTTTGCATATCTGACTTCTCTACCTCCAGGTATTTATACCTAATCAATTAAGGATTTGAGAGTGCCACATCTCCCACCACAAAACTTTTTCAGGTATGTAAATATATCTGATTTCTTATTGTATGCATAATGTTGAAAAAGCTGACCTTCAAGTTAACATTTCATAATTGACCTATCTAATTTTTTTTAATCATAAACATGAAAATTCAAATGGATCACAAACTCTAAATGTTTAAAATCATTATAAGTTGTAGGTTAAAAGGTCTCAAGTGCCTCAATTTGAGTTAGAAAGAAGCACAAAAGTTACAAAAAAAATAATTAAAATATATAGCACAATGAAGTAAGAAACAAAAATTTTGATTGTTTGGTTACAGTTAACAACATGGTGATTGCAAATTTAAAGAAGGCAAAAAGGCATATTATAATATAAACAGAAAATGAAGCTGCTAATAATTGCATAACAAGATACATTGCAGCAAAAAGCCTATAGCTTTATGGTTGTATTAAACATAACATGACGGTGGAAACTTTTCAATTGTGCCATTGCAACTATTTTGTGGAATTTTATTTTCAGTTCTTATTTCTTAATTGTATTTTGTATTCCATAAGTTTTTAATTGACTGTATGCTTAATTTTTAGTAATTTAGATGTTTATCTATTGTTTTTTTATGTGTTATCTATTAAATTGTGAAACTTTGCAATTTGTGATAGATGGCATGGATAACCTAAGGGCTCATTTCGGATTCTTGCAGTCAAATGCTACCATTCATAAGTGGGAACTATGAGGTAACTAATAATATTAATTTAGAAATTTCAATATAAAAGGAATGGATTTCCATTTTACATGAGCTTCTGCTTGGGATCGGTTTCCTAAAAGTTTGAATCGAACGGAGCTTCAACAAGTTCAAACTTATATAAGCGAATTTGTGATAGATGGCATGGATAACCTAAGGGCTCATTTCGGATTCTTGCAGTCAAATGCTACCATTCATAAGTGGGAACTATGAAGTAACTAATAATATTAATTTAGAAATTTCAATATAAAAGGAATGGATTTCCATTTTACATGAGCTTCTGCTTGGGATCGGTTTCCTAAAAGTTTGAATCGAACGGAGCTTCAACAAGTTCGAACTTATATAAGCGAGTTTGTGTCAAGGCTCACCTATAAGGCTGGCTCATTAGCTTAAAGTCTTAAATGAGTCTGCTATTTGTTGTTGTTTTGTATTTGATATACTAAATACATATATACAATAGTTTTTTTAAGTATAAAATTATGATAAAATATATATTATGCTGGTCATAATTTTAGGATTAGAATATTAATAAAATGATAAAAAGTGCATGTAAACTTATGTTACTATATAATACATGTGTAACGAGTTCAACCGAGCTGAGCCAAAGCTCAACTCGGCTCGAGCTCGGCTCATTTAAATGAGTGCTTAAGCTCGAGTTTGAGTTTGGATCTCAATTACTTTATGTTATTGTTATGGTTATTTTTATGTGGATTCGCTTATCTATGTATGCAGGCCTCATATTAGGCACAAGAAGGTATGGAGTTAATGAGGTTTGCTGATTAGAATTAAGGAACATTTTCAGCCTAACACTTACACTAATTTTTTATTCTTAAATTCCCAACTATAACATTGTATTCTTATTGCAGCATGCAACTTTGCTAAAGGAAAATGGGTGAAGGATGACACTCGGCCTTTGTATTCGGGATTCGGTTGTAAACAGTGGTTGTCAGCGATGTGGGCTTATCGTTTAACACAATGAACCGATTTTGCATACGAGAAGTTAAGATGGCAGCCAAAAGACCGCCAAATGGATAACTTTTCAGGACCTAAATTCCTTAAAAGGTTCGGTGGTGTAAATGTTCAAATATTTTGTCATGTTTTGTAAAGTTACCATTTTTAGACTGCCAAATGGATAACTTTAAATGCTTGGATTGTTTCATATATATATATTGAATTTTGTTTGCCATCACTATTCAATCCATTATATGTGATGTAAACTTAAAGTTGTTTGAGAATATGATATAAATTTAAATACTTGAAGTTGTTTGCCATAATATTTTTTTCTCTCCTGCTTCTATTATTTTTTTTCAAAAATTAGCATGTGTTTCATAAATGGCTGCAGGAGCCGGGAAGCATGCGATGTGTTGCAGTTTCTTACCGAAAAATGAAAGGGAAAACACTTCTGGTTACAGAAGATGAACTTGAATATTGGAAAATGCCTAAAGGTGATCTTGCTTTGCTAGCAGTAGTTGGTTTAAAGGTAATTATTAATTTCAGTTTTGGTTATAATGGTTTTTTTTAATTGATATAAATTATAAAATTTTTATGTCAATGTTAAAAAAAGAAGGTTGGTTCGAGTCAAAACGGGCCGTATTAAAAGCTATCGGTTTGTTATTGTCAAAACTGACCATTATAAGAAGGTATCACTTTGGTTTGTGTCTAAAGCTCAGTTGGGTTTGGGTCATAATGTGCTGTTTTAAAAAGGTACCGGTTTGGTTTGTGTCAAAATGGGGCGTTATAAAAACTTATCAGTTTGGTTTGTGTCAAAGCGGGTCTTTTAAAAAAGTAATCGTTTTAAAAGGTATTGAGTTTTTCTTAATGTATGTTTTAATTAATGTTAGTCTATTTAAATGCAATAGAGAAAGGATATAATGTTTTTTTGACATGTTAGCGTAAAAAAAAAGGTCCCGTTAACTGGGGTAAGTTTAACCCATTTATGAAACATAAAGACGACCCGTTAATGGTAAGTTTGAGCCAATAATAATAAAACTCAATTTTATTTTCATTTATATGACTGATGATGCTTGATTCATTTTATCTGTCTCAATTGATTCAAATACCTGGTGTGCATAACCTAATATTGTTTTTCAAAGTTTGTTTGGCCTACTTCATTGATAGTTTGTTTCACTATTTGAACGTATCTGCAGAAGCTTATGATATGGAAGTTGGTGGTGAAAATGAAGATTATATGAAGATTGATCAAGTAAATGTATGCAACTGATGCACAATTTGGGTGATTCAAAGGATGAGTATGCACTTGTTTGCAAAATTCGCATGGATATATCTATTCAAATATATTTGTTAGCTTCATGTATATCTTTGTATTGTTTAATATGGCTTTAGTCATGATTATAATAATCACATAAACATGAAACTAGAGATTCAGTTTCACTTTAGTTTCCGGACCGATGTGGGATACTAATAAGTGTTCGGTTTTAATTCCTAGCGATGTTGGACTAATTACCGGTTCAACGCATACCACGAACTTGAAATGGTTGCCAGAAATTCATTAAAGAGTATGCATACTAACTTAAAAAATATGAATTATAAAAAGATTACCAACTAGAACGCCCGGTCCGGTTACAAAAATCATTGAGCATTCCAATTCAAGTTTTCTTATTGGATAATAGAAACAATATTATCTTTCAAAATTAATAACTCTTTCTAGATCTATTTAATCCATTTCTTTGTCATTTTCAAATAACACAACAATTAAAGGTGGTTAACGAGTTGAGCTAAGTTGGGCTAAAGTTATCTTGAGGTCGGCTCAAGCTATACAATATACCATGAAAAGGATTGATAAATTAATAGAAAACGAGTATCGCGCTATAAATTGTTGTCATTGCCACCGCTGCAACGCGCGGTTTCTCACTAGTCTAACTATATCTATATTTGCTCGCTCCCAACCCTCTTAAAGTCATCAGATTGCTTGATTTCTAAATAGTGAGCTCTCACTGATTTACCCTTATAAAATTCGCAGGTCATTGGTCTAACTGTTAGATCCTTCTAAACCGGAGATCAAATAAGTCGTTTCTTCACCACGGTTTTCATTCTAAACCCTAATATTCACAAGAAACTGCTTGGGCGTCATATCTTCACCATGGAATGAAATCACTACATCTCTTCTTCCTTCATGCTTCCACTTTCAACCGTCACCTAATCGATTCTTGAACCTTAAACCGATTTCTCAGTTCTTTCTTGCAATTTAATTTGGAGCCCTAAGATTAGTATTGCGTTCCGTCCTTTTTGAGGTGCAATTCGGATAGAAGGTATGTTCCCCTAAATTTATTTTCTCTAATTTAACATTCGTTATTTGTTCAGATTTTGTTTGAGGATTCATTAATCAATTGAATTCATGAAGTTTCTGTTTCCCCTTATAGTCAGTGGTCTTGACTGGACTTCTTCTTTAGAGGTAATCATGATAAAATGTTGTGTCATTGGATTGTGCATTGGTTAACCTAATTTGAACTGATTTAGTTGGAGAAATTTGGATCTATATTCATGTATGCATCATACAAACCCTGATTGTGACTTTCTGTATCCCTCTCTCCCTCTCTCTCTCCATATATATGTTGAACACGCAAGTCTGGTACGGAACATCAATGGTAACCCCGCCATCACCAGCCGGAGCACCCCTTCTCCGTCATTGTTCCTACCATTGTCTGCCGGCAACTCCCCTCCACAAGTACAACTAGTAAGCTTCTTTCATAACTGTTTTGGTCAAAAATTGACAAACGTGATTTTACAACCAAATTAGTAAAATGGGACTAGGTGCTTGAAAAAATGGCTTGAACACAGAGATTTGTTGTGAGGAAAAAACCTGTTATCCTTAGATAACAAGAAAAAAACCCGGGTGGTGAAAACTGTCACCACCGATTTATTAATAACAAAGTGATTACAAGTTTGGAGCTAAAACTCGATCGTGATTACAGAGAATGCGAGTACTAGTAAGTCTCGTGTGTGTGTTATGATCTAAGTTCGGCTTTATTTATACATGAAAATAGATAACAAGAATTCCTATAATTAAGGAATAAGGAGACTAAATCAATTAGCCGTTTTCCTTTTCAAGCACGTCCTATTAACGGCAAGTGCGAGTCTTCAGGGAATTATGGCGACATCTTTGACCTGGTAAGCAAGGAAAGACTGCGAACATTTTTGTTAGTTATATAACATATTTAGGATACCTGTTACCGTGGAGGATACCATATCCTGGAGTCATCCCGAACATATAGTTTGCTAAGGATACTAAAAATCTGAGCCCTAACAATTGTCTCCAAATTTAATAGCTGTTGATATGGATTATAGCTGTGAAATTTTTGAATTTCGAATTCTGCACGCGTAATGGATCTTGTTGCACATATCGCTCATCCTGGGCAGTCGATTAAACCCTAGATTGTCCATATAACTACCCGGATAAATAATAGTTTCCTTCATTGGTTCTTTTATCAAGGTAATTTCTTCTTTCTTCCTCATCTTTATCTTCACGAAATCATGGCTCCAAAGATTTATCCTTCCGGTATTGACGATTTTGTGTCACAAAATCTTCTTGCTAGTCCCGCAAGTAAGATTTATACCTTTAACAACACTGACATTGTGAATCTACAGTCTCGAGGTTGTTTTTCTTCGGGGACCGTCTTCAGACATTTTGACCCAGCCATCCTTTCTGATCTCGTTTCAAAAACATGGATTTGCTTCCCGTATTTGCCTTTCAAGATTGGCTTTTCTTACCCATTTCCGGCCTTCACCACCGACCTTTTTAGCAGGACTGACCTGAGTTTTGCCCAAACCATGCCTATGGTTTGGAGGACTTTGTTTGTACTAGAGAGACTGATTGTCGACCATGCTTTGGACCTTACCCTTTATGAGCTTGCCTCTATTTATGACCTTCGTAGTCATGGCTCCTCAAGATACCTTCTCAAAACCAGATCTGGTCAAAACCCACTCGTTTTGAAAAACACCCAAAATAATGACCAATGGAAGAAGCAATTCTTCTTTGTTAAGAGAGACTCACTTCCGAACCCCAAAAAACCTTCCATACCTTTGGGTGACCAAAAGTAGAATATATTATCTTGAAACTGTATGCTGTTATTTCTGTAACTGATATATTTTATCTTGTTTGCAGCTTTGAAGTTCTTTGAGATTGCTCCTCCCAGCAAAGAGACCGAGAGCAAGCTAAACTCGTTCTATCTTATTGACGAAGAGGAACGAACGTTTCTCTTTTAGTCAAGCCTCCACGAACCATCGCCGTCAGCGGGCTCCGCTATGTCCGGTAAGATGTATTAACTCATTAGTTGAAAAATTAAGGGTTAGAGATACTAACCTGTGTTTTTTTTTGTAAAAAAATCTGTTGCCGCTTTTGGACTTGACGATATTGAGAACATGGTATCCACCCGCAGCTCCATCAAAAAGGAAGTTGCTTCTAGTCTCTTACCTCGTCCAGAGAGCAGTCGAGCAAAGAGTTCAAAAAAGAGGAAGAATCAGGAAGCCACCGACTCTACTCTCTTGCACGACATTGATTTCCATGAGGCCATGAACAAGACCCAACATGTATATTGAAGATTTATTATCCTAAAGATAATGCATTCTGAAAACTATGTGCTGAACATTCTTTAATCTAACAGGGTCTTGAAGTTCTTTCTTCCAGGTTTGCTGCCATGAACTTGGAGCTCGAAGTTCTTTCTTCCAGGTTTGCTGCCATGAACTTGGAGCTCCATGAAGCCAACACCCGCATTGCCGAGTTGATGAAGATCGGCACCTCTAAGACCAGTCTCTTGGAAAAGAAAAACAAGAAGAACGAGTATCCGAAACAGGAGCTCGCATTAACCAGGAGAGAATTGGTCCACCAAGAGGCAAGCGCTCTAATGAGGATCCAAGAAGTTGCTAAGGGAGCCAAGAAGTCTGCAGCGATCTCCATCTTTCAATCCTGAGTCCGGATGGCTAAAGAGGCAAAAGATGCTGGCGTCGATACTTCATTCTGGGACGTGGCTGCTTGGGATAAAGTTTTGGCCGAACTTAATGGGGAAAACTTGGAGGATGCGGGTCCGAGCAGAGCGGAGAAGGTTGCGGAGAAGGCTGTGGAGGTGGTGATCAAGGGTACGGTGAAGGCAGCTTGTGGTGGCGATCAGTTGGGCAATGAGGGCGAATAAGACAAGGCTTGAGCCCAACTTTTTATGGTTTGCGTTTGTGATGGTTTGTAAAGGTGGTTGAACAATTTTTACTTTCCTGTCTTGAACAATATTATGCTTAGGATATTACGATACATGGGTAGAGGGATCTTGACTTTCCAAGACGAAGCCCATGTTATCTTGACTTTTGAACATTTGGCGATATTTGGGTGGTGGGATCTTGGCTTTTCAAGACGAAACCCGGGTGTTGCCTTTTTAATTTCCTGCACTTATGATTAGTAATGACATAATCTTTTGGCTTTAAGCATTGTGTTTAATATGTATGTTATTTTTATGTAACTTATCTGAATAAGTTTTAATTGTAATATTACACATCTTTCATTTTCTGAAACAAGTTATTTAGGGATAACGTATCCTGAAAACATGCTTCTTGAATATTTTGAGGATTATAGTTCCAAAAAATATATCTTTATGACTTTTTATTAAAATATCCTGAGGATCATATATCTTGAACATAAAATATTTTAAAGATTACATATTTTTAGAAAACATAATCAAAAGACTTATTAGGAATTGAAATAAAATATCTTAAGGATAATATATCCTCGTTCCTTGTATGAGTTATCACAATCAAACCAAAAGATCATATCTTGAAATATAAATTGTATGACAAAACTAAGCGTAAAGAATACCCTTATGGAGTTCATTTATAAATCTAGTTAGCTTACATGATATGATGTCCCCAACTGTTGATCTTTTTAGGTATTATGCTTTCTGGAATTTTGCTAAGTTAAAAACAACTTTGCAATATCTCTACATTTAGTGATTTGCTTGATCTTCGATCTGTCAAAATAAAGTTAGATAATCCTGGCGATAAAGCCCATTTACTGGCAACAAGGCCTTTGTACTGGCGATAAAGCCTTTTTACTAGCGACTAGGCCTTGACTTGGGAGACATGAAAATGTCTAAGCTTGAGATAATACCGGGGAAAGTCCCAAACGTACAGGCATGTAAATGCCAAAACTTGAGATAACATGAAAATGTTATAAACTTTAGATAACATGAAAATGTTATAAACCATATGTGTGACACGTCTGCCACTTATCTTAAGGATTCAGTATATAGCCAACAACAAACGGATTATCAGCTGGTCTGGTCCGCCTGCCTCGAACTATATCCGAATCATGGTGTGCTCCAGGCGGCGTAAGAAAGGTGAAAACCTTTAAACCTTAGAAGATATCCAGGATATCTTATTCGTGCGCTCCAGGCGTTCGTTGGAAAGGTGAAGACCTTTAAACCTTAGGAGATATCAAGGATATCATATTCGTGTGTGAGGTGATCAGCCTTTGACTGTTGTGAAGATAACATATCCTTGGGGTAACTGCAAAACACTAAGCTCTTGATGAGGGGTCGGTGTTAGCCTGGCTAACACCCCCCGATGCTTAAGTCAGTAAATTTGATTTAGAGACAATGAAGTTCCAAGAGTATAAGAATAGATGAGGGAACATACCTTTATCCTGAGGATATGAACATACCAGTCAAGGATACTAACAAAAATATGCTTTGAGGTGGATAGCGTTCCAGACTCTTGGTATAGGAACACCTTCCATAGTGATTAACATGTAGGCCCCTTTTCCTGCTTCCGAATCAATTAGGTAAGGACCTTCCCATTTTGGAGCAAGCTTTCCATCTGCTGGGTTAGTAGTATTCTGAAATGCCTTTCTTAACACCATATCTCCTACTTGGAATTTTCGAATCCGAATATTCTTGTTGTAGGACTTGGCTATCCTTTGTTGGTATGCTGCCATTCTGACCTTAGCAAGATCTCTGAGTTCATCAACAATGTCAAGGTCTTTGATGAGACTTTGGTTGTTGGACTCAGTATCTTGGATGATGGTCCTTGCTGTGTGGATCACCATCTCTGTAGGGATAACAGCTTCGGCCCCAAACACCAAGGAGAAAGGTGTTTGTCCCGTTGCATTTTTTGAAGTGGTCCTATCAGCCCAAAGAACAAATGGTAGTTCTTCAGCCCATTTTCCCTTCTTGGATCCCAATTTCTTCTTCAAATTGTTGATGATGATCTTGTTACTTGACTCTTCTTGACCATTAGCTTGAGGATGTACTGGAGTTGAAGTCACCATTTTGATTCCCCAACTTTCACAAAAGTTGGTTGTTCTACCACCGATGAACAGCGATCCATTGTCACAGACAATCTCTGCCGGGATACCAAATCTTGTCAGGATATTGGGTTTGATGAATGAGATCACATTCTTTTCTTTAACTTGGACAAATGCCTCTGCTTCGATCAACTTGGAGAAGTAATCTGTCATAGCCATCATAAAGACCTTTCCACCAGGAGCCTTGGGCAGCTTTCCCACAATATCCATTCCCTATTTCATAAATGGCCACGAGGATATGATAGGATATAATGGTTCAGTTGGTTGATGCAGGATGTTGCTGTGTCTTTGACAAGCATCACATTTTCTGGAGAAGTTCATTGCGTCCTTCTTCATGGTTGGCCAGAAGTAACCTGTCCTCAGTATCTTGGATGCTAAGGCTCTGCCCCCAGTGTGGTTCCCACAATCACCTTCATGTATGTCCTTGAGAACTTCTTGTGTTTCTTGATATTCCAAGCATCTCAAGTATGGATCTGCTAGTGATTTTCTATACAAAACATTATTTAAGACAATGTACTGGGTTACCTTCATTCGGAAAGAAACAAGGATCCTACTTCAGGAACAACAACTCTAAGCTATACATCAACCAAATGGCCAGAAGATCAATGCTGTAGAAGAGGAGGAAGACGATGAAGATTGTCCAAGAATATATGATTATTGCTTCTCCGTAGATATGGGAGGAGTGATGCTTGCTGTTAGGAACTTGGGCGACAAAGCAAGATGGCCAAGAAAAAATGAGAAGGCACCGCTCCCCAAAGACAAATCGAAATGGTGTGCCTTTCACAAAGACTTCGGCCATATGACAGAAGATTGCATAGCCTTGAGAAAGGAGATAAGCTACCTCCTCAGCAAGGGTCACCTTAAGGAGCTGTTCGGAAGAAAAAAGCCCAGGAACCAGGATCCTGAACCAGTTCCAGAAAAGGCTGCTCCACTTCCCCCAGACGCTCAAGTTATCAACATGATCTTTGGAGGATCCGATATATGCGGAACCTCTTACTCGGCTGCAAAAGTACACCAAAGAATGCAAACTGGAGAATGGTGAAAGGCCGATCAGGACTTCTACAACAACCGAGCAAAGAATTATCTCATTCGATGAGGATGATCGAATCAATGTTCAGGATCCTCACCACGACGGTTTAGTCATTACTTTATTTATTTCTAACCATTATGTACGCAGGATACTCATTGATGGAGGAAGTTCAGTCAATATCATCCAACTAGAAGTACTTAGAAGGATGAATATCCCAGAGTCGGAAATTGTCCCACGATCTTCGGTTCTTGCGGGATTCATTGGAGAAACGAAGAACACATTGGGGGACACCAAATTACCCATATATATAGAGGGAGTAAATTCTATTCAAAAATTTTGTGTTATAGATTCCTTGTCTTGTTACAATGTTATTCTTGGTAGGCCATGGATACACGAAATGAAGGCGGTTCCCTCTACCTACCACCAGTGTGTAAAACTCCGTACCCCGTGGGGGATAGCAAAGATCGAGAGCGACCAGCAAGACGCTAACGACTGCTACACTTCTTTAATGAAACCTACAAAAAAGCTGAGAGAAGCATAGCAATTACAGAAAACGAGAAGAAATGTCATGGAGACTAGGGAACAAGACTCTAAGGAAGTGGTCTTGCATCCAGAGGATCCTGACGGCAAAGTCCTAATAGATGTTGAAATACAAGAATCCATTGAAAAGGACCTAGTATCCTTCTTGCACAAAAGAAAGTCGACCTTCGCGTGGAAGCACGAAGATATGACAGGTATTTCTAAAGATGTAATAACCTATAAACTTGGAATTAATCCTTCTTTCATGCCTATTCACCAAAAGAGAAGGAAATTCTCTCCTGAAAGAAAAGCGATCATCCAAGAAGAGGTACAGAAACTACAAATGGCAGGTATGATTAGGGAAGTAAAATATCCAAAATGGTTAGCCAATGTGGTTGTAGTTCAAAAGAAAAATGGAAAGTGGAGGGTATGTGTCGATTTTACTAACTTAAATAAGGCATGTCCCAAGGATCCTTTCCCTCTTCCCCACATTGACTCCATGGTGGATGCTACCACAGGGCACGAAATGTTGACCTTTATGGATGCTTCGTCCGGATTTCAACAAATCCAGATGGAACCATCTGATCAAGAGGATACAACATTTATAACCCCTACGAGAATATATTGTTATATTGCTATGCCGTTTGGTCTTAGAAATGCAGGTGCTACATGTCAAAGACTAGTCAACACAATGTTCAAGGAACAATTAGGAGACACCATGGAAGTCTACATCGACGACCTGGTGGTAAAGTCAAAGAAGGCGGAGAATCACCTCAAGGATTTGGAAGTAGCTTTTGACATCCTTGACAAATACAACATGAAGCTAAATCCTACTAAATGTGTATTTGGTGTCAAAGCCGGGAAGTTCCTAGGGTATTTGGTAACCAAAAGGGGGATAGAAGAAAGTCCAGAGCAAATGCAAGCCATCTTAAACCTCAAGTCTCCAACAAACGTCAAAGAGGTACAAAGATTATCAGGAAGGGTGGAGGCACTTAACAGGTTCATATCAAAATCCTCGGAAAGATGTAAAGATTTTTATGACATCCTGAGGAAAAACAAAAAATTTGAGTGGACGGAGAAACATGAAGCTGCTCTCACCGCTCTGAAGGATTATTTATCCTCAGTCCCCGCTTTGATGAAACCTATAGATGGAGAATCATTGATTCTCTATCTAGCCGTCTCCCTCACTGCCTTGAGCGCGGTCTTGGTAAAGGATCACAAAGGTAATCAACATCCAATTTACTTTGTAAGTAAAAGTCTCCTCGATGCCGAATCCAGGTACTCTCACCTAGAAAAACTTATTCTTGCTCTAATTATGGCTTCAACTAAGTTAAGATATTATTTCGAAACTCATACTATCGTTATAAAAACTAATTATCCCATAAAAAATGTCCTTAGAAAACCGGAAATGCCAGGTAGAATGGCCAAATGGGCTGTAAAATTGAGTGCATATGATATTAAATATGAGCCTAGGAATGCAATTAAGTCACAGGAACTAGCGAACTTTGTGGCTGATTTCAGTAGCGATTTAGAAGAACAAGCCAATCTTGAAGTTCAACAGCTTGAAGAAACCAAGGATCCTTGGACACTCTTCACTGATGGAGCCTCAAATGTCAAAGGAACAGGATTGGGAGTACTACTGAAATCGCCACAGGGGGACATACTACCCCATTCGATAGCTTGTGAATTCCAATCCACTAACAACGAGGCAGAATATGAGGCACTTATCGCAGGTATACAACTAGCCAAATGTATGAAAATCAGGTATCTTCAAATTTTTGTAAATTCATTATTAATTTCTAATTAATTTAATGGCTCATACGCAGTCAAAGGTGAGAAACAAAGTAAATATTTAGATTTAGTAAAGGATCTTGCAGGATCCTTCGATTATTTTACAATTACGCAGGTACCAAGAGAAGAAAATGTTGGGGCTGACGCCTTAGCAAACCTAGCTTCAGCTTTAAAGCTTTCGGAGAATATAAAAATCCCTATCATCCATGCCCTATCCCATGCAATTGAGGAATGCCAAGCAATGGAAATAGATGGGAGTCAGGAAATGGATCCTAAGGATCGTTCACTCGATCATTCATCCTGGATCCTTCTGATAATGAAGTATATTTAAGATGGAGAAATCCCAAAAGAAGAGAAACCTAAAGCTTTTAGGGCCAAGGTATCACAGTATACTATTATACATAATATGCTATATAAGAAATCCCTTGCAGGCCCATATTTAAAATGCATCGAAGGATTCGAGATCCAAGAAGTACTGAAGGACTTCCATGAAGGAGATTGTGGCAACCATACAGGGGGCAGAGCATTATTCTCAAGGATTCTAAGAACCGGATACTTCTGGCCTACAATGAAGAAGGATGCTATGGAATATTCCAGGAAGTGTGATGCTTGTCAGAGGCACGACAACATTCTCCATCAACCGGCAGAACCCTTATATCCTATTGTCTCTTCGTGGCCATTCATGAAATGGGGAATGGACATAGTGGGTAAACTCCCCACAGCTCCAAGAGGAAAAGTCTTCATGTTAGCAATGACAGACTATTTCTCTAAATGGATTGAAGCTGAGGCTCTCCCTCAAGTTAGGGAAAAAAAAGTTATATCCTTTATCAAACTCCCCACAGCTCCAAGAGGAAAAGTCTTCATGTTAGCAATAAACATTATAACTAGATTTGGAATTCCTTCTGAAATTATTTGTGATAATGGTTCCCAATTTATTGGGAAAAGAACTACTAACTTTTGTGACAGCTGGGGAATCAAAATGATCACTTCAACACCAGTCCATCCATAAGCAAACGGCCAAGCAGAATCAAGCAACAAAGTCATCATCAACCACCTGAAGAAAAAGCTTGGACCAAAGAAAGGCAAATGGGCTGAGGAATTACCCTATGTGCTCTGGGCAGTTAGGACAACTCCAAAGAATGCCACGGGACAGATGCCGTTCTTATTAGTCTTTGGAGCTGAGGCAGTGATCCCCACTGAAATGGTATACCCAACAGCCAGAACAAGCATCTGTGATCCTCAGACAAATGACGAGAATCTTGTCCAAGATCTAGATACTGTGGAATAACTCAAAGATCAAGCAAGATTCAGGATGGCAGCCTACCAACAAAAGATGGCTGGCGCATACAACAAGAATATCAGAATTAGTAGATTTGAAGTTGGAGACTTAGTCCTTCGAAAGGCGTTCCAAAACACAACTAATCCCGCCGACGGGAAGCTGGCACCCAAATGGGAGGGTCCTTATCTAATTGAAGCCGAAGCAGGAAATGGGGCATATCGTTTAATGAATATGGAATGTGACATGCTTCCAAGGGCTTGGAATGCAATCCTTCTAAAAAAGTATTTTTGTTGATCGGGATCCTGGATCCTAATTAATTGCTTCAGTCCGATACTTGGTAAAATTTTACTTTATGTTTATATTTTCACATTATATTCTTGTTTTGTCAAATGTGTCAAGTCGCAGAAATGCTGAGCAATAGGGCACTCAAGTGGAAAAAACGGGTTGGCCAACTCTCTCCTAAGTTTAATCGGCATTGTCACCAGGTTTATAAGGTCTTCACCTTATCTCCCGAATTAGGGTTTCTACACCCTTGCCTGGAGCGCACGATTATCCGGGTATAATTAGAGGCTGTGGGACCAGTGCATTATACGTGGCTGACAATTTCATGGCTAAAAATTATATCTTGGATCCTACGAATTAAATGGTAGACGTACCATATACACAAGTTAAGGTCAACGCCGGGTTAGGCTTGCCATCGTGTACAATTAGGCCAATGCCAAGGATAGGCTCGTCGCTCGTATTTATTGGGCTTGTCCCCACGAATTTTTGGGCTTATCCCTACCTTTTATTGGGCTTGTCCCCACGATTTATTGGGCTCGTCCCCACGATTTATTGGGCCTGTCCCCACGTTTTATTGGGCATGTCCCCACGATTTGTTGGGCTTGTCCCCAAGATAGTTGGAATTTAATCCTACTTTTCTAACTATTATATCCTCTTTTGATGATTTGTTTTGACAGGAAAATATCTTAAAGAAAAAGTTCTAAGGATTGAGAATCCTCTATCCTAGTGACACAGGTTATGAAGCAGAAATCAAAAGAGTTATTTTATAATATGCAAGATAATAAGGCGATCCGGGCTTCACCAGCAAAACGTGGACCATCCACCCGAATCAAACTATATGTCAAAGTTCATGCATAATTTTAGAAGACAAAGGCGGTTAAGGCTTCATCCCTATAAAGCTAAGGATCCCTCCACCCTAACCATCTTTGAAAATTGTCTTATGGATCACATATCCTAAGGATTGCCACTACCATTGTCCATACAAACCATAAACAAAAACCATTAAAATATCATAAAAAATGGGCTCCGGCCTTGTCTTCATATCCATCATCGCCCATTGCACTAGCTACTCCTTAGCCACATCACCTTCACCATCACCCGCCTCCTTGACCTCCAATGCGTCATCCTTGATCCCGCTCGTCCTAGCATCCTCGATCCTCCTCTCAGTCCCTGCATCCTCGCTCTCTACACCGAAACCAGCCAAGGCCTTCTCCCATATAGCCACATACCATATGGACCTATCGAAGTTGGGATCTTCAGCTTCGGCAGCCATCTTGATTCTGGCTGTGAGCACGGCCTTACCGGCCCATACCTTGGCTTGCTCCGTGACCTCAACCACCTGCTCTTGAGCCCGGATATCCGCGAGGGCCAACTTGTTCTCCAATGCCTCTTTCTCTGCCTGAAGTGCTGCGTTGAGTTTATCTTTCAGGTTGATGCTAGCGCGGTATTTGGCCAGTTCCCTTTCCGTGTTGGCCACATTCTCATTATATAGGCTCTTGAAACTGGCCACGGCCTCAAGAAAAAAGGAGAATTAATAAAGTAGTCAAACTACATGTACCTATGGATAAAGGATCCTTACCTCCGAAAGTTGATCGAACACATCCTGGGCACTGTGGATCTCCACGTCAGGATCTCTTTTCCTTTTCATACTGGCCTTGGAACGGGTGGTTATGGTCTTTGGCGGCGCGAGGATAGAGCTCTTCATGGGCTTCTTCTCAGAGGAGCGAGAAGAGATGAGGCTATCAACATCCTCCAACTGGAACTGACCTAACAAGTTTTTAGACGGCTTGGATGAGGACTTCGATGCACCTGCCCGAAAAAAGATAAGTTATTATATGTTATCTTTTCTTATTTAGTAAACTTACAATTAAAAGATGGATTCTAACTTACTTGACATTGTTTCCGAGGAGCTGGCGGTTTTCTCATATGAATCCTCTGCTTCTTCAACGATAGCTTTGAAGGTCCTATCAAAAGGATCCAGAGACAGGAACACCTTCGCCAATTAATAGAACAAGCATCACCTATCCTCTAGGTCCACCATCCTACCCTTCAGGATGGTGGACCCAGAGGATCACCTATCCCTTGGGTCCACCATCCTGTCGGGTCAGCGGCGAGATCAGAAAAATTGGATACTGCACAAAAAACAACAAACCCACAGTTAGCCAATTAATAGAACAAGCATCACCTATCCTTTGGGTCCACCATCCTACCCTTCAGGATCCAGCGGGACGGTAAGGAATTCCCTTTGGGGATACTGTCTCTTAAAACAAAAAAGAACTGGTTCTTCCAGCTTTGGTCATTATGAGTAGTTTTGTTGATCGGCAAAGGCTGGAAGGGTTTACTCTTGAAGAGAAATCTGCTAGAACCATGAGTTACAAGGCTGTACAAGTAAAAAAGGGCTGGAAGACTGAAGTCGAGATCCTGCTCTACAATCAGTCTCTCAAAGGTATGCAAAGTCCTCCACATAATCGGTATAGCTTGAATAAAGCTAAGACCGGTGAAGGAAAAGAATGTAGCTGTAAGGTCGGGAAACGGATACGAGAGGCCGAGAAGGAATGGGAGTGCCGGAAAACAAACCCAGTCAGAAGAAACACAATCGCTCCTTAATCGGGAGTCGTACGCTCTAAACACCGTTCCTTCGGGGAAGCGTTTGGAGATTCTCTGGATCTCTTCGTTGGTAAATTTGCAGATCTCGGAAGCTGGATCTTTAAGAAGATGTTGCGTCTGGAGCACTGGAGTAATATCCTTAGGACTCGAACTAAAGGAAGCTTTCTGGTCTCTTCTAGGCATTGTGATAGAAGGATGAGAAAGATATAGGAGATAATAGAAAAAAGAAAGGAGGATACCTGGTGGTTATGCCGGAACTATGCTTATAATCCAATGAAGAAGGAAGATATAAGGGTTTGAGCCTATTAAGTAGGCACAATTATTTGATGGCAGGCGACGGTCACATCCACTTTTAATCAATGGTTACGATGCACTCTTCTCGGGATAAACATGACAGTTGTTCCCCTTTCAAACCTATCATGTTTGGGGGCAATTGTTGGGACCAGGATCTTTGATCCTCGAAATTCAAGTATTGTTGGCAACTGTTAGCAGGACTGAGGATCCTCAATGGTTCAAGGATCCTTAAGAGACAATTTCAGTTATATTCTAATCTATTTTTTGCAGGTATAACACGTGCTTACCAGAATTCCTATTATTACGGAAGGAATATTTTGCCTGGTCTTCCCTTCTTGTCCACGCTCCCAAACGGTCAAGTTGAAAGAGTAAACCAAACGTGGCTGAGATTATAGCATAAGTGGTTAATTATCCATTGTATTTCATTGTATATATATATCGAATGATAGCTGATCACAACACACAACACTTTAGCATTGAGAGTTCATAGCAAACACTTGTATTCACGATAAGCTATTATTCCACCATTTGTAACCTTTTTAAGCTTAATATAACTGTAGTGATAGTTTTCACTACCCGAGGTTTTTGTGCCGATGGAATACTAGTTATCAAGGGCTTTTCCTCGTATAAATCTTTGTGTTCATCATTTATAACTGTTACTTTCATCACATTAATCCATACTAGCACCAATCCTCACTTACGAATTTGGTTCATTGATCCTTAGACCGATTTTTAACCAAAACAAATAGGATAGTTAGTTTTTACATGAATAACATGAGTTTCAAAGTAATGTCTTAGTTTAGTTGAAGCCATTATAAATGCTAAAATCAACTTTTCAAGATAAGAATACCTGGATTCAGTATCTAGTAGACTTTTACTTACATAATATATTGGTTGCTGTTGACCTTCATGATCTTTGACTAAGACAGCACTTATTGCACTTCCGGAAATAGCTAAGTACAAGGATAATGGTTTCCATCAACTGGCTTCATCAGGAGTGGTGCTAAGGATAAGTATTTCTTCAAGGATACCAATGCCCTTTCTTGCTCCTCTCCCCATTCAAATTTTTGATTCTTCCTCAGGATATCATATATGTCTTTACACTTCTCTGAAGATCTTGAGATGAATCTGTTGAGAGCTGCTATTCTACCTGTGAACCTTTGGACATCTTTGACATTTCTCGGTTACTTGATATCCAGGATAGCTTTGTTCTGCTCAGGGCTCGCTTCGATTCCTCTCTTGGTAACCATGTATCCAAGGAACTTTCCTGCTTTGACACCAAAATGACACTTGGCTGGGTTCAGCTTCATGTTATATTCATCCAGGATGTCAAATGTTGTTGCCAAGTCTTTGAGATGATCCTCAGCCTTTCTTGACATTACCACCATGTCGTCTATGTAGACTTCCATTGTGTCCCCCAGCTGGTCTTTGAACATCATGTTCACTAGCCTCTGGTATGTTGCACCAGCATTTTTTAGTCCAAAAGGCATTGCAGTATAACAGTATATATCTGTGGGAGTCATGAAGGCTGTATCTTCTTGATCTGAAGGCTCCATTTGAATTTGTTGAAATCCTGAGGAGGCATCCATGAAGGTTAGCATCTCGTGGCCCACAGTTGCATCCACCATTGAGTTAATGTGTGGGAGTGGGAATGGGTCTTTTGGATAGGCCTTATTCAGGTCTGTTAAGTCCACACACACTCTCCACTTTCCATTTTTCTTTTGGACAACAACTAGATTGGCCAACCATCTAGGATATTGGACCTCTCTTATCATCTTGGTTTTTAGCAGCTTCTGCACTTCTTCTTGTATGATAGCGTTTCTCTCAGGAGCAAACTTCCTTCGCTTTTGATATACCGGCCTGAAAGATTTATCTATACCAAGTTTATGAGTAATTATAGATTTAGAGATACCTGTAATATCTTCATGTTTCCAGGCGAAGGTAAAAGCTCTTTTCTTTAGGAAGGATATCAACTCCATCTCAATATCCTCAGGAATACTTGATCCTAATAATACTTTGATCTCAGTATCCTGAGGATCCAAGGACACTTCCTTTACATCCTGCTCTCTTGCTTGATCCTAATTGCTATGCTTGAGTAGGCTTTGTAGTCCACTTCATTGATGAAGCATAACATTCCTGGGTATCTTGCTGATCGCTTTCAATTACGATGACTCACCAAGGACTTGGGAGTTTTACACATTGGTGATAAGTTGAGGGTACCGCCTTCATGCTGTGGATCCAGGGCCTGCATAATATCACATTACAACAAGATAATGAGTCAATAACACAAAATTTTTGTAGAGAGTTAGTTCCCTCAATATATATTGGAAGTTTGATTTCTCCCAAAGTGTTCTTGGTCTTGTCGCTGAATCCTACGAGAACCGAGGATTTTGGAATAATCTCCGTTTTCGGGATATCGATCTTCCTCAAAGCATCCATTTGGATAATTTTCACAAAGCTTCCTCCATCAATGAGTATCCTGCGCACAAAACAGTTAGCTATACATAAAGTGATTACCAAACCATCAAGGTTGGGATCCATAAGATCACATCGATCCTCCTCGTCGAAGGATATGATCCTTTGAGTTGTCAGAGTGGAAGTGCAGAGAGGTATTTCTCTGTTGTCCATCTTTGTTTCTTTTGAACGCTTCTTAGCTGCTGAATATGAGGTTCCACAGATGTCGGATCCTCCCGAGATAAAGGATACAACCTTAGCTCCGGTGGAGGAGAAGGTGCCCTCTCAGGTATCTTGACAAGATCCCGACTCTTAATCTTGTTTTTTCCAAACAGTTCCTTCAGGTATCCTTTGCTGAGAAGATATCCTATTTCTGATATCCTATTTCTTTCCGAAGTGCTATGCAATCTTCAGTGCGATGGCCAAAGTCTTCATGGAATGCACACCATTTGGACTTGTCTTTGATGGATCCAAGCTTTTCATTTTTCTTAGGCCATCTGGCCTTGTCACCTAGATCCTTCATGGCACAAATCACACTACTAATATCAATATTAAAACAATATTAAGAGATTTTTGGATACTCTCATCGTCCTCATCTTCTTCCACAGCATTTATCCTGGGATTATCCTGCTTGGAATATGGCTTGGGCATAGAGAACTTCTGTGGAGTGTCTGACTTTCTGTTGGTAGATTCATACTTCGGGATAACCGAGCTTCCATGAGCTTTCTTGTCATCCTCTAGCCGAATGTATCTTAACGCCCTGTTTCTGACTTCATCAAGATTCCTGCATGGAGTCATGACAAGGTCGCCATAGAAAGGAGAATCCTTCCTTAGTCCCATCTTGAAGGCTTCGACAGCAGCTGCTATGTCAAGATTGGGGATCTCCAAAGCTTCCCTACTAAATCTGGTTATGTAATCCCTTAAGGATTCATGGTTATGCTGAACAGTTCTATATAAATCACCTATCATTTTCTCAAAAGATCTACTACAAGAAAATTGATTATTGAACAAGTTAATCAAACGGGAATATGAGGTAATAGTGTTGGAAGGAATACTCAATAACCATTTGAGGGCTGGCCCTGTCAAGGTTGAACCGAATCCCTTGCATAGGCAAGCTTCTTTGATGTCAATGGGGATGGGGTTGAGCTCCATCCTTTCTCTGTACTGAGCTACGTGTTCTTCAGGATCCGTAGTGCCATCGTACAGCTTCATGCTGGGCGGCTGGAATTTCTTGGGGATTTCCACGTCACATATAGGCCAAGAAAATCTGGATATCCTGTGGCTACCTGCGGGAACTTCAGCTATGGGACGTACTATCCCCGGGATGTTGGAAATCATATTCTTCATTTTCTGCAATTCCATGGCTATCTTAGGGGATATCCCCTTATCTTGCACATGTCTACAGTTAGTGTATAAATTAGTATTAAGTAAACCATTACCGAGGTCATGGTTAGGTCTCTTGTATCCTAAGCCTTGACGGCTAGTTCCTCTATAGAGAGTATCCTCAAGATAAGGTGACGTCTGCATAGGGATGTCATCTCCAATATGCACTTCAGGGGAAACTATAGGAGATCCTGACGAGAATATGCCGGTTGACATGGTCGAACGAGGCTGCATGTTCACAGAGTCTGCCCTCGTAGGTTTGGATAATTCCGAGGATACCGAAGGGTAGGTTCCCCAGTATCCTGACTGCTGCTGGGGTGGAATCCTTGCTGATTGTGTCCCCAAGGATTTGGGATTTTGAAGGATAGATGATCCTGGAGAATCAAAATCAAGGACCCTGGACATGATTGGAGTGTCCTTCTGCCCTGGTTTCTTTTTGATTCCTTCAATATCCTTGAATAGTCTTGAGTTGGTCTTCTCTTGCTGCTCCATGTGAGTTTTGACCTGTTTCATCAAAGCAAAAATATCATTATTAGAAATAACCGGGTCTACCCGTGTAGAGGATCCCACGAATGGTGGAAGTTCTCCTCTGGGCTGAGTATATTTCTTCGGCTGTGGTGGAGTTCCTGGGTTGACACTTGAAGTAGTAGGGACCATCGGAGCAAAGTCTGAACTGGTTTTTGGTTGTGAGGCCATTGTTAAGAAAATGAAAGTGATTGAAAATGAAAGAAATGGATTTAATGGATTGAAGCACCTTAGCCCCACGGTGGGCGCCAAATTGTTTTGGTCAAAAATTGACAAACGTGATTTTACAACCAAATTAGTAAAATGGGACTTGGTGCTTGTAAAAATGGCTTGAACACAGAGATTTGTTGCGAGGAAAAAACCTGTTATCCTTAGGATAACAAGAAGAACCCCGGGTGGTGAAAACTATCACCACCGATTTATTAATAACAAAGTGATTACAAGTATGGAGCTAAAACTCGATCGTGATTACAGAGAATGCGAGTACTGGTAAGTCTCGTGTGTCTAGAGTGTGTGTGTTATAATCTGAGTTTGGCTCTATTTATACATGAAAATAGATAACAAGAATTCCTATAATTAAGGAAACAGGAGACTAAATCAATTAGCCATTTATTCCCTCCATTTAGCACGTTTTCCTTTTCAAGCACGTCCTATTAACGGCAAGGGCGAGTCTTCAGGGAATTATGGTGACATCTTTGACCTGGTAAGCAAGGAAAGACGGCGAACATTTTTGTTAGTTATATAACATATTTAGGATACCTGTTACCGTGGAGGATACCATATCCTGGAGTCATCCCGAACATATAGTTTGCTAAGGATACTAAAAATCTGAGCCCTAACAATTGTCTCCAAATTTAATAGCTGTTGATATGGATTATAGCTATGAAATTTTTGAATTTCGAATTCTGCACGCGTAATGGATCTTGTTGCACATATCGCTCATCCTGGGCAGTCGATTAAACCCTAGATTGTCCATATAACTACCCGGATAAATAATAGTTTCCTTCATTGGTTCTTTTATCAAGGTAATTTCTTCTTTCTTCCTCATCAAAATCAAGGACCCTGGACATGATTGGAGTGTCCTTCTGCCCTGGTTTCTTTTTGATTCCTTCAATATCCTTGAATAGTATTGAGTTGGTCTTCTCTTGCTGCTCCATGTGAGTTTTGACCTGTTTCATCAAAGCAAAAATATCATTATTAGAAATAACCGGGTCTACCCGTGTAGAGGATCCCACGAATGGTGGAAGTTCTCCTCTGGGCTGAGTATATTTCTTCGGCTGTGGTGGAGTTCCTGGGTTGACACTTGAAGTAGTAGGGACCATCGGAGCAAAGTCTGAACTGGTTTTTGGTTGTGAGGCCATTGTTAAGAAAATGAAAGTGATTGAAAATGAAAGAAATGGATTTAATGGATTGAAGCACCTTAGCCCCACGGTGGGCGCCAAATTGTTTTGGTCAAAAATTGACAAACGTGATTTTACAACCAAATTAGTAAAATGGGACTTGGTGCTTGTAAAAATGGCTTGAACACAGAGATTTGTTGCGAGGAAAAAACCTGTTATCCTTAGGATAACAAGAAGAACCCCGGGTGGTGAAAACTATCACCACCGATTTATTAATAACAAAGTGATTACAAGTATGGAGCTAAAACTCGATCGTGATTACAGAGAATGCGAGTACTGGTAAGTCTCGTGTGTCTAGAGTGTGTGTGTTATAATATGAGTTTGGCTCTATTTATACATGAAAATAGATAACAAGAATTCCTATAATTAAGGAAACAGGAGACTAAATCAATTATCCATTTATTCCCTCCATTTAGCACGTTTTCCTTTTCAAGCACGTCCTATTAACGGCAAGGGCGAGTCTTCAGGGAATTATGGTGACATCTTTGACCTGGTAAGCAAGGAAAGACGGCGAACATTTTTGTTACTTATATAACATATTTAGGATACCTGTTACCGTGGAGGATACCATATCCTGGAGTCATCCCGAACATACAGTTTGCTAAGGATACTGAAAATCTGAGCCCTAACAATAACCACCTCTCCATCTCTATCTCACTTTTATCCTTCTACCCCCTCTCTAAAAAACTACCACTTGCCATCCCCACTCATCGACCGGCGGAAACTACCAAACACCTTCTTTCGCTTTCCCCTATGAAAACCTTTTTGTTCCGCCGGTCCCGTCAAAGGAAACATTTCAGAAAACGTAAAATCACCGAAACCACCACAACCTTTCTTTCCGGTTCGGCTGAACCACATGAACCACAAACCTCTAGCGGCTAGTCAAGGGGCTGTATTTGGGAGTAGTTTCAAGTGGGAACAAATCTAACCTTTTCCAGCAACCATCGTTTTTTCCGACAACTCCGGTGGCACGCTGTTTCCGACCAACCAGGTGCTTTCTATCTGGTTTCATTAATAATAATAATAATATTATTTATACCAATAATAATAATAATAATAATAATTACCTTATTGTTGTTTTATTATTGTTGTTGTTGTTGTTGTCGGGGTTATTATAGTGATACGCAGATTTTCGTATACGTATATTATTATTATTTCTATTATTATTATTATTGTTATTATTATTGTTATTATTATTATTATTATTATTATTATTATTATTATTATTATGTGACTTTAAGTTATCCTGTGACTAGTTGCAACCATTGACCTTAAAAGTTATGACTTTTCCTTGAGTCATGTCCAAGGGAGAGAGGTACAACCAAGGGAAAAGAAAGGGGGTATAGTTTGCGAATAGCCTCTTGGAATGTAGGTACTCTTAATAGTAAATTGTTGGAGGTAGTAGATGCACTTAAAAGGCGTAGAGTACAGATAGCGTGTCTCCAAGAGACTAGGTGGAAGAGGCAAAGAGGGGATGAGCGCATTGGGTATAAGTTATTGTATTCGAGGTCGAATGGAGCAAAAAATGGGGTAGCATTTTCTGGTGGCTTTGGAAGTACATAAGAATGTGGTGGAGGTGATTAGATACAACGATAGCATTAGGATGTTGAGATTAATTTTAGCTGAGGAGGTAGTGGCGGTGGTCTGTGCGTGCGCACCACAAGTTGGATTGGGGGACCGGGAGAATAGTGAGTTTTGGGATCGTCTAGACATAGTAGTGAGGGCCATACCTAGAGAAGAGAAAATTTTTATAGGAGGTGATTTTAATGGCCACATTGGTAAGGAGAGTGATGGCTTTCAGTCGGTTCATGAGGGTTTCGGCTTTGGGGGTTAGAAATGACCCTGGTAGGGATTTACTAGAATTTTCGGTGGCCCATGACCTGGGAATTTTAAACTCGTTCTTTAGGAAGAGGACTCTCATTTGATAACATTCAGTAGCGGGGGACATCACACACAAATCAACTACCTCTTGACAAGACGAGAAGATCAAAGATGGTGGCAGGACTGCAAGGTTATACCACGGGAGACGGTAGCGGCTCAACACCATTTACTAATGGCAGATATAACTTTCAAGAAAAAACTGATTGTATAGGAGAGAAAATCTATACCTAGGATCAGATGGGGGAATTTAAAGGGTGAAAAAATTGAAGAGTTCAAAGATAAGATTATTTCAGTAACACCGAGTCGACTAGGGGACGACGCAAACCAGATGTGGGAAGCTATGGCGACTACCATTACTCAAGTAGCGAAAGTGACTCTGGGGTTATGACTAATAGGTCAAGCGGGCATAAAGAGTCCTGGTGGTGGAGTGAGGAGGTGCAGACCAAAACAAGGGATAAGAAACATAATTTTAGGGATCTCTTAAGGTGCACGGATGAGGAAGAGAGACCACGGTTAAGAGAGATACAAAAAGGCCAAGAGGGAGGCAAAGAAGGCGGTTACGGAAGCAAAGAACACGGCCAATAAGCGAATGTATGAAATTTTAGGAACAAAGGAGGGGGAATATGCTATGTTTACGATTGCCAAAGCCATGGAGCGTAGGAGACATGACCTAGGAACAGTGAAGTTTATAAAAGGAGGGATGGACGAGTTTACACAAGGATATCGGCATTAAGTTGAGATGGCAAACCTATTTCCACAATCTGTTCAACGGAGAGAAAACTTATCAACAACGAAAAATCAACAACACTACTCAAAGGAGACAACGGAATAATTGTTATTGTCGAAGTATCACACAGGGTGAAGTGAGGACAGCTCTTAGGAAAATGAGAAGGACTAAGGCAGTGGGTATAGACGATGTACCTATTGAGGTGTGGAAATATTTGGGAGATGAAGGAGTTCAATGGCTAACTACTTTGTTCACCTTATCTTCAAATCGGGAGAAATGCCAGATCAGTGGAGAAGTAGTTTCATAGTGCCAATATACAAGAACAAAGGAGATGCCCAATGTTGTGGGAGTTATAGAGGGATTAAGTTGCTAAGTCATACTATGAAATTATGGGAAAGAGTAATCGAGAAAAGAATTAGAAGAGAAACCTAAGTTACGGTAAACCAATTTGGTTTCATGTCAGGGAGATCAACTACGGAAGTAATTCACATCTTAAGGAGATTGATGGAAAAGTATAGGGAAAAGAAGCGGGATCTACATATGGTCTTCATTGATGTTGAAAAGGCGTATGATAATGTGCCTCGTAGACTAATCTGGGATAGTTTAGAGAGTAGAGGGGTTCCTGGGAGGTACATAGACATAATTAGAGATACATATGATCGGACAAAAACTATTGTTAAGGCGCCTGCAGGGGATACTGATTTCTTCCCCATGGAAGTAGGACTCCACCAAGGATCAGCCTTGAGCTCTTTTCTATTTACGATCGTCATGGATGAGTTGTCAAAGTCGATTCAAGGGACGGTCCCGTGGTGTATACTTTTTGCAGATGACATTGTGTTAGTTGCTGAAACTAAACATAGTCTCAATGCAAGGTTAGAAGAATGGCATGCAGCGCTAGAGGACAAAGGACTAAGGATTAGTCGCTCGAAGACCGAGTATCTACATTGTGATTTCAGTGGGGTTGGAGACATCAGGGACTCTCAGGTCACCATCGGAGGTCAAGTGGTTACACAAGCTTCTAAGTTTAAATATGTAGGATCCTTTGTACAAAGAAACGGGAAGATGGATAGTGACGTAACACACTGCATTCAGGCGGGTTGGTGTAGGTGGAGAGCAGCTACAGGGTTTTGTGTGATAGGAGGTTCCCAACTAAATTGAAAGGGAAATTTTATAGGATTGTTGTTAAACCTACTCTGTTATATGGAACATATTGTTGGGCCATCAAGAAAACATAAGCACGTAAGATGGAGGTGGCGGAGATGAGGATGCTGAGGTGGATGTGTGAGCACTGTTGATACAAGTTTTGTACGTCTTAGTCTTTATTAGGGTATTAATGTAATTATCATATAATGTAGGGGCTTTAATGTAAATATTATCACATTCACTCTATTGTAAGTTACATTCGTTACCTCGTAACGAATGTAACACATTCGTATTAAATGTAAGCTCATTCGTTAACCTTGATTAACGAATGAGGGTGATTCGTTAGGGTTAAATGTATAACGAATGAGTAGCACATTCGTATGGTTTAAAGTAACGAATGACACATTCGTTAAGTGTTAACTTAACGAATGTGGTCATCCCCTATAAATATCCTGTAAGATATTCATTAATGTAACAGTTCTTATTTTTCCTCTCTAAGCCTCGTTACTCTGCCCAAATTCACTCTCAATACATACACTACACACAGTTAACGTATTCAAGCTTAATCGTATACATAAACACCGAATAACTAGATGTCATCATCAGATTTAGATCCCTACCGGCTTTTTCAAGTGGTATCAGAGCCAATCAATTTGATCTTAGATGTTATTCATGGTCTAATTGTATTGATTCATCGTTCATTAAGTCAATCTAAGTTTGAATTGATCTGAATTGAACTCGATTAAGTTTCGGATGAACAGAGTATCATAATAATAGTATTTGAACTGATATAGAAGTAATTGATAGTGTTATTAAGGTAATCTGGAACGAGAAACGGAGGTTTGAGATTGAATGAGTTTTTAATTGAGTTCTGATTGAAGTGAATTGAATGTTACGGACTAGTGTTGGACGAAATGGTTAATTGAAAGTTTCAGTAGTTGTTTGTGATTGCGAACTAGGGCAATAAGGTTCGGATTTGGATTCCGAGCAGTATGATGTCGTTTTTGTGATATTCGGACAAGTTTGGACTGAGTTTTGGATTTTTGAATGTTTGAAGATATAAGTTCTAATTCGTTAAAGGTTGAATACTGATTCGTTATCTTAATAACTGCTCATTCGTTCAAAGTTACTTGTTTACTTCAACTGATCATTCGTTAAATCTTGCATTCGCCAATACACATTCGTTAACCACATTCGCTATACATTCACCATTTGTGAAACATATTCGCTAAACTTCACATTCGCTAAAGATATTCGCTATCCACATTCGTTATTCACAATCGTTATAATTCACATTCACTTGAATCTTTAACGAATATCTTTCATTCGTTACTTGTTGCACCTCACATTTGTTACTGTTCTCTCATTCTTTTGAACAATAACCATAAGTTTTAAGTGTTTACAAGTTTAGTCCTCTAAGTTTCAAAAGTGTTATCTCATGGCTTCCCAGAATGCTTCATTCTATGCATTAGCATCCCAGAATGCTTTAATGCAACAAATGCTGACGATGGACAAAGAGATTGGCAGTCACAACAAGTGTCCTAAACTTTTGAAACTTTTAGATTTTGCTTGGTGGGAACTGAGGTTTCGTGCTCATTTGGGATCGGTGCATCCAAGCAGTGTACGGTATCTCGATGTTGTTTATGCAGCACCTCTTGTTGGTAGTGACAATATGGGTTGGACTCCAAAGGAATTTAAGCATTATGAAGCACAAGACCTGAAAGATTTTGAGAATAAGATAAAAGCTTATTTGACTCTTACAATGGCTTTGCCTGAGTAAATATTTCATCAATATAGCACTATAAAGATTTGTGCATCTCTATTTGATACTTTGAAAAGAAGAAGCTTGGGTAATACGCTTGAGAGTAAGAAAACTATTGTAAAGTTTGAGTTCAGAAACTTTATCTTGATGAAGAATGAAACTGTGGAAGAGATGATTAATTGTTTTAGTCATCTTGTTGTGGAAATGGCAAGTGTAAATCTTGAGCCAACTGAAGCCGATAAAATTGACACACTGAAGAACGCATTGCCCTCATCATATTCTACTTTCCTGTTTGTGTTAAAAGAGAACGGTTTCTTTCGTAACACAGAGCTTACTGCCGTGCAATTAACAAAATAGAAGAAAGAGAATTTGAGTTGAAGTGCCAAAACTCATTGAATTTATGCAGCACCTCTTGTTGGTAGTGACAATATGGGTTGGACTCCAAAGGAATTTAAGCATTATGAAGCACAAGACCTGAAAGATTTTGAGAATAAGATAAAAGCTTATTCGACTCTTACAATGGCTTTGCCTGAGTAAATATTTCATCAATATAGCACTATAAAGATTTAAGCATCTCTATTTGATACTTTGAAAAGAAGAAGCTTGGGTAATACGCTTGAGAGTAAGAAAACTATTGTAAAGTTTGAGTTCAGAAACTTTATCTTGATGAAGAATGAAACTGTGGAAGAGATGATTAATTGTTTTAGTCATCTTGTTGTGGAAATGGCAAGTGTAAATCTTGAGCCAACTGAAGCCGATAAAATTGACACACTGAAGAACGCATTGCCCTCATCATATTCTACTTTCCTGTTTGTGTTAAAAGAGAACGGTTTCTTTCGTAACACAGAGCTTACTGCCGTGCAATTAACAAAATAGAAGAAAGAGAATTTGAGTTGAAGTGCCAAAACTAATTGAAGGATAATCAAACCCAGAATCCTTCACTTTATGGGGGAGCAATGCCAGCAAACAATTCTTCAAGTTCTGTTCCAATTAATGCTTTCTTTGCTCAAGCTCAAGATGAGACCTCTAAGGTAAACAGCTCACCTAATGTATGCTGTATGGCAACGGGTGCTAAGTCTGAGTCAACTGCCAATGCATCAAGTTCTTTGCCAGAAGTAAATCTTCAAGAAGCTGAACAACAATTTGCTTTTGTGTGTGCATTCATGACTTCATATGAACAACTGGTTGGTAGCAAGATTGCAACAAGTGAGTTGACCGATGAAGACTACGACCAGATTGATCCCGATGATCTTGAACTAATGGATCTCAAATGGAGTATGGTTGTCAGAAAGATTAAAAGGTTTATGCAAAGAACCGGAAAAGACCTCCCTACTCTTAACAAGCGAGTTGGTTTTGATAAACTAAAGGTCAAGTGTTATAATTGCGGGGACTTTGGCCACTTTGCCAAAGAATGTGATAAACCAAGAAAAGAGTATTCGAGTCCACGCAATGCTGAGAGATCTCCAAGTAAGAATTCATCTTGAAGTGATCAAAGTAAAAGGGGTTCATCAGAGGTTGACAAGAATAAGTCAAACAACACTCAAGCTCTTGTCGTAAATGATGGTTTAGACTAGTCTCAAAGGTTATTGGGAAATCAAGCCAACCTTGTTGTTGTTGAACCAGGTGAGAAGTTTGAAGATGCAAGCAGTGATAATGTATCGGAAGAAAGTGACTCATCTGACTCTGAAACTGATTCTGATCAAAGTTCATCCGCGCAAATTGAATTTAATAAGTCAATTCCTGATCAAGTTGAATCTTATGCTTGTATGGCTAAGATCGATGTAAGGCCCCGAACCCCGGGAGCCCCACAGTTGGTATTCATACAAAATACTTATTAAAATAATTAAAACTTGAAAACGGTTTCTTCCATTAGAACAAACATCTCAGAGTGTAAATTCAGCGGAAAACATAAATAGTAAAGTAAGTTCCCTAAAGCCCGGGAATTTTGCCCAAAACCAATTTTAAATATAATTCATAAAACTATTTAAAGTAAAATTGTTCAAAATACAATCTTCCATCCACGTATGCCCTTCACCGTCCAAGTAGCTTCGTGCACGTCCAAGCGATAAGGCATCCTCTTCCTAACCTGAAACTCACACTAACATGCACACAAAGTCAGCTTGACCTCAGTGAGTTCAAGTTTTAAGTAGATAATATCAGTAATAACAATTATGGTAGTCATACCAAAAGTTTAAAAAAAATAAAAAGAGTGCATCCATTAAGTCATCATTACCGAAGACTAAACATTCTCATACATACATATACAAAATATATGTATAAACATCCTTTCAAGTATATCCCTATATATATAATAATAATATATAATATCCACGTATAACATCAGGTTCGAGCAAACGTACAACCCAAACACGTAACATCAACGCATGCAAACACAAAGTAGGCATACGCAACATCAGTAGTCGAAACAACTACAACATCGCCAAATATAGGCCAAACAATATTGTATATATGTATATAATCCCAAGGCCTACCGTATACTAGCAAGCCTATATAAAATCGTTTAAAACATTTCATCAAGTAAGAAAAACACTTAGGTGTGCATGCTAGCCCAAAATTTAAAAGCGTAAAAAGGGCATCATGAACTCACCTGAAATCAACCAAACACAGGCAACGAGCTAGGAAATCTCTAAGTGTACACTCACAAGTAAGGGCCTATAAATTGTACACAACGCGTTACTAAACTAGACCGTAAGAACACACTTATCTAACGGGCCGCTCAGGCCCAACAACTTGGCCCGAGGCCCAACCCTTACTCATTTACTTTACCTCAGCCCCTAAACCTTTCAATTAACCAAATCCACCCTACGATCATGGTCGGGGCTAACCACGATGCACAACTCACCCGTCGGTATGCAAATCGAGTCGAATACGCGCGTAATAAATCTTAAAACCAATTGTCAAACAAATCAGCCCCAAATGGACCAAATTCCCATCTTAACCTTTTCATACATCATAATTATGTCACCCGAGTTGATAGGGTTGACGGTTCCTTTTTACAGCACTCACTTTAATGTTTAAACGACAATTCGCGCACAACCGACTCGATTGACTAATCACCAACCTAATCAGCCCCGAGTACCAAAGAAATAATTTTCCCACAGCCCTTAAACCCCCCTAGGGCTATGCAAACTGATTCGGTTGGTCATTAAATCAATTAACACATCAAACTCAACAATTGACGATTCTACACCCGATAAACCCTAGTTTTCGAACTAAAATCGATTGACCGACCTAAACACCTTCAACGAATATGGTTCTTAAGTATGATGTACCACACATACCTAGGAGGATTTTGGTGCAAAAACCTCACTTAAAACAGCCCCGGAAATGCTCAATTGGACAGCCACCCGGTTAACCTAAAACAAGTCGTTTAACGATCAATACGCGCAATATAAAGGTCAATTAAGGTGTAAAAGACATGGGAAATCATAAAACCGACCTTGAATTGAAGTTTTTATGGTTGAAACACGGCTGCACAGAAGAAAATCTCCAAGTGGGGGGGTTCAGGTCCGATCGGCTGCGCAAATGGGTTTAGGGTTAGGGTATTTCATTATTTTATGATATAAAATAAATGTTACACATTAGCCCTCAAAGTTTAAGGGATATGGTAACTTGGAAGGAAAGGTTGGATAATTTAACGTATTGGGAAGATGGTCGGGTCGACGAAAGATGCCGGACAACTCCCAAGAAATATACATACCCTACATGCAGGAAATCTTTAAACCGATAAATTAGCGGGCGTTACAATCGAAGAGGTGTGTCCTACATCTCAAGTTAATGTATCTGAACCCTCATCTGTTAAGATTGAGTGTTTTGAATGTGTTGAACTCAAAACTAAACTTGAAACAACTTTAAATCAGAACACTAATCTTACAAAAGATCACTTTATGATCAATGAATGCTATAGACAGAAATCTAAATTACTAGAACAATCTACTCTAAAAATTCAAAATCTGTCTGAAAGCAATCATGATCTCAAAGCTGAGACTCAGTGTAAGATAATTGTGGTTGATCAATATTTTAAGGAGATTCTACGACTCCGAACCTGCATTTCAAATCTTGAAAATGAAGTTATGGAACTTAAAAATAAACTTGGAAAATTTTGAGATTTCTCGTTTCTATTAAATGAGATCATTGAAGTAAATAATTCTCATAAGAAAAATGGAAAAGCGGGTTTAGGATATGTCGAGATTCCTCCTCCTTTTAAGGAAGATTACAGTAGCATTCCTGATGTGGAAAAATGTTCAAAAATGCCTACTGTTGAATCTAAGGATGTTGATTCAACCAAAACTACTCGAGAACATATTCTTATCAAAAGTAAAGTTGTATTTACCAAAAAATGAATTGGACGGTTCTATCGAGTAGTTGTCTGAACCAGATGAAATTTTCAAAAACAAGAATATACCTGTTGACAATCATATTCTGTGTGAACCTGAAGAGTTTGAGCAAGCTGTTTATGGCTCAAAACCTTTAGGTAATTCAGTGAAAATTCATAATGTAATTCCTAAATCAAAGAAGTCAGATAAACCGACTGTGACTATGAGGAGTTGATAAAATTCATCAATCCTCAGTCTGTTTCTTCAAATGGGAAAGTATTTAAATTAAAGGTTTTATCCAAAGTCTTTTCGGACAAGGAAGTTCCGTTGAACCTTCTCAAACCCGAAATGATTGAAAGTGTATATCAGGATGACACTTCAAAAGTTGCCGAAATTGAAAAAAAATTCTATCAATCAAAATCTACTAATGTTCAAGTGAAATCTCAAAGTAATGTTTTCAAACACATTAAATTTGTCAAATCTTCAGGATTGGAAAATTCTTTAAATTCAACAAATCTTGAATTTTATAAAAACAAAAAGGGTTTAAAATATAAAGTTCCAAAGTTGGTAACGTTTGAGAAACCAAAGGTTGATACTAATCAATCTTTGCTACCAAACAAGACAATTAGTTCATCACTCAAATCTTTAGATTCTCGGTTATGTTTCAAGTGCGGTAAACCTGGTCATGTTTCAAAGAGATGTAAAGCAAAGATAAATGATATCAAACATTCATCAACTCAAAAGACTGAGTTGTTTCAAAATTTAAAAGAAAATCAAGTTGATGAATGTATGATAATGTATTCAAATGTTAATCCGAAGAAAGTAGTTCGAGTTTAAACGTTTAATGTATCAAACAAATTTGTTGACCATGCTCAACCAATTTGTAAGAACATTGATTCGGGAATAATACGTCACGGGTACTTAAAGAAGAAAAACAAGAAACCGGTCACCTATTCTCAAGTACTGAATACTAGTGTTAATTTATCTTTTTCTCCGAAAGTATCAAAGGGAGAGCCCAAGACTAAGGCTTGGGCTGCCTTTTTGAACTAATCTCTTTACCTTGTTGTGCAGAGTTCATCTAGATCTGTGTAAAGTCACAAGTGGATCTTGGATAGTGGATGTTCTCGGCATATCACTGGCAACCTGGATCTTCTGAATAACGTCAAAGATATTCAAGGGGGTTATGTGGCGTTTGCTGGTAACAACGGTGGGATGATTACAAAGGAGGGAGAAGTTTCAAACGGGAAAGTGACGTTTGAAAAGGTTAATTATTGTGAAAAGGTGGATCATAATATGTTGAGCGTGTCGCAGATATGTGATAAGAAATTTACCACAGTTTTCACAAATAAGGAATGTGTTATCCTTCAACCGGGATACACGATTCCTGAAGACATGGTTGTCATGAGATCACTTCGATCAAATGATATTTATGTACTAGACATGAGTTGTAACGTAACTGTTTCACCCTCGGCTACATGTTTCGTGTCAAAAGCAACAGAAAAGGACTCTATCCTTTGGCATCGACGCATGGGACACATTCACATACGCAAGATGAATTTTCTCATTTCAAATGAATTGGTAGATGGGGTATCCCTTAAGAACTTCAAGATTAACGATCATTGCATCGCTTGCAAGAAGGGGAAACAAAAGAAGAAATCACATCCAAGCAAATCACTTAACTCGATTGATACACCACTAGAATGACTTCATATGGATCTCTTTGGTCCAGTGAATCATGCTAGTATAACTGGGGATCTGTACTGCTTGGTGGTTACTGATGATTTCTCACGTTACTTATGGGTCCTATTTATGGGATCGAAAGATCAGACACCTATCTTAATTCAGAACCTTATCACTTTACAAACTGAAAGTGAGACGAATACGAAGTGATAATGGAACTAAATTTAAGAATAATGTATTGGATTTCTTCTGCATTCAGAAAGGAATTCATTGGGAATTCAGTGCGCCTTATGTTCCTCAACAAATTGGTGTGTCTGAAATAAAGAATCGTACGTTGATTGAAGCTGCGAGAACGATGCTTGCTGATTCTAAGCTACCCGTTCAATTCTGGAACGAAGCTGTGAATACAACGTGCCTCATACTGAATCGCGTTCTAACTATAAAGCTATGAGCTTCTGAACAATCGTAAGCCGAACTTAAAGTATTTGGAACCGTTCGGGTGTTCGTGTACTGTATTGAAGAGAGATGCTGGAAAGTTTGATGAAATAGCTTTTGAGGGTTATTTTTTGGGATATAATTCTCCTAAGAAACGAATCTTCAATATCTCTTCTGGTTGTGTGGAAGAATGGTATCACGTTGATTATCAAAGTTATACTACTCCTCCAACCGGTACGGGTCCCGATTGGATGTTCGATTACAACGGGTTATTTAATTCGTTTACATCAGTAGTTGAGGAAGTACTTGAAGATTTCATTAGATCTTATTTGGAAGAACAATGTCTTCCTATTCCAAGGTCTTCTTCGATTGATGTAGATGACTCTCCTAATGTATCAGAAACGTCTAATGAGGTTTCTGAGTCTTCCGATGAAGCTGATTTTGTTGATTCATCTTCAGTTCCATTAGATGAAGCTACAGACACAAACGAGCCTATCTAATTGATGATGATTCAACTACTGTCTCTTTAGACACAGCAGAGGAAAATATCACTAATTTGGGTGATACCTGCTAATCCTTCCTTAAGGATTCATTCTAATCATCTGTAGGAACAGATAATTGGTGATGCGAATGACGGGGTTCGTACAAGACACCAATTAGCTAATGTATGTGATGATCAAGTTGAGTGTAACTTATCTCCTACTAAGTTTCGATAGTTTGTGCTTATGCGAATTTGCACTATTCGGGTATCCTTAGTATTGCACAATACACCTGCTTTCTATCACAGATTGAACCGACAAGTGTCACGATGTCACTCAAGGAACCAGCTTGGGTTGAGGCAATGCAGGAGGAGCTGCAACAGTTTATTCGACTGGGTGTATGGGACTTAATTGATAAACCCAACCGTGTGAAAAAGGCTATTTCCGACAAAATGGGTTTTTAAGTGCAAAAAGGACGACAGCGGGGTAATCGTGAGAAATAAGGCACGATTGGTAGTTCTTGGTTATAATCAACAAGAAGGCATAGATTACACTGAAGTATATGCTCCTATGGCACGACTTGAGGCTATACGTATTTTTCTTGCCTATGCAGCCTATAAAAATTTTAAGATTTATCAGATGGATGTGAAATCGGCGTTCTTAATCGGAGCTATTCATGAAGAAGTATACGTGAAGCAGCCTCCCGGTTTCAAGGATCCAGACTTTCCAGAGCGTGTTTATCGATTAAACAAGGCTCTTTATGGTTTACATCAGGCCCCAAGAGCCTGGTACACCACATTGGCTGACCATCTGATTGATGGATTCATGAGGGGAACTGTGGATTGTAGTTTGTTTTATAAGAACGTGGGTGATGATCTGCTCCTCGTTCAAATCTATGTGGACGACATCATTTTCAGTTCGACGAACGACAGCCTGTGCAAAGATTTCGAGAAGACGATGCAAACCAAATTCGAGATGAGCTCGATGGGAGAGATGAACTTTTTCTTAGGATTTCAAGTTCACCAGTCTGATTCCGGGATCTTTATTCATCAGACAAAATACGTGAACGATGTCTTGAGCCGATTCAAGATATCCGACGGCAAAATTCCTTTGACATCTCTTCCCGTGGGTCACAATTTATCACCGGATGAATTGGAAGATACCGTAGATCCAACCCTGTATCGAACGATGATCGGATCTCTTATGTATCTGACTACATCTCGACCTGATATCATGTTTGCTGTTTGTTTGTGTGCCAGGTACCAATCGAGTCCCCGAGTTACTCATCTAGCGGCAGTAAAGCGTATCTTACATTATCTGAGGGGAAATCCTGACATCGGGTTGTGGTACCCCCAAGGACGATAAGTTTGATCTCACCGATTTTACTGATTCGGACTATGGGGGATGCAAGATAAATTTCAGTTCTTAGGAAACCGGCTTGTTTCCTGGCAGTGTAAGAAGCAGACAACAGTCTTAACTTCTACAGCCGTAGCGGAGTATGTGGCGGCCTCGAGTTGCTGTTCACAAGTTCTCTGGATCCAACAACACATGCGGGATTACGGTTTGAAGTTTCTTACTACTCCTATTTTTATTGATAATTCAGCCGCTATATCTATTACCGAAAATCTGGTTCACCATCGAAAACCAAACACAATGAAATCCGTTATCACTTTATACATGATTGCTTTGAAAAGAAATTAATTTCAATTGATAAAATTCACACGGATTTTCAAAAGGCTGACCTTTATACCAAAGCGTTTGACAAAACACGTTTTCAATATTTGCTGGGTATAAATGGTTTAAAAACTTTGAAAGATATTCAAAAGCTTGGTTAAATCAATTTTTTTTCTTTTTTTTTCTTGTTTTAGTTCAATTTTTGTTGTTTTTAGGGGGGAGAAAATATAAAATCCAAAATATTGTGTTTTTTCAGTTTGTACAGAGAAAATTAAAAACTCCAAAAACATTCAAATATTAAAAATCCAAAAACAATGAAAAATGCTCCTCAAAATGAGTTTAGAAGCAAAAAGGGAAAATTATAGTACATTGATCATTTGCTCCTAAGTCCAGTAAAAGGTAAGTAATAAAAGACTGTGTGCTTAATTGCATTGATGTATTGGTAGGTCTTTTAACAAACAAGTATGGACTAGTAAGTGATATAAACATAAATTGCTAAATACTCTGGGAGATTACTTCTATAAAAAGTCTTGATAATGATGGCAGAAATGTAATAAACCGGTCATACTCAAGCCTTCTAATCAATTTGAAATCAATTTTAGCAAAAGTATTTAGTTGGTGGTTAACGCTTCAACGATGTATGGTCTTGTGGCCTTAAATCCTGTATTGATAAGATGTTATAAGGTTCCGGATTTCATTGGGTCTTTATGCGGTTTTACATTTGGTATTCATTTCGATGAATATTAAAAATGCTTGTAAAAGCGAACCCGCAGTGTAACTGCTTAAGTCTCTAAACTTGATCGCAAAAAGTACTTCGTGTAAAAAATGAATTACAGACTTGATCAAACCACGCCGTGAGTCATACATTGTCCCTTGCTCGCGTCTTATTACCATTAAGAAACGGACCACAAGGGACACAATGTCTGTAAACCGACAGATGAAATTGTGCATACTCATCCATGGGAATGGATCTTAGGGTATTGCTTGATAACTGGGGTATGTCTTGTAATGGGGATTACGGACTATGATTACTTAAAAATAATCATTTTTCATCAAATTGGTTATAAGGTTTAAGTCAAGTTGGGGTGATTTGGAAAAAAATCAAACTACGCTTGAATCAAGATTTGAACTAATTCTTTCCGATATTTGTGCTTAATTGAACAAATTAATAAATATCACCGAAAATGCTGAAAAATTTGTTAGAAGATTTAAGTGGACAACAATACCAATAATCGACTTAACACCTGTCATAATAAAAGCTGAAAAAACTGGTATGGATGGAAATTTTGGTCATTATGATTCCCTGCTCGACTCACAAAAATATGTATTGCTTTTAGTTTGTCTTACTTCTGTATTTTTGTTTGTAATTTGAAAAATATTTCAAAACTCAAAAAGATTTTATTTCTGCGTTATTTTCGATTTACCAAGCTGGCGAATAATCTGAAACAATACGAAGAAGTTGATACCCAAAAATTTTAAGTTAATTGTGCTTAACGTAATTTACAATTGGTATCAATTGTTTCTTAATGTAAAAATCCGTTTAAGTTAAGTCCTACTGATTCTTGGATGATCGGGTAATTTTAATGTATTTCAATAAGAACATTAATGGGCTTAATTGATTGTTAATGGGCTTAATTGATTATTTAATTCTTTAAAAACCCTAATTGGTTTTTAATAGTATTTAATTCCTTAAATGAGATTGTATCTCATTCGCTAAGGAATTTGGTGATTCATTAATTAGTTTAACGAATGTAAAGCCTTTCGTTATTTAAACATAACGAATGAGTTTCTCATTCGTTATCAACACATTCGCTTCCGTTGTGCATAACGAATGGAAGACATTTGTATAAACATTTAACGAATGGAATGATTTTTAATGTATTATTCATTAAGATTTTAACGAATGACTATAATATTCATTATAAAGTTAACGAATAAGAGAGTTAAGGTAATATTCGTTAAAGTTTAACGAATGGAAACCTTATACGTTTAAAATCTTGACGAATTAGGTTTATTAATTTAACGAATGAGGCCATTCGTTAGTTCAAAATTGAACGAATGACCTCGGAAAGTGTGAAAATATTGGGGTTTATAATCCCAATGGCAGACGAATGACCTTTCATTCGCCTGTTACTATTTCATCATCACCCTAAACAGAGCTCTTGCAAAATAATTTCTTGATTTCATACCTGCATATTAGACCATTTCGTTAACATCTTAGTTTTCTACAGGTAATGACGAGATCGAAGATGAATGTTTTGTGAGATTTCATCGGGATTTCATGGATTAACTGATTGGTTTAATAACCGATTATCAAACAACTAAATTAACAACAAAAAACACTTATATGGATAAATGTTGTTATTGATAATCTTAGTTTTATAGTGTTAACCACGTTTCAGATGACTTTGATAACCTCTGATTGTGATATGTGTATGGATTCAATAGGTTAATTGATGAAAATCATCATCTTTAGCCGCAATTTAGTCAAAATTAATTGTGTAATTGACTTCTGATTAGTCAAATTGATTTATTAAGTCTAATTCGTTATTAGTTTAACGAATGATGGCCAGATTCGCTAATATGTTAATGATTGACCATAGGATTCGTTAAAAGTAACGAATAGGTATTCGTTAAGGTAGCGAATGGTTGGTTAAGCTATAACGAATAAGAGTAACAAATTAGAATTGATTAGTTAACGTATAAAGTTGATTCGTTATGAGTAACGAATGAAAGCCATTATGTGTATAACGAATGTCTCATTCATATGATCTTTTATAACAAATGAGATACTTATTCATTATTGAATGAGATATTCTTGAATATTTTACTAATATTTATTCTTGATTAAACAGAAATGGCTGACGAGAACATTCAAAATGCTCCCGAGCAAAATCCTGATCAACCACTTCAAGCTGAACCTGAACAAGCTCTAGTGTTGCTATCTTGGAATAAGAGCCACAACATATGTGCCTATCTAGAGCCGAATTTTGAAGACACACCGATCTTTGGAGGCATGATCAGTTTCTTGACACGCTCCAGGATATACAAGGCCATCTCTACTCGTACTATTATTTATCATAGTATTATTAGAGCATTTTGGAATACTGAGGCTGAAAATCAGATAGAGGCAGTGATTCAAGATAAGTGAGTTGTGATTGATATTGGTGTGATTCGAGATTCGTTGGGATTTCGTGATACGATTGACGATAGGTGTGAGTTTGATAAAGGATTTATTAGGGTTGTTTGGACGAGTAAAGTATAATGGAGATTTGGGTAGATCGATGTACAACAAAGCAAACTTGTGTGAACAATACAAGTACTTGCTTCACGTGTTGATACATTGTCTCGGTGGACGAAAAGGTGGATTCGATGAATGCCGAGTGATGCTACAGTCAGCTTTTGTTGCTCTAGTACTGAATAAACCATTCAACTTCTCTTAATTGGTTTATTATCATCTGAAGGAAAATATCACGAGCCATCATAAGTTTCTCATGTATCCTAGATTTCTACAAATGATGATCAATGACTTGCAGCCTAATTTATTAAAGAGTCAAGATGACGTGACGATGCTTGAACACATGAATGAAGAGACTATGAGGCATTTAAGATCTTATCGTGGTCAAAGTCTTCAAGATAGACCGAAGTTTAAGCGATTGATCGGTCATCTTGCGAATATTGATTATGTCGCACCACCTAATGATCGATGGGCTCATGATGATTTCGATTCTGAGCGTGAAGGTGGTGATGGTGGAAATGGTGGAAATGATGGTGGTGATGGTGGTCCTGGACCACAAGCTGGTTTAACTTATGAACAGAAGAGAAAGCGTAAGGGTAAGGAACTTATGGAAGATAAGGGGGAGAAGCCTAAAAAGCAAAGGGTTAGAAGAGGATCTGGTATTGAGATACCTAGTCAACCATTTGAGAGGTCTACTCCTATTGTATCTGCTCCGGTATCTATTCCAGTTGTTGTTCCTACTTCACCTGCAGTTCATAACATTTCGAGATCTCCAATTCCAGATTTTACTCGATCTCCTACTCCTGTGAAGATGCCTATTTCTCTAGTGCCTCCATATATGACTCTGATTACTACTGCAAGACCTGATCCTTATTTTGGAGATGTATTGCAAACTGTGTTGGCTCGTATGCCTACACCACAGCCAACTACTCCAGTAACTCCAGTTACTCCGACACAGTTGCCTAGACCTGAGCATTTGTTTATGACATTTACTCGTCCTCAGGGTCCCTTGCAACTAGTTCATCTAAATTTTTTTGGTATGACTCCTCAAACTCAGTGGTTCCATATGATGAATTTGTTGCATCTTCAACAGACACAAATGCAAGCTGACAGAGCTACCCATGAGCTAGCACAACAGAATTTGTTACGGCATATCAGTTTGCTCAACGTGAAAACAGGGAACTTAGAGCCCTTGTTGCTGCTCAGGGGGAGAGATTGGATAAACAAGATGAGATCATCCTTCAGCTCACTTGTAAAGATGACGAGTTGAAGAAGTTAAAGAATGATGAGGATAATCAGGATGGAACGGGGGCTGTAGATCAGAAACCGGGCGGTAGTTCTGGACCATCGGCAGGTAATAAGGCTGATAAGAGTGCTGGTGGTGGGTCTGAGGGTAGTAATTTGCAGATAGTGCCATACAAGGATTACACGAGTGCGAAACCGATTGACGTTGTACCAGCAAATATGATATTATTTGTGGGTATGGACGGTATTATTTATAGTATGGTGAATGCAGATGAGATCGAAGAAGGCGAGTTTGTAGATCATTCATTGACCAAAGAGCAGATAGCCTTGCTTCTGGATCTAAATGAAGAGGAGGTTGAAGAATTGGGTAAAAGTGTAGATGTGGATGTTGAGATTTAAGGAAGTACTAATACAGGCATTCCATGTGGGAATGTGCCTGAATTTGATGAAGTGGAAGTTGAGGATGTTACTGCTGAGGAGTACCCTGAGTGCTACACTGACAACTACAACAACGACTCAGGTATTCCGTTTTTCACTACAGAACATTATGATGCAGCAGAACGTCGTCTACGAGAAGAGATTGAGAAATGGAACAAATCTGTAGAGACAAGTCACCTGTCTGATAAAGAAAGAAAACAGAAGTGTGCTTTGGAGGGTATGTTTGAGCATGAAATGAAGAAAATAAACAAGATGATCGAGGCCTTTCGATATCATGAAAAGGAGGAAGTAAAATTGGCCAAGGCTCGAGCATCGGCATACCATATGAAGAAGTACAAGCCTGTCAAAGATGTTAAAGGTGATTTGGTGTCATGGCAGTTTGATTCTGAACTTAAGGTATATATCGTAAAATGGGAACACGGTATTTATTATTTCAAGCGCCCACACGATATACTATCTATGCCAAGATGGGATGTTAGAACACTAGCCAACAGACCGTTTGTGAATCGTGGGAAAGATAAGTGGGCTGAGTGGTTCTACGCTCATTTATTGCATGAAACCCGTTATGTTTTCAAATTCTTCAAGCCGTAGGTGCCGACTCACAAGTATATAAATGAGATTGATCCGCGCACTGGCTGGAGGAATATGATTCTACAAGTGAAGCCGCCAAAGACAATGAAGAAGGCTCCGATGAAGACATTCCCTCAGAGTTTGTTCACGTCGTTTAACTACTGGTATTATGATAATAAAACGAGTGAAGCGGTTATTGTATTTGGTTCCGGGTCAAACACGAAGACTATTCGTGTGATTGATCCGATGTGGTTGGTTAACTTATCTGAGTCTGACAACGATGCCTTATTTACAAGTCAGATCAGATTCGCTAACATAAGTGACTACAAATTTGCTATGCAATTTCAGAAGGTGGTTCGTGTCTGTTATGCATACAAGATTCATAGTTGTGTGGACTGGAAGACGAAGATGTTCCAGCATTGAAGAAGATAAATAGCTCGAGACGAGGGGGAGTTTGTTGATACATGTTTTGTACGTCTCGGTCTTTATTATGGTATTAATGTAATTATCTGATAATGTAGGGGCTTTAATGTAAATATAAGCACATTCACTCTATTGTAAGTTACATTCGTTACCTTATAACGAATGTAACACATTCGTATTAAATGTAAGCTCATTCGTTAACCTTGATTAACGAATGAGATAACGAATGAGGGTGATTCGTTAGGGTTAAATGTATAACGAATGAGTAGCACATTCGTATGGTTTAAAGTAACGAATAACACATTCGTTAAGTGTTAACTTAACGAATGTGGTCATCCCCTATAAATATCTTGTAAGATATTCATTAATGTAACAGTTCTTATTTTTCCTCTCTAAGCCTCGTTATTCTGCCCAAATTCACTCGCAATACACACACTACACACAGTTAACGTATTCAAGCTTAATCGTATACATAAACACCAAATAACTCGATGTCATCATAAGATATAGATCCCTACTGCAACTCTTTCAAGCACACAAGGTTGGACCAAATAAGAAATGAGGTTGACATATCTTGAAGCTTAAGTTTCGTTAATTTAATCAAAAATAGGAAAGAATTGGCAAAACTAGTCCCTGTAGTTCCCGAAAATGCGATTTTTAGCCATTTTAAGCGATTTTAAAGGTTTCTAAGGGCTATTTGGCATAATTGAAGGTTATGAAATTATAAAATAAGTTAAACTAAGTTAAATACCAATAAATACAAGTTTTAAATAGTTCGAAAGATCTGAATTACATTCCCGAATCGGTTTAAACAAATAAGAAAAATCCGAGATGAGATTAATTCAAAACTTAAAATATTATAGAAGTTAGTAGATAACAATTTGAAATATTAATGAAAATGTACGTATTCAAACCAATCGTTAATAAATTAATTTGGGAAGCAGATATTCCCGAATCACCGAGACGATCCTGTTCCAATTAAATCTTTAAAATTAGATAAAAATATAAAGTGAGTAATTGAAATTTGTGGATTCTTTCTATTCCACAAAAATCGTTATAAATATTAGAAAATACGTAAATTCAATTATCGATGATTTATAATGGAAACTCAAGTAAATAACAAATTTTAAATTAGCTGTGATACCAAAAATAAGATGTGAAATTATATAATAAAATAAGTAAACACGAGGCTAGAAATGCATGAACCACCATGACTATTCTAATAACTACAAAGTTTATCATTAAAACGTTCAAAAATTTAAAGATGTATCAAAAATCAAAGTAGAGAGTTAAAATATTTACAAATCACCATTTAATAATAAAATTACAAAAATTAAATTTTTAATAATAAAGGCTTATAAGATGGAAGATAAGTTGTGAAAAGTAACATGAGATTGAGGAAAAACAAGAAGTAATAAAATATTTATAGTTAAAGTCAAAGGTAAAAATTTAAATGCCCTTGATAATTTATAGTTTGAGAATATGAAAATAAATGAGATAAGATAATTTAAGTAATATTATAACGAATATGAGTTAGTATAAGATTTCTTATTCGGGGCATTTTGGTTTTATCGAGGTTGGCGGTTGGTTGGTTAATTGCATACAGCAGCAAACTCCTTGGCGATTCTAGTAGTCGAACGGCGATCGTGAGAAGCAGATGAACGACGTTGATTACGATGATGAACTCTTAGGGAAGACATTCTATGAGGACCAAAGATGAAACCTTATGAGATGATGGGTAAGTTGTGGAAATGAGTCAATGTGAGATAATAGAGAAGTGTATTAAAATTTGTGCTAGTGATGACTGGAGGGCGATTCGGGATTTAAAATATGTGAATAATTATTTGGAGATATTTAATTAAACAAACAATGTTTATAAAAATTCAAAAGTAAAATGTTATTTGGTTGAGCTTTCCATAGGCTTCCCATGGTAGCTTAAGAACCCAATTTAAATAACAAAATATATTCAATGAGTTGGCATCCCATGAGCTTTTCATGACAATTTGAATGGCCCAACTAAATAAAGCAACATAAATTTTTTGTGAATTGAGCCTCCCATGAGCGTTCCATGGCAATTTATTGGCCCAATTAAAATAACGAGTAACAAACAATTGAGTTGGTCAGCCCATGAACGTGTACATGGCATTTAACTGACCCAACTAATTAACGAATTATCAAATCAATGGAGTTGGCCTGGACCATGAGCGTTACATGGCATTTAACCGACCCAACTAAATGTCGAATCAAAGAATCAAACATGAGCAGTTGGTGTATCTCGGGAACCACCCCGGACGATACGTTCCAACCAAAAATCAAATAAAACCGGTTGAGAAATGGATAGTTAGAGTGCCCATGTATTTACATGGATTTTTCACCCAGCTAAACATTTAAAAATAATTTAAAACAAAATATTGGAGGTTTCCTGAATTTAGCCACGAACCACCGTGAATTCGGTTTTTATAAAAGGAGTGCAACCGTTTAGCCGGTTACTTTTAACCACTTAGGGGTCCGGTTGTATGACATTTTTCATACTCCCATGCCCTAAGGAGAGGGAGTAAAAACAAAACACGGGAATTATTAAGGAATTTCCCAAAATAAAAGGCAATCTACTAAAAATAAGAGGATTTAAAATTATTTTGAAAGCGAGACAAAACCTCGGAATTCGTGTGTGTGTGCACAATAGATAATAATAAAATATAAATTAAATAATTAACCTATATAAGCTGTAAACAATTAAATAGCACATAAGGCAGTTCAGATAAGCACGTATAGGGTCCTATGCATATGACTAGGACAATTTTCTAATGATCTATCTTATAACCTTCAGCTCTGATATCAATCTGTCACACCCCAACGTAAGGCAGAAATGCCGGGGCGTGAGCATGATTGTCCACAGCTCGAAAATACTATCATAAATAAAATGTGACAATATCTATTAAGTTAATTATTTTTAAATACAATGCACAAACATTCCAAATAAAAATGAATAATTTAAAACATGTAAACCAAACAAGTCTTTAAATAATAATTGTCTTCATTAAATTCTAAGGTCTTTCTAAGTGTCAATACTTCAACTATAATTTAATGGCAACCTGCATATGCGTAGAAAACAGAATTTGTCAACAACACATGTTGAGTGAGTTTATCTCCAGTTTTTGACACTAAAAATAATATTAATATAATAAATAAAAGAAATAAGCAAAACATAATAAATGCGGTAAATGAATCAAACCATGAGCAAATAAGTTGTCAATTAACCATTGCCAAGCGATTCGGGCACTGATAAATCAACCCTGAGCAAATACTAATAAGACCGTTGCCAAGCGAATCGGGCGCGGGTAAATAATAATGAGAACCCTAAACAAGGGGATATGTTGGACCTCTTCGAATGCGAATGTGCACATAAACAAGTAAACACATAACAAGTATATTTGATCAATCATGCACAATTATATGTTTGCTAATTTTTGATATATATATATATATATAATATGATATACACATATGTCCCTGAAACGTTTAGAAAACTTAGTAAAATAGGGGAATGACAAAACTCACCTTAGATTAAAGGCAAGTAGTTAATAAATATGATAAACGAACTAAGATTTAAGCGAGTTGTTGACTAACGCTTCGAACGAGATAAACAATCAGAAAATGAACCCAAACGATGAATGGAACAAGAGATAATCAAGGTCAAAGAGTCTTGAAGCTTGAAAGTCACTGAAGGAATACGAACTTGATAAATTCTTGAAGAAACCGACAATGGGGAAAGGAATTTCGTGGATTGTAGCTATGGGGGCTTGTATTGAAGTAATAATTTAGGGTTTTATGATATGTCTTGTTTAAATATTAAGGTTAAGACTTGATTATTAGGAAATAGCTATTTTAGAAAACCGAATAATCAATTAATGACAAAATCAGGTATAATAACTTCAAGATTTCGGTTTGGATGGCAATAAAACGAAATTGGAATGTTTTATAAAATTAGTTGACATATCTTGTAGCTTAAATTTCGTTAATTTAATATCCAAAATAGGAAAGAATTGGCAAAACTAGTTCATGTAGTTCCCGAAAATACGATTTTTAGCTGTTTTAAGCGATTTTGAGGTTTCTAAGGTCTATTTGGCATAATTGAAAGTTATGAAATTATAAAATAAGTTAAACCAAGTTAAATACCAATAAATACAAGTTTTAAATAGTTCGAAAGATTCAAATTACGTTCCCGAATCGGGTTAAACAAATACGAAAAATTCGAGATGTTACAATCTGCAGCTCAGTGTTCTTCAACTTTTCTTTAGTATACATCTTCTTCAACCCTTCAACCTCTAGATTCAGTCTTGATTGAGCTTTGTAACTTTCAAGACAATCTTCTTCCAGACTCTTGATTTGGTTCTCATACATTCCCTCACTCATATCATAGACATTAATCACTACATCCTTCCTGCTACACTCACTTTGCCATTTTCCTACTTTCCTTTTCAATTCATCAACCTTTAGTAACAAAATAGATGTAGAAAGTTTAGAAGGTACCTGTGAACTTGATGCTGCTCCTCCAGTTTCATTAATTTTGGCCATGTAGGCAACATTTTCCTTCTCCATCTTAGCTGCATGATTGCTCTAGTCAAATTCACTATCTTGAGGTACCAAGGTGACAACCACATTCCCTTGATCCCTTCCTTGGTTGTTCACTCCAGCTTGCCCCCTATTCTGATTAGTTTGAAGTTGAAGCTGATTGTTTCTAGGTTGTTGCTGGGTCTGTTGTTGTCTTTGCTGAGGATAAGGATTTTAGTCCAATGGTTGATTTCTTGGCTGGTAGTTTTGCTGGTTCTGATTCAGATTTTGATAAAACTGAGTTTGATTAACTTGGTTTCCATATTGCCTATGAATATTGCACTCCCTAGCAAAGTGTCCTGGTTGTTGACAATTGAATCAGATGGCCTTTGACTTGTCAAAACCGATTCTATCACTAGGACCAGAGAAAGTTGATATCCCTGTCCTCTTATAAAGTCTCTTACTTCTTACTGCTAGTAGCAACTTGCCACTTTAAATCCATGTCTTCAAGATCATCAGCATCAATCTGTTCAAGATCTTCTTGAACCAAACTTGTATGGATCAGATTCTTAGCACAAATGCATTATAAGATTCAGTAAACATTGAAAACAAAGCCTGATATTCATTTCTTTGGCTTGAGTTGTTTGGAATATATGGAGATTGCCCACTTGCATTTGATGCATTATCATTGTCCTCCAGCATCTGCACATTAAACCTTTGTTGGCTTGATCCAGAAGCATTAGCATACACTCTTGGTGTCTCTGAAGTCATAGAGTTGAAGTCCGAAGGTTCTTCAACTATTGAGTGTTGCTGTTGAGACCTTGTTGAAAGATTTCTCATTGGTGCAATCAATGCATTGGATACCGGGAAGCTTGGTCTATCTTCTTTGATCATGTGGTTCTCAATCATTTCACGCTCAGCAGCTTGAATGAATGAGATGAAATCATTAAGCTTGAAATTCGAAAAGTTCACCTTCTCTTTGATGAACTTATTTGCTGTATACCATTTTCCAGATAATGAGGACAACAACTTCTTGTTCAGATCAAAATCAGAAATCTGAAGATCAGTTGTCCTTATCTCATTCACTATTGCAATGAACCTTTGCAACATAGACTTTAGTCTTTCTCCTTCCTTGAACTTGAAACAATCTAGTTGTTGTTTCAATCTATCTTTCTTGATGTCTCTAAGTTCAACATTTTCTTCAAACATCTCTACCACATCATCATACATAGCCTTAGCATTTGTGTGATGGTTCACACTTGTGAGTATCTCTCGTGATAACCTTAACTTCAGCATAGAGAGAGCCTTATTATCTCTTCTTTTCATTTCTCTCTCTACTACCTGATTGGCATTTGGAGCATATGATGGAACATAAGGACCATCTTTAATTGAAGCCCAAAGCTCTGTGTCATTATAGTTCACCGCAGCCTCAAACAGCACCCTCCATTTGATATAGTTCTCTTGGCCAAGAAATCTTGGTATTTGTAAGACCCCGAATCCCGGGAATCCTACAGTTGTAATCACGTCCACAAATTCACAAAAATTTAAAACCAATCGATTCGTTTTATTTAAAACAAGTTCAGAGTAAATAACAGCGGAAAAAGTGTAAGCATTTAAATATCCCAAACACGGGTACAGGTGTCCAAAATCAAATGTAAATAAAATATTTGTTTTATTTGAATTCTTTGACCAGAAATGCCTTCAACCTCCCGAGTAGCATCCAGCACGTCCAAGCGGTAGCATCCACTTCTTAACCTGAAAGTCAATCTAACATACACACAAAGTCAGCTTGAGCTGAGTGAGTTCAAGTTTTCATAAACAATAATTCATACTTTATTTCAAAGCTATAGTTATAAACAATAGAGAAGGTATAAATAAAATAAATTATATATAATTCACCAAGTAATATGTAAGGCCCCGTTACCGGTAACCCTACTTTCGTGTTGGATTTACTCATAAACACAGTTCTAAATATCAGAGTTAATTAAAACATTTTAGCGGAATATAAAACTTTCATAAAACATTACATAATTCATAGCTAGTCTCAAACATTCTTTGTCTTTCAACATTAAAGCATTAAAATTAAAGCATCATAAGTCTTCAGATGCCAGACTCTTGTTCAATGCCACGTGTCTCCTCAAGCGAGCTGCCTCATCCTACTCACCTGCGTGCATACTAAAAGTCAGCTACGCTGAGTGAGTTCTAGTTAATCACATAATCATACCATACACATAAAATTATATCCTTTCGTTCATACTTTTATACTTTCATACTTTCTTACTTTCTTACTTTCATACTTTCTTACTTTCATACTTTCTTACTTTCTTTGTATTAACTTACTTTCATATCTTACGTTATAAAGAGCATTACGCCCTACATTCATCGAGTATTATTAGGGCTCGGTACCCTTCTTCCTCGAGTATTATTAGGGCTCGGTACCCTCCTTCCTCGAGTATTATTAGGGCTCGGTACCCTCCTTCCTCGAGTATTATTAGGGCTCGGTACCCTCTTTCCTCGAGTATTATTAGGGCTCGGTCCCTCTTTCCTCGAATATTAGTAGGGTTCGGTTCCCTAGTTCTCGAATATTAGTAGGGTTCGATTCCCTCTTCGTTACCATACAACCATACATCATACCTCGAGTATTATTAGGGCTCGGTACCCTTTTCGTAACCATACAACCATACAACCGTCATTTCCTTCTTTTATTAACTTTATCACATTCATACACATAAGCATACATATCATACTTACCTTATACAAGGCGCTACAACCTGACAGTACGTGCAATATCCGAAGATCGTTCACGTACCATCAAGCAATCATTCATACATATCATATCATTCACATAAGGCATACACTTATCTCTTAGGATAAGCGTATTAACAAACATATCGAGTATGCACACAGCCCCGAAAACATAACACATAAATGGGGCTAGAAACTCACCTGAACACGGTTACGTTCTCCGTTGATCGTAATCCCTTTCTTCAGTTGTGCACGGCTGACTGTATAACAAGTATACATATCAATTTAACTATCACTACTTATAACATCTTTCTAGTCTTAATTACTACCCACAAAGAACGGGGGTCCGGGGGCAGCGCCCCTGGCAGCGGGGTCTAGGGGCGGCAGCCCCTAGCAGGGTCCAAGGGGCAGAGCCCCTGGCTGGGGTCGAGCTGCCAGGTCAGCTTGGAAAAATTTTATTTCCATTAACTGTCTTAACACATTTTCCATTAGGTTTTTAATTTATTTTCTAAATGAACTTCACTTTAGGCGAAGTTAAACCTCGGGCGAACTTGGCTTCAGGCGAAGTTAAACCTTAGGCGAACTTGGCTTCAGGCGAAGTTATCCTTAGGCGAACTTGGCTTCAGGCGAAGTTATCCTTAGGCGAACTTGGCTTCAGGCGAAGTTAAACCTTAGGCGAACTTGGCATCAGGCGAAGTTATCCTTAGGCGAACTTGGCTTCAGGCGAAGTTATCCTTAGGCGAACTTGGCTTCAGGCGAAGTTATCCTTAGGCGAACTTGGCCGTAGGCGAAGTTATCATTAGGCGAAGTTACGCTTGAAGGCGAAGTTACGCTTGAAGGCGAAGTTCATCAGGCGAACTTAATCTTGCAGGCGAAGTTATCGCGCTGCAGATCTGTTTGCCCATAAATCCTTCGTTTCTTAGCCAAATAACTCGATTTTGGTACCCACGGAATCGTATGATCGGCGCCTACAAATCCCAACCATCAAATCGGCCTAAAATCGACGTTTTAGGGGTCCGATTTGGGCAGTTTGGGTTTCGGGTCCGGTTAACCCATCCAATCCTAACCATTTTCAGTAATATTAGCTTTGGAGGATTTGTTCTTACCTTACCAACTCAGATCTATCAACAAAATCTCGGGTCTCGGCTTCGAATCTTGATCGGTTAGAATGTGTGTGTTTTGAGTGTGTGAAGAAAGAAGGTGGAAATGAAAGATTGGGTTTGGGATGGGATATTTATATCCCTCAAAGCCCACGGACCCGAGGCCCATTCTCATTTAACCCATCTTACGCAATCTAAGCCCAACTCCCTCCTTACTCGACATTAAATAATTAACAACGTGAAATCACTAAACATAACTTTCTTTATTTATAATTAAAATTTTAGGATGTTACATAATACAATCATCGTCGAACACACGTACACGGGCCTCTCCACCACGAGTCAAGACTCGAGTAATATATTTGACCCGGACGCGGTAAGACCTAAGCATGTGACACGAGCCTCTCCACCACGAGTCAAACCCGAGTAATATATTTGACTCGGTCACAGCTTATACATCCGAGCACGGGATACGGGCCTCTCCACCACGGGTACAACCCGAGTAATATATTTGACCCGATCTCGGCTCATACATCCAAGCACGGGGTACGGGCCTCTTCACCACGGGTGCAACCCGAGTAATATATTTGACCCGATCCCGGCTCATACATCCAAGCACGTAATACGGGCCTCTTCACCACGGGTACAACCAGAGTAATATATTTGACCTGATCACGGCTCAACATCCAACGGGCCTCTTCACCACGGGATTTTAAAACCCGAGTAATATATTTGACCCGCCAAAATGATGATCACGTCACACGGGCCTCTTCACCACGGGTACAACCCGAGTAATATATTTGACCCGGCCGTGAATCACCATGCACACACACAACAATAAGCCTACATACATCATTCTTAGTCATGAGAAACTAAATATCATCACACAATCGTAAACTATAAGGTACACATCCTCATAGGCACATACATACCTCCATATATACATACATATATATTCCTACATATATATATATATATATATATATATATATCATCCCAAGGCCTACCTTATGCTAACAAGCCTATATAAATTCGTTTAAAAACATATAAGAGTTTAAATATCAAAACGGGATTATAAAACATTCCAAGAGTTTAAATATAAAAACGAGATTATAAAACATTCCAAGAGTCTAAATATAAAAGCTGGATTATAAAACATTCCAAGAGTTTAAATATAAAAACGAGATTATAAAACATTCCAAGAGTCTAAATATAAAAACTGGATTATAAAACATTCCAAGAGTTTAAATATAAAAACGAGATTATAAAACATTCCAAGAGTCTAAATATAAAAACTGGATTATAAAACATTCCAAGAGTTTAAATATAAAAACGAGATTATAAAACATTCCAAGAGTTTAAATATAAAAACTGGATTATAAAACATTCCAAGAGTTTAAAATATAATACGGGATACGAACAGTTAGACCATCATCAACACTAAGTATTCGTACTTAGACATCTATATACATCAATATATTTATATCCCTATAAATACCGTCCAAATAATAACATCAGGGTCGAGCACACGTACAACCCAAACACGTAACATCTCATCCAAGTAATAACATCAGGGTCGAGCACACGTACAACCCAAACACGTAACATCTCATCCAAGTAATAACATCAGGGTCGAGCACACGTACAACCCAAAAAACGTGACATCTCATCCAAGTAATAACATCAGGGTCGAGCACACGTACAACCCAACACGTAACATCAGTGCATGCAAACACAAATAGGTCTACTCATATTCAATTACTGCCAAATCTACTAACATCCTCGAGTCTAGACCATCAATAATGTATGTAACCTTAAGGACACAAGACCATGAACGAGTCTAAAATATCCTAAGGCATATAAAATAATTCAAATATAGCTTTCAAATTGCACCATCACGAGTGAGACCATGTAAAACTATTCAATTCACTGTAACGAGTAAAATCGTTTAAAATTGTATTTCGGTGTGTATGCTAGCCCAAAACGTAAAAGGGTAAAAAGGGCATCATGAACTCACCTGAATCAACCGAACACCTGCAATGAGCTAGGAAATCCCTAAGAGCACAATCACAAGCAAGGGCCTGTAAATTATACACAACGCGTTACTAAACTAGACTGTAACAACACTATAGCCTAATGGGCCATTCAGGCCCAACACTCCGGCCCAAGACCCAACAACTGGGCCCGAGGCCCAACAACTAGGCCCAAGGCCCAACACTTGGCCCCAGGTCCACCACTTGGCCCAAGGCCCAACACTTGGCCCGAGGCCCAACCACTTGGCCCGAGACCCAACCACTTGGCCCGAGGCCCAAAACTTGGCCCAAGGCCCCTAAAACCTTTCAACTAACTAAAACCACCGGCTAAGCCTAAAACGAACTTGTTGATTAATAACGAGTAAAACGTGCAGATTTTAGCATGCGAAGATGCATTTAATTACATAGGATAACCTTTAAATTAAATTATTAAATTTTTACCAGACTTTAATAAATGTCTTAGGTTTATAAAAATATTTTTATTATATTTTTCTATTGGACACAAAAATCATAAAAATTCTTCAAACACAGAAAGGTATGTGCAGCTATTTCAGCGCGCAACAAAATGGTTTTATTTTTATAAAATTCATTACCAAAACAAATTAAACGATTCCAATTGGGTTTGGTTCCTAACTCAAAACACTAACTCCCAGAAGTGGAACCAACCAATTTGGACTTGTTGAAAAAAGGTTATGATGTCGGGAAGACAGACCAGAATCCGTCATCCCGCATCAGCTTTGACACTCGATTTTATAAATTCATAAAAACTATTCACATCTCGTCCAAAAATTACGTATTATACCTTTCTGGAAACTAGACTCAAAGTAGAACATAATGGAATCAAGAATCGATCAAAAACAGTGTATTAACATCGCGTTACAGACCCTACAATAAACGTATACGAATCTGTCAGCAAGCTGTTATCATCAAAACTCAATCTTAACGACCAATAAGCGCGTTAATATGATCAATTAAGGTGTAAAAGACATGGAGAATCATAAAACCGACCTTGAATTGAAGTTTTCATGGCTGAAACTTGGCTGGACAGAAGAAAAACGAGCAGGGGGGTCCAGGTCCGACGGCTGCAAATAGGTTTAGGGTTTGAGTTTTCTTTTGTTTTATGATATAAAATAGTTACATCCAAGTCCCTCCAAATTGAAGTATGTAGCAACTTGGGTGGAAAGTTAAGTGAGAACGTTTACGAGGTTTGCAAGGAGCTCCCGAGAGAATGCCGGGTCAAGACCGAAAGGTGTACATAACACTACAAGATTAAACCTTTTGTCGGAAATTAACGGGCGTTACAGTATCTTGTTGGTAGACACTTCTTGATCGTCCATAATTACTTGAATACCTCAGATCTGATGCAAAAACCTTCACAATCACAAAGTTTCCAACTCGGTGGTCTTCAAAGAGCGTACAAAGCTCTGATACCACTTGTCAGGACCGGGATCTCGTGTTACACTAAAATAGTTGACAAGAACACACACACGAAATCAATATATAAAGACCCACTGATTATATCCGGCAGAATCAGTTATAATCAGGATGTTGGTATAGCAATATGATTGTCTAAAGCACTTACAAATATACTCAAAAGATTTCCAGTATATTATAATATTCATTCAAGAACAGCGGAAGTGTTTAAGGTTTGCATGGAACGTCTAGGGTTTAGTAGTCAATGACGGTTGTACTAGGTTTGCATAAATGAGGTCTTAGTCTCTCATTAATCGTTTTTTGCACGCGTACCCATGATGTAAACCTAGTATTCTTTATATAGGGCCATAGACGTTCCTTTTAGAAGCCTTAATGAATACAAAATACAATCAAAATAAATACAAGTGTAAACTAGGTTTCGAGTATGATATATCCTTGTTGAGTAGACCTTGTAACATTGAGTATGCTTGAAACATGTCTTAGAGCAACCTTTACTTAGAATATTTTCCTTAGAAAATATTTTACTCCCGCAAACTTCAATATTCATGACTTATCCCAACTTTGCTCGGACAAATCCCACGAGCAAACATATTCTTCTAGATCTCTTCAATCTTCACTAAGGTTTATTGAGAACAACTTCAGTATGTTCGGGTACTGAAACTTGCTTGAGATTGAACCATGCTCGAAACTCTACTTAGAACATATTTAGATCACCCTTTATTGTATGCATGCTCGACCCACCAAAACATTTGTAGACTTTGGTTTAAGCTCGAATAAATCAAGTGTTTGCTCGGATAGCAAACTGTGCTTGATGAAAAACATCTTTGCTTGACGAAGTGTAGCCTGCTCAAAACTTTAAACACGTAGAAGAATTCCATAAGATAATCTTATATGTGTATGATATCATACTCGAGCTAGTAAAAGTCATATTCGAAGGTCCAAGCTTGCTCGAGTTCCATACTTACCCATTTTCTGAGTAAGTTGAGAAGATTCCAATCTTCCTAGTCAATTTTCTGATCCAACACAACTCCTCTCTGTATGGATTTTCAAAATGGAATCGGAGACAACTTTGAGGAACGCGCTGCAATACTTGCAACGCGCGTATTCGATGTTCTCCGATATCATACACAAATTGTAGTGCTTCCAAATCGTAGGGGGTTGAGTGATTTCGATTATCATAACTATATCATCATGTTTGTCCATCATGGATTTGTAGCTTGAAGGCTAGAAACTAGAGAACTAAAAGTTTAAACTTGAATAATTTAAGTTGGTTTAATTAGTTCATGTTTGCATAATATATTTATACTACATTTTTTAGGGCTAAATGGTCTTAATTCTCAACATTTAAAATTTCAAAACGGTGAACATTTAATACACATTTACACATATAAAAACCGGGTTACACATATACAACTATAAAATTCAATACTGCTAAATAGTCAATACATAATAAGTCTGCAATTTTTTTAATTCCAACCTGCAAACCGGTTTGAGCTCAATTCAAGTAAAACCCGTTTGGAATCGACCTCAACCGGTTACTCCAGTTTCGAGTTTCCATTGGTTTTCTGCAAACTGGTCGGGTTAAACCCAAAACCGGACCCGGTCGCGTGTATGGAACAGGGTTTGGGTTTCTCCCTAGAACTGGACCTGACCCCAACCCACTAGAACCGCTTCCCCATACACCCGGTCAGAACCTAAACCAACCCTACCCGGAATCCGATAAAAACTCGGCAAACCTGGTCAAATACATCAGCATACACATGGTGTTGACTTGAATAGACACCCACCCGACCCGCCAACTAAACCCTTTTCCCTACCAAATTCCAAAACCCTAACTTTTATCCTTCACTGGTTTCACTGCAATTAGTTTAGTCTAGTGTTTGCAAATTGAGAAGATTGATCTAATGGATGATTCTGATTCTGATTGTTGTAAGACTTTCAGCGTCCGAATCGTATCAATTGATTACTACATGTCTCCGCCGATCCCAGGCCTTGATTTCTGCTACAGTACCTTTCAAGGTACTATTATTCATTTTCATTCCTTCGTTTTTTGTTAGGGCTTTTTGACCGGCTACCGATTAGCTGACATTTGATCTGTTATATCTGACCGAGTGTCACCATGTACGGTACATGCATATTTGTGTATGGTTGATCATTTTCATTCTGAATGAATGGATAGGTGGGAATGTCAATGAGGTTCCTGTCATTAGAGTATACGGCTCCACACCAGCCGCTCAGAAGACTTGCTTGCACATTCATCGAGTAATGCATCTTATATGCTTTAGCCACTTTTATTATCATCTGATTGCTTATTGTCATGCAGGCTTTACCATATCTGTATGTCCCTTGCTCCGATATAGTTGATCGACCAGACCAGGAAGGTACCTATTCCGCACATATTCTTGTTTGCAGGAATATATTTCTAATTACAAGTTCTTGAAACTATTTAATCTAACGCTGTATGAATGATATTATGATTATGTTA